>NC_044006.1:41997619-42597619 GCF_900496995.4 Aquila chrysaetos chrysaetos | reverse complement strand
AACACTTTCATTACCCCAAGATGCAGATGTATTTTATGTACCCACAGAGCTGAGCAGCTAAGAGAAGCAGCTGATTTTAAAAAGTTCCTCTGTTCTCCTTCACTAATTCGTGCAAATCGACCAGCTAAGCCCTGCTGGGAATGAACAGCACATGGAGCTCATCAGACCTTACTGTCTCTGTTCAGCATTGTATTGGGTTTGCATGGCAAGGTTTTTGTAGCTGGGGGGCTACAGGGGTGGCTTCTGCGAGAAGCTGCTAGAAGCTTCCCCTATGTCCGACAGAGCCAATACCAGCCGGCTCCAAGACGGACCCACCGCTGGCCAAGGCCAAGCACATCAGTGACAGTGGTAGCACCTCTGGGATAACATATTTAAAGAGGGGGGAAAAAAAAGCCCTGCGCAATTGCAGCCGGGAGAGAGGAGTGAGAATATGCAACAGAAACAACTCTGCAGACACCAAGGTCAGTGAAGAAGGAGGGGGAGGAGATGCTCCAGGTGCCAGAGCACATATTCCCTTGCAGCCCATGGTGAAGACCATGGTGAGGCAGGCTGTCCCCCTGCAGCCCATGGAGGTCCACGGTGGAGCAGATATCCACCTGCAGCCTGTGGAGGACCCCACGCCGGAGCAGCTGGATGCCCGAAGGAGACTGTGACCCCATGGGAAGCCCATGCTGGAGCAGGCTCCTGACAGGACCTGTGGACTTATGGAGAGAGGAGCTCATGCTGGAGCAGGTTTTCTGGCAGGACTTGTGACCCCACAGGGGACCCACGCTGGAGCAGTTTGTGTCTGAAGGACTGCAGCCTGTGGAAGGGACCCATGCTAGAGCAGTTCATGAAGGACTGCAGCTCATGAGAAGGACTCACACTGGAGAAGTTTGTGGAGGACTGTCTCCCATGGGAGGGACCCCACGCTGGAGCAGGGGAAGAGTGTGAGGAGTCCTGCCTCTGAAGAGGAAGGAGCAGCAGAAACAATGTGTGATGAACTGACCCCAACCCCCATTCCCCGTCCCCCTGCGCTGCTGGCGAGGAGGAGGTAGAGAAAATCGGGAGTAAAGTTGAGTCTGGGAAGAAGGGAGGGGTGGGGTGAACATGTTTTAGGATTTAGTTTTTATTTCTCATTACCCTACTCAGATTTGATTGGTAATAAATTAAATTAATTTTCCCCAAGTCGAGTCTGTTTTGCTTGTGACAGTAATTGCTGAGTGATCTCCCTGTCTTTATCTTGACTCACAAGACTTTAATTATATTTTCTCTTCCCTGTCCTGCTGAGGAGGGGAGTGATAGAACAGCTTTGGTGGGCACCTGGCATTCAGCCAGGGTCAACCCACTACAAGCATCTCCACAGATTGTAAATCTATTTTTTTTCAACTGAAAAATTTAGTATAAAGCTCCTCAGAGGTATAAGGTGATCTATTGTATACTTTGAATCTCAGTGATGCAAAGTAATTGAATATGTTTTTTTTGATGTGAGGCAGGGTGGCTTTCAGAACTAAGAGTCAAAACCCAAGCAGAGTTTTGAGTTAGGATATGCCTAATAGTGGCCTCTGTTTTGGAACCATTGCTCATCTATCACTTGTTACCAGTATGTGTACAAATGTGTTATTTGCAAAGACAGATATGATGACTTAATGTGGCCTACAATATATGTAGACACAATATATGTGGCCTACATTGCATTGTGCATGTCTGTGCATCTGTGCTACGGTATGTAGTGTGTGAAATTTAGCTTTTGTTTCTAATATTTAACCATTTCTTTCATTATGGCTGAGGTATCAAATATATTTGAGGAGAAAGGAGAATAAATGTTTTGCAATAGGTAGAATGTGAAGCTGTAATTGAAAGGATTGAAAATATTCCTCATTTGGTTATTGGCTGCCTATAGCTATATATGTAAGATCAACCCTCTGGGTCCATCTGAATTGCAGGAATTCTAAGAGAAGTGAAAGAGGGAAGTTTCTGATACATGCTTTGCTTTCAACTCTTTTTGTTGAGCCGTAAACTGACTTCTATTTGTTTTCTGGCTTGTGCCTATAATTTTCAATGTGTTGCAAGAGACAAAGTAACTGGATGTCACACTAAGGACAATGAACATGGTAATTGATAAGTGTGGTAGAAGTCAATTGTTATGAGCATCACAGATGAGATAAATATATTAAGTGCAAAAGGTCCAAAACCAGAACAGGTGTCCTAAATATGACAAAATAGGGGGAAACTGCCAAGTGGTCAGCAAGTTCCAGAAGATGGGAACAGTTAAAGGCTCCTACCTACCTGCACTATTACTGCTATTGACTTAGGAAACCTTCTGCTGTGAAAGTGACCTACACTTGGTGAGGGACTTGAGGTCAAAGTTATAAAGGTATATAAGAAAGTAAAAATAAAGATTCCTTTGTGAAGTAATAGTTTTGTCCTAGCTTCACACCTCCCAAACTTGACGAATTGTAGAATCACAAAAAGTCTGGGTTGGAAGGGTCCTCTAGAGATCATCTGGTCCAACATCCTGTTGAAAGCAGGGCCTTAAAAGAAATAATTATCTGCTGAGGTGCTGCTGTGTGAGACAAAGCACTACTTGGGTGCCTCTGAAAATCTGGGATGTAGCAAGGTGAATTTTCCTGTGCAAGGTTTTTCTGACCTATGTCTGTCTCAATCACCTGACTCCTTTTTTAAGACTTGCAAACAATAGAAGCAACCTTCTTGTTTTTGTCTTACTTTATGCACTATCAGCAGGTGGGAGGATGGTCATAAAGAGATGGAATGAATCTGAATAGCATTTAATACCTTCTGTTTTTAGAAAACTATTATAACCATTTACTTTTCTTATAATGCAAGTAGAATGGTAGCCTACAATTATATATCAGTTTTCAGAAAGCCTATCTAGAATATTTCTTCCACAAGTTAACTCTAGGACTCTAAGTGGATAATTGGTATGACATCTGTAAGAGAAACCCATTTTTTGCTGGTTTTCACCAAAATTTTAATTGGATATGGTTCCAGGTAAGGCTATAGGACCAAACTTCTGGCTAATCACTTCATAGGATCCACATACATAGGTATGAAAAGAAGAAAAAAATGTTTCTTACAGTGTCCATCATTCTTTGAGATAAAATAGTCATAAGGATACCTTAAGCCTCTTTTTCCCTTCCTAACAGCACAGATTTTTCTCACCCATATTCTGTGCTACAAAAGATCTGAGTGGCACTAGCCAAGGCCCTTCTACACCTTATGTCCTCAGGAGAGCAGCACAAGTGCAAATTGGATATCTATGGGTGTCCATGCATATGTGCTAGATGTACTTTAGTGGGTGTCACTAATGAAAACATTTCCAATTCCTGCTAATGGGTACTGTTCAAGACAGGGCAATTTTTAAAATATCTTGTTTAGGGTTTGGATATTTTTAGTGGTCTGTGATGAACCAAGGCTAGCCCAGTTGTCATCTTTTGAAGAAGATGCAAAAGACAGTTGCAAAAGCAGTTGAAGTGAATCTAAGACTGACAGATTTCACATGCCAGATGCCCAGGTCTTTGGCTCCTTCTGAGGGTAAAACAACAGTGTCTCTTTACATTCCACTAAATCTGTCCAAATGATATATTGAAATCAACAACTTGATGAGCCCTCGGACTTATAAATTAATCAGTAGATTGTCAGCTGTCCTCTCTATAATCTTAAGGCAGAATCTAAAATAAGCCTGGTGTTGTTTTTGCATGGAGGCTTTAATAACAGACATAAATATTATGTGTATGGCAAGGAAGGCTGGGAGCTCCTGAACCCTACTAGAATTCATGCCAGTAAGCCTCGATAGTGTGTCACTTGATTTACTTGAGTCCTTTCCTTGCTTTTTCCCAATTCATGAATAATATCTGTATATGGATAATAAATAATCTGGTGAGTAATAGCTGTAGCAATGTATGTTGCCTGTTGTGCCCCTTCTCCTCCCGTTGCACTATCTGGTGATTGTTTTCTTGGCTCACATGCTCTCAAGCCAAACAGAAATTTTGCGCGGCATAGCATAATTCCTCCTTTATGTACTTTTCACCTAGTTCTTCCTCTGCTGAGGGAAAATAAATCAACAGCCATCTGCTGCATCCGTGCTGTGGAGCTTGCAATAAGAGGGCAACCTAATTGTACTTGCTGCTGGGCCAATGTTTGGGCTTCTGCTTTCCTCCCATAGCAGCCATCATTAATGCCAATTGATGTGTACCCTTTCCCTGTTGCTAGGTGATATGTGCCTTAAAAAAGCAGCTTCTATTGCTGCTCAGGGATTCTCACAAATCTTGGTTCACATGACGTGCAGTGAGGTTTTCAGGACCAGAACACAACTCAAAGTTCACGGCATTTCCTTCTACTGTTCGTTTGACTGTAAATCACTTAAAGATCCCAGTTTTCCTGACTAAAGAAAGAATGACATCCTGTTCTGGTGGCAGGCAATGACAAGACATCTACTTCATAGGCTGGGTCTTGGACTTTTCCCCACACAATTTGTTGACCAGTGTCCTTCAGCATGGACTTGGCTGCAGTATCCAAGTGTTATGCTGCAAAACTGGTCTTTCACCAGCACTTGTTAGGTAAAGTGTTTTCTGAGACTCAGAGAGAAGGTCAAAGATTGGTCTGGGACTTCTACTTTCAAAAGGTACAATCTCATTGTTTATAATCCATTTAGAAGTCCCTATCTCTTTGATATTTCAAGTCTGAGTGAGTAGAGAGACTAGATATTCTCAGGACTGTGGTCTCACTACTTCGAATTGAATTAGATTCACCAGCCACAGGTTGCAAAGTGTTGCATTTCAAGTAGCCTCATTAACTTTGTAAAGAACGGCAACTAAGGCTCTGTCCCAACTATAAATTTATCTGATATAAAGGATCAATTTGATTAGGGTTTTTTTCCAGGTTCCTCTAAAGATATGTGGAATGTAAGGATATCTGGTTACTAGTTATTCAGCATAAAAGACTAAGACAAGAGACAGGAGAAGTAGTAAATTAAACTCTCAGATGCCCAAACCCTGAGGAAGAGGAGATAACAAGACAGTAACAAAGAGCAGAACTCTTAGATCACTGATTGATGGGACCCTAAAGAAATCACTGAACGCCTTGAGGAGGTTCAGCCAGAGCTCTGTAACTGGTTATCACGGACCTCATGGGAAAGAGCAAACTTACAATGGGATATTTGAGAGGGTTTGTAGGATCACATAAAACTTATTATAGGATATTTTAAGGGATGTGGGAAAGTGCTAAACTTATTTGGAGATGTTTAGGGGAGAGCCAAAGACAGTCAAAGGGAGGGATCAAGACAGATATGGGAAGAACAAGCATGGGAAAATGGAGAAGAGGGGGAATAAAAGAGGTTGGCTGCATGCAATCAAGTTGCTGTTAGCATTTTTTGTCAGGCTGTGCCCTGTGCCTGATCATCACAGTGTGTCTTATGTTCTTGTTAAACTCAGTAATTGAATGTTTTCCTATTTGAGTGTGCTTTTTATTCTGTGTGCCTGTATGTGTATGATCTGCTAGCAAATTTCACGCCAGGCTAGCTGGTGAGTAGAGTGAGTGATCTGAGTGCCAGCAACTGGAGATTGAGACCGTGGGTCGAAGGGACCTGCAGGTCTGAGGGCTAGCAACTGGAGAGGCGGATTGTCTGGATACCAGCTACTGAGTAGACTGAGCATCTAATGGCTGCTGATGAAGGGACCCATTTGTGTGTGTGATTCTAATGTGAATTTAAAGCTGGACTAGCTGGTGAGCAGGAGAAGAGGTGTGGGAGCCAGCTACCAGAGAGACTATAGGTTGGGACAGTGGAGGGACCAAGGGTCTGAGAGCCGGCTGCTGGAGAGACCACAGGTCTGGAACAGTCCCTGCAGGACCTGTTTGCATGTGTTTGGGTGGGAGATCTGCTAGCAAGCCTTCAGTTTGATTAGCCTGTGAGTGAGAAGAGGATCAGCCCATTTGTATGTTTATGTCAGTCTTGTTGGTGTGTGTGTGGAGACTGTAAAGGTCTGCTCTCTTGTCTCTTGGTAGTCAGCTGTGGCTGTATAGTGCGTGTATTTATGTGTGGTGTGTTTTTTTGGGGATGCCTAGCCTAATCATTGGTCAGACGTGGCGTCAAGGTAATGCAGCATGTGAGGGCCAGAAGAAGGAATCCCTTAGAACCCGTAGTCCACCAGATTTGGCTACCCTGTAACAGGTGTGAATTCAACTTCTCTTCAAAGCTTGCTGAAAACTCAATTTTGGAGGAAGCCTAAACACACAATATTCCTCTTAGAAGGGAATCGTTTTCATAAGAAATATGAAATAGAAATACGGGCTTGTAATGGAGTAGCCCTTTCTGCATGTGTATCTGGTAGCTGTAATGTCATTCACATTAACAGAGGAATTGGGACATCCACAGGGCAGATCTTAGGGACATTAGGGAGGGCATTATCTCAGATATAAAACCCAAGATAACTGCATTACAATGTGACTTTGGTTAGATGTTACTCCTCTGTGGGGGTCCAAGAAGCTAGGTTTTATTTATCGCAAATTCTTGACAAGTCGCCTTTCAGATTTATATCTAACATGACTCATAAACAATATGAAAAGTGCTTTCTCTACATTTTACTTGATTTTCTTTAGGTGCATATGACACAAAGGGTACCGGTGGCTTTGATCCTGCTTCTGTTTGTTATTCACATCATAGGCTTCTTTTTATTGTACCATGCTTCTTTATTCATACTATGCTTCTTTTAATTTTGCTTAAAATGCTTTCAGTTATACAGCCATTGCTCTGAAATCAGGTTTTACAACCAACAGGACGTAAGTTGCACAGAAGTAAAGAGAATTATACTACACTGCCACTGAAGTAATTACTACAACAGCCACTACAATTATCATTGCCTTATACATCAAGGGTTTGTACAGAATAAATACATTATTCATAACATGAAGACAGGTTTGCATTTCAGTTCTCATATGTTTCCTTTTCATGACCTTTATTTTTGAAAACACATTGCAGCTTTTCCAAGTCTTTCAGATTCTGTCTTCATGATTTCATTCCAGTATTAACGTAACTGATAGAATTCATGTCCCTAAGAATATCAGACAAATAAAACAAAATCTGTTATAATCAGGTAAGACAGTGAGAAAGGAATGAAAGAAATCAAATCAAATAAGAAAGAATCTTGGCTTCTGACATATCAGTTATCTTTCCTGGCCTGAACTTCTACTTTATGCATGTGTCAGATGCAAGTCAAGAGTAGACAACTGAAACTTGGTTCCAAGACAAATGGACAGTTCAGATAAAGCAGCATATATGGTAAGAAGGACTGTTATTGAAGAGATGGTTTAAATTATTCTTAGTAATGGGCAGGAAATATTTTTCCTATCCTGAAAAAATTTTGAAGATGTCCAAAAAATTATTCGTCTTAACTTGGAATGAAAAATCAAAATCTCGAACATTGTCTCAATAAGACAATCTGCAAAAAAAAAAAAAAAAGTTTGGATGAGAAAAACACACCAGCATTTTCAAAATGCTGCGATTCAGCTTAGAATTTTGTCCTTTTTTTAACTCTAATTTACATAAATTTAGAAAATGGAAGAGTAATTTTTTAGGTAATTTTGTTTGATCATTTTATAGTGCTGAAATGGGATATTTTAATGATCTGAACCTTTTTCACCAAAGCTTTAAACTTTTCAAAATGAAACCTGATCTAAAAAGTGTTGTCAAACTTAATCTTGTCATATGAACATTTTCAGCTTTGGCTATTTGGCATCTTCTCATTAGAAAAGATTTCATAAAGAGATTCTCTACTAGTTCTTGTGATGAGACTTTTGATTTGATGACCTACAAATCTTTCTTTTGGCAAACTGGACTCATATTTAAATGCTTAGGGAATATCCCTTGAAGTCTGGTTGTATGTGATCATTGCTAACCTGTGATTTAATATGCATTTTAATATATGGCTTGAACACTTGCATAGTATTACCTGGTTCAGATTCCTGAATGTCTTGAGACAGATTGACAGACAGTGACTTCCCAAATCTCTGTGGCAAATTTAGAAGTGATTGACTGGAACTTTTAACAAGGGGAGATCTCCCAAGCCTGTGTGATACCTTTGGAACATGCCTAAGTATGTTCTCTCCAAAAGCTCTCCCAAATCTCAGAGGCAAATTAGCAATTGGTTTAATGCTTCTTTCTTCTGGATAATTTCTTCCAAATCTAAGAGGTAAATTAGCAACTGAATTTGGCATCTTGTTTACTGTAGGAGGGTTCATTTTAATGATATTTTTTGATCCCCAGTCTTTCATTTCTTCAAAATTGACACTCCTCTGCTTTTCTTCCAAGATATTACCTTTAATCTAAAGAAAAATAATTAAAAAAGGATACTATCATTTTATAAGGCATTACTCCAGATATTAATCTTACAAAGTATTCATTTTCATATCTCCTTAGAAAGCTGCTAGGTAACACTCTTTTTTGGATATCTAATGCTTTTTAGCTGTATTTGCTAAACTTCATTGTCATGTGAGCTACTTCATATGGATTACTTCACATGCAGACATTGTCCTGCTTACCTTTTCAGTACACTGACCACAAGAGCACATCTCCATATCAGTATCCACAACTGATCAAGTGGTGTCAGTTGGAAATATTTCTGGGCATAGGTGTTGGTACCTGTGCCATCGGTTAAGTGTGGACAAGAGTCATTGTCGGGTCCACATTTGCTAATATCACCAACTGAAGTTGTCTGGAGGGGAAGATGTTGACCATATTTAGTGACTTGACACAGACCTAGCCTCTTACTCATCTGGTCTGGATGAACAGGAGGATGGGCCAAGCCACCTGAAGGTGTAGCTCATTTCTTCCTAAGCATTGGGTGGATGCTTTTGACCCAGTATCCTGCTGGGCTAACAGCCAGGGAAATGAATGGAAAGCGTTTGGGTCAAGTCCACATCATGCCTGTTCTGGCCTTGCAGCATAGAGATTGCCCTGAGCTTTAAGTTCCTTTAGTCCTCCACTAGTCCACAAGATGCATTAGGAGCTCCTGCGCTCCTAATTTTTATGCAACCAGCACAAAATCTACCTTCTGTGTCTGTGCTGGCATACAATGAAGAACTGAGCCTGGCATATTACCTGTCTCATGATGTAAAGGACAGCTGTTGTGTGAAAAATAGCTATATCAACATGACCCTTTCTTATATGGCAGTGTTCCTTCCCTGGGCATATTGAAAGTAAGTCACTTATTTTTGTGACAAAAATAAGGTTCCAAGCCTTAACAGCAAATAGGTACAAATATGTTTTTTAATTTCAGTTGAAGACACAAATGCTACTAATCCTCATTTCAGTTCCTTGTCCCTATTTGGGAGCTTCTCCAGCTACTGGGAGACAAGGGGAATGAACCATTCTAGTTCATACTCCATGATTAAAACATTAAATAAACTATCCCTCTGATTGCACCTGCACACCCCTTCTGAAGTATATAAAAGACAGTGAGCTGAAGACCAGAGGATTTCACTAGCATAATTAAAGTTGTAGTTTGGTTTGAAGAATCTTTATTACACCAGTGATGATGAGTCAAAAAGAGAGGTTGGCTTTCATTTCCCAGGGAGTATTTGCAGGGCAGACAAGAAAAATAATATAGATGAACTGTGCAAATTTCATTTGGCATCTATTGAGACATAATAAATGTGCAACCCTGCAAAGATATTTTTATAGTCAATTTCCAGAGTAGAATTTTAAGACCATTAACTATATTAGATTTATAATGTTCTCTGTTTATCATTATTCTTTGAGTATTACAAGCATGCCTTTATTAATTTTGGATTAATAATGTATCTGTTATATTATGTGCATAAAATGCCTGACAGGAATATTAATTGAGACCCCACTGTGTAAGTAAGAAACATTTCAGAAAAAGTCTGAACCTAATCGCAAGGCTGTATTGCAAGAAAATTGAAACATGAATCGATTTACAGAGTATGTGTGTCCGAGCATATGAATTTCCTGAAAATTCTTTCAACAAGCTTTTTTCATGCTGCTCGTGCTGTAAGGCTGAATATACTGTGCAATGAAGTTAGGAGAGCCTTTGCCAAAAAATTCAAAGTGCTCAGGATCTGACCCACAGTTCCCCCAAATAATGTCATAGTAATACAGCTCTTACCTCGTAATATTTACCACCATAGTCTTCTGTGCTCTGCAGACTGGACTTAATCGGTTCATCTAGGCACATACTATTCGATGTTAGAAAGACCACTGTCACTAAAGCAAATAGAATAAACTCCTTTATTGCAATGACTTTCATTTTTCTCAAATTAAGCTTACTCAGAGAGCTCAGAATCTGTACAGATAAGAAAACTGCCATCATTTTATATGATCAGAAAACAAAAAGATTTTGTTCCCTATGACATCAGTCTCAAAAGCTTCGATCCTTAATATTAATTAGGGAAGTAATTTGAATATATTTGAAGAATGTTGGGAATTTCTTTTGTGAATCTTTTTAACCAACATAGCTTCTTGTTAGGGACACGCTGACTTTACAAATATTTTATTCTGGTGAAATATGTCTTAATTAGCTAAGTTTGAGAGCCATAACACTAGGGACTTAAAACAGCCACAATGTTCCATCACCAGATGACAAAACCACCTTGTTTCTTTCTTTTGTATCAGTGTCCTCAGAAGGACTATGAAAGGAAGCTTTCTCCATGTATGTATTCTTCTGCTTAAATGATCCTTTTGGACCTTATAATGCTTGTTTATAGTTATGTACAACTAGGGACATTTGGCCCATTGAAATCAAGTGCTGTCTGTTGAAGTTGTTGATCAGGTCATAAGAGATGTTATGCATCAATGAGATCTATTGACGTACATAGTATCTATGCTCTAAATTGAACATGTTAATTTGTATTCAGACTGAATTAGGAACATGCTTTTAAAACCATACCCTTCAGTTAAATTTTTAGAAATTTCAAAGGTTATGTTACATCTATATTCTTAAGGCCAAATTTCCAACAGCAGTTTTTAAAAAGTTGTCTGCTACTTTGCCACACATGGTGAAAGCACTGGACTTCCCATGCATGTTCTGTCCCAGAAGGGGATTCGGGCTGCACACTAAATGTGTCCTTAAAGTGCACATTGAATTAGTTGCTAGATACACTGGTGAGCCAGGCTGCCATAAGAAAAGCATATTGTATTGTTCTTCCATTTGTTATACTTAAATTCTTGAAATGATTGCTTAAATCTCATATGTTAATACTTAAAATCAGCCACATAAGGAGAAAATCTGATTGCTCATGGTAAATACTCACACTGGGAAATTTGACTCATAGAAGCTATTTTGCAATTCAACACCAGAGTTGTAAAATGTCTGTTCCATCACAGCACTGGCAAAGTTGTCCTGAGAGAGCATGTTTTATGCTTTGGGCAGCATAGATAGTATGGACTGTTTATCTGTTGACAGTACGTTACTGTGTTTACTGCACTGTGAAGCTGAAGGATTTGCAAGTAACCTCATTTTAGAATTAAGTTGGCTGTTTTATGGGTTTAAAGCTGTGTGGCATGCATGGAATTATTTCTGCCTTAGATTCTCTGAAACTGAGATCTTGAAGGCACTAAGTGGGTTTGTATTAGACCTAACAAGATACTCAAACCTCCTTTCGGACTCATAAGAACCACAGGTTGTGTGTTGGAAACTGCTCTAACATGAATGCTACTCTAATTTGACCAAGATAACAGGAAACACTAAACCTATCACCTAAATTGTTTACTAGAGCCACTTAAAGTGAAAAAAAGAAGAAAAATAAATTCCAACGAATTATCTCCTTAGGAGAAATAACAACTTCTTCTTTCCCTCTCCCACACTTTAATCCTTATCCATTAGGAGGAGGAGCAGCAAGCCCCTGTCCTCCAAGCTCAGACCATCTTGTCCCCATTCCCCATAGATACATGGTTCCTGTCTCCCCCAACTCCTATAATTACTGGGGATCATCTAGGGTAGGAGGACAGTGTGTTGGGAGGTGTCTCCTTGAAGGTGACAAAGGTAAGCAATTTTAGAGGGAATTTGAACCTTCTCGAGGAGAGGATGACATGAGGGGGCTGGGGAGATGTTGCACAATGCCTACTACCAGATTCTCATACTTTCTAGTGAATCCTCTGGCATATTGCTGTGAGAGTGGCAAACAGTGGACTAGACAGGCGGTGTGCATTATCTTGCCTGGTAATTCCTGTGCAATACCACTCTTCTAGCCCGGCTTCAATGCCAGCCCACCTGCTATCATTCCCCATGTTCATTCCAGGTAAATGGTGTACCTGCATCAGAGAGGTGCTTTTCCATGAGCTCTATGAACTGTGGGGGATGAGTTCAGGGATCAGGAGTAATCCCATCCCTGAGATAAGGACCGCTGCACTTTTGGACACCAAAGGATTGGTCTGCCATTCTAGCCTATCCTCTGGCAGGGCTCAGACTAAGGGGTTAACCATATGAGAGTGCTGACCTGGGAGCCAGATGTAGAGGTAACATCTGGAAGCACAGCTATGTGGGGAGAGCTGGGCGGGGGCGGTGGTGGTGGTGTCTACCCAGATGGCTTGCTACTGGTACCTGAGGTGAACCTGCCTGGCACGGTGTGTGTGGGGAAGTGCCTACCTTCCCAGGGGAGAGGGAAATCCCATTGACAGAGCTGGAAGTGAAAAGAGAATGGTTTCTCTCAGGTGAACTTCCCCAGGTGGAAAGGTTGTGAAAGATTCTGCTCATTTTTTATGTGACAGGAGACCAGTAAATTGCTAAAATATATGAGAATGGTATTAGTAAGCTATTTAGGAGCCCCTGTGAGAAAAGAATGCATTTTAATCACTGGCCTTCGTGTGCCGCTTTCCCTTGTTGTTGTCTACACTATTTACATTCATTTCCTCTTTGTTTCTTTGCTGTGTGTAATCCTTCTGGCCCTGGCTGACAGCAGAAAATGCTAGGTTCAAAGATCCGGTGCTTCCTTCAGAAAACTTCTGGAAAAAGTGACATATGATGGGAATAAGTACAGTTCTGCATAGTCTCAAGGGGCAATGCTTACCCTTTGCATTCTCTGAGACTGTTCTACAAGATGTTGTTTTAGAGTGGGATGTGGTAGGTGGGGAAGGAAAAGATAGTGGACCAGTCATGATTCATGAAGAGTAGTTGTATGTGCATACATAAACAAATGTATGTAGAAAGTAAGAAAGCATCATCTGTCCTAGAGTGCCTTGGTATTAGTCCTTCTCTCAGAGTAGGTGACTTCTCTTTTGTTTGAAAATAATAAATATTCTTGGCAGGGAAATGGAGTTTTGGGGATACCAAAATTTTGGTATTTGCAAATCTCCGCCAAATTCTTGGGAAAACAGAGGCAATAAAAGGAGGATGTCAATGGTAAAAGGAGCCCATATCCTCTTAGTGCTCTGGCAGGTCAGGGGCAGCAATTGTCTCTTTTCACTGAGGGCTGAGTGCGGGTTCCTGACTCTATGGAGCCTCATGTCAGGGGGCTTCCATCTGTGGGAACAGATGGATTTTCCAAGTTCCTTTTCTTTATGGTAACAATAAAGACCATAATGAATGCAATTCATGCGCTAATATCTACCTAACATGTGGTCATTTACCGTTGGGCTTTCCTGTTACCTAGCTGCTGGTTTATGAACCTCTCTTGATCAGTGGTCTTTCAATTAACTGTGTGAAGATATTTGCTTTCTAAATTAAATGGAATTGGCAAGATGCAAAAACTCTCCTGCATTGTTTGGCACAAATACAAATTCTGTGTTCCCTGAACAGAATAGGAAGATGTATTGCTGTTGTCTAAGCCGCATCAGGCTTTCTTAACATTCACTTTGTCTCCTATGTATGTTGATTTTCTAATCAACATAAAGTGAAGTTTTCAGGTGTTTTGCATGCCAGGCAGTCAGGGAGTTGTATGTCCCTGTACTTTCTTATGGATTAATTTGCCTTTGATACCTCTACAGCAGGAACTCTTTGGAAATTTCAAGTCAAGCAGTTATGATGATTGTTCATTATCTTTCCTGAGGAAGGACTTGTCAGACCCTAGTGCTCAAGTACCAGAATGGATAATGTGAGCACTCTTCATCAATGTGACTGCAAATTCTGCTGTGTTTAGACCATCTTCAGTAGCAGCATAGGCTGGCCCAGCTGACTTCAAACTGAGGCAGCTGGGGCATTCTGGCATGTTCTATTAAAATTATTTATTTGAAGAGGGAAGACACATTTGTTGGTGGCAAGAAACAATGTTGGAGAAGAGGGCTCTCTATTCTTGAATTGCTACAGCTTGATCCACAAAGGGTCTGATTAAGGCATATGGAGGGGAGCAGGCTCTGAGTATTGTTGAAAACAACTTTTGAGTTCCTAGACTTTTGTCCCACACTTGTTTTGTCTTCCAATCTTACATCACTCATCAGCCAAGGTATTCAGAGGACTTGACCATAACTGAACTTCCGTTTTGAAAATTCCCCAGTTAAATAGGAGTGAGCCCTCCCATCTACATGTGAAACAAGCCTTACAGGCAGGGCCAATTTTAAGAGTTTTTCTACAGGTGCATGCTACAAACTAGGACAAGGTAGTGCTTGCTTCTTTTTTTCTCTTCATTTAGTGTAGGTAGACACAGGAAAGATCATTTATTTTTGTGCTTAGTGGTACAACAGTAAAGGTGGATCTGATCTGTGATGACTTACTGCAGTGACTTGATGTATATCTACTTTAAAAATTTGGCATTAAAATGTAATTAGTAGTAATGGCAAAAGTAGCTCAATTTCATAAGCAACTCAAGGCACAGTAAGTTATTTGATTCCAGTGAAAGAACAAGTTTTAATATTGCTCTTTCTTTATATAAGAATATACTGATAAATCCTTATCCATTATTAACAACATATTGTGTGAAAATTGCATGTTATATGACTCATGCCACCAATAAGCATCTGCACATTTCCATAATGATAAATCATTCATAATATATTCATTTTGCCATTATGTATTATATGACCTATTCTATGGCTCATTTTAAAGTAAGAAGATTTAAAAATGTATAATTTTTTTTCATTGGCAAGCAATTCTGTTCATTTTTCACCCATTCCTATGGCGTGCAGTGGGTTGTGCTGGCTTTACTGTTGTTATGCTTCAGTTCTGGTGCACAATCCAAGGTGTATTTGCCCGGAATATATATGGCTCTAAGCAGATAGTCATACCTCCACTGCACTCAGTATCCTGACATTGTATACAGATGTAGGCCTGGTGTCCCTCTCGTATTGACAATAAATATTTCAGTGATCAGGGGAACCAGTGAAGCTTGGTTTCCCATGACTTTGTGACTGGCGAGTAAATGACAGTGTGTATTCTCTGAGGTCCAGTAAGGATTAACCTTACTGTAGGATCCCTGCGTGAGCAGTGTGTCTATACTCTCTTGCCTGTTATCACGAAGTGGAATTTCAGTGAGACTTCTCCCTGCCAAATTCAACTGAACTTGGCTTCTAGACTTGAAAGTTATCAAGGGTGACTGACAGGCACACACTTATGCACAGAGAAACAGATTTGCCTCATTTCATTAGGAAACCAATACTAAATCATGAATGATTCTGCTGAAATACCACAGGTATTAAGCCTCAACATCTGTACAGTTACTATGGGCATAGTGATAATTTCTGTCTTTATTAATGAGGCATTAGCTCAGCTTTTGGGATTTTGCAGAAGAATAGGGGCATTTACTCTACTATGAAAGCCCCCTTCTTTGTGTACTATAGCTTAGTAAGGAAAAACAACCTTTATGAAGCAGTCCTCTCTGATTTGCAGAATCAGACCTTCAAACCAGATTTTCATCTGTATGTAGCTCTGAGCATTCCTGTTAGCTGAGTAGTAGTAAACAAAGGACAAATGCATGCAAATATCAAGGTACAAATAATCTTATTTTAAGGTTAAGCCCTATGAATCAGTCTCCAGTGTTAGAAGATATTTTCCCCCTTGATTAGCTGAATCCAGGATATGAATGTGTAACTTCACATTTTAATAGAGTTTTGGGGTTTTTTTCCCTGAGCTTTTGGAGCAGCAGAACAGCATGAGAGACAGAAAACAATAAGAGGCTTAAGTTATTATGGCAACAAACTGAAAATTACTTTATCTTCTTGGTAAATAAGGTGTGAACAATAATTCCAGATTAGACAGGTTCTTCAATTATACATTCATGTTAGTAATAAAATAAACATGTTTCCAATAACATTTGGGATATAAATACATTCTTCTTTTTTACTAACTACTCTGCAGAGTGTAATACTGTACTTACCAATCTACTACAGTGTGTAGCAGCTCTAGCCCATTCTTGTCTATTAAAAATTAAACCCTTTTACCATACATTATTAAAAGTGCTTTGGTTGGCTGCAAATCAAGAAAGACTTCATAAAGTCTTAGAAGAACGAGAAATCTGATTAAATCTAGGGTCCACAGGCAGCAATGGAAAGTGTATGAGAAAAAAATACATCATTAAATTATGTCTTAAAAACTCCTTCAGGACTTTAAAAAATCATTAGCAGCTTTTATTCAAGTTAACTATTAACCAAGGGACTCTTAATAGATTCATTATTCCATGTTCCCCCTTCCCTTTTTCAGTTTGGAACCTGTGTTAGTTATAGATACAGATGCCTTCATTCCTGGTTCTCCCCTTTTTCAGAATGATTTTTTTCTAGAAATATTGTGCTCATTTAACAGTTCCCCTATGCCTTGTATATAAACACTGAGGAGCGCGAAGATTACACTATTTGTTAGCTGAATTGTGGTTGCAGGGTCTGATTTTCACTTTAGGAAAAAATGTAAGCAATTTAGGAGAGGAAAAAATTAAAGGAAAACACCTATGTTTCTTGGAGGGCGGAAGAGGCTGAAAGCATTTTACTGGCAAAGCTGGAGAAGCAGGTCCAGCTTATTTGAAATAAAGCTTCTCTCTCTCTCTTTTTTCTTAATGTAGCTTTTTTAAAGGGAAAAAGGGTGAGAAAAATCTGTTCTTTTCAGCCTTGCTGTTCTACGACAGTGACATTAGACAGTATCATGGAGTGAGAAGTAGCATTTCACCGGGAAGTACTGAACTTCGCACGTGGTGGTGAAGGAACTGACTGTGCCATCACTCAACCTTGAGCTGAGTGTTAGCCACAAGGCCTGTAACATCTCTTTACATTGTGGAAAAGTGACAGGGAATGTGAAGCAGCAGCGTAGCCACCACCCTGGGGCCATGGTCCACAACTGGGAGTTATTTCTGATGCTTGCATAGAAATAATAATTCACAACCGTAGCTCAAAAGGTCCCCATCCCACCACCCAGAAGAGGTGGGGTGGACTTCTGCCTCATTTCAGGCACACATCTCCCTGCATCAGGCTGAGGGCTGTGCTCCTCTGGCAAGCCAGGCCGCCAAGAGGCAGCCGGCCACCCCTTGCCAGCTCTGGAGGCCTGCCAGCCCCTGCCAGCCCCTGCCAGCTCCCGTTGCTGTTCACCAAACAAGCTGGAGCCAGAAAAAGGCTTGACGGACTTCTCTGCTGTCATCTCACCTGGGAAAGAAACGAGGACCTGCCAGGAGCCAGGAAGCCATTGAGAAAGCCTCCTGCCAGGGCCACCTCCCAGGGAGAGGGTCAAGGGCTTCTCAGCTGGTTGAAGTAGGGCTTGGGAAGAGAGGTACCAACTCGACTGAAAACAGGCAAGATTAACAGTGCAGACAGTTGTCCGGTTATTGCAGATTTTGTGCAGCTTTCTTTGAAACATAGCACTGGATGTTGCTTGAGATAGCATGCTAGGCTAGCTGGACAGCTTGGCTGCTTTAGCACTGAAATTTTTATAGTCTTGTGAAAAAAGAGTCACTCTTCTCCACTACTTTCCCTCCCTCTCAATTGTTTTTTTAATTGTCTGTGCATCCCTGTTCGTCTGAAATATAGAGGACAGACTCTTGTGAAGACCCAATCCCTATGGTGTGACCATGGGATCAGAAAGTTTCTAATGGGAAGACAGGGAATGGTAAGGTTCAAGTGAGTACTGGAGCCCATGCACTGGCTGTTCTGCCGCTCTTCTGTGATATCTCAGGGCAGTTGAATGGGGAAAGCCCGTGAAGAAATAATAAAAAAAAGCACTGAGAGGACAAATCTATCATCTGAATACAGGGTGGGACATGCGATTTTCAACTGAAAGGATCTAGAGGAAAAAACCAGGATTACTCAAGTTTAATTGCTGTGCTGATTTGCGGCCCATATATACTGAAACAGCTGTGTGCAACCTCACTTTGTTTCGAAAGACAACATTTCAACACTGTTGCACAGTGTGTCCCTAATTTATGAGTAAAGAACATTTATTGATCCTGCTAGGAGATACCAGTAGTGCCCAACATTTCTGGGATGGGCTGGCAATGGCCTGGAAGAGTGACTTTTTAATTCTTGATGTATTGGCTTGGGCATCAGATAAATGTGTACCAGAGGAAGTTTTAATAGAATGCTGTTCCTCAAAATCCTTATCAGATGCCAAGTCAGTTCATTTGCTATTCAGTTCCCTGAACCTTGCACAGATTTTCTTAGAGACAAAATCAAGGAGTTTTAGTCCCGGCAGCAAAGGAGCTCTGGTGGCAGTTGCTGCACTGTAAGGGAAGTGCAAGGAGCAGCGAGAGCTGTGTGCAGTGCCTGCGAAGGAAGAGAGTAAGAGGCAGAAAGAGCGGGAGCAGAAGAGCAAACCTGGACAGTCTGTGCAGGGCGTTGATCCAAAGCTCAGTTCCTTGCTCTGTAAAGTGTAAGAACTAAGTAAATTTTGAGTTATAGGGCTATAATTCCATTGCTGGATTCTGGTGATTGTATAAGGCCGCTTGAGCTTTGCTCTTATAGTTTATGATATCACCACAATCCCCTGGTGGATTTACAGCCCTGTAATTTTTTACAGTAGTGAGCTGTTTATTTTTCTATTTACAACAGTACATCACTGGAGATACTGGTAACAGTCACCTAGTTCTATCGTATAGTTCCCTATACTCTTCCATTTATTTTTGTAGAAAAAATTAAAATAATTCTTTAGGAGCAGGCTGCCAGAGGCTGGGGGGAGAGGGCAGAAGCTCCTTTTCTGCCTCTCTTTGTCTCTTTAAAGACTGTTTAATTTAGCAACTATTTGTCCAGACTCAGGAGGGCATAATGACTACCAATTTCGCATCTCTGTATGACAAACAGCTGTATGACTCCCTCTTTCACGTATTTCCTTTTCTCTTTCTTGCCCCCCTGCTGTATATTAATTCCTCAGTTAGAGTTCATCTCACCAGCCTCTTGCACAGGATGTCACCATAATAGAAGGCTGAGGGGAGGTCAGCATGGTACATCACAGGCGGATGCCAGGTCTGAGCAAGAGGCAGGTCTTGCGCTTGATCTCACTCTAACACCGTGCCATGGATTTTGGTTCAGAACAGATGGACGTAACTGTTAATTTGATTACTTGTGAGTGTGGCAGGGAGGTAATCACAGCAAAAAGGGATGAGCACAGTAGGTAGCTAATTTAAGTGTCATGTGCTAGGCTGCCATAGCGTCACAGCCATATTCTGCTCCACAGGTAACTGTGCCAATTACTTAGTGCAAATAAATAAATATAAGCATCTAACAATCAGCTCAGTTGGACAATCTACCTATTGTACCCCGAGCACTGAGAGGGGACGCATCACAGACTTGGCAGCAGTGCTGGGGAGCTGCTTAGGAGAGTTAAAAGCGTTTGAATAGAGAGGTAGGGGATGCCCAGAAGCTTTTGATTTTGATGGAAGTAACTGACCTTGGCGTTTAGAAAAACTCAGTGTCTCTACTAACATCTTTCAGTACAACGTTCAGTGATTTTATTACAAGTCAAAAAGTATGTCTGTGGCCAAGAGAAATCAAAACTCTGCCTCCACATGCGGCCTAATTGGTGTGTAGTAGACGTGTCTGCAGGACTGTGATTTTAGATGAACACAAATTATTGGAAAGGAGTTTTATTATGAATACTGGGTTTTCTCCAATCCTAATCCAGAAAATTGCCATTGCAGAGTCATAGGATCATTCACACGTGGAAAATTTTTTGTTTCTTTTTGTTGTAAACAGCAAGATGCTGCATGTATGTGATGCATGATAATCATTCTGTCTTATTCTTCAGTCTGGGATGTGAAGAAATATGTTAAAAAATCCCTCTTGATATCTGCTTTGCCAAAACTCCTAAGGTAGGACATTTGTTCAGGAAAAAAGCCTGCACATCCCCCTCCTTGACACTAAATCTACTGATTTAGATTGTAAATTGGTATTTTCAGGGTGTATTTTTAATTAAGCTATACCTAAAAACCTAAGATGCCTAGACATTAACAAGTCGATTTTAGCTAGTGCCATCCTAAGCACTGGTCAATGCAATACGATGCAATTTCACGTGAAGCATTTTTTGTCAGATTTTTGTGCACTCTGTCCTAGGTTAGGCTATGGTAGTGCCTAAAACAGCTCAGCATTTTCTAGATTTTACTTATGTGCAGACCTTCATTATTGGTAAAATATCTAAATTAGTCTATTACGCAGTTTGGTTATCACTCTTCCTCTGGGCACACAGTGCTGTATGCAAATAAAAAGAAACAGAAAAGCAACTCCAAAGAATTTATTCAGCAGTCTCTCAATTTAACCACATGGGGGCATGAGATATTTATTTAAGAGAGCTTTTTAGGCACATGATTGGGAAATAAATGACAATAGGAAGCCTTACTGGTAACCTGGGATCAGAATTGTCACTTGCTTTTTTAGCTCTTTGTTTGCAATCAAAAATACTTAGCAAACAATTATTGCAAATGACGTTAACCTAAAATATAGTAACAAACAAAAATACAGCATAGACAGGAAAGAATATCAAAACAGATTTTAAATACCCCCATTAGTTAACCTGGCCTCTAACTATATTTTTATGATCCTATTTTGGTGCCTCTGTAAACAAAATCTGAAATCTTCCATATAACCCTGCACATCTGACTTAAATAACCTGAACATTTAAATTAAATGAGAAGGAGGCTGCTCTGAGATACAGCAACCTAGATCTGGAGTAAATCCTTTTCATTAATTGCCTAGATGACATTAATGTTTGTCATTCACTTGCAAGATGACTAATATGCTCTATACATTTTGGCCCAGATCCAGCAAAGCACATAAAATCATAGTTAATGATGTTAAGTGCTTGAGTAGTTCTCCTTGAGCACATGCCTTAAGCTGACTACATATTGAAGTGCATTCCAACACAGAGAAAGTGGCACAATCAAACCTTTAATTAGTTTTAAAATGGAATTCAAAATGCAATGCAATTCTTTGCACTTTACATTGAAAAAAATGCATGCTTTGAGACTCTCTTGGGACAGAGATGACTAAACCTATTTATCCACTTTGGTTTTCAAAGGGAATGAATGCTCATTGTTTTCTGCTGTTGTTCTCCCCTAAATTTACAAATTTATTTTTCTCAGTCAACTGGTTTGTTTACAGCAGAATATTTATATGAATATTTCCAAGTCTGTTATTTTATGGACTTTTTTATTATATAAGATAATTTGTGCATTTTATTGGTATTTAAGAAGGTGGAATATTTTTACTTCTGTTTCTGTGATTTTAAATCAAAGCAAAAACGAGCAGCAGTAACACAGTATAAACAAGTGTTCACAGTATCTGAAAGCTTGTTTCTTTTAAAAATAAGCTGAAAATCAGGAATTTGTACTGCACATTTCTGATCCAAATATTTAATGCTCACACAGCTCAAAGGAACCATAAATTTAGGTCTTGTATCTCAGCCATTGTGTGCTTTCCACTCCGCAGTTTTCGGCATGTGCCTTTGACATACCGATCTCTGTCCAAACAAGATTACTGCACACAGGTGAATTCTAAGTCTAAGAGGGAGCACTGTCCTGTTCCTCTCAGAGAGAAGAAGCTGAGAAAAGCACCTGTAATTCAATCCATACTTCACCAAAACTTGGAGTAGTTTGTTCTTTGGCTTTGTTATAAACCCATCTTTATGGTAAATATACTTCTACAGGGAGTCTAAATAATGCCCAGAGTTGTGGCAGGCAGAGGCAAAACTATTTCTGAACATAACATAGTTGGTACAGCACAGCAGAATTCGTTCTTGAACTAGCAGACTACAGCCGTTGGGTACTTTTTCCTAAGCTACAAAACCTTCTTATTTCAATGCCTAGGCTTAGATCTGTTTTGTTTGCTCCAACAATTTAATGTTGACATCTTGCATTTTTAAGTTCTCCGTGAAAGCTTGCCTGAAAATCTTTCCCAACAAATGCTAAAATAACTCGAGACTGTTGATCCACTTGTATAACAAAGAAACTCATGTCCCTTGAGTGTGTTCTCACTCAGAATTAAAACACAAGCATATGTGAGGAATTACAACAAATAAACAGAGAATGAGTCTGTATTGCAGCCTTACCCTGGCAAAATGCCCACTGACACTAAGTGTGCACTTTCTGTCCCCAAAACAAAGTCTGTAGTATGTTTGACTGCATTTCTTTTATGTTCCCCAATATGTCCGTTCCTTGCTAGCAATGAAGCACTTGCGTGTATTAAACTCTAAAACTATCAGCTCATCTATATGCTCTCTAAAATGGATGAGGCAATGAACATGGTGTCAGATACTGTTTTCCGGTAAGTTTTTCTGATCCACTAATGCATCAAATATATTTGAATTTACTGCTCACATAACTTTTTATGGAACACTATTAAGCCAATTTGGTTGATAACCACTGTAACCTTTTTAGTAAGTTACAGCACAGTGAAGTCACTATTCCTGGATGTGATTTGCTGCATCATGCACTACATGCTGATGCCATGACATCCTTGTATGAAGGAGGAGAACGCAGTTAGTTGTTTGTTTTTTTTTTTTTAAAAGATTGCTTGTTCTTAAATGAAGAACTGGTTAGAGCGAATGATTTAATATTGCTCTTCCTCAAAAGGAATGGAATCTTGGGAAAGGATCAAACAGTCCCTCTAAGTTGGCTACCACCTTCCTGACTTCATATTGTTTTTAAATGAAACATCTGACACATTATCCAGCTGGGATGTTATTTTGTTCTTCTTGACAAAGTAATTCAAAATTTGCTGAAAAACAAGCTGAATGGAAGAGGGATTTTTTTTTTTTTTTCATAGACATCTGGAGCTTTCTTTCAAAGCTGATGTGATCTTTCATCTGGACAAGAAAGGCTTTGATCCAAACTCTAAGATCTCCCTATCTCCCAGTTAATTGGTGTTAGTGAGGTAGGTTTGACAGTCCCTAATGCAGTCTCTGGAATGCCTTACTGTGTTAAGACCTGTCTATTGTGGCTCAGTCAGCTCAAAGACATCAGCTTTCTCTCATTTGACTTCTGTCCCGCTGGGGATGGTTACAGGTTTTATTTGCTTTCATTATTTTCTCTCGTAAAACCATTGAATGCCAACAAAGAAAAACACTTTCAAAAGTGAGCAAAAACAATCTCTTGCAGACATCCCTGTAACCTTTGGTTTTCACAAAACCTCACAAATAAGAGAGGGAGAAAGAGGGATTGCATTAAAAATTGATCTCTTCATTTTTTAAGATCTTGCCCACTTTGGGGAGTGACGATGTCTGTTTTCCTGTAATATATTTATTAATTGAAACAATAGAAGCAAGTACCTTTGCTCCTACCATGTGTACATCTGTTATACACTGTGCATATTAAAGTATTATTCTCTAAAAAAATGCTCATTTTAAGTACAAAGTTTAGTGTGATTAATTTAAACAAAATCTGTGCCCTTCCTTCATGGCAGGACACAGCAGAATAAAGGAAGTCTTATCTTCTCCACTGTATAGCAGTTAACACTGAGGGTGATAATTTGGCAGAGAGATCTTACTGTGTGGGGCTTTTTCTCAAGCTCCTGTGGTAACATAGACTGTACACAGTGAATGAACAGAGCCCTCACAGCCACACTTTTATCAGAATGAGAGAAGAGACAGGAAAGAAATACATAAAATTCATTTTCTTTTCTGCTTTGGGGGCACTACAAAAGCCTTTGTCACTTCTCCATCAGGGCGCACTGCAACTCCACGTTCCTGTACCTAGACTTCAAGTAATAGTGCACCTAGAGAGCAAAAACCATACAGCACTTACAATTTCCTGGGTGAACAGTCCAAGTTTCTACAGCTGAAAAACTTGAAGTGTTGTAATCCATCCCTTTTCCAATGGAACTAATTACTTTTTCTCTCAGACAGTCCAACAATTACAATTATCCACTTAAACTTCATATTTAAAAAATCATGTGCCTAAAGTGTATAATTTTTTTCCTGCAACAGTGATTAGTCTCATAAAATATATTGCACTTTTGCTTAGACCCTTCCCAATTGTATACCTTTGCAACTACAACAAAGCTACAACTTCACCAGAAAATGCAATTGTTTCACTTGTCTGTGAGGTGGTGGGAGTCAACATCTCCTGATGGAAAAACATGGGTGAAAAGAATTCTTAAGTAGGTGATTCGATCAGATACTATCAGACCATGCAGCTGTCATATTCCTGAGGATCTGTAGGCAGTGACAATTTGCCAGCTATTCTTTAAGGTACAGGAAACAATATGGTAGAGAACAACTCTTCCCATTTAAGTATCATGCTGAGCTGTTGCAGTATTGCTTTGGTTACTGGCGGACAGTTCACCAAACCAAAAGCTATTGACCAATTCCATTACTGAAAAGAGTCTCTGACTCCACATTAACTCAACATTACAGAACTACATTTTGGAAAGAGTATACGATATTTGTGGCGTGTTTGTTGTCAGTTAAGCTAGGAGGTAAGCTTACTCATGGCCCTGACATCCGACCATGAGAGCATATATGAATTTCAGTATTTAAAATATTAAAGTAGAAAGTAGAGATTCCTCATCCACTAGACGTAAAAAACACAAAGCAAAAATCATTATTAGCCAATATGTTTGAGAAACTATGTGACAACTATAACCCTGCAGCTGTTATTGATCTTGGCAGTTAGAGGTTTAATATTGATTAGAAATTGATATACCACTGACATGCACATATCCATTTCTCTCAGAATATATGTCTCATCTTTCTTCTCTAGGTTCATCTCTAGAGCAAAGATCTCAGAGTTCAATGAGCAATACTCATTGCTCATTGTTCTCAGAGATGTCTGAGATCTCAGAGTTCAATGAGCAACCTACTACTCAATAGTAGGTTCTGCATCCCACAGCTTTTCTTTAGTGTAGCCTCTTCCAAAAAGTTGATGGAAAGGCAGTGCCTTTGAACTACGGTGAATATATGTATCTGCAGAGTATAAAGTTTGACCATAAGTAGGAAGCTCAGGTTTGGGTGAAAAAAAGGAAGAAAAATTAAATGAGACTGTAAAAATAATTTTTCAAGATGGAAAAAAACCCCACCCACCATTGTAAATAATAAGAGAAGCCGGCACATAAATGGAGATACTGACTTATGATTGCTTTTGCTAATCAGGGCCAAAACAAAAGACTGCTAAAAGAGCTAGTCCTCTGCTCAGCAAAGAAGAGGTATTTAAGGAACAAACCTCTTCTCACAAGTAATACTAACATGCCCAAGTTTAAACTATCTGTGACAAATACATCAGTGGACATTGAGATTGTTCAACTGTGGGTGATTTGCAGGTTTTGAGGGGATGGGGAGAGACACATAGATCCAGTGGCTAAATGCTTGAGTGTAAAGGTCAGTTAGCCCATGCTGGGGTCCATGGTCCTGTGCCTGAAGCAGCTCGGAGGGCTTGGCCAGCCCTGGTCTGATCCGTTGTCTACACCAGGAGCTTCTGCCTCCTGTGGGATGGAGCACCTGGTCTCTCTGTATGTGAGATTTGCAGCCTTCGAGCTGTCATTTACATGCTGTTCCAAGGGCTTCCTGGCTTTTTGAAAGAGCCTCAGACTGCCACTTTTACCAGTCACAGCTGTGGAAATGAAGGACTTGAGGATCATCGCTCCAGTTCTGCAGATGTGAGTAGCTGCTCTAGAGTCTGAAGAAGAAAACATACGTAACCAAGTGCATTAAGCAGCCACTGTGTAGTGATTGCCGCTCGTTTTGGACTGGGGATTTTTGTTTGTTCGCTTGTTTTTAAGGAATGCAATTATTTATTTTTAGCACAGTAGTGTTTAATTTTTCCAGTGGCTGATTTCTTTAAGAGAGCGTAACAAATGTAGATATCATTCTCTGGCATCCTGAGACAAGTGCCTGGCTGCTTCCATATCACTACTAGAATCTGAAACCAATGGAAGATTTGGACCAGTTGTTAAGTTACATACATAAGCTCAAAATCTCCTACATGAGCTTAGGGTTTTTCACATGTTTAAGCACCCAGGGTTGATTCAAAGTGACTTTGATAGAATAACCAGGCGTTATGCATTAGACATGAAAGGCATTTGAATAAATTCCAGTTCAGTATTTTGGTCTGGCATTTTCAAGATTTACTCTTAGCTCACTTCCTTTCAAGAAAATTGGGACTGTGCTTTACCCAGCTTTTCAAGCATTTCCAGAGAAATACCTTTGGAGAAAAGAAATCTGTCTAAAGAATATAATCGTTTTCTTTACTTATTCATAGTTTCAGCAACAAACCCAGGCAGCTTTTTGTTTTTAACCTCTTCAGGGCTGAATGTGTCAGAAAGTTCAGTCAAGGAGTTTCATTTACTTACCTCTAACATTTTTGACTGGCATAGATGTAATCTCATTAGGGTATCCAGGGAGATTGACATGCAGAGGGAAGTAGCATCTATTGTTTACTTGTACTATATGTTGGGATAATCTGTGAAGCCCTAGTGGAGCTGTAACTCTGAACATGCTGATCGGAAGCATTAAGCAAATTAACATAAAGCTCTATTAATGGCTTAAGGG
Source organism: Aquila chrysaetos chrysaetos (assembly GCF_900496995.4). NCBI lineage: Eukaryota > Metazoa > Chordata > Aves > Accipitriformes > Accipitridae > Aquila > Aquila chrysaetos. The sequence continues at coordinate 42,570,794 of NC_044006.1, read as the reverse complement.
AATCTGACTAAACAAACAAGGCCACACTGAGCAATAAATGTGAGTCTCAGACTGCATGACTTTCCTCATAGCTACTCTAATTAATTGCTACAAAAGATTAATTTTATAATATAGCATGGATATCAAAGGGAATGGCTTAGTGATTTAAGTGTTATGTGTCTCCCTGGGAGATGCAGGTTCAGTTCTTCATGCAGCTGTTGTCAGCCTTCCAAAATATAATAGCTAAAATGAATTTCTTGTATTTTACTGCTAGAGTTTCTATGGAATAAAGACCTCGGATGTTCTTCTGCTGAAGTCAGTGGCAGGGATGCTATTAATTTCAGTGGAAGCAGAAGTAGGTCCACAAACATTAAAACCAAATTCTGCTTTGAAACTATATTCGCACTTTTTCCAAAATTTAAACCCATGTCTTCACACACAAAATATCCTTGCCAAAACCCTGCTTTTCAGCAATGGTCCAGCTATACATGGTGACATGAGCTCCATACAACTCCTTTACAAACTCACAAGTTGGATGTATAATTACCTGAAATCGATTGCATTGGTTTCTGAATCAAGATGTGGCAGAACCATGAATTAGTGTGCTTGGAAGTGCAGGAGAGCAGGATCTTAGCTAGACTAACAAAATTTCTTGTGAAATATGTTAGAGGAGATGACTGTAATAGACTGCCTTTGCATGCCCTCTCCTTTGGTCACTAGTTCAATTCTGCCCTAGTCCAGAAAAGGAAAGTGAGGTGGGGTTCCCTGGAGGAGTTCCCTGGAAAACCCAGTAAGCCCTTTCTTTTTGGACTGAACCAAAGTATGTCCACAACACTTTTTTATATGCTGCTCTGTTGCTGCATATAAACCTGGATATAGGAGTCCAAACTGGAACTTTCAGGTTAGAAGACAGAGCAATTGTCTGAGAGCTCAGGCACATGGGATGGGACTCGTATCTGGCAACATCATTTGCTTCCAGTATAGTTGTCTGTCTGAGGTGATTGACTTGGCTCCCTTCATAATCAGGAGAGAAGAATATGCATTTTTCAGGTGCAATTCCTCTGACTTCAAGACTTGCACTTTAGGAGAAGGTGGATGGCACCCAGACTGTCTCAAAGTAACTCTATTTTGGGTTGTATGAATCCCAACTGCAGTCAATCTGTTGCTTTAAGTAGTCGCCAGTATTGCCTTTCAGTGCCACAACTGAGCCTGTGGTATCTACATAAATGGTTTTAGTGACAGCAAATATAAGACAACATGACTTTGATTAGTCCCAGTGAAGGGGGTGAAGCCAAGTCACAAAATTTTATATTTGCAAGGCCACGCACATAGGAAGTGTGCTGATAGCTCAGCTGATGTGCGATACCCTAACTGTACATCTGAGCCCAAAGGGTCATCAGCCAGGCTTGTTAATCACCTCAGTGAAGAACTGTCAAGCGGAACAATGTCCCTCTACTTGTAGATCTTGGCTGAAGCTGTTCTTATTTGATGGCTGGCCTGATCTTTCCTCTCCAAAATCTTGTGAATGGAATCCAATAATTATTCTTGGTTTATTTTGACAAGTGTTTCCATTGCTTCCCCCTCACTTAATATTTATCTACATGAGCCAAGTTGGAGGCTTATGTTTTAAAGAAAATGAATGGTAAAGTAAGACTCTGCATTCAGAATTAGGAACCTAACTAGGTGACCTGATTTTCAAAAATGCCAATTGCCCAGAAAAGACTTTCAGCTCTAGAGACCATTTAAAAAACCTTAGCTTTATAACTGTTATTACAATTATTATTTATGGTATGTACTGCAGTAGTACCCTGGCAACGGACAAAGACGCATTGTGCAAGGCACTGTACGACCACAGAGACGAAAGTTACATGGATTAAAATTCCAACTGCCTGTTCCGTGGTGGAAACAAACTCAGAATATGCACACCTTGCACAGCCACCCCCTCTTTGGAAAATGTCTGTCAGCTATTCAGATGTTCTACTTTTAAAATGAGTCGGTCAACCAGTAGCCTTCGCAGGGCGGAAGAAGAGCCAAAAGCTCTGTCCTGTCCACCCCATCATTTCTGAGACGCCCCTGGACAGTGGTTAGGGACCCCCTCTGTTGCTCTCCATCCCTGGGCATGTCACATAGTCGCTCAGTATGAGCCCAGCCAGCTTTCTCCACACAACACTAATGGCTTTGGCTGAAGTGACAGGTCGTCTTATTTGTGGCTGTTTCTGTGCCGTTCACGCCCGATCAAAAATGTTTACAAAGGTGCAGTCAGGGGATGAAGGCAGGGGGAGCAGAAGAAAAGGAATCCAATTTTGTTTGGAAACAGTTTCAGAGCTTAATTAGTAAGGAGGGGGGTGGGAAGGGGGGCTGAACAGGTGGTGTATTATTCTGCCAGGGATCTTCAAAAGGGAGGGAGTGCATATTGTTAGTTTGCTGCAGAATGAAAAATGAGAAGTTCGACAGTACCTGGATACTTAGGAGCAGGTGAACTGCCGAAGTAAGGTCAGAGTTATACACGCACACACACTCAAAAAATCTGCATAGGAAAAAAATAAATTTTCCGTTTTGCCCACAAGGGGACAGATCCCAGCTCTGCATTGGAGATTTACATGGATTCATATTCATTACATTAGCAGTAGCCACATTTAGCAGTGATTCCCAAAGGAGCAGGAAAATGATGGCCTCGAAGAAAGCTGCCACATTTCAAACTCTCCAGCTGTGCCTTGCCACCATTGCTACATTCCACTGCCAAATGCAGTAATTTATGAATTTGTCTTTTTTATCTGCAAAAAATGTTAATTTACAGAATGAAGAGAAGAATAGGAAAGGACTAACAGGCTTAGAAAAGGAATGTCTGCATTTTCTTTTAACTGCTTTATAACTATTTCTCTGATGCTGTAAATGTTATTTGTGTTCATAAGATCATTATTATTTTGCATTAGATGCTTAAAAGAAAGCAGTGGTGTCAGCAGATAGAGCATCCCACCTTACAAAAGAGTCATTCTAAAGAGATGGTAGCCCAGCAAGACTACTACAGAGTTTAAATAAATAGAGAATGAATTATGAATAGTAATGATTCTTTTGGTTTATTTAAGTACTAAGCATGTGCCATAAAAGAATAATAGATATTGCAGTTGTTTCAAAAAAGCTATTTTATGTTGCATTGGATGGAACTGTGTACATATACATCTGTTCTGGCAGGGCAAACTAGGACCCATACATTTTTTTGGGTAAAATTACTAGAGTAAAGCAAAGTCCTTATAAGTTCTCTGACACCCAAAAGGAAAAAAAAAGAGTAATCCTAATTAGATATTTGTGCCTCCCTCAGCATTGTTGCTGAAAGCATCATGCAGAGCTATCTATGGGACCACTGAAAAAGCTGACTTTTGCAGGCTGAAGAACGAGTGCGTAATAGTCTTACTCGTGGTTTGATTCTGTTACGCAGTGCTTCTGTTTTCAGTCCAAGGGAAACAAATCACACTGCATACATTTTTGGATTTTATGGAATTTCTTAAGGTAGGAGATTATAAGCACAGCTTCCCGTAAAAGTTTCTGTACCTTGCGAGTCACCAGCTTGGTAGAGTCCAAGAGCAGCTCAGCCCTACAGTTTAGTAAATTCAGCACTATCACTGAGGTGCAGAATAAACCCTTTCTAATTCAAAGAGGTTTGCTACTGTGGTGTTGAAAGGAATGAAGGTCCTGCTCAAGTGAGAGTAGTTCACATCCAGGAATATCTGCCAGCAGATCAGCAGGTAGAGCTGTATTAAAACCTTCATGTGCTCCTTTGTGAAACCAGGCATTTATAATGTTGACTAATTCTGGTATCTTCCCCCTGGTGCTCAATGATTCCTAATTTTATGAGCTACTTAATGAAGCAAAATTCTCCATTAGTTTTTAAAATGTCTCTACCTTTTAATGCCAGGGGCTGTCTTTTCAAAATGATGCCTGCTTGGACCAAAGGCTCTCGCTTTGTTGAAAAAATGAAGGCAAGGCACTCACAGAAGGAAATAATCAGCACAAGCCTCCAGGAAGAAAAGGTACATTTTGTACCTTGGTGGTGAAAAAGAAACTGTATGGGGTGAAAAAATAGCTCTTTGTGGAGACTCTGCCCATCTTTAACAGTCTGAGAGGAGACAGGATCCCTCCTGTGGTCTCTGTCCTGACACCCCTGGCACCATAGGTGAGAGGAGCCAGCATGCTGTCCCTGCTGCATGCTGCCTGCAGCGTAGCAGCCAGGTGGCATCTATGAGCAAGGACCTCAAGTGCCCTTGTGGGCAGGCAGAAGGTGTTTTGTTGTGAGTCAAGAGGAAGGCTGGACTAAGCTGCCTCACGGGGCTTAGTCAACACTGCGTTCTTTAAATATCTCCTAGGTTCTCTGGCCAGTAATGAAGGGAACAAAAGAGACGTGGTTTCATGTCCTCCCTCAGCAGGTCATTCCAATATCTCATTGATCCTTCTCGTTGAACGTTTCCCTTTATTTCACTTCAGGGTTTCTTCTGTTCACTTTGTGCTATTCCTTTTCCTTGCTCCCATACTGAAAATAACGATCTCCTGGCCTCCCAAGTTTGTTTGCTGCTAGTATTTAGGGACTGTGAACCAAAGTCTAGTTTTACTTATAAGCCTCTCGTAATGTCCCTGATTTTGGTCATGGTATGTAGGATTTACACCAGTGTAAACGAAATCAGTACATGACCCATGTCAGGGGCTCCTTAGCGGTCTTTTCTCTAGGCTGTGTAAATTAATTTTTCTTGAGTCTTCTCTCAGGATAGCATGAATTATGAGGAAAAGCCTGTAACTCACTGCTAGGCGAGCAGCAGTAACTCCCCCTCTACCGCTTTCCTGCCAAAATTATGGGAGAATAGCTGGTGATCTCAGCTCATATTTGCATGGCATGAACAAGAACAAGACAGAAAAGTGATGGCTCAGGTGGCACAAAAGACATGTACCCACCGTTGCCACTGCCTTGCTTCCAAGGTGGGGAAATGCATTGGAGACCAAAGAGAGACTGTCTGTGCCCTCTTGTTTTTTGGTCCCTTTTAATATGCAAAGGGAAGAATATTAATGTCACATAGAAATTATGTGCCGATGAACGTACAAAATATTGCACTGGGTGTTCCTGGTTGCTGAAATTACATCATCAAGGCTTCTTCTTTTCCTTCCTCTTCTTTGATTCAAGAGCTCTCTGTGTAAATATTAACTATAGCTATCAAGAGGCAGAGAAGAGTTTCAAGAGACCTGGCCATCGGATGTCAACCCTTTAAATCATGATAATATTTCTTCTTGCACCGTGTTCTAAAGGTTATGCCTGCACTCACCCCACATAGACAGTGCTGCCTGATGGAAGCCTGAAAAACCGCGAGGCTTGTCTTTCCTTTTGGTCTGAGGGTTACATCTGCAGATACTGGGACTGCCTGTGACTCCCCCTGGCTGCTCACGAGCCATGCATCAGCCACCCCCTCAGAACAGCTGGAGTGACTCAGTTGTCAAAGAGCAGAGCCTGAGAGGCAAGAAGCCCTGCAAATCCACTCCCCATTTCACAGCAGCAATGTCACTGCATAGGCTGCTGAATCAGATGGTAAAAGTGAAGAAGCTGGCAGATGACTGTGTTGGCTGACACACTGCCTGTTGTGTTGAAGTCAGACCAACCCAGCTGGCTGAAGATGCTCCTGGCTTCTAGCACAAATCCAGTAATTCCTTGCATTACGCAGGTGAAGATTAGAGCAGCCTGGATTTTCCAGTTGTTTTGGCAACCGATCAGTTCCATTTCTATTTGCTAATGTATCATCACGCTTTTGAAATACATGTAGCCTTCTTTATTGGCTTCCCAATGTAAAAGTATTATTATAAGCCCCCTCATATTTGGCAACAGCTGAAGGTTTTCGTGTTGAGATTCAGCCCTTACTCTCTGCTGAACTGTGAGAGTGAGTTACTACCTTGTAAGTGACTCACAGGTATTTATTATCCTGTGTACAAAGGTCAGGTTTTAATGTTCTGTGTGATATATGGGCATGGCTCAAGATCAGGCAGTCTTGAATGATAGATCTTAAATTATGATCCAGTGGAAGAGGAAAGAAATGAGAAATCACAACTTTTGTTAAACAAGCCTGAAAAAATACTTGCACATATGTGAGCTGGTGGTGGAAACCTGCCAATTTCAGAGGCTGGTTTGCTAAGCCATATTATTGTGACTCATGGAGCCCTGCTCTGAGAACTGAGATGAAATTTTTAGAAGCCAGATTCATGTCTATGCTTGCTTTCTGCTAAAGTCTCTTGCAGTGGAAAAATGCAGTGTTAACAGATAGCAGGGCTGATAGCAGACCCTAAAAGGAGAATTCCCAAATACCTTTCTGAGTGTGTCTTGGCATTCCCACGTCTGCAGGGGACCTGTGGGCGACCTTACCTACACCTATGCAACAGAATTGTCCTCAGGCATCTAGCTCCCCTATGCGTGTGCCCAGCTTTTAGGTATTGTTCTGTTGTGTGTGTCAGTAACTGGGGTACCTTTGTGGGTCTTCCTGCAAATGCACACCCCATGATACAATTTTCAAGAAGAGCTCAGATCCTGGGCCCCATTTCAGAAGGATGTTGAGGTGGCAGAAGGGCAGCGGTGGCACTTCTCTGCTCTCTGCTTCTTTCTATCCCACAGGGAGGTGGGACAGTGCTCACAAGAGGTGCACAAGAAGTGTGGCTTTCAAGGGTAGAGGCAGGACTAGAGCATAGCGTATCTCCTGGTGCTCCACCAGGTTGGCAGTCCCTGTGAAAAGCTCTGCCAACAGCATAATACAAAACAGTCCAGGACATTTTAGGGGAAAAAAGGTGAAAAATAGCTCAAAGCTGTCGTCTTGTCTCTCCTCCTGAGCTGTTCTAAGACAGAGTTTCATGCAACTGAAGGTTTGGCCACAGGCCTTACATTTTTAAAAAGTTTTACACAGGCAGCCTACTTCACCCTCAAAAGGGTCTAGAAATATAAGTAAGGAATTTTATGTGGTTTTATATCTGATGAGGAGGACGACTGAAATTCTGCTATTCTATTCATCTGCATTTGATGTTGGCAGCAGTTAGATCAAAACTTGCTCAGTAAGTTGCAGTTTTGGGTGTCAGCACCAACATGCCCTGACTTTATTCAGAAATTAAAGACCTAAGAGATATTGGTTACATATAGCTGTTGTGAGTTTGGCTATCTGGAAGAAAATATGGAATTGGAGGAGAATGTCATCTGTGAGCTGTTTTAACCTGCAGTTTTCTGTGTCCTCATGTCTTTTACTACCTGAGAGCAGGAATTTTATGTTGTTATTTATACCAGGGCTGTGATAAGCGAAGTGCAGAAGTGCATAATGGATCTAAGATTGGGCAAAATTTTATTGAATCTGGGAGTTGGGTCTTAAGTGGTAAATGGAGTGGCAATGATTTTAGTGACTTTCAGCTCTTAATGTAGGTGTCTGCTACTGCACTTTCTCTGTCCTGTTAGTAGGGATGGGGTTAGTCTACGTTCACACTGCCATGAGGGAGAATAGAGTTTCATGCAATTCTGTCTACTGTTGGGAAAGTATTTTCTTTAGAAAAATAATAGTGTAACTAAATGTGGGATCAGCGTTTGACTGGGATAGTCCAAGACCTATTATTAATAGAAAAAATCCTAGTTAGTCTGTCATACATATGGAAATACGCCTTTCTTTTAAACTGGAGAAGGAAATTACACTAATGATATTGGTTATTTAGACAGGGAAATGTTAGCTGCTTACAGAAAATGGAGGCTTCCTGGCCCTTTCATTTTGGATACATTTTACAGATGTGGCCCTTCTTGATTTTAGACTCAAATATTATTATTTAGATTTGATTTATGGTTATGATACTTCAGAGACAGTAAAAAAATCAGAACTGAAAGTTCTTAAAAAGTCATTTCTTACTGGTTCTTAAGTAAAAAAAAAATAAATTTTATAAGTAATGTGGAAATTAGATGTACCACAGGAATGACTGTTTTCCAGTGTTGGCTAAGTTACCTTTTTATAACTATGACTGCTGTATACATGGGTTACAAATCAGTGTCTTCATCTAAATAGACATTTCTTGTATCTCATCACTACCTAGCTGACTTAGGTTATATTCTTCATTTTAAGTGAATAATTGTATTTTAGATTGTTCATTGTGCACCCAGTTTACAAAAAATTCTACCATTTTCCAAAATTGGTCTGAGAATTCAAAATAAGAAAGTGTTCAAAATAGCCAAAAAATGTCAAAATCAGACTATATTTGATGAAAACAAAACATGGGCATTCCTGATTCCCAACATTTTGATTTTTCTTTTAAATCAAATTGAATCAGATTTTTTTCCTGGCTCCACTTGAATGGCATCTTCCAAATCTTATTTAGCTTTTCATCAAGGCTGTCATGTGGATTTCTGTGAATGAGGCCATACCTGTCATTATATACTGGGGGCATCTGACTCCCTTGATGACAGTCAGTAGGTAGGGAGGTTACACAGGAAAGATAATTTAGCAAAGGTGTCCACCCTACAGAGAGAAGCAGGAATATGGAAAACCCACATGACAACTCTGATCAAGCATTGTAGCAATCAGCTGAGCCCCCATTAATTTAAACTGATCCAAAATAACATATTTCCTTTTGATTTGAAAAAAACAACCCTACCACATTCCATGCAAACTGCCCTTGCCAAACTAAAGACTTTGCTTGCATTTTCCTATCAAAATGTTGTTGAAATGTTAAAAAAAAAAAAAAAGGACCTAATTGCTACCTTTCTTCTCCCAGATTCCAGGTGAACAGATAAAACTCATTCACTTCTAGTAGCAACTTTTTAGCCTTGATCTGCTGGTCCTGGTTAAAAAAGAAAATGTAACCCTTACAGTTACACTGATGGCTCTATTTAATCCACAAAAGTTAGTGAACACATATGCTCTGCCTAGATTTCTGAGAGGTCAGAAAGCCCCAAGTAGCTAAAATTGAGCGGTGTAACACAGTGCAGCCATATGCAGCCATCTTTGTCAGGGCATGCCTGGCTGCTGTCTATATGGTCTTGGGCCAGCATTGCACTGTATAGGACCTGAGCAGATCTCGCACCAGGGAAAGTCTTTGGTTGGCACAGGGCACTGAGGGCTGAGAAATGTCCTTCGGCCTCTGCTGCCAACCCTAGTCCAGTTGCAGAACCTGCCTCATTATTTATTCATTGGCATCAAAAGTGTTTCTCTGCAGTGTGAAATGCATAATAGAGACAGCCTTGAAAGTAAATAGCTTTCTGCACTTGCTAGTATACCTAGGCAACATCATTAGATCATGTTTATAGAATTTGTTCATTGCAATCCATTATGTAAAACAGAGAAATGTTTGAGTCAGCTGGGTATAAAGGGGTTTGGAATCATCAGAAATATATCCTGTCCTCATTATTATTCACAGAAACAGAAAATTATTTTGCAAAAAAAACCCCAAACCCCATCCCCAAATCTTTCAAAATTAATTGCCACTTTTTTATATAAATCAAGCTTCCAGAAACCTTTTTTTGTTCCATGTGTCTCAGGTTTTAAGGACTGATGCATTAACTGAGAAATTAAATCCCAAGCCTTAGCTGTGCTCTCATTTTATTAGTGTGATATAGTGATAATCTCACAAGGACCCTAATAAGTACATGAGAAAAAAAAAAAATCAGCTAAATAGGGGATGTGAAAATGTTCTAGCCCACTGCTATTACATAGGTCTTATGCTTTTTTCTATCTGTTCTGTAATAGGATGTTTTGCAAATTCTTCTCTCAGCAGGTTTTGAACATGAACTTGCATTACTATTCTTACAAAGTAATAAACAGCTTTGGGCTATAAAATCTCTCAAATTGTTTTCCACAGAAGGGATTTGCATGCTGACTCATTCCTACTATATTTATAACCTATCGCCAAACCACTGCAACTGCAGGATTTCTAATAAAGCTATGGAAATTACATGCATTGCAATGGGAGTTGAATACATTTACATTTGTAGTATTTTACCATTTCAAAATTTATGGCAGATTACCTTGTTTGTGCATGTCTGGACTTTAATGGTTATTTTTTATAGCAGAAAATAGTAGTTTATGGTAGTATTCCCAGTAGAAGGTTTTTATGAATCCACCATATGGAGTATTACATAAAACTAAACTTGTATCAGCAGTGATTTTATGTAAAGTAAGAGAGTGAACATTACTGAGAATTAGTGATTACAGAAAATGTCAGAGAACTTGAAATTTTATTAATGTGATTTTTTTTCCCAATTATTTTTAACTTGTATTAATAGCAGTCCAAATTCCTGCTTTTTCATGCAGGAAAACTTTCATTGTCTGCAGCAAATCCTGGGCATCTCAAGCAAATAACATTTACTGCAGCTGACCTTCCTTTGCTGCCACCTCCCTTTAAGGTACCCTTCATGTAGTTGTGATGTTTGGCACAACAGAGAGACATACGGTGATTTATGCAGGAGAAGACTAAGGAAATCTGGAAAGTTTTCCTGTTTTTCAAACACCCATCTCTGTCAGTTCATATACTGCAATCACAGCTACTTTCTTCAGCATTGGTGGTAGAAAATAGTCTTTTGCCTGTGCCTTCCTACAAATGGAAGGAGCAGACTTCTGCTAGCAAAAATTGCAGACAGGAAAAGTATCACAATTCCATAGGAGAACATGAAGATAAGCAAAGCTGTTCTCATGGAAACATGTATTTGCATAAGTATTGACATCAGGAAACTCTACACATCTTTCTCAAAGAGCACCTCATGGATCTGGGAGTCATTCAGCCAGCAAAAAGAAATGTGCCATGAAAAGTAGGTAACCAGTCACACCGAGAGAGCAGCAGATGGTGCATCCATGAAGCAATTGTCACCGCCAAGAGCCTGGCATATTCTGCAGGCTGAAATGTATCTGCCTCATTAATGAAGCAAGCACCTGGGTAGGGAATGTCTATGAAAATCTATATATGCTTGCGAATAAGTTGTAAACAGGCATTGAGGTTTATATCTGGGAAGTAAAAAAGAAGATGGAAAGAGGATGGGAAGAAGAGCCAGCTGTAGGTATCTAATCCTGCTTCTTTTGCTAGTCCCAGTCCTGGCAGAAACTCCTGGGCAGTTCCAAGCAGGTTTTGACCCCAAGGCACAGTGCATTAGGGATGGTGATCCAGGTAACCACTGCTTCTCTACACCTTCCCAATCCCTGCATGGCAGCTCGCTCATTACACCGAACTGGTTTAGGAATGAGGGCATAAGGCCAGCTCTGCCCACTGGGGGGAATTCACACCTAAAGGGAACCATGAGTTTTCTAGCAGTAAAAAAGGGCCAAATCTTAAAGAACAGTCCAGCCCTTAGGACTGGATAACTGTTTCTGTAGAATGGGACTGAAAGCTACCATATGGGTTTGCCGTATAGCTTTAGGGTAATTCATGTGAACCATTCAGAATTTCCTCTTCTTGCTCCTTTTCCCACAGAAATCCTTCTTGTCTTGAAATCAGACAGGATTTCAGATCAGGATGGCACATGTGTATGTAGACATATCCTGGGTGGCTGTCAACTTCTGAAACATTTCAAGGTCAAATAGGGCCATTTTATCATCTTGTCTGAATTTTTAGAAGCCTGGTGCCTTTGTGGCTCAGAAAACATCCTGCTTACACCCATGGAAAGGATGCTGTGCGAAAAGAGCTCACCCAGCCCTCTGCAGCTGGGGTATGGGCTCAGGGACCCAGGGGTGCTACCATCACTGTTCCCACCAGCTGAGGAGCTGCGTCTTGGCCCCTCTACTTATGTGAATCACACTCTTTTTGCTTTTTCATTAGCTGATGTATCATAGTCTTACAGCTGTCTTCTCTCGATCTAAATTGCACACTAACACTGTACATTATTGATTAAATGAGTCTACAAATGTCTTTTTAATACTGTATGGGTTGATCAGTCTTCTCAGTTAATGTATAGCACTTCCAGTGGGCTTTAAAACCTAGTGAAGCAGCTTTTTACCAGATCTTACTGGGAAAGAAAAAACTGCATGAGAGGCCGTGCTCACACGCATGCTGAGGTATGTGTTTTGGCAGTGGGGAATTAGTAATGATTTCACTTGCTATGCTAAAAATCTCCCTGTGTTCACAGGTTTGGATTTTGATAATCACAATTGCTGATCTAACTCTTTACAACTAAAACAATTCATGGCAGATTGTTGTTATATACTCCAGTGGCAAAGCTGCACTGTAATAGTTGAGCTAGTTTAGCAACTAATTTGGCTTTTCCTGTGATTTTTTTGGAGCAGAGGTTTCAAAGCTTTTCTTAACCTTTTTTTGGCTTTTGAAAAATTTTTATATACACAGGATTGTAATAACTGCATTTCCCAAGTGTGACATTTGATAGTAAAAATAATAGTATTCTGGCTGTTTCAAGTGATTCTTTGCATTACATAAACAGCATTCAGGAATGACTCTAGTTTCTGTCTCAACTAGTTAATTATTGTAATTTTCCTTCTGCTTTCATTTCTTAAATCTAAATTCCTCTCTGTCAACCTTCATGATTCAGTCTATATGCAAGTATTTGCCCATTTATAACACAGTAGGAAAAACAAGTTTGTGGTTTGGGGTAGGTGTCATGTTTTTCTAGTTTCACAGAATTATAGAAAATTGGGCTGAAGGGGCCTGGAGAGATCATCTAAATCTAACCCATTCTATTTTAAACAAGGAGACAAAAATAAGGTTTTATATGCACATATTTCCTGAAATATGAACTTTACCTCAGATCTGCATGCCTAAGGCATTGCACAAATAAAAACAGGAGAAGTCCAAAGAAAGGGGGCTTGTGAGGATATTTGTGATTTCTGCATGAATTCTGCAATGATTTCTGCATTTCTCATGATGGGCTTGGCCACAGAGGCACAGCCAAAATCAGCCCAAAACATTTACCCTCCTTTGTCACTATTCAGATGGACATCTGCATTACCACCGCAAAAAAAAAATAAACCTTTAAACAAATTGGGTCAGTATGGGTACATTTAGTCAGTACAAAGCTTTGAAAGGCAATTAAGTGGTTTCAATTCTTAAACAGTAACTGTGCTGGGAGGTGGCAGCCGCCCAGTGACTGGTGGACGAGCCTCTTGGTGCTCTCCTTTGGGATGCTAGATATAGCTTTGTGGTGTTTAGAAAAACAATGGAGAAACGAACAGTGAGAAAGAGAAGCCTCAAGACAGAGCAGCAGATCTGAATTAAATGAGATGGTGGCAGCTAGACTGGAGAGATTGGGGAATTGCACAGCGGCAGGAATAACGTTGAGAAGGTGGCTGGTTGCTGCCCCAACTCCTGGGTGATGGGCAACTCCAGAATCCACTTAAGTCTTAAAAGATGGAAGATTTCACTTACACTTCAGTAAAGCAGCTTCTCCCAGGTAATCACACATTTAGCTCCTTGTCAGATCCTTTGAGCCATACATTAGCAATGAAAAAGTGATATTGCCACTATCGTCCCTGATGATTCAGCAAGGAGCAAAACATGATAGCCTTTCTAACAAGGCTGTTATTCAGACATATCACTCAGCATCCGCACTCTTAACTGCTCACTGGTTCAGAGTGTTAATGCTCTGCATATTGTGCTTAATAGAATTTTAAATTATTTTGATTAAAGTGTCAAGGGATGAGGATTTAAGATTGATCAAAGCTACTCGCTTGTGCTGTGGCAGTTGTTAACCAGCCACTTCCAGAACGTTTTTACGCAGGCTTAAGTGATATAACATCCAGACATGAGAAATATGAGGAAATATTTCTCCTAATTTCATACTGGGGGACTGAGAGGGCAAGGAGGAAACTAAGGAGTTCTATATTTCATAGACAGTGACTGACTTGGGGTCCCAGTCCTTTAATGGAAGTTGATGGGACCTTTACCATTGCCTTCTATTCAATGGCAATTCAACCATGGATGAGCAATGACAAAAATCCAGTATGGAAAGCCTTCACTTCTTTGAGCAGAAGCTGTAAACATTAAAATATGATTAGATAATGAAGAAAATAAATAATGGAGGCTTGTCTGGCTGTGAAGACAGGTATCTGGATGTAGAGTCAGTCAGCACTAAGCTCTTGCTTTGAAGCTCACTCAGTTGGTGGGGGCAGAGGTCTTATGTAATTGTTGTTAAATTAAGGCAACAAAGAATGAGTAGGATGTTCCCCTCACATATTGCCTTCAGCTAAAACAAAGTTCTTTAGCATGCATGTAACTTTAAGTATGAAAATAAATCCACTGAAGCTAATGTAAGGAGAACATTTTGCAATTCTTAAATGAGTACGTGTGCTTCACGACATCCTCTGAATGGAACCTTAGAGTACATGATGCCTAAATCATTGTCTCAGCTAGCACATTTGTTAAAATTTTGACCAAAATCAGAGCCCAGCGGCCTGGACTGTGAATCTCTTCCTTGCTAAGAAAATTCTTGCTGCTCAGAGCTAAGGGAAATTAGCAATGCAGTGAAACCATAATCTATGCCAGTCCTATTGAAGGTGATACAGTGTTCTCTACCTTGCTTCTAAAATAAAGAGTAACACTCTGTACAGCTCTTGCTATGGCATCTCATTAACAGATAATTGCTTAAAATCTCAATAGAATTTGCATCCGCATCCATAAATGACCATATGGTACTTTATGGTAGAATATCCTGGGCCAGACTGGTTGGTATGCTTTAGCTACCCATGTTGCTTTAACAATGCAAAGCAGTCATAAACTTACCTTAAGTGGTTGGTTAAGTCAGGTCTACAGCCGCTCTGAGTGACTGCACTGCTGAAGCTACCTCTTGCACTACATAGTAGGTTGCTTAAACAAGTGTTTTGCTGAAATTACGAACTTGCTGTGAAATAACATTGTCTTCTACTTGGTGTAACCTAAAGAATTATAATTCTTGAAGGTGCTACTGACTAGAATTATTCCAATAAAAGCAAATGTTTTGATTGCTGTTCTGTTCAGCAATTAAGTGTGAACTATAATAATAGTCAAAGACAATTTACCTAATATAGCATCCATTTAGCTCAGTGATAACCAGCCTGTTCATGGTTCACTGAGTAAATAACAGAATAAAATCAGAATAATAGCTGATGTTATGAAAATTGTTTAATAGATTCAACTAAAGAATATAGAAGATCCAGAAGCCAAAAATGAAAATATATGGTGAAAGTCCATCTTGATGGTTCTTAGTTTGTGTGAGTTGGCACAACCACATTTGTGGTCTGTTGCACAACATGGAGAGAGAAGGGAAAGAGCATTTCAAGTACAGCTGCGTTTTCCTACAGTCCCTTTCTTAATAGTTCCTCAAAGCATTCTTTCAGAGAAACAACAAATATGAGTACTTCATATCAACCTACAAAAAATATATCTACGTACTGTTGCATGATACAAAATCTTTGCTTATGAACCCCCCTCCAGCCATGGAACAGAGTCTGGTGGGCTGAAGGCATCTGATGGATGAGTTTCGTCCTGTTTCCAGTAGGGACGTCCAGGACTGCAGCCATTTAACAGACAAATGAATATACAGAACCATTAAAACTTATTAAATACTCATGCATGTGTTTAACTGCAAGTACATGACTAATCTTTTTGACTCCAGAGGCAGCAAGGCATACATCTTAAGCAGGTACTTAAGAATTTTGTTGAATGGAGATCATAGAACATTATTTCCTTCACTGGAGTGTGTTAGATGCTGTAATTGTCTAGGGGATTATCACTCTCATGTGGAGAGCAGGAGAGCAGGGCTGTGGTCACACTGCCCTCCTTGTGCACTCTCACAGTATTCACCATGTAGCAGGATGTCCTCCACGACCTGTTTGGACCACCTATAGGCACCTATAGGAGACACCCTAGAGGAAATACATGATGACTTGTGAGTTGTCAGAGTCGACCTGACACTGGGAATGAGAAAAGCTTGACTAAATGCTAATCAAGGGGGAAAAAAAGGAATTCAGAGCTGGGGGACCCTGCAGAAGCAACACTGAAGTTTTTGTGCTGAATTTCACAGTAAGGAGCAAATTTCATCCCTACACACAAGTCAGGGTGCAGTGAGCACCAGGTCAGGGCTAAGTTGGCAATGTTGCTACTGCCAGATCAATACGTACCCTCTGGCTGCTCCTATTGAATGTACTCAAGTACCTTGTAAAACATAGCAGATCCGCAAGCACCAGGTTGAATTAGTGAAGGTGTTGCCTGGCCTGGCCTGGTGGTTCATAGCCCTCGGCTCATGGCCATAACCAGGGAGCTAATGCTGCAAAGGTAGAGAACTTTGCTAGGGAAAAGTTATGTTATAATTTACAGAGTAACCTTTACACTGTGAGGAAAAGGATTTTTCATAGAGACAAAAGGCAAAGACCTGGATCTCATTGTGAAACTTTCCATTCCTTTTACTTCTGTCCCCATTTAAATGAAATAAGGGGACCCATTTGCAGCCAACAAAATTAGCTAAAAGCTACTCACATAAAGACAGAGATTTCAATGAAATCGAATCCATATATTATCTTATAGGAACAGTTGTCCAAAGTTAATTTCCAGGTTAATAGGCTGTTATTGCCATTTTCAAATAAAGCAATTAAAAGTAATATTCTTATATTACTGATAAGGAGGATCACACTGCATTGGATCGTCAGCTTATTTTGTTCAATGTTCTTAGTCAGAGCATCTAGTACAAATTATTTTAGGCAAAGGTGGAAAAAGTCTGCACATAGGAAAATAAATTACATCTCTGAAGTAAAAGGTAGATTTTTTATTAAATTTTGAAATAATAAACTCTACTCCTTAACATGTGAGATGTGTAAAAAGTATTTTCTGTCTACATCTACTTTTATCAGTTTTTCTGAACTGAAAAGCAGAGGTGAAATGAGATGTTAATTGTACACCAGACATGTTTTGCTGTAGGTGTTGAATGCTCTCCATGGAACATGTGTAATATGTTAAACCATAATCTCTTCCACAAAAGCTTTTTGTGGAAACTCCCAGAATATTTCCAGTTCTTTACTGCAAGAAGATCTACACCATACAGGCAAAAATCTGATCTAGGAGAAACAATATAATTTCTCAAGGGGAATTATCATAACATATGAACTAGAAAACATTACTTTCCCCGTGTAAAATGGCATGACTGTAACATATGTCCCGCTCCAATTAGAAACTGTCTTTTTTAGATTATCATCATGTCAACCTGCACTTGTGAAAGCAATTTTGACAGATCTGGGGCAAATTTAAAAGCAAAGGAGACAGCTAGCCTTAGAATTTATAAGCAGGCATTAATTTTTCAGAAAGGATATTTTTTGTCTCTTTGAAGAAGACAAAGAGCTAAGCAAATCCCTCTTTTTTGCGCTGCTTTGGTGGATAAAAACAAATGTGTTTCACAACAGCAAAATAACCGTACTCAGCTACTTTGAGAGACTTACTAGACTAGAGCAATGCAGGGTTTCTGACTTGACATTGTTTCTGTCTGATAAAATCTCCTCCAAGTTTACTATTTCTCTAAGGTGACTGATCTAGCAGAAGAGCTTGTAAATGTCACTGGGCTGGAAGTTTTACTGAACAGGGTGAGTTGATTTCGGCTGTGGTCGGCCATCAGTCATGGGCCATGCAGGGAATCCTAACCTGGGAATGGACCTTGTGGTGATGAGATCCTGATGTTTCTGTGTCTTCATGGATCTACAGCACAGATTTGGAGTACAGCAGGAGGAAGTCAGTTCCTGACATTCCTGTTCACAGGCCTCCTGACAGTCTTTGGATTTATGGGAGACTTGACTTCAACATCCCCCATGCCAGCAAACCTTTTCATCCCTGAGAAAACATCTATGGCTCATGTTTAATCCGTAAGACCTGTGAAAGTTTTGACATGTGCCTAAATAATGCTTCACTTTGAAAGGTATAAAAAATGACCTTGTAGTGTAGCCTTCCCAGTCATTGACATGCATTCACCTGGTGGGGCACCATAAATAAGAAAGTGGCAAAGGTCTCTGTTGATTTCAGTCATTCTAGGATATGAAATCCTTGATAAAGTTCATCCTCTGGGATCTGATCCAAAGACTCAGATGCAAAATACACCTGTCTTTAGAGGATTCTGGGTCCAGCCCATGCCAAGCAAAAATAATAGCAAAGCCAGACAAAGCACTGCTGATTTAAAGCACATGCTGCGTTGCTCAGTGGTACTGCGGAGGGACATAAGGGAGTGGACTTCCCAATCCCGATGAAGTTGTGTTTGAAGTGCACAGGGTATTTTGGGGTTTTGCTGTACACAAGTAGGTGGCATTCCTTCATCCCCAAAGGCCAGCTCAAGACCTGTGCTCTTCTCAGCTCTTACATCAAACTTGCTTTGACAGTGTAAATTGTAGGTTTGTCTTCAAGCAGGGCCTTGCCAGAGGGACGGGACGGTGCTGAGCAGGATGTAGACTGGCTTCTGCTCCGCACAGAGCCTCAAAAAGCATATGAGGAGCATGAAGGAGTACTTCTCACTGTCAGCAAGTGACACTTTGTCTTTCAGATTAAAGTTTTTAATTAAAATGGGCATTTCTGCCAAATATTGGCAGCCACAGGACTGCTGAAATGTGACATCATTTATGACTCCAGCAGTAAGGAGTTCACTGTCCATGATCATAAAACAGATTCCAGTCTTGATTTGATATCGATTTAACAGTCAGCATAAGTTTGCCCTTTAATATTAAACAAAATATGTCAGGCTGAAGCATTAATGGTATTCTTCCTCTGGTTTTCTCCATGGATATTTCCTCCAATTATTCCAAGCAGTGATGCCCAGCAGAGAGCGGGCTTCAGAATTCCGTCCTGTAACACCGCTTTTCTGGACCCACTCTTCCTGTTATCCCACACTGCCCCATACAGTGCAATCCCCTTCACCACTCTTTTGCCCCTAACACAGACGAATGCCATTTCTGCCAGAAGTCTTCTGTTACAGTAATTGCCAAAGATTGGTGAATCCAGTCTTCATTTCTTTCTGCAGACATGCTGCTAGTTTCTAGCTCTGTGCTCAACCCTCCCTCCCCCGCCATCTCTGTTCTAATGGCTTTAGTCTATTCTTGCAAGTCTCATTTATTTTCTTGCTTCCTTTTGACATGGGTGATACAACACATGACCTCTGATTTGTCTGTCTCCTGCCCCCATGTTTCTGATATTCATTAAGGAGATGTTCACTTTTCCAGCTCTGCTTTTCCCCTTAGTGTGCTACACTCAGAGACTCACATCAATGTCTCTCTTAATGGAAGTTTCTTACTCCTGTATCCAAATTTAATCTCCAGTGTTTTTCTTCCTGGCTTTAGCTGTAATTCTCCTACCATCTTTTGTCCCTTTGTTTAAAAAGTGACCAAAACCATGCAATAACTGTTGTTCTTTGAGACATCAGGAGGGACCCGGTCTTTTCAGGAGAACAGTCGATCCCATGAGAACTCCATAATTACACTTGAGACAACTCTCCTGACATCAAGTGAGGTCTGTTTTGACAACTTACTGCTGTTGTGAGCTAAAATGTCCTGATAGCAGTATACAAGATTTTTCTCTCAGTACCACCTCCAAGCCTAAAACCTTACTTAGCATTAAAGATAGAGGCAACACTGTGACCTGACAGAGAGCTTGGATACCCCCTCTCTGTACTGTTCTCTGAGAGACTGTTCTGGGAGAGCTGAGGAGGAAAGGATTGTTTCTTTTAATTGTAACGATGTGGCAGTTTGGAAAATTTGTATTCATACCGTATTGTGCAGTTGTTGGGGTGGGGACACGTCCTGGGACGTGTGATGCACTTTGAGTGCTTTTTAATTTAGTTTTTTCATTAAATATCAGGGCTGCTGAAAATACAAGATAATATTATGGTATATATATAATATAAATGGAAGTAAACAGATGCATTAGCAAACTGCTTGGCTACTTAAACATATCTTGCCCTTGCGTATGTCCATTCTTGCTACCATTTCCTTTTGTTTACCACAGTGAACTAGGATTAATTCAATCAGACATTTTAAATCCAGGCCTGGTTAGGAGTGCTGGATTTCTGAACACAAAAAAGCAGTTGTCTCTGGGTCAGCATGCAGAAGCTTATGGGTGAGAGATGTGTAAACTCCACTTTGGTCCTCTACTTATTCTTTTTTTAAAGTCATAAGTGGAAGTAGCTGTTTTGTGATATTTTCCTGCCGCATGTGTAACAGATCTTGGAAGTGAAACTGACTTTAAATAAAAGCTTTGTGAAAATATGGTTGATGTTCACTGGTCAGGGTGGAAAACTTGGAAGTGGCAAAGAAACAATACAATCAGAGACATAAAGGAACTACTAGTTTGTAAAATTGTTTCTACTTTAATTCCCCCTGCTTTTAAGACTATAGAAAAATCCTTGTTGGTGATTGCAGTACAGGGGCTTCGACCCCAGCAGTCAGTGTGTTTGGTACCTGTGGCTTAAGACCTTTGCCTCCTCACCACTTTTGGTGGCATTTGCTCATGCACTTGTTCATGCCACTTGCTCATGTCCAGCCCACAGCCACTGCTGTTGGAGCTGGGGGCCAAGAAAGGCAAATTTCACTCACAAATTTCATCCCAGACAAGGTTTAGATCCAGTTAGATGAACCAGGCTTCTGGTTGTAGATCCTGGTGCCCTGAAGTGATACCTTACCCCCACTCCCCACAAGCAAACCAGGTGTCATTTGATTGTTCTGCACCATCTACATATTCCCCAACTGGTGAATAAGTTTAATTTTGTCCTGTGATTACCCAAAAGTGATTAGGGAAAGCACGGCCCAATACTGATATTTACATTGTCTTGGACTGATGACAGCCCATGATTTACATGCAGCAATATGGTTCTGAGGGATCTCAGAACCGGTTGAAAATAAAGGTTTAATGATTGAATTATGTATTCTTTCTCTGTGATAGAAAATAATATAAGACAACTGACTCGGCTATCAGACAGATTACATAAGACCAAGTTAAGTGGTAGAATAAAAATGAGTGATATTCCTCCTTGACTTAAATACAGCACTAAGTAGTATGCCCTTGAATTCAGCACAAAGCAATTTCCTCCTCTTTGGTAACAGCTAGGGGGCATTCCGAATGCAAATAGAGTCAGCTTTGCATTTTTAATATTTCTTATATACATAATTCACTGCCTCGGTTTAGAAACGTTATTACTACCTCTTCTGTGCATTTAAATTATTTTGCACCTCTGAACTTTCATATTAACTTTAATGTCAGCTCTTAAAATATATTTTGTACAGGTGAACTTGTGCTTATATGAAATTCACAGATTGCACAAATATGCATCCAGGCACAAATACACTGCACTGTTTAACCTGTGTCGTTTCACTGGGACACAGGGGTTTTTACTAACTGCATGCATGGTTATACCAAAGCCCTGAAAATCAATAGGTAACAAATGGGAGCAAACCAAGAGCAATCAGTATTAGAATATCACATTTGTGTGCGGTGTACGCACATAACCCGTGGGCATACTGAAAATTCTAGCTGATC
The DNA here is from genome assembly GCF_900496995.4 of Aquila chrysaetos chrysaetos. Classification (NCBI taxonomy): domain Eukaryota; kingdom Metazoa; phylum Chordata; class Aves; order Accipitriformes; family Accipitridae; genus Aquila; species Aquila chrysaetos. Next base: position 42,549,368 of record NC_044006.1, on the reverse strand, counting down.
AATAGGAAACAATACTTTTTCTAAGTAGCTTTCAAAAGAATAGAAGTTACAGATGGAAGAAGATACCCACAATGGGAGGAAATCCATCCCCATGCTATTGTGGGATTAATTAATGCATTGGATAAAGCCAGGAAGCGTGAGATGATTCTGAGCAAGCTTTACTTCACTGCATATTTCAGAAGAGAGAAGTGGTCGTGGCCATCTCCTGTGGCCATGAATACGCTTGAGAAATTTTTCACTCCAGAGGAAATGGAGATGAAGATTTACAGCATCTTGCTTGACTCATCAAACTTCCTCAATCACAGCCTGACATTGTCAACCACTTGAAACCACAGATCTCAGGGAGGTGGCTGGGTGATGGCTTTGCTCAGTTCTACTCAAAGTGTTCGTGAGGAAACAGCTCGCTCTGCCTCTTACTTGCTCCATGCAGGAAATGGTGCCAGAAACATCCTTTCTGTTGGTCCCACTGCTCCTGCAGCCCATCAGAGCAGGCAGGTGGGGATCCAGTTGTGCTCCTTCTGGGGGGAGAGACATCTTTCCCATGCAACAGCCTGAGATGGGGAGTGGATGGAGTCATCTCATCTCCTGCTCCACCCCATCCCTACCAGACCAGTGTGATCACACAGAGAAAATATATGGCAGCCAATACCAAGTATTTCCCTGGATGCCTCTCCTAAGGGTGGCAAAACTGAACCTGGACTGAGTCACAGTGTTTTGAGCACTGACAACTGTACAGTCAGCATGACTGGTATTCAGGTCATAAACTGTGCTTTCTAAGAGAGACTATAAACAAAAGATATGGCCAATTTGTCTGCTGGTTTGATTCTACTGACTGTTTCTTAAAGCAAATTCAATTTGGAAACTGAAAATCAAGACTGCTGCCTTCTGCATCGCAATTGATAATAGATGTCCTGCCTCTAATTCTAATTTCCCATCAATTTACACCAGCATAAGCCCAATGGGACAATGGAAAACCCACCCCCAGCTTGCACAGATTTTGTGTACTTCATACAGGCTGCTGTAGCTCTACAAAGCCAGTGCAGGGGCTATAATGGGAGTGACAGTCACAGGGATGCTGGCAAAAGCCTGAAAGTGCTTCCTGGCTGCAGACAAGTGCCGTGTACCAAAGCTGGTGACTGCTGTTCCTGAAAAGGAGGTTGCTTCTGGGCTGATCGTGCCCTGGCAGTCATCAGCTTAGAGCCCAGTCCTGTATCTTTTCCACTAAATGAGTGGTGGGGTCAGTCTCCAGTTTGGTTTCTCTCTTCTCATCTGAAATAACTGCTACCGATGAAGTTATAGTGGGAAACAAATGAGTTCAGGGTTTACACTAATGTTACTGGTGGCACTGTGAGAGAGAAAAAACATGCTTTGACTTGCAGACTTGACAGCCCTGAGAAGTCACTAAGACGATGAGGATGGGGCTCCACAAAGCTGGTCTAGCTGAGACCAGAACTTGGGCCATGTATGAAAATGCATTGCGTGTCATCAGTGCACAAGGTTCCCAGCAGTGCCCACTACAGTACATGGGGAGCTGTGGCTGGAGCAATGCAAAGAGCTCAGGGTGCAGTCGGGGATCCACCTGAGAAGCAGCTGGGGCTGCCCACGTTGCCATCCCGCTGCAGTGCGTTACTCTCCTTGAAGTGGGGTGTTGTAACTGGCCCTGCAACTGCTCCAGGTCCGTTTCCAGGTAAATGAAAATACACTCATTTTGATCACCCCAAGGACCCCTGTCGTCTGACTGTGCCTGAAGCTATTCACCCTATTTGAAGCAATAGGTAGGGCAGCTAACTTTGTAATTGCAGCAGCTGTTTTGCAAATGAATACCTGACTTGGGCCTAATGTTTTGGTTTGCTGGACAAACCAAATGAAGAAAGATAATTCAATTTGGATTGAATCAGTGGTTACTATTATTACTTTAAATGGCAAAACAAATATCCTCCTTCAACCTCTGCCCTAATAAAATGGATTCATTTAACACAAAATGTCCAACCTGAGATGCAAAAAGAAAAACCAGACAAAAGAGAAGTAGTTTGTTTTATGGCCCTTGTAAGAGAAAGCCTTGGGCTAGATTCATGCTGACTACCTAGTAGCCTAGTGGTTAGGACACTTACCTAAAATGGGGAACCTAGATACAGATCTGCTCCTTTCCCTGAAGGTAGTCACAGTCCCTTGTCCTCAAGGAAAACCTTTGCTACCTGCAGCGCTATAGGGCATAGAGACAAGGTTCCGTGCCATTTGGGGGGGAGCACGATGGGTCTCTTTAGTTGATACTTCTCTCTGAATAAATTGTTGAAAATGGGATCCGTATCTTTCACCTTCCGGTGAATATCCTGCCTGTCAACCCGGAGGTCTTTGCTAATACATTTGGAGGAACATCTTTCAGCATACGCACTGTGTAAGAACAAAATGGCTCAGCTAAAGGGTCATATGAAAATCTGGACAAATCACACAGCTTCCTTGTTGGAACTGGTTAAAATACTTCACTCTGCTTTGCAAGAGTTTTGAGGATAAATTACTAGTATGGACAATACTCAATGCAAACTTCACTGTAACAGTGCATTTTATTATTTAGTAATTTCTTTTGTAAAGTGGCTTGTAACATAGCATATGTATCTGGTTGTACTAATAGCCACTGTGTTGATCCACAGAAAAGACTGTATTCGTGCCAGATGTTAAGTCCCCCTCTGCCCATGTCTCCTCATTTCCCTCTGCTCTAGAAAAAGTTGGAATTCTTCAAAGAGTGACCTCCTAAGGCACCATCTCTCATCTTATTTATTTCTCGATTCTGCTGCCGTTCATTACATTAAAGGTTATTTTTTTAATGAAGCACTGTGGGTAGGGAGAAATAACTTTTACCTTCTGTTCTAATTGATGAATGATGTGTGAACTAATCAGAAAGCTTTGCTATAGCCACCATTAAAGCAACAGATGTATGTGGCTCAGGAGAGATTTGTTGAACAGCTTCAACCTTTAAGTGCAGAGGATAAATGGGTGGTGACATCATTATACCTTGACAAATAGAAATTATATCATTCTCTTTTTTTCATTACTGATGGATGATTTATTTCTACAGCTTTCATTTTCATAAGATCCATTCATTGTCTCTAAAGTTAAAACCTTTAAAAATTGCAATATGTGATTAAAGTGGTTATAACAATTTGCACATGATCTGCAGCATGTTGTCTTCCGAGCTTTTGCCCTGAAAGCTACTTTTAATAGAACAATACTATGATGTGCAGTATGGTAAGATGAAAAGAAACATTTGAAATTCATACTTGGGTTCATTTTTCAACCAGCCACAAAAACAGCATATAAGGAGTCAGAGGACACTTGATGTGGTTATACGGCATCTCCATCAGTTGCTGGAGGGTTTTATTTTTGCAATGAACTTGAAGCCTTAGAAGAGAGAGAGTTGTTCTGCCCAGCAGTTCTGTGCCATAATAAACAAGCAAATGTTTCCCTCTCACCCATAGCTCCCCAGTATATTTTGAGCTCTTGCCTTGTTTGATTGCATTTCTCATATAGTCACTGAGATGAATCAGAATTTCCCTGAAAATTTCAGTTATTACTGAAGATTGCATTTTTTCCACTTTTACTGCAGCTTACAAATCAGAAACTAAAAATAAAGTGTGCATCTGTTTGGATAATCTATTTCCCCAGAACAGATTAAAATGACAGAATAAATCTTGGAAGTTCTTGGAAGAACTTTGAATGAATTACAACAAGAGATGAAAACAAGGTGCGTTTTGCTTGGCTAGGACCTAAATGAGGGAATTAAGCTGATGCTGTGTCAGGGCGAAGTTTGCAAAATAAAATAAGGGTCACTAGCAGGTACTACATAAGTATAAAGAGCAGATTAAAGGTGACATTTCTGCCAGAAGGCCTTTATGTACACTGGGGAAAAAAAGAGATCAAGGTTAGTTAGAAAAGAAAGTCAGGAAGACAAAATTCATATACAAGATCTCATGGGTCCTGGCAGGGTTTCCCTGCCCATGGCCACAGCTTGGAAAGCAAGGGCTCAATAGTGCTCATCCTTGTACCCAGGCAAGACATGGATAAGATGTGCTGGCAAGTTCTCTGCTTCTTCAGGTTCCAGGCAGGAGCTTTTAGGCCAAAACTTTCCTATATGAGAAACCCTTGAAAAAAGAGACCCTGAATATGTGATCTGATCCTCAGAAAAGCTGATGGGCGAATCCCAGCATGCAACCCATTTTGAAGGGATACATGGCCCAGCAAAAAAGCTGATGGCTGCCCCTGCTAATGATGCCACCAGCATCACTGCTGCTCCTTCCAGGAGTGGTAACTGGAAAATAACAGTGCAGTGCTCCTGTTCTGCGGGTGCTCTGCTGAAATTTAATTTGAGTAAGTGTCTATGTGTGTCTATGTGTAGTTTTAGGAGTCAAATCTTAGTGTTCCTCTTGCTGTTAACCAGCTGCCTTTAAAATGGTAAATTATCCTAAGTGCAAGAAAAGGAATGAAGTTGCAATTTAATGTAAATATAGAAAATTTAATTTAGTGCTGTCACTAAACAAAACCAACTACAACTAAATCCACTTCAGAAAAAACTGTGCTTAGCTTCACCAGTAGCAATGTATTTGCTTCAGAAACAGCAGTGAAAAAACTTGTGGCATTTTTACAAAAGAACTGGGACCAGATGATCATTCAGGCCCCTTCTGGCCCTAAAATCTATGAATCTAGGAAATGATGCCTCATTTCACAATCTAAGTAATTAAAAACACACTTTCATTATTGAAGTAATCACATTTCTTGGAAATGTGGCTACTATCTGCTAAGATGATATACCATATGATCAGTGTGTTATTGAAATTCACAAAAAGAACAGTGTTTGTTACCAGAATTATTCTTTTTTATTATTTCCACATACTCATTAGAACTCCAAAATATAGAAAACCAGTCAGTGTTATAATATAAAGATGACACAAATTAATGCACACCAAAGTAGCTCCTTGTGCGACTCCCTTTCCTTGTAACAGTAAGGAAGGCATGAAGCACTCACAGAAAGGGAGAGATATGTCAGAGGATCACAGTCACATGTATACACTTGAATAACACATACAAAAAGAATTTGCAGGGGCAGAGAGGTGCTAAGCATTAGCGCGTACTTTTAAATCCTCTTAGACACATTTCAAAATACTTCTCAATGTCTTCTGAATGCTGGGATCACTCCCATCATACAACTTTCTAACTGGAGGTCACATCCTTACCCTCCACACAACGAGGAGACCTTGGGGCACAGCTGGGTTTGAAACAAGGGTGTTTCCTAACGTTATGGCACTGTGCTGAGCCAGACTACTCTTTTCTATTACATCCTCTTATGTTTTGCTGTGGAAGACAGAAAGGTGCTCTAAAAACCTCAGGAACAACTTAAAGAGATACTGCTCAATTCCTATGTACTATAAATGTGTCTTTACAACAGGAAACGTAGGCAGGCACTGTCTTTAATTTTGTCTCTTTCAGTGCCTAACCCAAGGAAGGGGGACCGATTCAACTTGAATTTCTTGATGGTGCTGTAAAACATAACCAGTTAAACACATCTGATGAGCCTCCCAATGAGCTCCAGTGTCGGTACTGCAAACTAGCATTTGCCTTCCTATGCATGAAGCTGTATTGGCACAAAACTCTTCTTCACAGGGGCACTTCTGGGTAAATAACAGGCTCAACCAGAGAGGATGAATAAAGGAAGAAAGTAATTTTTTATACTAAATGAGTACAAGGTAAGACTGAAGTAAATGAAACAATTTGCTTGAGAAAGCGTGTTCAGTAGAAACTTCTGGTTTTGATGAGCTGTCTCTCCAAAGAACTGGATGTGCTTTAACAGTATCATTTCTGATTTATCTGCTGTTGCCAGATAAATTTTCTTCTGGGGGGAAGAGCAGAATTCTCTTTATTTAATGTACCATGTCTGGAATGTGGACTAGATTCAGCTACATGTCGCTTATAATTATTTATGTAACTTATTAATCACTGGGCTGTCACTCAGCTGTTTATAAAACACAAAAGAACACTTGGAGCCTGAAAAATTACATTTTTCCCCCCCTGCACCTCCCCAAAGGCCCCTTTGCACTTCTGAGGAGACCTCCATTTAAATGAAAATCTGTTGCCCAGTCTAAGTAACAAGGAACTCTGTAATGATAATTTAAAGAACACGCTTGTACTTTGTGCTTGGGAATTGAATGATTTGCTTTAAGGTGCTGTAAAACTTCCCTTTCAACTTTTCTGGCCAATGTCCTTGGCTCATCATTTAGGTTTTTTTTCCCAAATGTCTTATGGATAGCGTTCCCCTCCTGCCTGCTCAGCAACCTGTTTTCCCCATACTCAATGCTTGGAAAACCACAGCATCTCCCAGATTGCTACCTGTGGACCTTGCCTGCTTGAAACTGGCTAATGCATTCAAAGGTTAAGATGCTTTTACACAGACATGCACACACCCACGCATGCCCTGGTTTCACACATCTCATTTCTCTTGTATCCCCTTCCATGATAAGTTAATCTGTGTGGTTTTGTACAGCTCACTCTCAAGCTCCTGTGTAGGATAGCTCACAGCTTGTCTTTCAGGAGAAGGTACCATGCCAGTTCACAGAGACCAGCATCCGGGCTTGTAAATGATACACAGAAGAGCAATGACTCCATTCAGCTGAATTACATTTAAAATTTGATTATGAATGGCATCTTTGAGGCAGGCTATTCATCATTTGACATTCTATGTGGGTCTCAGTGTCTTGAAGCTTCATAAATGCAATTCATTAAACAGCTTTAGCCAGACCAGGAGGTGACTCAACGAGCTGGTGAAAGCCGGTGGCTGGCACCCACTGCTGGCCGTGGCATTCCTGCGTTATTGTCTCGGGCTGCAGTATACCGGCAAGGTGCTTGTCCTTTTGGTGCCTCAGTTTAGCCAGCGGTGTAATGGTTATACCAGTATTTACCTGCCTTCTCACCCATTTGGTGGGCTGGCTAGCAACATGTTTTCAATCTTTGCATGAAAGGCTCCACATTAATCCGTGCCACGATTTGCTTTGTTTGCTTCTACCATTAAAATTACTTGTTTCCCCCAAAGATCTGCCATCTGTCACTATTCACCTTTTACATTTTTATGCTCCACAGTTGAGCAAACACCAATGCCTGAGTAATCTTATTTCCCATTATCAGCCCTTGCAAGTGCCCCAAGGTCAGGGCAGTTGCAAAGTCTCACTCCTGGCCGGATTCCCTGGGACCCCAGGGCTCACCCTGCAGCCTTGTCCTCACTGCAGCCACTAATAACATCCCATTTTTTTTCATTGTAGGGGTTGCCCAGTCTTAAAAAAAATATTTAGTTCTCTTCTCCCCACCTTGCCATAATCTGCAGGAAGTAACATAGAATTGTAGGAGGGAGAGGCAAAGAGACAAGACGTTGCCTGAGCAGATGCGGGCGGCTAAGGGGGACTGCTCTGTGCTCTCTGCATGGGTAATGATATTGTGGTATCATTGGGTATCTTTGTCTGTACTTGACAAAGGGAAGGGGCAGACCCTGGGTGATGGCTGGGACGTATAGCTGTGAGACATAAGCCACTGTCTGAGTAGCCAGTTGCAAATGATTTTTGTGTTTTCATAATCTTTGTGAGTAATATCCTGTCAAAGTCTCATCAAAAGTTATTAGTCCCTCCATAAACTGGTACTTCAATATGTAAACTTGCCTTGTAATTAATTTTATGAGCTATGCCCCTGGCACCATAGAGCTCTTATTTCATTTTAGGAGCATAATTGATTAGGCTTCCTGTAGCTATGATGTAGACCAACGATGTCGCCACCAAACAAGGAGTAATTTGTGACAGCTCATTTGTGAGGAGATTATCTGCTGTTTGCCAGTGTTGGGCATACATAAGGCAAAGTAAAATATTTTGTATTGCTACTGCTGTGCCCTGCTTGAAGTTAAAAAAAAAACAAAAGGAAAACCAAAAGAGTATCTAATTATACAGACAAATTAGTAAGGTTAATTAGTATATATTTGTACAGCAGCTTTTATTCTCCACTGTAAAGGTTTTTTCTTCTCCAATTCCTTTGAAGATGGTTGCCTCACTATAGCATCAGATGACATTCCCTTTTGGGCAACTTGATTTTGCATTGCTGAAATTTCCGTCTGTTTCGATTGTATCAGATACTTTCTCTACTTTCTGCAATTGTTATGTCACAATAAAATCTCTCTTTCTGATATGACTTTTAGCAGTTACAGCGTCCATCTTGATGCCCATGGTTTACTAATAGGATTTCCCTTCTTTTCTCTCTCTGTTTAATATTTGAGTGAATGTTACCTGAGAGAAATATGTTGGACACTCAGGCTGTATTAGCCTAATTTATGGCTAGCATCAATGAGGCAATATTTCCTGTGGATAAGGTCAAAAGGGCTTTCTTTTCTATTAATTAAAAATAGGCTCATATAGGACAATGCATGTAAGTAATAAAGACATAATGTGTATTTGTGTGGCCATAAAGAAAAGGAGTGGGGTTATTCATAGACCACTGATTGTAGCTGGAGTCTCACCCTGATCCTGAGAACAGAAGTGAAAAAAACCCCAACCTATTATTTTATTCTTTCCATATCCTGCTAGTGCTAGCTGGAGAAGTGAGCTGAATGTCCAAGAGAGGCAAGTCCTAGGTTGGTGCAGCCCCTTAAAGCCTGTAAGTGCAAGATTGAAACTAAAAGTGTCTCATGCTTGCTGCCTCTCCAGGGGAAGCTATCTATGGCTGAATTCAATAGGAGGTCTGTTTGAAATAAAAAGCAAGCAAAACCTCAAAAACTGGATAGTTTAAAAATGAAACTAAGAGAATTTCAGAGGGAGAGGCAGAAGAAATGAGAAATGCTTCCCTCCAAAACTGCAACAGAATGATAAATTACTTTTGCCTTTCCGAAGCCAAGCTAGAAAACCTCTGCTCACCTCTATTATCTACTTCTGGTCTCTGAAGATACATTACCATATTAATTCATTGCGTTATACAATTTGAGCAACTAAATGAGTTTACCTCCTGCCCTCTTAATAGCATTTTCTTCTAATGCTAACTTTAAGTGATACATTTTAAGGGATACTTGAAGCAGAATGCATCACAAAAATTTATTTAAACTCAATTTTGTTTACAAATTATGACTTATCCCTTCTTGATGAACCAAGTATAGAAAAACCACACAGCCTCTCTGTGGACGAAACATCTCTTGACATTGGGACTGCTGCCATCTCCCGACTAACGCGAGGTTTTACTGGGGCAAAAAAGTAGCTGCCACGTCTCGGGAGGTCAAGCGGGACTGTTTGTGTAAAAGACAACCATAGCATCACAGAGCAAATGACATGTGTGATGAATTAGGATAGTTACATCTGCAGCCCAACAGAATGGGTGGGGTGGTGCCGTGCCACACATCATATCTAGCGTGTGCTAGGGTGGTCGAATGGCTGCATCATGAGTAGGCTCACCAGGCAGCAGGCTGCTGGACACAGGGCTTTGGCCAAAGGCCAGCCTGCAGTGCAAAACATCAGAAGTGTTTTCCAAGCATTGAGATTGTGGGAAAGAAGATCAAAAATGGGTCAGCTCAATTTTTAGACAACATGGTTCTATGAGGACAGGAATTTTATGTCCTGTGGCTGTGGTACCAACAGGGGCCCTCCACCCATGCACTGGCTACACTTTTTTTCTACATGCATAAGTATTTCTACGTACACATAAATGCATACATAAAATATGCCTACAAGCAACTTATAAACAGAAGCAGCAATCTGGCCTGTGGCCTCACATCTTTGCTTGTTCCTTCCTATTACCCAAGGGACTGAGAAACTCAAGTCTTGTGGGATTGCCCCAGGATTTATGAACTGACGAGCATACCAACTGCAAACATGCCAAATTGCCTCCCCGCATCGCACCCAAAAGATTTCAAGGAGTGAGAAGCCTGATGGAAGGCTCTTCGTGCAGCTGGTCCCCAGGTGTGCTCGTTCTTGTTCTTGGGCTTCCTGCTGGTCAGGGCCTTCAGCTGTTTAGGAAGATTTCTGTGCATATCAAAAAATTCTGAAATATTCCAGTTTTAGCAGAGGTGAATGTTTATCAAAATAACTGTCATGCAGCTCTCCTGTATTATTCATTGGGACCTCATTCAGCAAAACCTTTGAGTACATTCTGTAGCTGAAGCATATACTTCTGTATTTTCCTGAAACACCGAGGATGGATGCAATTTCATTGAATAAGTTTCCATTTCACTCATCCATGGGACAAACAAAGACAATACTGTGCAATTTAGGTATCTAAATTTTTAACACAAACATTTTGCAAACAACCTGAAAATCACTCATGCAGTGTAATGATTATCAACAAATTCTGACTATTAGAAATAAAAGAACAGTTTGACCTCCACGGGCAGAAGAGAACTACAGCTCTGCATTAAGTGGAACTACTCTCACATGTGAAGTTAAGCACCTGTGTAAAGTTTGCAGGCCTCAGGTATACATCTGAAATTATGCTTTTGTCCATGAATGATTGAAACTCCAATATTATGGACAGAATTGTCACATTGTTTCAAAACCCAAATAATAGGTACTACAAATGTAATTGTTCTGTTTCATGTTCTTAAAATATAACAGTGAGATCAACCTAGCTCCTTCAGTTGGCTGGGTGGGTTGTTTACTACTCTTAGGGTTTGGGGTTTGGGTTTTTTTAAAAACATTCAACTATTAGCTATTTAGAATGACTGATAGAAGTAGCATTAACATACTGCCAACTGGAAATCAGTTCCTATTTGACCTTCTGATATGTACTAAACACCTTTCAACTTTAAAGGGAATTTCATCTCATCTTTGTGGCATTGGCATAAATTAGTAAATAGAAAGTATCTTCATTTGACATTTTCCACTGTAAGTACATGATCAGCAGAGTCTTATGTTCAGTGATTTTAATTTAATAGGTTTATCCCTGTGCTAGATATGGTATTCATTTAAACTGACCTTGCTTTATTTGAATTATTGCTCAGATTTGCACAAGTACAAATGACCTAATCTTCCAAAATACGTTTTCTGATCGACATAAGCAAACAGTCTGAAGAAGCAATTATGTAAAAGAAATGCTTTTAGGCAACAAATGGGTCTATAAATAAACGAGTACTTCCTAATCAGAGGCTAAAAAAGTGTGCCATTTTTCCTTTTTTAATAAAAAAAATAGTTAAACTCAATGAATTTTAATGTTCCTGAAAGTGAGGGGCCAAGAATACTTTGGGAAATTGAGTACAGTGAAAGCAAAAATTGCACCAGCTTTTTGCCAAAGTTCAGCCAGCATAGCTGCATCTGACCAGCACCACCTCTGCCTTTCCAGGTCTCCACAGATCAGCAAGAAATTATGTGGAAAAAACTGGCCATTTTTTTGTTTGCAACCTGTAGGAGGAAAGGGGATTTTTTTACAAGTCAAAAGGTTGGGTTTTTTTCCCAAAGTGCAAGGCAATGCAAAAATATACCACCCTATGCACCTTCGTGTCTTCTATTTTTTCCATTGCCAATGTCCTGGGATCCCATTATTTATTTGGATTTACGCACTTTTTCCTAAATAAAGGAAGGATGTGGGGAAATATATGTTAAAAAATGTGTCCAAAGTTGAACTTTTATCCACCCTTGGTATCTGGGGAAAAAGTAATTGTTAAGAGTTGGAAAAGTGTTGCTCGGGCATGTACTATAGTTGTGTAAACAGGCATGAGAAGAAAAGCAATAGGTGAAGCTTGGTACTGGAGAGATCAGTGTAGACAAATTATTTTCTCCCAGTGAATAAATCAAGACTACTTAACTAAAGATGATGGATAGTTACACAGTTGTACACTGGTATGAGCAGAGTCTCAAGTCTGGGAAGAAGGTGGGTGAAAAGGCAAAAGTCACTTGACATGAGAAGGAGAAATTATATTGTTAACAGAAGAGAAGAAGAGCAGCACGACAGAAATAAAAGCAGGTTAGAGTTATCCATCTGTGGAAAGAAGACAAAGAGGTGCATTAATAGAGAGTGTAAGATGTCAAGGAGATAAGAGGGAAAGAAAGAATTTAAAAAAACTCAAAGAAATGCAGGAAGGCAGGAATGCAGAAATGCTAAAGCTGAGCACGAACCCGAACTCCACGTACTAACTCCTCCAAAAACCTGTGCCTGCTTTGCTCTGGCTTGTTTGCAGGAGCACACCTTGGGCTGTATCTCAGGCAAGGAGGTGACCTCCGGGTGTGAGGGACTGGCACTGGGAGCCTGTGGAAAGATGGTGAAGGAAAATTAGTTTTGCTAGGGCAGAGGGTTGTGTGTGTGTGAGGTTTGAGAGGAGTTCTTGCAGTCCCAAGGAGAAGTTATAAACTGCTAAAAAAAGAAAAATCAGATATTGCCCCTATGCTGCTCAGAAGAAGGGTGCAGGAGTGAGACAGGGTCCTTACTTACTGGCACTTTGTAATGTTAATGACACTTCTTTGACTGAAGAGAAATCAAAGCTAGAAAGAAGTTCTGCAGGAATCAGCTCTCTTCTCTGTGACACAGGTGAAAACCAGGAGCTGCTCCACTAAAGGAAAGTGGTTCTCACCAACATAAAGCAATTAATTGAACAGAAAATCTCAAGTTTGGATCTGAGGTCATGTGCTGCTCAACTGTATTTCTGTCGAAGGGTGTAAAAAGCTGTAAGAGCTGAGATTTTATAAAGGCAGAAAACTGACTTTCTATCCTTAAGCTGATGACTTTTTACCTGTCAAAACCTTCTAAGTAATTTCCAGTGGCCATTCCCAGCATTTTGGAATTCAAGTGAATTCCTTCGTGATTCTTGTCTGCATCAGAATGTTTCTGGGCACATCCAGTTAAGGTAGTGGTTTCTATGCACAGGTTATACACACCTCTACTTTTTCCATAGGGAAACACAAGAAGAATGGGCAAAAGCATTTGAGAGATTTCATTAATGCAAAATGAGCTGACAGAAGATGATATGTGTTTTCTCTCTTCCACCCATGCTAGCAGAAGATCTTAATTTGGAGGTATGCGTCTTTAGGATTTAGTCTTAAATACACCTACTTGCTGTGCTTAAGAGTTAAAGTCAGACTTTAAGTCAGGCACAAACCTGTAAACAAAAATCACAAATAAATCAAACATAAAACATAATTTTGAATGTAATTGCTGGATACCTTTCCTATTGCATACCATAAGATGTTTCCTAGATGATGCAGCTGGGTTTAATGTCCCACTTTTTCCAGCTGTTAACCTCTGCTCTATCCCTCTTTGAAACCCAGTGACCGTGTTTTCATGGAGTGATCCCACCATAATACCCTTCTAGGTCTCAAATTCCTCTTTGCTCCCCACTTTAATTTTAAAGCTGGTTTCCTGCTTTCTGTTCATACCTGTGCAGCCTCAGCAGCTCAGACCTCACACCTGCATTGACTTCTGGAGCTCGACTGTAGGTAGAAACACCAATGCTGTTTGCAGTCAGCCTGCTGGTTGGCTGCCAATGTCCTGAGCTGGGCTCTCTCCTTTACAGGGGACCACAAATGCTTCCAAATTAAATGTGCAAGGCACCGCTTACACGCACATTTTGTGAAGGTCATGATCCTTGGTGTGATGCTGGCTTCCTGTAAGGCAGTGCATGGCACATGGCTAGGACAGCTGACAAGTAACAAGTTGCTCTGTCTAGAGGTACTCATAAATGCAAATGTTTTCTCTCCTGGTTTCCTTTGTCCCAGGAGGTGGTAGGAGTTATCAGGAGGATACATCTTCCCAAGTCTGTAGCTCTTCAGATACCTGGAAGCAAGACTGTCTTTTCACATGTGCCTTGGTGTTCTTCCAGTGTCTGCATGTTAGCATAACCCTTACGATAAAAGACTCCAGGAGAATAGACTGTTTTCACCTTGGTCATGCCGCAGCTGCTATAGAGGAAGTGCAAAAGGTGTCTAGGGCCTAAGTAGCTTACATATTGTGCAAATGAAAGGCATGTCTCTGTGAGGATTAGGGGTGCCAGCATGGTGCCACCTCAGAGGGCATCTGTCCCTGAGCAGTCAGGGTGGGCAGGTCCCTGTCAGTGGCACCGCAGCCCCCCAGGAAGGAGTAGACTTGTTTGTCACATCTCCAGGTGACTGCCTACACATTGCGGGCAGAAGAAGAGCTTTGTTGATGTAAATTAATACATCATTTATGTTGCTTGTGGCAATGTCTTTCTAACTTTGATGCATAAGATGAGAAGAACAAATGCAGTGTCCCTGGAGAAACAAGTGCCTTTTAGATGTACAAATAAGGCAGTTATTTAGAAATCCCTCCCTGGCAGGGGAGAGGGAGAAAGCGCTAACAGTAGAGGCAGAATGTTAAGCAAATGTTTAAGCTTTGTCTCTAAGATATGTTCTGCCCTTTCTAAAATAAGTGTGCTTGTACCTTAGAGAGAAAAAAAAATATCAAAGTGCGAATACTTACAGGAGACACACAACATGAAATTCTAGGCTAGATACTTGCTCATTTCCTCAGACTTCTGAGTTTCACAGATACCTCTCCTTTGCATACTTTGGACCATGGAAGATGTTTCCATGGTGACAAATAGATGTTATGTTTATTTACTAGGCAGCAGGGAATGACAATGTCAGCAAATGACATTTCTGTTCCTTCCTTTTTTTTTTTTTTTTTTAAGGGAGATGTGTTTTAGTTAATGAAACTGACAGCAGCAGCAGCAGTTTTTCAGATATCCTTCTCAGCCCCACTTTGAGTGTGTGTGTGTGTGAGACAAAAATAGACAGCAGTTACAGTGGCTGTGTGATTCTCCGATCAGCCCTCTGAAGCCTTTTGCTCTATTCGGTATGCACATAGTTTCTTGTGAACAGCACTGCCTGTGAAGTGTCAAGGAGATTTCAGGCTTTACTCATGGGAAAGGACCTAAATATTTCTTGCATTAGGTGCCTGGCCTTTTCTTCAACCCTCCCACACATCTGTTCTTGTTGACAGCTCTACTACATTGTCCATAAAAAATGATCTGATAGCTAGAACTCTTGTAGTTGATACTGCTGTGGTAAAAATAAATAAATAAATAAATAAACTTAATATTTACAGTAGGCTGTGGAAAGTAGGAGAGTTTTTCAGAAGGAGGCTTCTGAGAGGAGAGACCAGGGTCTGAAAAAGAAACAGTTTTGGCAGGTTGATTACTTCATGGATTTCATACCTGTTGAAACTTTTCCTGAAGCTCCATAAAATGTATTTGCTTTGTAACAGCTGCAGGCTGCTGCTGCAGTGAATGAAGAATGACTTGAATGCCAGTCTGAAACCCTCTGTAGCCTCTCAGGGTTTCCCATCAGTTCTGCTGGGTTATGCATAGTTCAGTGAGAAAGTGGAAGGTGGTAGATCCATTAGTCGCTCCTTCTCGCATCCGTCTCTGTAGAAAAATAGCATGGGACTTGCCTCTCCTAGCCCCAGACAGCTACAGTGCTGGTGCCCGGCTTCACCTTGCCACCCCTGTTCCCTTGGTGGGCAGTGAAGAAGGGACTGTGCTTCCCACTGGGATTCAGAAGGGGTGTAAAATTATTGCCAGGGGTGTTAAGGCTTTTGTGGTTGATCCTTTCCTCCCTCCTACCTTACGTGCTTGAGCCAGAGCTCGCTGGTATCTGGCTGTGTCTGTCAAAGCAGTGGAACCAGCAAGACAAACAGTTGCATGCAATATTAACAAGCTGGAGGTAGAAGCTGATGATAATAGTCAGTGGCAGACTGGATAGAGGTTTCAATGGTTGACTTAAACTTTCAAGAGCAGTGAGTAGGTAAACTCCTACTGTTTTGCTTTTCTTCACACAACTTCAGTCCTGAAAGTGCTGTAACATCTCCAATTTCTATTACTGGATGACTACAGAAACATGAGGATCAAGGAGAAAAGTTACATAAAAACTAAATGAATGTATGGCTGGAGGAAAAAAAAAAATCAACAAAAAACAATTACACCCACCCCTCAAAAAAACCCAACCCAAGCAAACAAACTCTATTAGCTCAGGAACCATGGTATACTGGTTTTGGATAGGATAGAGTTAATTTTCTTCATAGTAGCAAGTATGGGGCTATGTTTAGGATTTGTGCTGGAAACAGTGTTGATAACACAGGGATTTTTTCCTTACTGCTGAGCAGTGCTTACAGAGAGTCGAAGGCCTTTTCTGCTCCTCACCCCACCCCACCAGCGAGGAGGCTGGGGGTGCACAAGAAGTCGGGAGGTGACACAGCCGGGACAGCTGACCCCAGCTGACCAAAGGGATATCCCACACCGTATGATGTCGTGCTCAGCAATAAAAGCTGGGGGGGTGGCTAACAAAGACACGCTAAAATGGTACCTGCATGTTCCACAGACTTAACTGGTTTTCTCAGCAGAAGCAGAATCCAGTGTCCAGTCAACACACAAATCTACACAAGTTGAAACATAGTCAGCACTTTCCTATAGCTTTTTATAGTCTGGCATATATGTGTGTGTATATATATATATATATATACACAATTACTGAGAGAGGAAGAGATTGGCCTCTCTATAACTGATCACAAAATCAGTACTTCATTTGAGCTTGGAAGTGTTTTGTTCTTGCAACTCGTTTTTTGTTTTGGTCTGGTTTCTTTCCAAGTGTTCTGCGTTATGGACCTGTCCTCACACTTCATCCACTCATCTGCCTGCTGGACCTTGGACCCGGGACCAGGATTTGCTGTTTCCACTCAAATTTGCAGAAAGCAAACCCAGAAAATGTTAAATACAAACAGAGGCCCATTTGTAGTCCATAGCAAAGACACACAAGAGAATATGTTCTCTCCCTTAAGACACCGTAACCCTGGTTATACCCTCTTTCCAACTGCCAGTGAATTTAATCATGGAGATTTGATCCTTACATCTTGAAAATATATTTGGTGGGCTTTTTTCCCCTTTTATGTCTGTTAGGTCAGGCCCACCTAAAGCTGGCACATCTCTACAGTCACAGGAATGTAAAACAAAACTCTCACTATTGCATGAAATTAAAAAATGTGGAGTCCTATTCACATCAGCTCTTTCAAAACCATATTTGTGTACTTTAGCAAGGAAGTCTTCAGACTAATGTCAGACGGATCCCTGGGATGGCTATTACATTCCTGCTGTCGTGGGATCAGAAGAGTCTGTGTAGTTGCCTTTGGCCCTGAGACAAAAAACCTTGTGGCATGGTATCAAGAAAGGGAGGAGAGAATAACAAGGAGAACGAAGAAATGACTCGGCCAAGCCAGAAAATGTGAAGTTGGAGTCAAGCCAAAGACAGCCCTGAGACACAATTTGAACTCTGAAAAGCCCTGGGGCAGCTGGCCCGTTGCTCACTGTGGGTCAGTGAGTGCACAGCGGTGCTGGACCAGGGAAGCTTGCACCCTTCCTCCAGCTCCTCCAGCCCTGTCCACCCTTGCTCAGGGTAGGGATGCTGGGCATCAGCCCCAAGCCAGACTGGAAGCCAAAAAAGGAAAAGAAAAACATGCAGAAGAATTTATTTGACTGGATTTGAATGACTCTGACAAGTGATGAGGTGCCAGGGCTTTTGGTGCACTTGAACTAAAAAGCAGATACTTGATTTTGGGATGTGGTGGACTTATCTGGTCTTGACAAAGGGCAGCAAGGCCTCTGAGGAGGAGGCTGACCATCCTTGGTGGATGAGCTGGTAAGGGGAAGCTCTGGTGCAATCCTGCTCTCTGTGAATGGCCACACTACCAGACAGGGACGGTTTAGATAGCATTACTACTCACCATAGCACTCTCCAGTTTCTCCCTCCCACAAAAACACATGCCTCTCAGAGGTTGGGGATTTATTGGGGAATTATGTATTCCCATGTTTAGTGCTTTTCAAGGGTCTGGTCCAAAGCCCTTGGAAGTCTTTCAGTTAACTGCAATGGTTGATGGCTCCAGCTCACAGTGTCTTCTATATGGCTTTTACTGAGAACTTCATAATGATGTGTTGACACCTCATAGCATCCCTCTGAGGCTGGGCTTCACAAGGAAATGGTCTCCCAGCTCATTTGTTCTGATGGCTAGCTCACATTGTTTTTCATGTCAAAAAGGGAAGAAACTATCTGCAAATCCAGGTTGTGTGGGCTCCATATGAAGCTAGGAAAAAACCCCAGATTTGAAAAACTGGTCCTCTTACTCTTCCCACAACAAACCTACAAGATCATTTCTCTGTCAGTCTTTGATCATTCCTTGTGGATCACATGCAGGCAAGGCCTGCCTCAACACAGAAAGACAAAGTGGGGAAATGAGGTGGAGGTGGGTGTCACAACAGGAGGGAGGAGTAGAAGGCAGTCTGAGGATGGGCTGACACCAGAAAGACCAGCAGAGGAGCATGAAATGGACCTCACCATTGAACAGTGGCATGTTCTGATAGGATTAGAATGGTACAAAAAGAAATGTTGCATGGAATATCTGGACTAGACATCTGAAAAATACCCGTTCCCATCTGAGTAGCAACCTCAGTACTCATCATTATGAAGTCTTGTGTTTTGTGGCATAAGACCTTACTGGCTGGCGGAATTGAGATGGAGAGACACTCAAGAAAGCCACCTGCCCTTACTAAGTGCCTAAGGCTTATGGTGTCTGAGGAATCAGCATTACATTTCTCTGTGACTGATCCATGCAGTTCTTGATCAATAGAGATTATGGTTTCAAATCCTGGCCATTTATTTAGACCTAAAACCAGGCAAGGAAACGCCAAGCTAAACAGGTAAGTGTTCTATATAAATCTTCTCACAAGGGCAAATGAGAAGGGAAAAAAAAGGTCTTCCTACAGTATACAAACTCTCTTTCACCTCTGCCTGGGTTCCTGCAGGCAAAACATAAGTCTTCCATGTGACTCTGAGATTTTCCTGTTGCTGTATATTCCCAGATTCAAATTTGTCCAAACTGAATCTTAGGAGGTGAAAACCTTTAGCAGTGCAATGGCTAGCACAAGCTGCAGAGAGAGGATCCTACTGGAGGTTGCCATTCACGTTGGATTGTGCGCCTGCAGGAAAATAAGAGCGCCCTCCCCACACAGACAGTTCCGTTGTCATTCAAAAGAAAAAAGGTTTCTTCTTAACCTAAGTGGCCTGATGAGGTAAAGTTCTTGTCAAGATGATGGCTGAGGTTGGTAGGATTGGGCAAAATCATACTGTCTCACAGCCTTTAGTTCAATCTGCCACTTTGGATAGGAAACTACAAATGGCTGATTCAGTTTAAAGATGGCTCTTATTCTGTGCATCTGAAAGATGACCATCTGTCTCTTCTCTCACGTCCTCACCCTGTGACCCCCAGATTCTTACACTGCTTGGTCTTCACTGGGAAAAATAGGAATTTCAAGGCTCAAGATCCAAATGTGACTCCAGTTTCTATGCTGACAGGATTTTTTCTTTTCTGGTGGGCTGATGAGAAAGTTCCTTTAAAAACCATCTGTGTGAACAGAAGAATACATGTTCTGTTAGATGCTTTCCCTTTATGTATCAGAAAAGCTAGTGCTGAAGGACCTGGGGGATTTCAGGGTTTCTCTGTCTCAATATAATAGACTTTTAGTAGTGTGCACTTGTGGTAGACCCAGGCTGCAAGTCAGTGCAATACACTTGATGTACAACCGTCACTCGTTACTGGAATTGCACTTTGATATGTTAGTAGACCTGTGACCCTTCTGAAAACATTCATTTGCACAGCAACTGCTGGCATATATAGCTGACAGGAAGGGTTGAAACGAACAACATTTGCATTACACATGATCAGTCTTTAAAAAAGGAAGTTTGACAGTAAATCATGAAAAGATAGTGTGCATGTGCATGAGTTTGGATCCTTAAAAAAACCCAAAATACCAAGAGATCTGTCAAATAACTTTAAAATCATAAGCTTTTTCCAAATGCATTTTCAAGAACAGCGTCCACTCTCCAGCGTGGAGCATGCTGCTGCAGCAATCATTTAAAATTCTGCTAAATCATTCTGCGACTCTCTAACCAGTACTAATAGCTTTTAGGCTGGCTGGCAATCTCACTCCAATAGGAAGCCTTGCACAGGCTTCCAGACCATTTATGTGTGCGGGTGAGTGAGAGAGAGCACCGCAGATTTAATTTAGTGCCCTTGGTGGCTTTCAGTAGAATATATATATATTAATCACTTGTGACTTCTGGTTTGGGGGGTGGGAGTTCATCTGGAGTACAGGAAAATCAAATGAAACTCATAAAGATGAAAGTTGTCTTGATTTCATTTGCTGATTTTAAACAGCAAATTGTTTCTTACCCATCCTTGCATGATGATTGGTAAATGTACTGAAATGGGTTATTTGAGTTTCAATGGACTCTCTGGGCAATCACACAATAACTGAGTTCAGAATGTGCCCTATAGGTATGATTGCTGATCGCATTGCTCAGATAATTTCTGTCTGGGAGAAACACATCGTATTTTGAAGCTGGCATCTTGTAACGAGGAGGCAGGGCCATCTTTAGCTGTGTCTGGCATGGGGTCCCCAAGCAGACGAGAGGCTGTAGCGCAGCTCTGGAAATGTGAGCCATTGACTCAGCTGCAGGGAACAAGAAATAGGAGTAAATTGTGTGAGATGAATTAGACTCAGTAGGTCTGTAGGCAACATTACTCTGCAGATGAGAGTCACTTCATCAGACATTAGGCTTTGAATATTGCACTTTAATTTGGTTGAGTAGTGGCTCTCTGTTGCCCTCAGAGGGCAATTTGTCCTATCCAATGCTAAGGACTTGCATTTCCAGAACACAAGTCATCTCCTTATCTGTGGATAACTCGCCTTCTGCAGGTGCCTCTGAGAATGGAGGGAGCCTGGCTTAGACTCGCACACCGAATTCCTAGGTGATCACGGCTAGGATCAGAGGTGTCATGCCAGGGGCTGAGTTTGATCCAAGAAGCTCCAGAGCAGAACGGTTTGGTTGTAAGAAACTAAATCTGGAGTGGGGATGAAGCTACCGGAGTCTGTGCTGGTGCAGCTGAGAGCAAACCATGCCCATAGTCTGCAGATTACAACCCTGGGGGCACATTAGTGATTCTTGTTATCTCTCGCCTGCAGAAAGCAAGGAAGAATTGTATTAAATGAGTGAAAATAGTGCAAGGGAGCTCAGGGACTAGTGGGGACTGGGAGTGTCCTGTGCTCAGAGTTGCATTACTGGTACCTGCAGCCCGTGGGCAGGGCTGCCTGGGTGGCACTGGTGGCAGAGGGGCATCTGCCCTTTCGTCCTTCTAAGCCAGCAAAGTAGTGCTGTGTTTGAGCAGTCCTGCTGAAAATAAAGGAAAAAACAATCACCCAGCCACAGCTGGTGCCTCTCTCCTCCTCTCCCACATAGCTGCTGTTGCCATGGCAGCAGTCATCGCTGTTGGAGGATGCTCTGGAGGGCCTCCTCCTCCTCCTTGCCTGCTGTTCCCACTGCCCCAGGAGCATCAGGCTGCTCCTGCGGAGGAGTCGGTGGCACGTTCCTTCACTGCTTTCCCTGGGGACCACTTGGTCTCCCCTCGCCCCGGAGCCTCTGCAGTGTCACGGGCGTTTTGCTGACCAGTGGCAGCACTGCACAGCAGTGGCACAATGGCCTGCTCTTACTGCACCAGGTGTAGAGTTTACCTCCCAAACTCTTGGTCCAGTCCTGTGCGTGTCATTGCTAAACACGTTCTTGCACTTAGCATGTATAAGAGCATTTTGCAGGGTGACAGCATTTCTTTGGCCCTTTCAGCTGCAGAGAACAAGTTTTCTATTCCTCTCAGTGTGACAATGTTGAAATTTGCCTGCCTTTGCCCATTTTTGTGCCTTCATCAGACAGTGGGAGTCAGTAAGGGTTTTACACAATTCTCCCAGTTCTTCCTCAAGACTACACTGACTGTTTCCTGTTTGAATTGCTAAGCTCCACCACTGAATTTGGGAGCCCTGACAGCTCTCAAACACCAACAGGCACATACAGGAAATGTTCTGATGGGGTCTCGTTTGCAGAATTCAGAGTATGTGGGATGGATGGATCTTGTGGACTGGCCAACCCACACCCTGCTTGATGTTAAGCAAGGCAAAGCAAAGTATGTTCAGGCTATTTCTGCAATTAACTTCCACTTTTGTCACTTCTTTTCTAACTTCTTTTCACTTCTTTTTTAACTAGCTAAAGGCCTGGATCAGACCTAAGTATAAGTTTAAAGCAGGCTTGTGGTTGTGGCTAGCTGGGGCCTTGAGGGATTGTTATGGCAGGCAGACATCCCAGTGTAGGTATTGTCTTCTTACTGCCTTATACTATGGGTGGTTCTCATGCGTAGGGGATGAGAAAAGGATGACGTAAAAGTCCTGATGGCGGCTGTACAGCAACAGAAGATTTCTCCATACAGGAGAAATTCTCGGACTTCTTGTCTTCATGTTCAACTGTATCTGTTCACTCTCTCTGCCCCCATAGAAATTTTCAGCTTTGATTGAAAAAGAATAATTATAGAAGTTGACATTATAAACTTTGACTTAGTTTAAAATAAAAAAAATACTTTGAAAAATACTTTCCTGTTTGAATCCAGACAAAAGCTAGACTGTCCATTCTCTAGGAAATTCAGACCAAAAAAAACCCTCAAAAAACTTATGAAATTCCCCTCAGCAAGGATTTTCTTAAAGGAAACAATTATAAAACTACCAAAAACGTCTTACTTCAAGGCTTTCAGTAGGAAACTTCACTGGGGAAGCTCAAGCTCTGATATCCACGAGGTACCTCTTCCCCAACTTCCTACTGTGGGACCTAGTTCTGCCCTTGGACCCCGGCAGCCCTGTGAGTCCTGGTCGATGACCTGTGGTCACAAGGGCTTTTGAGCTCATGGTCCCTGTCTGGCAAACCTGAAGCTTTTTCAGCCCCCAGGGTTTTGATGATTGCTACGTTTAGCAGAGAGAGGAGGGGAGAGTGTGAGCTGGCAGGAAAGCAGACGGTGCTCTGCTGGAGCCCCTGCAAGGTGAGTGAAAATCACCATCCCTTTGTCCTGAATAGGCAATTTTCAATGGAAAATTGGTTTTGTCAGAATTTTTCTGCCCAGCTCTTCCCTGTGAGCTTTTAGTGCTGGTTCTCCATGCTCCTACCCTTCCCTGTGGGCCTGGCATCCTGCCCAGCCTGAGAGTCCCATGGACAGCAAGGTCTCCTGTCTGGTGCACCCACGGCATTTCAGAAGTCCAGGAAGGTGATCTTTCAGGCAGAAATGGGGCAAGCAGCTGAGAGCTTTCTAATGGGAAGGGGGAGCCTGGGGTCACTGAATACTCGTCTTGCAGCACCCAGGAGTCACTGCACCAGCATTTCCAGCTAAAATAATTTTGGGTACTGGACAGGGATCTTGCTCAAAGGTTCCATTTTTTTGAATGGCAAAAACTTTTCAGTTCTAGAGTAATCAGTGAGCTTTTTTTCCAAATCCATCTTTTTCTCAAGGGAGGGGAGATATTTTTCAGGAGTATTTTCATGGAGCTGAAAACTGGACTATCTAGAATAAAAACAAAACTTTATGGACTAAAATTGGGTTAAAATGACCATGTGGAGGTGGACTGGATATAGCTTTTACAAAACAGATAGTGAATCTTTAAAGAAAACCTTTGTGTTTGCTGCAGCCGAGGTTGTATCTCAATAATATTGTCTCACATTGAGGCTTAATAGGATTTAGATGTTATCTGTACTGGGATTTCTGCTGCCAGCTTCAGACTGAAATAAGCCATATTGGTACAAGCCATACTTAGCATTAACACTTTTTTTTCATACGGGGTACTCCATTAGTGCTGCTACATCAATTTAGTAAAGAACACACTGCAAGCAACTAGTAATTTAATAGGAAACCCAGAAATATTCAGAGATGGCTTAAGCCAGAAACTTTTATTGCTGCTGCTGACAGTGTCATATTTAAAAGGAAAGAGACACTGCATAATGACATGCCTGTGATCACTTAGTGTTGTGCTGCAGTTCTCATGGTAGGGTTCGAACCCTGCTGTTGTCCAGAAAATCCCCTGGCACTTCCAGTCTACGTTGTTCTGCATATTGTGCTGCATGTTGTTAGGGAGTATTTTTACCCCAGAAATGGAAAGGATGATAGTGGCCCAGATGGTGCTGGTATATCCCATGCCTCTGTCAGGCAGGAGCAACTGATTGATTCTTGAAGGAATTATTCTGAATGTTTCTAATATACTCCATGTTCTGTGGATGGGTGCTGTTGGAAAGTATTATTAAAACTAGTAAGTCCTAAAGCATATATTCTCTCATGTGGACATGACACCAACATTATTGTGGTGCACTTGAGAAGAATCAAAAGCTTTATTAAAAATATGCTGATCCTGGGAGCTGCTAACCTATATGGCAGGCTAGATACAAATTAAGTTCATCGATTGTACAAATTAGCCATTTTATGAATAATATTAAAATGAGCATGATACTGCTAGCCAAATTAAAGAATAACACATTTCAAGTGATGTTTATAATTCTGAAGCAGAAGTGCTAGCGACATTATCATTATTATTAGAACACTTCCTGCAGTACTTCTGGTCTGGAGGGGAAAAAGAGGGGAAGCAGTCCAGCATATTATAGATAGTTAAGGAATTTCCTGCTCCTTCATCAGCCATCTTGAACTGCAAATTTAGATCTGTCTGGGGAAAAAGGCTGGAATAGGTCAGATCAGTTGGAAATCAATAAAAAGGAAAAGACTTTTACTAGCCTAGCAAAAAGCAAAATCATCACCTCAAAGAAAACAAACATACTCATAAAGTCACAGCTAAGGCAGGAGTGCTCATGCACAAGTGTGGAAGCACAGAAGGCCTCAGAAGAATTACCCAAGGGTGAAGGAAATAAGTATATGAGGTATTAACATTAGCTATTCTCTTCTGGATCAGTCTTTCAACCAGTTACATTTTAAAATAATAATTGAAAAAACACGGCTTATAAAAATTAGCCCTGCTGCTTGTGAACACAGTTTTAAGACCTAACTGATTTATTTTGTTTGCTTAACTTTGTTGTATTAATTGGCTGCTACTAGTCTGCTAAAGCAAATAACAAGCCACTTGATGAGAATAAAGTATATTTTCAGACCTGTAAACCCTTAGACATCATTTAGTCACTAAGATCAAGTCAACCTAGGCAGATTACACCGGAGTATTGAACATTCAGGTATTTGAGACCAAAGCCTGGGCTGCGGGTAATAACATTACTCTTCATAGTAAGTAAGTCTTTTGCAGGAATCCAGTCAGATATCTTGGAAGGAGCAATGGTGATGAGGTGGGAGATCAGGCAGGGAAGGGAAAAATGCGAGTTAATACAAATGTTTAATTTCTCACCTGAAATGTCTCACTCTGATGATGCTGAACAACACTGGACGTGGCAAAAGTTCTGTTCTAAGCCCCTGAACTGTGATTTAGGTTTTAGACATTACCATTAATTATTGAAACTCAGAAGGCTGCAAAAACATCTTGATTCATTGGCAAACTGACAAACATATGGTGTGTTTTGCAAACCTCTAGGTTTCTGTTCAGAGGAGGAGAACATTAATTGCATACAAATTCTACTGGGAGTTCTGAAACCAGCCGTCGTTAACATTGTTAGATGTCGTATCAGGGAAGCTCAGTGCATTTTAAAGGCTAAGTTAAAAATTCAGAGCTTTTGTAAAACTTTTGAGAAGGAAAGTGCTGAAGTGTAATAAACTCAAAGAAGAGCATAAAAGTATCTGGTGCTCTTTGGTGTCTGGTGTTGGTGTATCAACAGCTTTGCTTATTGATTGGTAGTCTGGATGGTAGGTTAATATTTGTCTTGGTAGGTCAATATTTGTCAGCACTTGGAAACTGGCATCAGAATCTGTTCTGTGTTGCCTGTGGCCTCCTACCAGTTCTGCTTTAGCTATTTGATTGCAGTTTGACATCTGAAATCCTATGAATGTCAAAACTTCAAGTCTAGATTCACTGAACACAGAGTTTAATCAACATTGGCAACAGGCTGTAGATGAAAGAGATTGTTCTGTGATTATTGACACAACCCAGAAAGCCTCACCAGAGAATGCTGCAACTCATCATGTAGAGAATAAATTACCCTCTTTTTCATCTAGGTTGTGGTATGGCAGCTGTTCTTCACCTGATGAAGAAGCATGCTGTCCAGCCACCCCTCTGGCTGAAGATGGGTACATAGATACGGCACTACTGTAGTAGACATGGAGGGACAAGACCATATGGGCTGTTTTGACCAAGGGTTCTAGGATCATCATGCCTGGTGACTTACCCAACAGGTTTGCTGCACTTGCATTAAAGAAGCTAGTAGAGCACTCACCACAGGCCATAACTTGCAGGATGTTTATTCTGTTGCGGCATGACTTCAAAATCTGGAGTGATGGGAGTTGTGATGTCCCCGACTTAAAGGAAAGTCCAGCTGAGTGGCCCATAAGCTTGTCCTGTAGCCCCAGCATGCAGAGCAGAGACTAAGTCTGCATAGGAAGTCTCTGGGACACATCGCAGAAAACTCCTGGGCCATGCTGTGACACAAAGGACCTCTCCTATTCACCAGGTCATTCCCCCACATCGATTCGTGTTGTTACTTTCCCACTTTTAAATGCCTTCAGTGACTCCTCTGTTTCAGAAGGGTTAAATTCCTCATTGTTTAGCAACTTGTGCATAGCCCTAACAATTTCCCTGTTAAGGGCTATCACTGCTTTATTCCAGCCTCATATTTCATTGCCAGTGGTCAAACTCCAGAAGCAAAGCAAATCTCATTGTACTTACGTGCACACCCTCGAGAACACTCTTCTGCAGCAGTCTTTGAAGCTGCAACTGCTGGGTGGATTTCCTTGCTTTCATCTTCAATCTCACATTCTTTATGTGTGTAAAATAGTTTAAAACTGAGCCCCACTGTGCTTATAAAATGCCAGGTCATTGACGATAGTGGCACTCATTTGCTGTGGTCAATTTAGTACTAATAAGCTGAAACTGTTCTGCGGGGATTCTTCTACATGGAACATAAACTCCTTTTCCCTCACTTAAGAACACTTTCCTAGAAAATGATTGCAACCTAATAGTTTTCCTCCTTATTTTAGTAACCAGTCTCAGTCTATATTAGTGCTATTTCCCCCAGCAGCTTTCCCTATAAGCTTTATTTCAAGGCACCGAATCAATGATTACATGGTATGCAGTCCATTGAACTGTCCATCATGGGAACCCAGCATGTAATACAGCCCCTAATATCCTCATGCCACAGTAAAAGTAGAATTTACTGCAATAGGCTAAATTCAATGCTCAGACTCTTTTGGGTTTTAGTTTTCTTTCTTTCCATCTAAATATCTTAAAGCAGGTGGGACATCTTCTCAGGTGCCTCTCAGAAATGCTGAGTCTGCACATGGATTTTCTGACCCTCTGCAAATGCAGTAACAGCAGCAAAAAGGAGGTTTCACACCCTGCTAAAGTAATTTTTCACCCAGTTCTGAAGACTGCACTCTGCATATATTAATCACACTGGTCACCGCACCTCTTTTCCTTTTTTCCTTGTCCTGTCCCTATAACCAGATGATTTCCCAAATTCATGCTCCTTTTGCTCTTTTCTCCTTTTGCTTTCCCTGTAGTTCTGATTCTTCATATTGTAGTAAATTGTTCTTCCATCCACATTACTCTGAATCTCTTTCAAGAATGCCCTCTATGCTTATTCCTACACTGATTTGGTGAAATCTGTAATAAAATAATCTAAACAGAACTGTAAACAAAACCCAGACACCTATAAATGAATGCAATTCATTCCCTGTCTCCTTCTGGTACCCTGTTTGCACAGGGCATTACTTTCTTCTCTGAGCAAGTTGTGTGGCTGGTACAACTTCATATATACTGTTGATACTATATGTATTTTCACCAACTCCTGATCAGATCTCCCCGATCATATATTGCGTATAGGTGAAGTCACAGCTCAACGGGGCTAGAACCTCTGGTTTAGTGGAATTATTATTAATAATCCAATGTAAAGCTTTCCAGCAATGAAGTTACCTTGTCTGATCTCTCTTTTACAGCATAAGTGGGGTCTCTTGTCTACTTATACTCCAGGAAGAGAACTATATCATTCCCTGATAAAATGACTCTTGTAATTTTATCCTCAATAAATTGACTGTGTGACATCATTAACTTCCTGCACATTCTGTGTGGCCATAAATAACCACCACTTCCACATGGAAAATGGAGGAAGCACCATCCTTCTGGCAGGCTATGCATTGCTATGAATTAAAAAAAAAAAAAAAAAGACTTATTAATTTTATATTAATTAAACCAGTATTTTAACAATAACATCATTGTCCCTATGTTTTCCTCAGCAGTAATCAGATTCCCTCATTGTGATAAACTGCCCGTCCTTCGGCCTCATAGCTTACCCACTTGGGAACTGAATTATTGCTTCATAAAACAGAGGGTTGATTATATAATCACTTAATTAAATGTTGTACTCAGTCATTGCTGAGCTATTCCTGAAATGCATTTGGCATCTGTACTCGCTAGGCAAATTTAAACATTGGAAGAGTTCTTTTTTTCAGATGTGCTTCTTTAAAGGTTATTATTTCCCGTGTTCCATTGTCTGTGTGATCTGGTTGTTTTCCATGTGTCAAGCTCACTCTTAATCACAAAGGAGATGAAATGCTCTTTGTGTTCCTATCTGACTTGCAGATTGCAGTCAGATTCTTGCTGTTATCATTTTGGAAGCATTTTTCTTGCTTCTGTTTGCAAAAGCACTCAGAGGTAAAGAGACCCCACAGTCACATATTCGGCAACTCAGTTCTCAGCAGATATTCAGGACCTCACCAGCGACCACTGAAATTACTGTAATGAGCTGTGCATCAGACCTTGGAAAGGAAAAATCCAGCATTAGGCACAGCCCCAGGTGAATCCCCCCTGTGGACAAGCACCAGAGAGATGCCCAGGGGCTGGGCATGAGACAAACCCTTCAGCTCTGCTGCACCCAGCCAACACCCAGACCTGGCTCTGTATGTGACTTTCCAGTTCCTAAGGGAGAAATACCAGTGCCAGCATGCTTTCATAGGGTACAGTCCAGCTGATGTAGGTCCCAAGACCACAGGGGACATCACATATCCCCTCGTGAGCTCCTGCAGCCTTGCCCAGAGCTTTGCCCTGACAGGCTATGTGGTTTCACCCTTCAGGGACTCAGTGACAGGGAGGGTTAAGTAAAACACTGGCCATGAGACTACACTTCTAAGTTACATGAACACACACAGACTAAGAAGTGAAAGGCAGATTTGTGAGGACAAAAACTGAACATACTTGTATATGAAACTTCTCGGTTTCCTTTCTTTACCTGGAGATTTCTTCAAGCCTTAGACAATAGGTGCAGTGCAGAGTTCATTGACAAACTGTCTCTGCCTCATTATTTCCATCTTCCTGTCTGTTCCTGCCTCCAACACACTCAAGAGTTGCCCCTTACATTTAAACGTGGTTTCATCACAGGTTAGCATGACCACATATCCTGGCCATATGGTACAGATGCATAACTCTACCAGAGCAGGACAGTGGACAAGGAGAGCCACTAGCAACCGATGCTTCTTGCAGGGAAGTCCCATAGTCTTATCAGGATTGGTTCAGTTGTTCATTTTTCCCTAAGGCCTATCCCTAAACACAGCTGTCAGTTCTTTCTCTCTTACAGGAGAGCGAAGATGCTCAAATTGTCAAGGTTCATAAGGCTTTCTGCTCTGTCCTTTTCCAGCTTGGGTTTTGCCCTGTGTTGCTTATGGGTTGAGCGGCACAAACCAGGCAATCTTACCTCTTTTCTTCATCACTATCCCACTTCTATGTATGTAACTCCAGGGTCTGACTCAGTCTCCTGCCAGCTTTAATAGGACTCTTTCTGTTAACATCCAGGGGAGCAAGATCTGATCAGTGCAAAGAAATAAGGCAGAAAGCACAGGCTTACTTCCTTTGTTTTGCTGGTATAAAAAGGGAATGTAAGAGCCTTTGCTCTCTCTGTTCCCATCCCTCTCAGATACAGCGATATCTAGGACAGGAAGGCAGTAATACCATTTATTCTGAAACAAACCCAGAATTTCCTTGTACATGTTCATTTTACTCAACAATAGGCAGGTACAGCCACTGAAATAGCATGATCTCATTGCTGAATTAGACCCAGTATCCCTCTCTCTATTTCTTAATTTAAAAAATTTCCCTAGATTGCAAGACTCTGTGACCAAGAGGACAAACTTCCTTTTCATTAAGCTGAATCAGCTGTGTTTTGGCTAAGCATTGTATATTTTCAAATATATTTTCCCCTTGATCTTGTTTAATTATTTCCACAGGATTAACTACGTTCTATTGTGTGTCACTTTCCTCTGCAGGAAGCTCTGCGCTGGGTAGTACGTCTTCTCTTATTATGCATTTGCTTGGAATATAAATTGCTTTTCAATCAGATCTTTGCATTTCTAACAACATCTTCTGTATTGCAGCAGGTGCTTTCCCTAGCGGTTACTTATATGGACTCTAATGGCATGTCATCTGTCTATGCAGCCACTTTGCTGCCAAATATGTAATAGAGGAATTTTCTACTAGCAGAAGCTTCTGGTAATTTTGGTTCTTTAAAGGCTACATAGCTCATTTCACTGGGCTTAAATAAACTAAATTAGGAAGGTTTAAAAAGTCCTTCTGGAAGCCTGATCTCATCTCAAATGAAACCCTTTCCTTTTCTTCAACTTTCCTTCATGAGAGGGTTAAGAACTGGGGGTTTTTCTTCTGTCCTATTTTTTAAACTCTGACAGATTGAGAGGCTGGAGATGAAAACAAAATAAAATAACTACTTTTTGACACAACAAATAGTTAAACCATGAAACTCTTAACTATGGGCTATTGTGGAGCCCAGGAATATAGACAGGTTCAAAACAGAACTAAACAGATGTCTGAAGAATAGATCTGATGGTAGCTTTTAAATGCAGGTGACGTAGGTGCAGCCTCTGGTTGGGTGAGTCCCCAGTGCCCTGCTGGCTGATAGCTGGGGGCAAGGGGAGGGTGGGCTGTGATCACTTGCCCCTGCTCTGGGACTTGGGCTCTGTAAGCCTCTGCAGCCCATGCTTTGGGACAGGGTCCTGGGCTGGATGTTGACTCAGTATAACTCAGGAACCTTGAGGATGCTGACTCAATATAACCCAGGGATATGGACCAGCCTGAGAAAACTAATGGCTAAAAAAAAATGCTTAGACAAGCATATAGTGGTGCTTACAGGAGGTGCTTCCTGGACTTCAGGTTGCTGTTCTGCCAAAAAAAAGCTGCTACCTTGGTGGAGCAAGAGTGGCTGTTGAATGAAAGCAGGGGTCTGCTCTCCTCCAACCAAACCCACATGCAGTACTGAGGGCATTGCTATCCAAGAGGAATGAATGGTGTGTCTGCCATTGGACCGCTTCTTTCTCTCATCGACTTGAGTTTCATTGATTTCAGGACATAAACTTACTGGTCCTTCAGTTAATCAAAGCAGTGAGATGATCATTGCAGCAACACTGAGGTCATGGACTCTGCGACAGTTTATTTGTATGACTGGAGGCAATGGGACAACTGCTTACAGTCCGCAATGTAAAATCCATCTCCTCACCAGCAAACAAAGATCTACAATCCCTGATCTTGTTAAGGATATTGTTGGTTTTTGTACAGTTTCCATAAATGAGGAGATTACTTGTTTTTCTGTTGGGATTGCTTTCTTCTCATCCTGAAGAGTGCCACAAAAGACAACAATAAAAAAGAAAGCAGAGGTTTCTACGGAGGATGGCAGTAAGGCTGGGGGAGGAACAGAGATAACAAAATAACAGAACCGTGAGTGCCCATATGGTTCTATAACATCTCCTGTATAAGAAAGGGAGTGAAAGAGTCTGTTTTGTTTGTGGCATGATGTCAGCAATCACTATTGCCCTGTTTCATCTCTTTGCTCTGATGCCAAATCTCCTGCTATGCCCAGTAAAACACTTATAAAATAGATTTGGGCTCTACATGGGATTTTAGCTGCTGCAAGTAAGTTCACAAACAGGAAAAACAAACACCGGTTCTCTGTAGCACTAGGTATGCTCTTTTTAAGCCACATGTAATAGAGGAATAAACATTTTCTATGCACAGTGGGACTTAAAACTAGAACTGCTGGGTAAAAAAAATATCCTCAGTGCATCCAGGGTACCACCACCTTTCTCTCTCTCTCCCTGTATAGCCCGGAGAGGTCTGAGGCTGGTCATACACATTTTATCCTTTCGAGGTCAGTGGTTGCTTGTGACCTGTTGTACATCAGTCCCCTGTGAAGCGGTGCCCATGCAGGTAGGACTGAGATAAGCCCCTTAGCCCTAAACTGTGCCAGGGCTGATAGCAGGACCGCAGGGAGGTGGCAGAGGGGATGCCATCACCACTTGGACGTGCCTTGCTCGGTTCTCGGTCACAGCCTTAGGCAGGACAGCACCAGTGGAAAGCCCTGGGGAAAGCAGTGCCAGCAGGAGCCCTTAGAGCTCCCAAACAGCTCTGAAAAGTTCATGTTTCCACTCAGTTTGCCCACCTGCATTAAATCGGGGTGTGGGGCATTCACGATTAATTCATATCAACTAATCCATGGTGGGGGAGGGGGTGGTATTCACTATTAGTTAATATTAACTAATCCAAAGCTAATGGATTCAGGGAAATATGGAAGGACATGAAAGAATAAAGACTTTGGGGGCATAATATGAGCCCCAGCTACACTAATGTGGGAGTGACTGGGAAAAAAGCACACTGTGGGCAAGGTTTGGGTTTGATTATACTCTTCTGCTGCCAGGCTGATTTCGGCTGGGTTGCATTTCCTACTACTTTACATACTGGATTTTTGCTTGAAACCAGGGTGTAAGGAGCTCGGGCTGAGGCTCTTAACAATGAAACAAGTGGTAGCTATACAGGCACTGGCTTTATTAATTCTTTCACCAAAGCCTTTGACTTTTCTGCTCTGGATCTGCCTCTTTTCATATCCTTGTCTTTCAGGAACAACACCACTTGGTCTTAATGGAATTAAATAAATAGTATGTGTCTCAGAAAAATAGAATAAATCCGTTCTTCCACTTCACTGTTATCTCTTGGGACAGTGATTTCTAAAGATTTTAGTAGCTGTAACACAACACGATGGGACACTTGTAAAACAAAGATTCCTCTTAGTTCAGAGACAGAAGTTCTTGCCTGTGGGACCACAAGGACCAGCTGGATGTTGTCACTTACCCGCATTTACAGCTTTATCTTATAATGACTTTTATTTCTAATATATGGTCTTACCTATTTAAAAAAGCAAACCAAAACAAAAAACATGTATACAATCCAGTGTAATAGAGGAAGAAAGGCAATTCTAAAAAGCCCCAGATGGTGGAGCTACTTCATTGCCGGTGACAGTACAGTGCCGCGCAAGTTCTGCTTCACAAGCTCTGCAGAAAAGAATCAGCAACAGCGTAATAAAAGTCCCCAAATGCCTCTGCCTTCACTTCCCAGATCTCGTCTTTCCTGACTAAAGAGTATAAGTCAGTGTGCGCAACTTTCTGCAAGTCTTTCCCAGGCAAAAATTTTGACTCTTCAGTATGTGCTCTCTCTCCCTTCCAGAAAAAATACTATTTACCTCTTCTTTTACTAGCAGCTCTTTAATGAACTGTATGCAGTACACAGTGGGAAGCAGTGTATTATACATTCTGTAATGACAACATCGATACTGCATCAGAACTTTCCCCAATAGCAGTTTTTAATACTTTTGATGCAAAGAGGATGCTATAATTTGGCTCTTCTTTGTTTTATGCAGAAGTGCTAAGTCCATGAAAGTATATATTGAATTATACTTTAAAATGCACCATATCAGGATGTTTTTGACGGGAAATCTTTCCTCAAAATAATTTTATTTCTGACTGTAATTCTAGGAAACAACAATAAAAAAAATGGCAAGTTGGCTACTCTCACTGTGAATTCCCTTAGTTTTAGTCTTAAAAAGCCCAGCTACCGGTGTCTGCTTGTAAACATGCAGCACACACACCACCGTGAACTACAGGCTCTGCTCCCACCATGGCAAGTTAACTGCAGACATCCCTAGTGAACCAAAAAGAGACGAAATCCTTAACACAGGCCAAGGCAGGCTCTCCCCATGGTCCAAATGTCCTGCTTAGCTGGGTGCGGGTTTTTTACTAGGTGCTGCACTCTAAACACTTGCAAAGCAAACAGAGGAGCAAGACTGACTTTTATTAGGGCTGAGTGGTGAGGAGCTGGGTGCGGGTGAGCGCCTGGGAGCGTACAGCTCTCCCTGTCCTGGTGTGCCAGGAGCCCCAAACCCCGAAACCCTGGTGTCCTGCCAGCAAGGGCTGCACCAGCTGCCCGCTGGGGCTGGCAGCAACTTTCCTGGGGCAGCTGGGAAAATTGGGCCATCTTCCCTTCCTCAGTGACCTGTCAGGAAGGTCCTCTCCTGCTCATCAGGAGCAGAGGATAGGGAGCCATCTGTCTGGCTGCTGTCCCTCCACCTCTGTCCTGAGAGGCACGTCCTCTGCAGTCGGATACGATGGAGGCAAGCACCGTATCATGGGGTCTTCCAGAGGACCAGCTGAGATATCGCATCACTGTGGCAGCTCCCTGGGGGCAGCAGGAAAGCCTGGGGTACCTGCTGATGTTTTCTTTAGCTGTTATTAGGATTTATATAGTCATTTAGGGGATGGGCCCAGCTGGCTCTGGGGATTGGATATAGAATGTGAAATTTCCATCTCCGGGTCACCTCACAGCTGTTGGATGGGCCTATGGCATGTGTGACATGAGCGATGGCCTGAGGAGGAGACATAGGTCCACACTACACACATGCGTACATACCCATAAACGCCTGTGCAATTAGCACTAATTGGCACTTGCCTCAGAAACCACCACTGAGCAGCCAGGGACTGAGCGGCCATATAGGCAAGCCCAAACTGCTGTACATCTCTCTTAATAAAACTTGGGTATTTGGCTTGAAAAATCCATTTTGGAGCTCTTGGACTGAAAAGGTTAAGCCTGCCCTGGAGCCAGTTTCATGTCTTCCTTTAGTATCAACATTTGGAGAATCAAATAATTGGGCAAAGGAGGACTGGGTAATTTCCAGTGAGTTTATAGGACAGATGATCTGAAAGCCATCTACCTGCCCCTCAGGCTCCCTGCCATGTGTATAAAAATGAACCGATATTAGTGCCAATTAAAAAAAAAAAAAAAAAACCACAAAGAAACAAGCAAAAAAACCCCAAGCAAGCTACCATCGTCTTGTGGTAGATATCTGGGGACATAGAGGATAAACTGTATATTAACTTTAAAAATGCCATCCCTTAAAGTGGCTTCTCTATACTTATTTCTAGACCATATTTTTCCACAGCCTGATGAAGCAGCCAAAGCCATCAGGCTGTTTTCTTTCCACCTCAAATCTCTTTGTGGCCAGGCCCCACAACTCCTCTCTGCTTGGGTTCCCAGGGCTTCCCTGGTCCCTTCAGCTCAGAAAAGCACCCTTCATTTCAAAGGCATCATGGCCAATTTGTAAATATTTTGCTGTCACTGAGGGCCAGGAGAAACCAAGTCTTGCAATCTTCCGCTGAGCACAGCAGGCACTTTGCCGTGCTCTCACTACATTGCAGCAAGTGCATTTTCTTGGGCATTGCTTTGTTGACCAAACGTACCTGGAGCCGGAGCAAACACCCACTCCCTGTGACTCCCCACTGGCTCTGGCGAGGCTTGGCCCCAGGTGCCCTTGGAGAGAGGGAAAACAGGTCTCACACGTGGAACTGCACCGGGTTGACTTCAGCGGTGCCTGGGTTCAAACCCTTCCACCTCTTGTTGGGTTTATTGTGTCTCTGTACGAGAAGGACTGTGTGAAATACAGACAGAGACAGCGTCATCTGTGGATAGATTGCCCATCGGGGACTCCTGAGTCCTGTGTTTTATCTGCTGCCCCTCCAGCACCTGACAGCACGCCTTGGTCAGGTCACTTCATTTCGCAGCGCCTTGAATCCCCCTCCTATTTTATACCAACACCAGGTCTAGCGGCACATAGCCTTTTGATGCGTACAGCGTGGTCCTAAAGTGTCTGACACAACTGCACGCCATTATCAGGGAAGCTTCTGACTACTACTTTTATGTATACATATTTTTTTATATTTATTTTTATTGCATTTGATATAATTTCAGTTTCCATCATGTTGCTTTTCAAAGAAAATTGAAATATATTTGAAATTAATACCATTAGTACCAGCAACTAACAATCCTATACAATGTTGCATACGGATGTAGTTACGAAATTTCTTTAGTTCATGTAAGGTGAAGGTTAATTTTAGAATGCAGAAAGAGTACCAGAGCCATTAAAATAGTATGGAAAAATGTTACCAGATGAGAAATTTTTCAAAATAAATTAAAACCATGATTTCAGTCATGTCTTTCCGGACCACTTTGATACTAGACTATATTTTTCTTGCCTGTATTCCTGCCAGAGAATTTCATAGCAATCATGCTCATTTCCAAGGAAATCATTCCTTTGGAGGTTAACAATAAGAACTCTTTCTCAAAGTATGTGAAGGTACTTTGCAAAAGCAAAATATATCTGATCCTCTGAAAAAAACCCCAAACACTTCAGTTTTACTTTTCTTTTTGTTGGTGTAACTACTGGTAATCCACTATATTATAACGTTAGTACAAACACAGTATGCTACGTTATTTTGACACTTCTGGATGTGTTTCTTCATTCCCTTCTGAGCTTTATTATGCCACTGTCAAAATAGCTACTGGTAGGAAATTTTATGACTTGTGTGGCAAAGGATGTGGTGCCACAGAGATGAACAAAGAATGGGTCAGCTACAAGATCATCCATCTTTCCCCCTCTGGACCGCACTCCCCCTTCCTCCTCTCCTCGGCAAACTTCGAGGCTCTTCTGCAGAACAGAGCTCTTCTGCAAGACTCAGGGTGGCATAAATACTGTGCTGGATACCTTCCCACAACTTCATCCTTGTGAAGATACTCCTGATGCGACTGTCATTTGCCAGCTCTGATTTAGCACAGTCAGTGTATAGGACATTGTGAAAAATAAAGCTGGCTTTATGTGAAAAATAAAGCTAGCTTTATGTTCCACCTTTGTTTTTCGAGAGTGCTCCCACTGATTTAAAAAGGGTAGGTAGATGCTTTTTGAAACCAGGTTCCAGGCTCATCTGCCTGCATGTCCTTGTTACTGAGAGACAAAGAAAAGGTTATTTTTTATCACCTCTATAGAAATGATCATCATCCCATATTTTTCTGCAATATTAAGCATGTTTATTAAACAGTACCCACTGTAAAACCTTGTCTCAGGACACAGTTTTTATTCTAGTACAGAGCCCAGGCACTTTGCCCGAGCAAGGCAGTTTTTCATCTCCCAAAGTCTTCCCTTGCCTCCCCTTGAGCAGCAGCAGCATCAACAGCCTCCTGAAAGAGACTGTGCCTTTCCTTAAATCCCCTCCTGGAGCACAGTTTAGAGGGGCAGCCACCTTTCCCAGCTGCTTTAGCCTGTCACAGAGGGTAGGGCATGTTTTACAAGTAAGACGTAAAGAAAAGCAAAAGCTAGTGGTGTAATTGAGGGGTAAGGTATGCAAACACAGGCTCGTGTCATGAGATGTAAGGTGGGATACTCTGCGTGACGATTTTTAATGTCTTTGTCTTCCTGAGTTGAAAGTACTTTAAATACAGAGGTATAGAAAAGCCTTGTCAAGTATTGGCCAAGGACATTCATGCAAAGCTTCAGCTTCTAAGAAATAATTCTAACTAGTCAGCAAAAAGTACCTGTGTCCTGTAATACTTTCCTACCTCTCCCCGATTTACATTTATCAACAAATAGCCTGTGTCAACAAATAGCCTGTGTGGGAAAGCCAACCAAGTATATCCAAGCAATAATTACAGTCACAGTAGCCATTGCCAGTGAACGTGCACAAATGCGAGCAGCTAACTGAAACCTGCCCCTTAACGCTGGCTTAGAGTCCCCAGGACGGCAGCGTTTCGCATCCTACGCAGGACAATTCAGCAAAGCAAGAAGGATTCGACTCTCCTCCGCTTTCCAGCCATAGACAGGTTTTGACTATGGAATTAACTAGTTCATTTTCTCTATTTTCTCCTCACTGTGCTCTGCCAAAATGCAATTAGACAAAGACACTGCACACAGAGCCTGTTCCCTGCCAGAGGGCACTTCTGAGGAGACAGACAGCGTATATTGACGTTGCTCCAGGAGTTAAGACTCAAACGATGATTTAAAGGGAAACATGTTCCATTAAGAAATGTTACGTGCAGCTTTGAATCCATCATTTTGCATGCGCTCAGTTATTCCCCGGGTGGCTTGAGCTTTGGCAGTTATTGCCTGCATTATTTTATCAAATTAAATTTGATTGGGGGGAGGAAAGTGAGGATGGGGGTATAACAAGATTACAAGTCCTTGTTCTCCCCTTTTACGCTCCCATAGCTTTTTGGCTGCGGCGCCATCATTCCCGATTCAAGCAAAACCCATCCCGCTGTCTTTTGCCCGAGGCCCTGGTTTGGCAGCAGCTGGAGGGCTGGTGCTCCGGGGAGGGCGGGTGGGAGGGAGCGGCGCAGGCAGCGGCTGCAGGACTGATGCAGGACTCCGGTGCAGGCGGTGGGGATGTGGTCGCTCCCATCCTCAGGCGCTGGGGGTAACGTTCCCGGTGACAGATGATAGAAAACAAAGAGCTGTCACTGGGTGAACGGGATGTGGCTAACTCCAAATGGTGTTACGGAGTTGCTGTGGTTTTCAGTAACAGCAACTTTCAATAGGTTACTGAGACTGTGTCCTGAATAAAATGTCAGGAAGATTGGAAATTAGGTTTCATCTCAAAAGATGCGGACAATTTGCTGAGCACATCAAACTCTCACTTATTTTATTTCTGCAGAGTGCCAAAGAAGTCCTTACAGGCTCAAGTTTCAAATTAGCCAAGGTAACAATATTTGGTAAGTCAAAAATCAGGGTAGACAAATGGCAAACATAAAAAAAAATCACACACTGGAACTAACTGTTCGATTCCTCACGTGTATTATTGATTCTGTATAAAAAAAGGATGGGAAATCCAATGTACAGCTAGGTCTCAAGACATCAGACACTGGAGCAGCAATGGCAGTGAAGACCAGCTCCTGTACAAACCAAGTCTTGCACTGAGCTGGAAGAGAGGATGGAGAATGGTGTTCACGATACTGTAATATCATTGGATCATCTTACAAATCATATTCACTTTGACTTGCACTGTCATGAAAAAGTATGTTAGCAGAAAAACAAAACTTCTCAGTAAAACAAAGACAAACTGGGAGTTAAAGGATTAACAAGAGAATTATTTTGTTCGGAGGCAGTTGAGAAAGAACAAGGCAGAGAAGATTGGGTCAAGGACCACCTTGTTTTCCTCTTTGTACTGCAGGTTTCTAGTTTAGGATTCATATGCATTATTGTAAACACAAACAATTTACATATCCTTATAACACAGAAACAGACACATATTCAATTACTGTAGAAAATGAAAATTTAAAAGTGCAAATCCAATTTGCATTTATACCAAAGAAAATCTGAACTAACACTCCAGAAGTGTGAAAGTAAATCCAAACTTGATATATTTAACTTTTGGGGCATTCTAATATCCTATGACCTTATGCAAAAAGCTTAAGAATTTTTATTATTAAATATTTGCAAACAATAAAATGTATATGCAGTTACTCTACCTAGGCTGTAAGTTCATGATTAAGAGAAAATCTTTCTTTTCAGTGTACAGATCAATTGCTAGCTGCCTATATTCAGGTAGAAATATATTATTGCCAATTGTGAAAAAAAGTGAAAAACTTATAAGAATTGTGAAGAATTTAAAAAGAATGAAACTCCATGCTCTATGAAGTCTATTTTATCTTGAGTCATCTGCTTATAAAAGCTGCAGAATGTAATAGTGAACAGTCTCTCTACAACTTTTCTGGATCTAGAACTGCATAGTCATATTGTAATTCACAATTTAATTTCATTCAGTTGCTCAAAGGCCTTTAGAAGAGGTTGAAGATTTTATTAAATTCCAGAGGATTTAGCTGTAAGAGAAAATGGAATTGCATAGTATACAGTCTAGTACTCCTATATATATTGGAATGACCTTTCCATTATTGGTGGCATCTTCAGTCTCCCCACTCTTGGACATATTTAGCACTTCATTTTCATCCATCCCAAGCTCTGTTCCTAGTAAGCAAGTTCAACAGTATCTGTGCACATGAATTAGATAGATAGACTGAATTTCCCTTCTTTAACACCCAATGCAACATCTATTAAAGAAAGCAGAGGGATGCCCACTGATTTTATGGGGAGCTAAATCTGCTGCAAATCAGGATAAAACTGGTGCAAGTGGGAAAGAATTTTGCAGCCTCAGATGTATCAAAGCACTTGGAGCTGCAGGAACTATGTGAGTGCCTGATTCCTTTTCTGAATAGGCATTTTAGACCCAGTTCCTCAGTAGTGTTTAAGCCCTCAAAGCATTTTGAGTATCTGGGACCTTTCTGAAGGCAGAGGAGTTGCCCACCCAGATGCAATTCTCTCCCTGCTTATGAGTTATCCCTTAGCCTTCAGCAAAGTGCCAGATCCTTCCCAAATTAAGGAGATTTAACGTATGTCTAGAAAACATAAATCCTGGCTATTCTTTCCTCTCTTCAGCATGGCCCTGCCCAGGCTGACTTCTCAAGGAAACTGTAAATATACCATGCCACATGTTATTTGTAAAATGTCTTACGTCCTCTGCACAATGACTTGATATGAACATTTTCACACCTTTTCTAAAATTAACTGGAGGCCCATTCTCTGTATTTTAATATTCCTTGAAAATACACATGCCTGGAAAATCAGTGGAACTGTGTGGGATACAGTTTTGCTTCTATCCTAACACTTGGACAGTCTAATGGTTACACAAGTAATTACATTGGAGCTGCAGAATGAGAATTGTATAAAACAGAAATGAAAGCAGATGGAAAGTATGACTCAGCTCCTCTACTCCCATCACATCTCTGAATTACTGTTTTCCCCTAGAAGTGCTTTTGATCTGAAGTGCATCTGTAAAGACAGGACAAAACTTTTGATTAATATTCCTTCCCTTGTGAGCAAAGGTCTCTAAGCAGACTTTCCGTCAGTTATGGCATGGGCAGAGTCAATAGCAGACCAGAGCATGGGAGACTTTTTCACAGATGTGGTTGCATGTGGATTCCTCACCATCCTCCTGTGGCCATATTCTGCTCTCAGTCCCTTCAGTAGAGATCTACAGAACTGATTTGGGAACCACAGAAATATCTACAATTTACATCTCTAAATCAGAACAGGTTTAGGTCCATGCACACTCCGTTAGCAATATTTTTCTTTGCATTGCACAAAGAGATGGATCCCATTCCAATCCCAATATTAGTCCTTCACCACTTTCTGTCTCCAAAGACTGGGGCATCAGTGAGGGCAAAAGCAGGCTTTATATTTGGTTGCAGGCTTTATATTTGGCCACAGCCTTGGCATTGCTTCAGTGTTGCACAAGGACTGGACCCATCTCTACAGCTGGCAGCAGAGCTTTAGTGCCCAGCTAGCAAGAGGAGTGCCTCACTGTCCTGAAACTGGGAAGGGGCTCCCATTCCAGCTGCCATTGTCTTGGGTACCAGAGAAATATCAGTACAGAAGACTGGCTTCTGCTTTGGCAGTGTCATTCAGCATGACACCCCTACACCCTCATCTATTCTATGCAAGGCAAGGCCGATACAGCAAAGAATCAGGGGACCAGATCTGATGCCCCTGTCCTTCAGGCAAAGCAAAATGCATGTTCCCATGAAAACCAAGTGCTCAATCTGTTTTCTGCCAGTCTGCTTTCCTAAAGCCAGAGGTATTTCCCTGGTCACGCAGTCTCAGCCCAGGACAGCAGGGCTGTTCCCATCACGTAACAGATCCATACCTTCTTTTTCATTCTGCTCTGTGCCCATCCTGTTTATCTCTTCTGAACTGCATATTGTTTCCCCTTTAACAGCTCCTGCCAGCTGTTTTCTTTTGGTACCTTTTATTGCAGATAGAATTTCAAGGGCTTCCAGGGGGAAGCTGCTGAAAGCACTGCAGCTCTCGGACTCACTTCAAAGCAACTTTCATCATTTTTCACGCGCTCTTTTTAGGACTCCTCTTCTGTTCTTTCCCCAAAACAGATTCTCTCAAAGATCACACTAGGAGATAGCACTATTTATGGCACTTCAGCAGGAGACATCATGTTTTTTGTCTGATTTGGACACATCCACTGTCCTGTAAAGGTTAACAACAGAGAGGTTTCCTCCCCCTCTCACTTGTAGTTTGTTGTTGGTAGGATTTTTTTTCCAGAGGAACGGGTGGGAGGGAAGGTTACTGCTGGAATTTAGCTGCCAGAAGCCTGAGGGTCAACTTTAATTTAGTCAAACCTCCCATCATTAAAGAGATTGTAGCTTCTGCACTGGACCAGGCAGACTCATCTGTGGGAGGCCCTGGCTTCACACCAACGCTAATTGTGGCAGAATTATTCTTACAAGCTGCGAAGCTTTGTTGCTGAACTTAGAGGAGAGATAGCCCATCAGTTTCACAATTATCTCAGGCTGGAGAGCAGGAGGGAAAAGAAAATTCCTGCCTAACCCATGCCCTGGATGAGCAGCCTGCCATCCTCCCCAGGCCAATGGCTGCAGGGCAGGGCTGTTACCCTGAAGAACCGGAGGCTGTGTCCTGAAATGTGGTGGGGTAAAAAAGGACAGTAAGTCTTGAAAATAAAGGGTTGAATGGCTATGTTGGATGGGAAAGGCCAGATCCAGCCCATGACATAAAGGGCTGTGACCCTGTGAATTCAGTGCAGGTACACTCCTCCAACAGGGATGCTTTCAGGAAGAGCAAATACAAATGAGGAAGTGGTTGGAAGAGCAGCTTGTGGCACCGCATACTGTTGTATGAATCTTCTTGAGTGGCATATCACAGTTTGAGCCACTCAAGTTAAAAACAAAAGAACAAGAAAGCACTGTCTAGACGTTTGTCTATTTAAATCCTGGCTCTTCTGCCTGACAAGTTTTCAAAACCCACCTGGACAAGGCCCTGACCAACCTAAACTGTCAAGCTGGCCCTGCTTTGAAGAGGAGGTGGGACTAGATAACCTTCAGCAGCCCCTTTCACCCCAAACTTATCTGTGATCCTGTGAGGACATCCATTTCCTAGAAATCCCATTTAAGCCAATAAAATTCTTCTTGAAGGAGAGAAGATGTTAAAAAGGATGAAGACTCCTTTCCCCTGTTTTCTTTGTGGAAGGGCATCTATTGCAAATCTGCCTTCCCTCTCCTCTCCAAACCACCTATAAGACCACTGAAAAGAGAGGGAGCCTAAGGCTGGCTTGGCATGCTTGTGAGGGCTAGCACACCGTAAAAATTAGCACAGCACAGAAGGTGGCAGCAGCAGTGAACGGTCAACATGCTTAGCCCTCCTCTCCCGTTGTGCATCCAGCATTTAACAAGGTGTCATTAGCTGAGAGCACAACCCCACATCTCTCTCTTCAACAAGCACGGCCCAAAGTATCACAGGAAATATGCCCCCCCGCTGCCTGCACAGTCAAGGATAGATTTCTGTATTTTGTGATGCAAAACTCTGC
Source organism: Aquila chrysaetos chrysaetos (assembly GCF_900496995.4). NCBI lineage: Eukaryota > Metazoa > Chordata > Aves > Accipitriformes > Accipitridae > Aquila > Aquila chrysaetos. Next base: position 42,505,826 of record NC_044006.1, on the reverse strand, counting down.
AAAGGATGCAGCATCCAGTCAGGACCTGGGGCCAGGACTGAGGCAGAACTTCCTGGGTGCTGTTATTGCTCACTGGTGGGCAGGACCCATTCATGGCTGCTACTTCTTCTCTGCTCTGAGTTAATGGTTGCAGAACTGCGTAGCTACCTCCACCAGCGGCACGGATGGTGGCATCTGGAGGCGCAAAGAGGTCCTGGGTGAGTGCTGCCCCATACGTCTGCATGTGAAGCCATGATTGCCCAATTACCCATCTTTCAGTCCTTCTATCTTAATTCTTAAATAAATAAATAAGTGGAAAGCGACCTCTATTTGTCCCTCCTTGTCCACTATTCAAACAAATGAGCTTAACAATTACAGAACATCTTGTTGTTACAGCTACCAAATGTTCCTGAATGATATTGCCCACACACCCAAGTGGAAGACTGCCAAACATATCATAGATTTTTTTTTTTCTTAAGCATAGAAGGCTGAAGGGCATATTCAAGTTAGTTGCTGGATCTGTGCCTTTGGAGCACTTTCTTTGGGTCATTTGAAAAGCAAAGGCAAATCTTTTCCTGAATTATAGCTGCAAAGAGTGGGGTAGAAACTTAAGCTGAACTTGAGACATTTGAGATGATGGTCTCCTGGCTGTTTGCTGGCATGGGAAGGTGGTGTTATGTGATAAAGGAGATGAATTTTAGAGGAAGTCTAGCTTGCTTCATGGGTATGGAGCTCCTGGGCTGTATTTGAAGCCTTCTACTGAGTTCCTTGTGACCCTAGTTAGTCTCTCTCTGGACCAGCTACTCCACTGAGACTACTGTCTTACAACCTGTTTGGTAAAGCACTTAAAAGTTTTCATCTCTAAATTGCAAACTGAAAGGAATTTTTATGATCATTAATAAACCACCAAGAACTGCATCATTCTGAGATTTTTTTTGTTGTTATATAAAAAAAAATTTCTTATATAAACAAAAAATGTGGGTCCACAGTGAACCCACAATTTACTGGCATTTTACCAGCCTGAAACAACCTTCTTCAGAAACAATGACGAACCTTTGGCAGCAAAATGCTTTTCTTGCTGTATAATCCCTGCATACTGTATAGGATGTAGATTACTGCAACTCTTTTCTTGCATAAATAAACAGCTGCTGGCAAAATACTACACAAAAATTGATGAAACTCACAGAAGCTATAAGGACACATTACAACTAATGGAGGCTTTTCCCAAGGAAAGGCAGCAGAACTATCACACTGGCAAATCTATCACATCATTGGACTATCAAAGTTGTAAGAAATATTCTAGGATACACTAGCATATTAAAAGAGGAGGCCTGTGGCAATTGTAGAGACTACACGAGCTTGTAGCCTAAGGCTTACTCTGATTGCAAGGAAAAATGATCTTGTCTTCATTTTCTCAAGATACAAACCAAATGCCTTACAAATTGGTCACATTCCATTTAACTCATATTAATCTACATCATGTTGCCTGGGGGGGTCAAAACCATGTTTTTGTTGTATTTTTCTTTTTTCCCTCTAGACCATATCTCTTTTTTTGGCTGTAAAATATGCTGAAAGCTGTACAAAAGACATTCACAAATATGCTTCTCATTACCAGCATGCTCTGTACAGTAATACCTACACAATCATGCTAATGCGCTTTGCTTCAAGTTCATATAAACCAAGCTTGTGGATCAGCCCATTTTAGCCGTATTAGCACTGCAAAAGACGTCGGTCAAGGAAAGAAATTATATTGGACATAGTTTGCTTTTTCTGACTCAAAAGATAGAGAGATCCCTTAAATGCAACAACAAGCTCATTAACTGCTGTGTATAGAGTCAGTTTATCAGGAATTTCCAAGAGTCTTAATGCAGGCTGTGCATGGTCCTGTAAGTCAACCTCCAAGGAACAGCCTTTAGGACTGGAAGGTAAGCACTTTTCCTCTAACTAGCTTCCCTGTGAAGCATGCGAAGATTCACTGAAAGCTGAATTAAATGCTTCAGACTAATAAGAAAGGCTTTAAGACATGTTAAGATTAAACTGGGCATATTTTGTATGCTCGGGGAAAAAACTTGCTCTCCTTCATGCCAGTGAAAATAGAGAGAACCTCCTAAACTTACCTTTTGGCCTATAAATATTTGATACAAGGAGGTCAGCTCCCATGCCCTTACTGAGGAAAATGCTTCTTCCTATACCAGCTGGGATTTCTCTCCAGTGTGGTCAGAGCAACGTGGCCAAGACATGCCTTTACAGTGAAAATCTGAGCATGGAGTAGAGATACGTGGAGATACCCACAGCTCAGTGGCGCAGGCTTTGCCCAGCAATGCGGGGTTTAACCATATGTGGAATGGCCCACCTCAGACTTGGTGTCCTGATGTTTTCAGGTCCCCTCTCTGTGATTTCCAGCCCCCAGAAGACCTGGGCTCAGGCAGACATGTTTCAAACCATTCCTTTTTAATCAGATGCTTAGAAGTTGCGCTAGCTTAGACCATCTCTGTCAGAGGCCCTCCTCCTCATGCCAAAGATTGGTCCTGGTGTCCTCCTTCCTTAGCTACCCTTTCCAAGCCTCTGCAACCTGGCGATATTAGATCACCATTCTCTATTGCAGGGGGAAGGATTTCCATGGAGGTGGAGTGCAGTTAGGGCTCACTCACATGAGAACAGCTCTGCTGATGTGCAAACATCCCCTTTTGGGGCTCCAGAGGATGAAAGATGGCTTCCCTGGGGGGGCTGTGAAACCCATTCGCCTGGATAACCCCCCCAAGAAATGCATAAGTTCATGGACAGGCTCTAGCTTGGCCTTTGAAGGGCATGCTGAGATGCTTCCAGGCTTTGCACACGGGGCAAACCCATGAGTAAGCCTCCCCTGACATAGCTCGTGGGCTCACATATGGCTCTGTGTGGAGATGTGTCCCCACACAAGATTGATTGGGCAAGGTGCTGTGCGTGGACATGAAGCAGAGTGGTCTGCAAGGACCCAGTGCTCCTGGGATGACCTGCTGGATGCAAACATACCACCGAAACTTCATAGGCATTATTATGGGTTTTTTATAATACATCCCGAAACAAAAAATTGACCCAAGCACCTCACAAAAGGAACCTGAGATCACGTATAGATTCGCCACACCTTCACCCTGCCTTGCAAAAGCCAGCTTGACTGAGTCACCAGCTGTCTCCCTGCACACTGGTGCAGGGTGGCAAAGAACCAGGCTTGTCATCTGCACGCTCAGTCTCCTGATGCGACAAGACGTATTTGCCTTTAACCCAGGCAAAGGTTTCACCTGCTCCCACTGCTTCTTGATAAAAGAGTCAGCGCATGAAACCATCGCCACGGATATGAACAGATGCAGAGAGGAGAATGGGAACAACAGCAAACATTATGTTCCTCCCAGAGCGGTGCTCCTGTCGCTGCCCGTGCCACATCTGTGTTTTTGAAGGGAAATGTCATAACATTGCTAATCAATAAGAAGAGTGACAGGACCATTTGTCAAGAGCGAGCCAGCACTGCAGCTGTTGTAGTCATCCTCTCCCTGGGCTTTGCGGCGAGAAGCCGAGGGAAGGACCCGATTATTTGCCTGCGGCAGCCCCCGCACGCTCACGGGCAGCCACTGTGCGAGGGCAGCTCCGGCCAGCTTGCTAAGGCGCCGCGCCAGCCTTGCAGCATTTGGGCTGAGCAAGCGGGCAAAAAGCCTGGCAGGAAGTATAGAGTTTCGAACAAAAGACACCAGACACCCTGCAAGGGAGAGACGGTCCTGGGTGTCGGAGGAGTCTGTTGACCTTTAATCCTGAGACCGCTGTTGCATATGCATCACGTTTGAACTGCAGATGTTCCTCGCTGCTCTGCCGGTCAGGGCGACAAGCGGCTGATCTTACGAGGAGGAGGCAGGGCTCAGAGAGAACTTAATGAAGACTTTAAGCTGTGGGTTGCAATTAAAATGGCCTGGCGGTGTAAGCGTAGGGGGGGTCGCTAAGCTCCTGCAGCTGCTCTGCCTGCAGTAATGGCTGAGAGCTAATGTCCGTGCTGATAGGCACGGCTCTCCTCCACAATGAGAGCAGTCGTGCATGCCGGGGGGCTGTTGGCAGAGGTGACAAAACTGAGCTGCCCTTTCCCACCCCGTCAAAATAATTCTTAAATTAGGAAATTTATCTTAATCTGATGGTCTATCTGTGGGTTGCACTGCCACGGATAATGTTTCACCGCTTTCCCCTAGACAGCTCTGACCAGTAAATAGAAAACGAATAAATATCGATATAGTGAGGCACAGGGAAACAGCCCTTCTTTTTCAGACCACGACCTGCTTTTTCATAGGCAGAGTTTGGCCCTCAACACGGTCCCCACAAGGAAAGCAAGCTGCCTCCTGCAAAACAGAGATCTGCTTCTCTGTTCCTGAAAACAGCCAATTAAAATAAAATCCACATGTCACTTATGGTGTCTGTACCCAACTGTCAGGATGCCTACAGGCTTAAAATGATATCGGCTTGAGCTTGGATTGGACTTCTGAACTATATCCACCAAGGTACGAATATAATATTGATCCCACATGAGGCTCCTGAGTTCAACAGTAAATGCTGTTTAACTAACAGCAAGGACCAGGATCCTCACCCAGTGTCACCTTAGCAGCAGCTAATGCCACCTGAAGGTTGTCTCCTGATGCTCAGGTTCAGACCCTGATGCTGGAGCTCAGCGAAGTACAGCCAAACTATTTGTTTTGTAATCAAAGTTTCTTCTAAGTGAAAAGTGTCATTTTTTCTCTTATTCTACAGGGTTTTGAAAAAAATTGTCAGTTCTGGCAGTATTTTGTTTCCAGAACTTCTTGTCCCAAAACAAAGCATTCCCATAAGGTTGAAGTGGCCCATGTGAACATTGCTGGAATGGAATCTTTTCAGTTTTCATTTGGAAATTATTTTTTCCCACATGCAATTCATTGTTATTATTTTCACACAAAAACACATCAACAAGCTTTCAAAGCGCAAACTTGGACCAAAATGCTTTGATTTCATAACGGTGGAAAGTTTTGATTGACCCGAAGTAACATTTTATCAGACCTGCATTTCGCACAGAATTTTGCTAGCATGCAAATGTTTCCATTTTATTTTGGAACTAGGAAAAATATTTCCACATGTGGAAAGATCTGGTTTACCTTGATCTTATGAGCCCGCCCTGGAGCTGGTTCCCTCCCTGGTTCTCCAGCTCAGGCTAGAAGCAGGCAAGGTTTTGGCACTGCCCACTGCAACAGCCATCACTGGATTTCAACCCCTTGCAAAACCACTAATATTGCCCTCACAGCCTCCATCAAGGGCGAATTCATTAAAGCTGGGAGGTCTGATCAGAATGCGTGAAGCACTACAGAAATGGCCAGGCCTGAGAGATAATTCGTCAAAGCATTTGTCGTTTCTCATCTTTTTAAACATGCTGCAGATCTTCAGGCACCTGAATTCTGGCCCAGCGGTCCAAGAAGTGGTCATATAAAGAGATGAAATTTTGAAGAAAAAGGGTAGGTCAAGAAGGTTGAATTCATTTTAAGGAATGATATAGCTTTCATAACAATATATCTACTGCCTGTAATTTATAACCCAGGCTGCCATAATGCTCCTGCATCCCTTTTTGTTCCTGCGGTTCCAGTTCAGTGAAGAATTTCAGCATACACTTTGATTGACAGGGCAGATGGTAACATTGTTTGCCATTAATGTAAACCTATTATTTAATATATCTGTTAGATTTATTATTTTTTAACAGAGTACTGGTGACTATAAAGTTTAATTGACCTTTTTTGCCAATAAATAAATTGTTGCTGGTTTCAGTGGGGGTTCTACTTTTATCTCCCAATAAAAAGCTGAAGGAAACCTCTTAACTACACTCCTTCCTCTTTCTTTTCCTCTTTCATTTCCTTAAGCCTTTTCTTATGAACAGCGTCCTAGAAGAAAAAAATGTCCAGAGGTGGAATGAGCACCTCTATATATGCTCAAGTTAGGGTTCACATCAGTGAAAGAAATGGGGTTTAAATTGGCTGCATGGTAAATTCTGCCTCTTGAAGTCCTCACATCAGTGGGATTGGGATTTTATCCTGGAGGAACACAGGCTTGGGTCCCGTCTTACTTGCACCGAGCTTTGAAACTTCAGGGCCTTTGATGGCACACTCATGCTCCAAGCAAGTGGAAGGGACAGCAGAATCAGGCTTAATATATTAATAAATGGGAAATTTAAATCAAGAAAAATTGATCATGAATATGTTTGGAATAAGCTTGCCCCCCTTTATTTATGGTTGGGTGGTAAAAAGAGAATATGCTTTGCAGTTTTACATTTTTTGCCAGGATTACATGATTAACACAGACACTAGAGCCCAGCAGCGGCTCAGTAAGAGTTTCAAGGGGACAGCCAGCTGCACTTTACCAGAGCAGGCTGGTGTGGTTCCTGACTGCTTTTGAATGGCTTGCTTCCTCTTGGTTTTCTTGTCTTCCTGATTTAAGACTATATCACCTGGCAGATTTTTATTTTCCCTCTAAGTACTTCAGGCCAAAGCGATTAGAGAGCAGCAAAAGAAAACTTGGTTTGGTTATCTGAACCTTTTTTGTTTAGCTGGCTCTGGAAGCAAGTCCATCCAACCAGAGAAAAAGAAAAGCCTCTTTTTCAAAACTGTGATTTCATTGAGGGAACTTGTATGCAAGAAAAGCAGTGAAGCTGAACAAAATGTAAATTTTGCTGGCTGAGAAAGATTTTCTTCTGTTATAAGCATCTACAGCTAAGACACTGGATTTCCATTTGAGTTGGGTTTTTTTGCATCTGACTTCTTAACTGTGCACATCAGGTTTTCTAAGGACTGGGGTTCAGGAAAGGAAATTTGTAGCTCGGTAGGTAGAAGTAATGAAAGGCCCATGAACAGGCATACACAGCCTGTGCCATGCCACCATAAAATTATATGCTCCTCTGGGTAGAATTCCTTAGCTTTTTGCTCTGCCACACATCTGGCACAGTTCTGACTGCTTGAGAAGTAACAAACTAACATATTACACATGCAGACCAAACACACAAACAACATGAGAAAAGTCAAACCCGGCAGTGGGATTTCCCGTTTTTTTGCAATGATCACCATCCCAGACAAGCACAGAGCAGAACCATCATTTCCCCTTTTCTTGTCCTATTCAGTGGAAGTAATTAAAATTGAGAGCAACTTCACTGAAGGTGAATCCGGTGGCAGGCTAACCCCAGTGAATGGGGCCTAGTCCAGTTATTAATAAATTTCTTTCTACAATAATCAGAACAACACATCTTTTATGTTGAATGCAGAATTGCTACATCAGATGAGATCAGAGGGGCTGCTTCAAAAGCAGTGTTTTGGGGAGCTGGAATAGAGCGTTCCTATTGCACCGAACCCTGGCTGTACCAGGGACCGCTCCTTCAGAAACCCCTGGCTTTCCACCAGACAACCAGAGGGTACTTCTTGACAGTACAGTGCCAAAGAGAGCAAGGCTCTGACATGTTAATATGCAAAGCCGTTTCAGAGGTGAGAAGGGAATTATTACTTTTTGCACTGCGGTTGCAATGCCGTTTTTGGTAACAGTGTCAGGCAAACAGGCAGGTGTGGTAACTATGCTGGTGTTATTGTGGAAACCCGGCTGTGATGAGCAGTTGGGAGGCAGGGAGGATGGACAAGTAACCCACTTAGACCTGCATGCAGTGACTCCATTCCCATGGCAGATTTCATGCTGTGTTCTGCCATCCAGTTAATGGTGTAGTGGAAAGCAAACGTGGGCAGTAATGGGCTGACAGCCTTGGCATGGGTTAGAGTCTCTTTTCAGTAGTATTTCTTCAAAATTCTTTTCAGTGTTATTGGAATAATTTTTCTCCATCTTTCCTATGGGCTGGGAATAATTAATCCTAAATGTTGCTATAACCTGTTAAGCAGGTTTGGGCAAGTATGGGAACCCCTTTCCTGTATGCAGTGTTGCAGACTAAGTCCCTCACCTTAGCCTATTTGTAGGAAATCTTATTTGCCCTTTTGCCTTGTCTACAAACTTAAGTCATACCAGTCTGGTTTCTTTTCTGTGGACCTGGAAGGCCTCTTGCTTTTGCAGATCAAAAATAATAATTTATTTCTCTGCCAGAAATGACTCATTGCCTAACGTGCCTTAACACACACGCACTATATTCTTTTGCCACTAGAGTCTGGGTGGAGGTGGTTGTGTCTCTCTTCAGATTAGGGCTGTCTCCTTTCATCATATTAGCTTTAATGGATTGAGGTATTCCTAGGACAGCTCACCTCTCCTTTAACATCGTATTATCCATGAAAAGAGCCTCTGCTAAGCAGAGATGACAACCTATGAGAGCTTTTTCTCATGCCAAGGGAGCCAAATTAGAGGAGGAAACTGCTTCAAGATTGTTTGGGAAGGTGTAGAGCTCGCTGGCCTTGATCCACTGAGGCAGCAAAGCATTGTTTTAACTTCAAGCACACAAGTATTTGACTTCAGTGGGACTTTGCAAACCTATAACATATATGTGTACGTGAAGACTCTCTGGTTCTCAGAAATTGCAACAACAACAATTCCTCTGTGATTTCCTTTTCTTTCAGGCTACCTACCAATATCTCAATTTATTAAACAATTTCTTGCTATTCTGGCAAGTGACATGATATAGGGCTTGAGCCCCAGAGTCCTGAATCTGTGTCTGACTTGAAAGTATTTCTATTTCTGTGCTCAGCTCCACCTTATCTCCAGAGATCCATTCTTTTTGTTTGCTCTTTTCTTTTTCTGTGCTCCTCATTTTTAGGAGCAGCTCTAAGACTTGCAGAAACAATGCACAAAACCAACAAAGTTCCTGTAAAATTCACATTTTCCACCTTGCCACAGCACAGCATTTTGCAAAACAGGCTAGAAAAAATTTATATTAGATCTTTTTATTTTAATTTACAGTAATGGGGAGAAGGGAGGAAGACATTAGAAGACCAAGCAGCCTCTAGGAGCAGCCTTTTCTGACAAGACAGCTGGTTTGAAAGTAATAGGACTGGTGACCTCACGCCATTTACTCAAGTGTGCCTGAATCTACCACTGCATCTCATTAATGCTGCACTAAAATGCATGAAACATTTTACCATCCTCACACCTGCCTTTCACAGATGAGAAAAACTGTTTTACGTGGCTGAGGAGCAGCTCAGTATCTTGCTGCCATGAGATGGCAAATATCGCTCTGGATAGATATAAATTGTCAGAGGATAATTGCATTAACTTCCATTTGTCCCTCTGATGTAACTGGGCACTCTTTAGGACAACGCTGAATTTAGTTCTGTGTTCAGAACATTATCCTGTGAAGTTTTCCTGTCAGCCAGGATGGTTTGAAAAAAACATGTCAGCTTTACCACTTTGCTCTGAACAGCAATGGCAGCAACTCTCCATAGACCATTTACAGCTTTGGGCCTGTCTCCCGAATGTTTCTGCACCGAGCAGACTTTTAGTGAGCTACAGGTGTGCTTATGAGATGCTTATGTCAGTATGGGCTTTCCATGGGTTGATAATGTGGTGGATAAGTTATTCTGAGAAGACAACCGAGATAACTACATTTTAAATTAAACACATATGAAAATTTGGGCCACGGAATTTTCAGTCTTGTTTTAGAACGAATAAAGCCTTATATCTGAGAACTGCAGGGATCTACAAGCAGCAGTGTAGGACACTTCCTGGGGATGGGCACTCTGGTGTTTAAGCTCATTGCTGCTCGCTTACTGCTTAATCTGTGCCAGCTGAAACAGGGAAAGCTCTAGTGACAGAAACGGTGAACACATTAGTACCTGCCACCTGCGGTCCTTCCTCTATTATCCTGCATGGCAGGGAAGTGCTCTGCCATCTCACAGCAAGCCCTGCAGCGAGCTCACTTCTACCTCTTCCAGATAGTCCTGAAGAGATCCTAACTCTGCATCTGCAGAGGCACAAGGAGAAGAGTCTAGACTGAAGGACACAGTAAGTAAATGTTCACAAAAAATGAAAATACTTAGGTATTTCTTTGACATCAGTAACTCTTCCCATGACCTGTATCACCTTGTTCCTTACCTCCAACGTACATAACTCTCAACATTTGAAGTGATGAGATGCTTGACATTCAATATAGGCAAATTCAAGGCTAAACCTAATGGGTATTATCCCTCTATCACAGAGGAAAAATGGACAGCAAGACTAGCCCATAGTCATAGAGCGTGTTTCCTGGCATGTATCTACTCTGTCTTGACTTTTAGTACTTTTAAGAGATGTAAGTGGTTGACACAAAGATACAAGAATAAAAGAAGTTTGCAGCAGTCTAGCTTTACCCATCATTAGAATTGCCATATCTGTATCCGTTTTGTAATCTAGATGTTTGCTAACTCTGGCATTTACTAGGCAGCCTCTAGTAGTTAAGTCTATTCAAGGACAGGACTTCTGGGTATTCATGGGCTGGAGCAATGGGTGCCCAATACATGGGCTGGAGCAATGGGTGCCCACAAGAACCTAAGACACCCAAATGGGTGAAGGGAGGCCCTTGTCCCACCCTACAGGGAAATGAGGCTTTCCCAAGGGCAGCATGGAAAGGCCATCTCCCTGGAAGAGTAACTGAGTAGGTGCCCTATGTTTCTTCTTCCTTTTTTCAGCTGCTGCTGAAGAAAGCTGCAGGGTCAAATGAGGCTGTGAGGACCAGGAAAGGCATCCCTAGGCATCAGTGAAGAGCTGCCAGGGGAGAGGTTTTATCACAGGCACACAGGGACACCGTGCAGCCATAGCAGTGGGCATCAGCATCCCAGAAACCATTTTCCCTGTCATGGCATAGTCTAACAGCTGAAATCAAGCCCACCATCTTTGGCATTTCTTTGACTTCTTGCCTTCCCTCTTTAGAAGGTCTTTCAGACAAAACAGCCTAATGCTCTCAGTTAACATGTGAGCAACTTATTCAACCAATCTCTAATCTCCAAAGAGCATTATAATGTTCCTACAAAGCTCAGAAGAATATTCCCCAAGGTTTCTGAGATGGGTTTCAGGATAAATAATTTGCTCGAACTGTCTTCCCCTTTTTCTGGCAGACTCAGCTCAACCATGAGTCCAAACAGAGATATTAAACTAATCACCAGCTCCTGGGAACAGAAACCTTCTCCCTTTTCCAAATACACCAATCCCTGTTTGCCTACCAGCCTTTTCTCTTACATGGGAATCTCAGCTGGAAATAATTGGCAGCCTGCACAGCTTCTGCTTGCTGCAGCTTTTAACCCTGAGCATTCCTGATCAGACTTTGGGAAGTACTCATCTCATCACTGATCCAAGTAGTATTTAAAATCAGCAAATGCATATTTAAATTCCAGAGAAAGGCAAGAGTTTGGGTTCTAGATCATGGGTTTTCTGCTGTAGATCATCTTATGTGTTCAGAGTTATGTGAATCCAGCATGACCTGTGTATGGCCTTCTTTAGGAGAGATATTAGAAGCTCGGGGCTCCGACAGGCCTTGATCAATTCACTTTACAAAGGACTAATCCAATGAGACACCACAGTAGAGAAAACACAGGAGTATACACTGTCAGTGAACAGGAGAGAGATAACATAGAATCCATCCTGGTAGCAGAAATATTGCCAATGCTGCTGATAGGCAAGAAAATCAATATAGAATAACGTATGAGCACTATATTACTCCTGCTTTAGGTAGTAGCTGTGTCACTGAGTCATCTCCCCTTCAGGAGTGAATGTTGCAAGGGTATGGAGGCAAGGAGGGGAACACAGCATTGGAAGGACTTGAATGTGCCTGTCTTCTGCATGCAAGGTCTGCAGGTCTACTCTCCTCAGGCTCAGCCTATGCTCTCCATATGCCTCAGAGTAACTGGTATGGACATAGGCACCTTGCTGATAATCCTGATTTTCAGGCAATTTTTTCTAGTGTGGAGAAGCAGATTCAGTTATTCCTCCCCACCAGTCTCAGGCTGAGCTTTTAGCTACTGAAGTGTTTCTTCTTTGAATGTAAATTCCTTGGTGTGGTGCTTTACTTGGCTTGTAAATGATCACAGAAAGTACAAATTCATAAAGTAATAATAGTAAGTGCTTTGTCTTCTGTCTTGGTATTTCTCTTCATATTGGCACATCAGCATGTATGTGATCCAATGGGTCACATTGGATTGATGAGGTAAGCAGCATGTTAGGATACAACTTGACTTTTCAGCTTGACTAGCTAGGTGCCTCTTTAGAGATGGATCAAGTGGGAGTGACTGCCAAGTCAAGTCTGAAGCAAAGCTCAGATGGGTATGTTTGCAACTATAGCAAAATATCTCTGCCACCATACCCCCAGAGAGTAAAGCACAGAGAAAAATTGCCTTGTGAAGATACAATCACATACAAAACACCCATCCCAAATCTTGTGACTCCCCTACGTCTAAGAACGGCCAGATCTCCAGTGTAGCCATTAGGTTTCAGAGGTGCTTGTGCAGTAACCATCTACACAGGAGTGTTCCAGAATCAAGTGCTCTACAGATACATAGGAAACCAACAGATAATAAAAGGGAGATGCATTTATGTGGTTGTCTGCCCATATAGAAACCCTTCTTTTGCAGAGCACTCCTGTGGCAGCAGTCACCAGAGATGGGGCCAGATGCTGCTGCTCAAGAGTACATAATGTCATTATGGGGCCTTGTAGGACTAACTGCATTTCTTGTACCTTCTGTATTACAAGCAGCTCATATGCAGGACTCATATGATATCCTTACTTCTTATGGATTGGACTCAAAGGTACACAGGAGCGAGCCCGTATGGGCTCAGAGAGGCAGGGAGGTGGGGCCTACCCTTCCGTCAGGAGAGTGGGCTCAAGGTATCAGCAGCTTTCGGGAGACATACCTGGGAGGCAGGTTTCACCAAGAGCTCTGGGGTTTACCTGAAAACGTGACTGCCTGTTGGACCAGCCGAGAGCACTGCATCCCAGTGCAGCCCTGCCTCCACTCTGCCTGGACAGCTGAGCCATGGGCTGCTGGTGGGCACGCATGGACAGGGGCATCCCTTCCTCTCATTCAGGCTTGCTCTGATCCCACTCATGACACCTGAGACAATGCAAGGTCCTTGTCAGACAACCCCATGAGGTCAGGTTTGGTTTCAGGGGAATCTAGAGCAGCAGCCAGAAGACAGCAATTACCTATTGCATTTTGTGCCTTCCTGATAATTAAAAGACAGCTTTTTGCACTTTTATTTATATTTTCAGAAGTTTTCATTTGGGACACATGTTGTATTTAGTTTGCCTCATCATTACCATCACTCTTATTATTCTTATAGCCCTGAATTGTTAAGGGAAAGAGCCCTTTGCCCTGTCTATTCTCATACCTGAGTTGTTAAGGGAAAAAAAGCCTTATGTTGGAAAATAGGCTGGGCCCTTCTAAAATGTCGTGATATCATTGATCCGAAAATGGAAAAAAAAAAAAAATACAGTGGTAAAACAATAGTCAGTCACAAAGTCTGCAAAGCAGAGATGGCACTAGTACTCACTTAAATTAGGAAAGAATTCCTTGGGTCCAATAAAAAAATAGTAGACAAAGAAAAAAGCTTCACACTTTAACAGATGAATTTCACAAAGTGTGGTTTTGTTCCTAAAGTTTCTGGATAAAGTTTGAGCGCACAACTCTCATGAACTGCCCTTATGTTCCCAAAGGAAGAATTTCTTTTTCCCTTGAGGGAAATGAAAAGTCAACAGAAGACGGTATTGAACCATTAGATCAGTGCCCAGATCTAGCCAGGCTTTGAAAAAGCATCAACACTAGCCTTTAAAGACCCCTGTTTAAAAAATTTTGAATATAACAGGGTAATGATAAGGGTAATAGTGTGAAAAGATTTCAATAGAGAGAAAAGAATCAAATATCTGAACAGCAAAATGCTAGTTAAAAATAATCACGGAAAGATGATTAGGATACTGCAAAAAAATTATACACACCAATTTGAAAAGGAAAAGCAATTCTTACTCTATTAAACTGGGCTTTTATAACATTTCACTGCTTCTAGATTTGCAGAAATATTTCTGTACACTTCAAATCCCCCGCTATTCATTGTCTTCTATGCTTGATGGAGATTGAAAAGACCATATAAACCTATGAATAGGGATGTTTGCATGTATTTCCTATTTCTCATTTCACTCTATGTTGGTGAATTGTATAATCAGGATATTTCATCTGATTATTTTTTTTCCCAGTCAGTACAATAAGTACATTTCAAATCAAGTTTGGTATGCACTTCCTGATTTTCTTTTGGAGGTCATTCAAAGACAATATCTACATTGTCATCTCATTTCATTCTTTGAGGAGAATCTATTTTGTTTGAGCCAACAGAGATCTCCCACTAAGGTACAATAGAGAAGAACATTGTCCTACTGTGATTAAAGCTGTGTTCAGAGCAACAGTTCCATTTGGCAAAGGATTTTGAGACTTTGACCTTTCTCTTCCGCTCAAATTGCAACTGCCTCCTCCCCAGCCCCTGAATGCGTGAGTTGTCTTTGAAATAAGAGAAAAGCAAAACAAAACAATATTTTCAGGTAGGTTAATAGTCTTAATTTCTTTTTTTCTCTCCTTGAGATGTAGTTAGTGCTGGATGAGAATTTTGTGGAGCAGACAAATGTTCGTAATGAAGCACTCTCTTGCAAAACCAAGCAATGTCCCAGACAGGTGTCACTGGGAGATGACGTCCACTATGGGCTCTACTTGCTGGTTTTCCACCAGCTTATTGGCATGGCCGATGGGACACTGAGTCTTCCCATTCCCTTAGGGTGGTGTTACTTTTTGAGCTGACTCTGGTCAGTAACTTGCAGAGTTTCTGTGCCCTGCAGCTTCCTTCAATCCGGGACAGGAGCCCTCGGGTTGGTCATCCTCCTTTTAGAAACACCAGGGAAGCTGGTTCAGCTCTGCAGCTGGGTATCTGGACACTGTTAAATCCTTGGCTTGTGCTAGAGCTATTGGGGCTCCCAGGGTCTCTGCCTGAAAGAGTTTCCTCCAGAAAGAGGTGAGAGGGAACCAGGAGCCTGCAAGCCCTGGATGCTGAGGGAGTGAATCAGCTGCCTCGGGGAATGCATTCTCTCAAGCGCACATGCTCTCTGAATATATGTAACAAAATGTTTAAATTATGCCTAAATGAAACCCTGCCTGATTTTCCATAGGTAAATTGAATGACTGTATCTTTCATGCTGAAAGAGGTTCCCTTTTTACCCTAAAATGGCTATATTTATCACGGAATGGACATTCTGACTTTTGAATAGTGAAATTAGTAACTTAAAGCTCACATTTTTAAAAAATACCTTTTTTTTTTAATTGAGACGTCAGAAAAGCTCATTTAAAATACTGAAAACATAGTGAAAAAATATTTCCTGTTTTTCTTCCAAAACCTTATTTTGGCCAAGTCAGATCAGTTTTGCAAAACATTTTGTATTTGATGAAACTGCACATTCTGAGGGAATGACAGTCTGCCAAAGTTTTGGGGTCCAGCTTATACTGCAGCTCTGACAGCCAAAGAAGGGCTGAGCTGGGCAAAATGCCATCAGTGGAAAAATCCCATAGATTTCTGTTTCTTCCACAGGATTCATCTGGATGGTGTGAGGAAAATGGAGCTCACTTTGTATCCAAGTCTAGGGGTTTGATTTAGCTCTACAGAACCCTTGCAAATGTCTTTGGTGCCGTGCGGGTTTAAGTCAGTCTGGCAGGACACGGATCGTTCTGGCCCCTGCCCAGGAAAGTGTTTAAGCACATGCTTAACTGAAACCATGCCATTAGTCCCCTTGCGGGCTGCACAGCCTAAGCGGCTGAATGGGACTTTTCTACAGCGTCTGGTCCTGGGGAGCACATCTGGGGAACACATTCGGCCGTGTGAACTGTTACACTCGGTGCAGGTAGGGCTGCAGTGCAGTCTCAGTTGGGGTTGTCTCTAATGATGTACATGTATATCATCTAGCATAATGGGGCCACGACCTACCCTAATAACTACACACACACATACAGAGCCTGCATAAGAAGAACGTTGTTCGAGTTGCGGTGTAAAAAGCACAGAGAAATAACTTGTGGCATACCCTGACTGAAGTTACTTAATCCACTGCCAGAGGGCAGAGGAGGTGTACCGTAATGGGGTAATTTATCTTTAGCCAGGGCAAATGAGGCGCTAATACTAGGAGTCAGTCTGCCTTGAGGAAGCTGAGAAAGGCTTTTCTTTGCCCTTTTTTCATAACCAATGAAGAACATTAAGCCATTTGTGAATTATGCCACGTTTTGTCCAGAAGAATGTCAGATAAGTAATTGTATTGCATAATACGCTCTATTTACTGTACCACTTACAGGCTGTACCACTTAATACTCATAGGCTTTTTCAACCTCAGATTGCTAGGTAGACATAGACTGCAGCTGGCAATGTCCTTTACTCTCTGAGATTATGGTCTTCTAATAAAAAACTACATTGCTACTTTGCCTCCAGCTGCAGCAACACAGATAAAATCAAAGGTCAAGTCGCAGTGATCCTGTTCAGATCTAAAATTAATGAATGCCAAATTCACAACTAGTTCTTAATGCAAAGACTTTTCGGAGTGAAAGGGGTTTTTTAATGTCGTAATGACATCGCTTGTGCCCCCAAAGCACCAAGAGCTCAGTCACGGACCTGTGGGTCATTGAGGCCCTCCTGGCTCCTAATTGTCACATGGACCAGAGGACAGCACATGCTCTTTGATGAAAGAGCTTGTTTGGAAAATGAGTAATTTGGCTGGTAGTAGCTGATGCCAGGAGCTGCTTGGAAGCAAGTGGTAACTTGTGGATACCACTCCAAGGTATGGCTGTGACCCGCTTAGGTAGGAGAGTCATCGGAGTTATAAAGCCCTTACAATCAAATAATGCTAGTTAGCATTCGAAGATGCTCTCACTGTTCACAAACATATACAGCCCAACCCTTCAACACATTGTGTTGTATATAGCCTTCTGTTTGGTGGGAAGCAACAACTTGAAATGCCACTAAACCAGAATGAGATGTCATGCCTTTTGCATTGTTATAAGGGCTTTGCAATGCAATGGACAGGGTCACCAGAATAATTTTTGGCAGAGTATGGAGACCTGGTGTCCTAAACACCTACTGTGGCATAATGGCACTCTCGGCAATTGCAATCATCAAGCCACAACCTGGAAGCTCCATGCTAGTAAAATGGGAATCTAGGGAACAGGGAGAAAGTATTGAACACTCAATATTTTTTCATAGTTTGACTTCAACAGGAGACACAGGTGTCCTCTTACTCTCCCAGGATCCATTGCATTTTGTTTTAATATTCCATAGATGTCTTGTAGAGTTAGGGTTGTCATCTTGGCTGTTACAATGAAATGTCAGCAGAGGGTCTGTGAGAAATGCCCTGTTAGCTTACTGAATCCCACACCCAGCTGCTTGGAATTGGCTGGAGACATTTTTAGCTTTTGAAATTAATAATTTGAAAATGATGCTCTCCCTGCTCGTAATGACTTCATTCTGTCTTCAGAAGTAAAAGAAACTGTTCAAAACAGCAGTTGCTGCATCAAAGTAGGTCTCATTAAGTGATATTGTAATGCACAAGCACAGGTACTGGTGTCATGGATGCTATTTTATAACTACTTAACTGCAGAAGTAATGATACAGCAGAAGGTGGGAGTGAACATTAGCAGTGATCTTTATTCTGCTTGATGTTCTCAGGTTATAACAGATTTTCTCTTTGTTGTACATTTGCTGCAATGTACTACATTAAACCTCAAGAGCAAAAATTAAGAGCAGCTCCTGTCACATGCATAAAATGTAGAATAGATTTATTTTTGACAAGGACAAGTTTCTAAAAAGAATATTATGCCATGCCAACAAAAATGTAGTAAGCTCTCAAACCGGATTCAAGCCAGTCTCTTCAGTAAAGTTCTGGTTAAGAGAAAGACTCGAGGTTGCCAGGTTTTTTTCTTAATTGCCTTAAATTAGGAGGTAGTGTTGAAAAGAGCGTTTCACATTTAACTCGTTCTTTGTGCACATACAGTAACTCCTTGCCAATGCACTGTATTAGACACATCGTTTTATAATGAGATGTGAAGCAAAGAGAAAGACATTCACAGAGGTTATGGGAAGAAGACCTGGAAGGCTCACATGGAATTTCAGATCCACATCAAACACTGCAAGCAATAGAAAGTTCTCTATGCATATTTCACAAACAGCCAGTAGCTCCAGTTTTCCAGTGCCCTGGGTTACGTTTTAATCCAAAGGCATAACACTCTCACTGTTTAAATAGATGATCAATCAGAAAGGCCATTCTTGGGTTCACTTACACTCCACATAGCCATGGTCAACCATTCAGTACCTTTGACCCGACCTTTGAACGGAAAAATGCAAAGACAGCAACAGCCGGGTTTAGAAAGAAAAGCACCTAACAAAAAGGCAGAGAAACATTTTCATAACAATAGGAACTGTTGCATAAAATGCTGACTACAAGCTAGACATAGAAATTTGCCTATTACGGGATGATACTGTTCAAAGGGTTAGTCAAATTCAAGGAAAATTTTAATATGCAGCAGCTGCTTTAAGCAAAAGCTTGCAGGGGTTAGCTTACGACCATGAAAAAATTATTAGGTTAATGACTCTGGTATGTAATAGAGACTCTCTTTCTGTTGTGACTGTACTAGGATATTGCCTTTGCCATTTTTAAAGGCAATGTTCTTGATCTGAGATTGAAAATACTACATACACACGGCACAGAAATACGGAGGTAATTCAATCGGTCATACACTGGCCAGGTTTTCTTAAATCAGCACTTTGAAATGAATGTGCCTTTCAGATCTGGCATGTGTTTGTTATTTGTGTGGTTTTCTAGAGGTATTGTGATTAAAATACCTGTTTGCCAATTCCCTCATTTGTCTTGCTTTATCAGATTACAAGATTAAATTACAGTCTTCCAACCTTTAAGGGAGTTTGGATGTAATTTACTTCTTCTCTCTCCCTCTCTCTCACTGAGATTACATTAATTTCTAATTCTGTGAATAAACTTTAGATTTATTTCATGGAAAAGTAATCAAACTGCTGTTCACAAATGAAATATCTAGGAAATTATACAGTAGACGTTATCAGTCCTGTGGGTCTTGGTACGGATTTGGAAACTAGTACATCTTTTTGTATGTGCTATCTTCATGAACTTACTAGTTCTACAAACAATTAAATTATCACCTTTTTGAAAACTGGGGTCCAAAATCACATCTATCCTGTAAGTAGGGAATTCAGTAAAAAGTTCTAGAGGGCACATTTCTTGCAATGCTGAAACATTCATTTGTATTTCTTAGCCCAGTTTCTGGGAAGCATATGAGACACTCTTGATCATATAGAAGTGGTTTCTCCAGCTGGAACCTCCCAAAAAAGAGGAAATAGAATAAAAACACAAGAATGCTGCAATGCACATAGTAATTTAAGATTTAATGTTGTGGCACTCAAAGAGTCTGGTGGAAAAAAAAAAACAGCTTAAGATAAATCTTCTAAAAGTCATCTTCAATGAGCACTCAACTGTTCATGTTTTACATTGATACGTATTGTTGCATTTTGGAAAGGATTATTTACTTCTTGCAACATATGGACTCTACATTCATCTCTAACAAGAGTTGTTATATACATGAATATGAATATCTATGCTTTACAAGATGTATTTCAGGAACTAATCTGCAAATTCTTCAGTTTACACCCATAATGAGATATCAGGGTCGCTTCACCACCAGCCTCCCCAGGGTGAGTCCATTCATAAATACTAGTTTGTGCAAACACGTGCATATGTGCACGTGTGGCGGGGCCATCACCTTTACCAGCAAGTTTTGAATATTCATTCCCTTTCCTTGAACAAACAGATAAATCAGCATTATAGATGCAACACGTTTTTATTCCTCTCCGTCTGCTCAGTTTTGCCTCTCAGCTCGGGGTTTGGGTGGCGCGGGGACAGGAACGAGGCGAGGTGCTTTGCTCCCAGGCCATGCCCTGCAGCATCGCCAGCACCTCTCACGTGGGGCCACTTCCCTGGGGCACCCCGAGGAGGACAGAGTGGGGACGGCGACACGCAACCCATGGCCCCCTCCTCTCCATACCAGCACCCTTTTGAGGTGGCTCCTACAGCAGCTGGCCACGGGGCATCCCTGGGTGGTGGTCCCCTGCAATGCCTCCCAGGGTGTCCCTCACTCCTTCCCACGCCATCGGGAGCTGCCCCTGGGGCAGCAGTGTCTGAGCCACGTGGGTATGACAAATCATCCGGGCACCTGCACGTCCCTGGGAGCGCCCGGCATGATGTAGAGTGCCCGCCTGTGCACCGGAGCAGGAGCAAAACCCTGGCAGCCCCAGCAAGCAGCAGGGCAACACATCTTTGTTTTGTGGTCAGAAAGACTCTGACAACCCTGTCCAAACAACCCCATTGGACAAAAATGCAAACAACTTCACTCACAGGAGGTCTTCTTGAAAACGCCTTTCATTTCTAGAAGGGGAAAGATTTGGGATCTGGGCTGTGGTGAATTAACATGCTGACCTTTTATCTTGAGAGGCCACCGATGTTTGAAGACAGCCCGGTTCTTGAATGAAATTACTTTGGGTGGTCCTGGTCTGCTTAGGAAAGACATTTTTTGTTGTGCTGAAAATAAGGGCATGAGAGTACACAGACATAAACACTGAATTCAATCTCTCTGCGAAGCGAGGGAGGGGGCCTTAGGCCAAAACAGAGGTGCATTAACGAGCTTACATCAACCAAAAGAAATGACTAAGTACCTGTGAGTTATATTGGTATTAACTGAGATTGTCATGTATGGCTCTATTGATTTAATGTAATAGAAAATGCACAGCGTGATAAAATAAGGTATTAACATCCTTTTATCAGCCAAAAGTAATTTTCAAGCATGAATATATTGTGAGTGTACGAAATTGAAACTCACAGACAAATTCTGAGAAAATTACTCTTATTATTGGCAATTTCAAATAAAAACAGGAATAATTATGTGTTTTATGTCTGTGTTTGCAAAGCTCCCCCCACCAGAAACTTTTCAGTACCACAGACTTGTAACAGGTAGGAAGTAAGAAACTCTGTAGTAAATCCTCGGCCTTCCTTTTCTCATATCCAGCTCTCCAGAAAGAGAGAGTATTTAGGAAATAGGAACTTTTGGGACATGGTGCAGATCTTTGCACAAACCAGACTACCTTTCCCTGTTGTCGGTTGTTGGGGGTTCTCTTTGTGTTTCCTTGCCTCCTCTTGCCATGATGGATCTGCAAAGCGATATCGCCTGATCACATTACTTTCTGTTACCATATGTCACTTAAAAAACAAATTTTAGAAAACCTGAGCCATACAGCAAGCCTGCTGGCTTCTCAACCTGCTTTGACATATGCAGGAGAAGATTTAAAGCTGTCAGGTTGTTGGATGGTTGCCATGGGATTGCAAAGGGGGAAGAGAGAAATCCCCAGGCAAGATGCAGATGGACGGCTGGCTGCAGTGCTTGGCCTGACCTTGTTCTCAGGGTACCCAACTGAAAGAGTACCCCTGAAGATCTTGTTTAATATTATTACCTTTAAGCCTTATTTACCTTGACATTTTGGGCAACTTAGATTAGGAAATCAGCATAGGATATTAGTCTAAATCAACACGCAGACAAACACCTGAAGCGGCTGAATTGCTCTCTGAACTCTCTGCCTGACCAGAGCAAGTATAACTCGTTACCCTGGGGTAAATATACAATGCAATACACGTGGGAACTGTACATGCGTGCCCTTGCCATGTCTGCTTTCTATTTGGCTAAACACACATGAAACTGTCACCGGTGCTCCTGCTTTTGTTGACCTCTGTGCTATTTGAACTATTTGTCTTGCTGGTTGGAAATTTTCTGAGCAAAACAGACTAATTGGCCTTGATTAACAAGCATCTGGTGTGAGTACAAATGGTTATTTGAGCAATAATGAGAAAGAACATGGGGAAGTGAGTTGGCAGCCTAATTTCTGGCAATTGATCTGTTCCCCATCCCCAGGCTGCTGAATTCCTTTTTCTGGCAAGGTGGGGGAGGTGTTTCTCCACAAGCAGCCTGTAATCTGGCTTTTTTAAACCCAACTGCTTGGCATGCTTTCCCATCGCTCTGCCAGGCAAACTGGCTGTCTACAGCCCGGTCCTTAATGGTACGCCCAGCGTGAGGGCATGTGAAACCAGACTGTGTCATTTGCAGCCACACTCTTCAGAGGAAATGATAAATATTGCAAAAGCAGGAATAGTTTTCCCTTTATCTTTGTATCTGATTTTAAGTCTGTAGAATGGCCGTTCTTAAATAATGCCTAAAATACATGTGTCTTGGATGATTAAAGCTTGGGAATTGGGATTATATAAGTAAATAAGCTTTCTGAAACTCCCAGCTACAGATAACACAGCATAGGTTCAAAAATATTTTTCTTATTTCCTTTAGCTGGGTGGGTTATTTCCCATTCCTTTGGGAGGGAAATAGCTTTCTTTTCTCACATATATGCAAATGCATAGAAGATGTTTTTTAATTTTTCCAGTGGTGCAACTGTTTATGTTCTTTCTGAGGGAAGACAAGCCTTTCACTGCCTTAAACTTATATTAAATTGTCAGCAGGTATGATATGGAAGGAGCGTGATGTATTTGTATTAAACTTGGTAATGTATCCAGCTAGTATATGTATATGAAGCTGGTCACCTTTGTCAGTGTGATCACAGGATGAGGATTCTTACTGAGAGTCGATTTCATTATGAACGTACTATTATAGTATAGGCATATAGGTGCTAGCTGGCTGCACTCCCCCTCCTCTCAACAACAGAGGCATGGAAAGATAAACTTGAGAAATTTCTAGTATTTTGTCCAGCAGAGCACACAAAATCCTGAGGTCTTT
The DNA here is from genome assembly GCF_900496995.4 of Aquila chrysaetos chrysaetos. Classification (NCBI taxonomy): domain Eukaryota; kingdom Metazoa; phylum Chordata; class Aves; order Accipitriformes; family Accipitridae; genus Aquila; species Aquila chrysaetos. The sequence goes on along the minus strand of NC_044006.1, from coordinate 42,483,015 downwards.
TTCAGAAATGCTGGCCTTTTAAAAAAAGGAATGATTTGATTTCTTGATGAAAGCCAAAATTGAAAACTTTAAAACTTGGCACTGATGAGGAAAAATGAAGTTTTTCTGAACTGTCAGCATTTCAGAGCTGAAGCACATCTCCCTGAGCAGCACTGATCTTGAAGTTCTCCCCCTCGTAGACTCATACCTTTCATTACGGCCAGCAGACCATTATGGGTCTGAATTACATATTTGTAGCTGCACAGGTTTGCTTTTTTATTCTATTTTTCATCCAGTATAGACTTTTGCAATGTGCATTTATAACACTGTTAATGAACACATTTTACATTTCTGTTTGGTTTACTTAAAAATATAGATAAGAAGTCAGTTTGAGGTGCTACATGGGAGACACTGCTATGGGGCACAAATGGAAAAGTCCAAGCTTCAGCAACTACCATACATCACCATCAAAATACTAAAAAATATTTATTTTATTATAATCACTTTAAAAATGAAAAAGAAAAGTAGCATCTCAAAAAACAAACTAGTCTTCAAATATCTAATGAATCTTGAGTTAAAATGTTCAGGCTTAACATGTCAGCAATAAGGTTACGCTGGGTATCAGATTGGCACAACATAGTGCGTGCTGGCATGTATTTCTTTAGGTACACATTTTAAAAAAACATGTGCAGAAATTGCTCTGTTTAAAAGTCCAGTAACTGGAACCGAGAGCAGATTTTCGTCCCACTCTCCTAGTTTTTGCAGAATTAAAGCAAACTCAGCTGCATGGAATAAGCACAGATATGTGTTACTCCTACGGATGCTAACCATGGTGCATACCTTTGTTGGAGCATTTCTCTACTGCTTTGCATGAATCAGGAATGGCAACTATTTTATCTCAGGAAGCAGATAAATGCGGAGGTTACCAGTGTCCCTGCGAGCACTGACGCAGTATGCACGTGCACAGGGTGCCCCATCTGAAACATCTGCCTTGGCACAGGACGGCCGTTGCTCCTTGTTGGTAAGCCAACCTGAGGTGAGCTTTTTGATGTGTGCTAATTTGATACTGAGTTAAGGGTTCTTGGTTTCTATGCTGCAGCTTTATAAATCTCTCCGTTCTACTGCCGCCCCTGTGCTCTATGGAAGAAGCTGACAAGTAGCAGTTGCAGTGCCACACGATGATAACCTCAAGTGTAAAATTGCCACGATAACATGTAGTCATGGTAGGCCTACAAGAGACAAAAATGTGCTTCTGTGTTTGGGAGATTGCCAGCTGTGGAAGGCAGAACTGTCAAGATAAAATATCTAAGGAATGAGGTGTTTAAAAGAGAGTATGGGATATCCATCTTTCACTAAGATACATTAGGAAGCCATTAAGGAAGAGGTAAAGAAGTTTATAGTAGAATTTGCTAGAGACAAAAATGTGTAAAGCCTATGATTTAAGCCTGGTAACTGACAGAGTAGCACATCTGCAGCAGCTGAAAGATGCCTTTCTAAACAACAATTCACTAAAGGGATGGAGGGGCTGGGAATTGAACTAAATGGATCACTTCAGGAGCAAGTATTTTGGGCCCTTTCATTCACTCTGCCTCTTACCAGTCAAAAAGTAACATTAAGGCTTTTCAAAGAGAAAAACCTGTCTCTCGAAATTCTTTCTCAAAAGGCCTGAGGGGAAATTTGGGTGTTTTGCAGTTGGTTCAAAAACTAATGGAGGTCATCAGATTCCAGCTGGTAACTGCACAGAGCAGAATATGGACTATTGTATATGCAAGACTTTCCTCAGTTTCCCTCCCCTGCTTATGTATACATATATGCATATGTATGATTCAACATGGCAGAGTGCAAGGTCTCCTTTAGACAGCAAAGAATCCCACGCAGATAACGGAGCTTTGCCCCTCCAGCCCCAATCTGCCCATGTTCCCTTCATTCCCATGCTTTTTTAGCTCTAGCAATGCAAGTCCCCTACTACCACACTACTCTCATTTTAGCCCACGGATTTGGAAGCATCATATTTGATTTTCATTGTTTTCTCTAACCTTAAATCCCAAGTGTAACGTAGCCTCAGCTTCCTGGAGAATTTGGAAATACAAGGAACAAAGTAAAAAAATGCAAGTAGTGATAAAAATCTGCTGGCTTTCAGTAGGCAACCTTTATTTCTGTTGTGATCCTACAGCACTGACATCATCAGGGGATTCAAAGGAAGGGGAGGTTTCTGTCTTCCCTGACTCCAAAATTCACTCCCATCTTTGACCAAAAACAAGCCATCCCAAATAAACTTCAAGACCATGTGTTTGCCTGGACTGCTGGATAGGGCTGAAGTAGATACTTTGAATTTTTAGCTACCTAAAGGCTGAAATGGACCCTAAAGTCTTCTTTAGTAAAATGAATAAAATAATAATGTGTGTATTCCAGCCTCATTCTGGTAATCACCATTGTATTTTCCTAAATAGCTGAAAAACTCAATATCACTTAATCACCTGAGGTATCCATTCTCTCCCATTATTAAAAGAAATGGTTCACAAGTCTAAAATACAGGGAATTATTTGTAATGGAGATTGTCTGAGATCAAGAAACCAGAATCAGAGCTAAGGGAGCTGACCTTGTTTAACCATGCCTGAAATACAATGAAATTTAAATGACAGCAGGCTGAAATTTATTTTTACAGTCATGTATTCTTGGAGTTAATTATTTTTCCAGCATTAACTTCCTATCACATTACTTTTTTTTTGGCTTCAGCTGGACCTGTGTTAAGAAAATATTCTAATTTATAAATATCCTTTCTGATTACAGAGGAATGACATAGTATTTTTATTTTTGACCTTGTGATTTTCATTTTGTTCTAGATTTTTAGGAGACCCAAGTATCTGATAAACATCTTTCAAGCAGCAAACTGTTCATCACTCCAGTTCTGTGCTAAGATATCACCGTACTGATGACTTCCCATCCATTTAATTGGCTGTATTTTTCATCTTCAGGATGCTCGCTGGGACAAATCCTCCACTGAGACGGCTAGAGCCCTGCCAGCCTGCATCAGCTGAAGATACAGTTCTCCCTGAGCAATGCAGCTCAGCACATTTGGGTTTAGTGTTGCCCCAGTGTGAAGGATCACCCAAAGCGAGCAGCACCAGGGGAAGAAATGTTGGGCAGAGAGGGGCCTCAAAGGGGTAGGCTTTGCTTTCTCTTCTTCAAGGCAGGGAAAGACTCCATTTGGATTCAGCACGTCACCACATCTTCTAAAACTACTGGAATGCTGCAGGGCTTGCTGGAAGACTTAAAAGACAAAAGCAAAGGCAGAGGCTAAGGTATGCAGTAACCAATAAATTGCCTGATAAAACAGCAGCAAACATGGTTAGCTACAGCAGTTTGTGGGGCCACGGCTAGTGAGAGATGTTAATGACAAATGCAGCAAGAGGGAACGCCTCGCAACGGGCAGAGCCAGGAGAGGAGCCATCAGCACGCTCAGCGAGAGGGAAAAACACCACTAGTGATGGGCGACGAGTGCATTTAGCAGAAACAGAGGTTGGGACCTCCCTTCCCAGCAGCAGAACGATGCCTACCTGGATTTTGGATAGTCCCAGAAACCAGACACCCTCTTCTGCGGCGCAGAGCACCCCTCCCACTGGTGGGAATTGTCTGTGGCAGCAAGCGGTGGGGAGGGCGGGTAGGGAAGGAAGGTCGGGGGCCAATTTCTGCCGTGAGCCTCCCAGCGGCAGGGAAGCCTTGCCCTGGCTGAGGCTTTCCAGGGGCTGCTCACCCTGGTGTGTCCAGGCTTCCCAAACTGATGTTATTGTCCCCTCCCTCCCCCCCTCTGATAAAGATCTCTCCATTAAACCCATTTGCTTAGTTCACTGCTTGGGACCAGAGGCACAAATCCAGGCTCTGAGAGTGCTGCGTGGGGGTCTCAGGCAGGGTCATCGGTGTTTATTTATTTAGAGGAAGGAGCACTCAAAAATTGAACCCCAGCTCGCTTTTCTGCACCAAAAGGACCGCAATGTGACGCGTGCCTTCAAAATAACCACATGGTATTAAGAGAGATTTTAGAAGGAAGAAGCTTTGGCCAGCACTTTTTAGAAAACTGTATTTACAGTTGTAAGACCAAGGCCAGGTCTAGACAGAGCCAGGGCAAGCAGTCACTCAGCTGCCGGAGGAAATGAGCCCACGTCCCGCTGCCTCCTTTGCCTTTGCCAGAGGGCTGGAGAGCCCGGCTGGCAGCTCTGCTGTTTCTGCCGCTGCCGCCGCTGCCAAGACGGCATTTGGGATGTGTGAGGGAGCAGCCACCATGGGCACGGAGGAGTGGAGAGAGGGAGCGAGCACCTCCTGGCACCCCCGCACCTCCCGTCCCAGCCGGAGGCAGCAGCTGCAGCAGCGGGAAGCCTCGACCCCCGCAGCTCGCGCTGGGCGCTCAGCCCAGGCGTGCTTGTACTTTTCCCCTTCCTTCTCCTTTGGCAGAGGTGGCCTGTCGTCACGCTTGGCACGGCTGAAAAGTCTTCAACCTGCTTTGCAGTGAACGTGGCTAAAATCTGGCCTAATCCTGTGTGCTCCGGAGGGGTCCGTTCCTGCACGAGAAGGAGCACCCCAGGCAGCACGCACTGGAGTCGCAGCCTGCCTCTCTGCTGGGATAAGCTGTTTTATGGACTCAAGAGAAGCTACGCCAACCGACCGTCCTGCAGTAACAAATAGAGACAAAATCATTTTGGGGAGCAAAGGCTTGCTTTTCCTAATTCCACTGGTGCACTTGAGTAACTGCATAGATTTCAGCTGAAGGACTCTTGATTTGCATCACTCTAAACTAAAGCAGAACGAAAAGGAAAGGGCCAGCTTGCCTGCTGGTGGCTGCAGAAATAGCTAGGTTGAAATCAGTCTCCTCCAAGTGCATGGTGAGCTCTGAGAGTGTGCGATAGGCTAGCGCAGCATTTCACACTGAATGGCAACATCACCTTTCTTGAAAATGGCTCTGAATTTCCACCTCAGTCTGATGTATGGGAATGACTGCCACACAGTAAAAACCAGCAGCTTGGTGCCTAGCCTGGGACAGGCCTCAGGACACAAATGCCCAAGTTATTTTATTGGAGATCCTTTGTACTCTTTGAGCAAAAGAAGTCAACAATTAAAGATTCTCAAGTGAACCACTGCGTATACAAAGGGTGCAAAGCAGGACCGCTTGGTTTTGGGGCCCCACCCCTGTAGGAAGAGGCCGGTATAATTTGGATGGCTTCCACCTCAGCAGCAGCAGAAGCAATCTTCCCTGGGTGCCATCTGCTTAACCTGGACAGGAGAGCACTAAATTAAGAACAAAAGGGGAGAACAAAAAGAGGGGACAAACATTCATTTAGCACAAAAATTAATATGTCAAGAACAAAATTAATCAAGACACCCAGGGACATTAAGCGAATAAGTTCTTTAATTGCTTGTACACTAATGCCAGCGGTCTAGGCAATAACAGAAGGAACTGGAAATGATCTTTTATGAGCGTATATCCAACTTCAAGATGGCCTTAATGAAACTAGGGGGGAATTCTACTTGATCAGAATGTTAAAACCATTGGTTACAATCCGTTTAGGAAGGGTCAGGTTGTGAAAAGTGGCGTTACAGGTTCTGAATCACTGACAACTCAGCAGTAAAGGATCTGCAACGTCTATGGATCAGTGACTTGAGACAAAAAATGAGAGATGAAGTATAAATTGCAATCTATTACTGACCATGAAATAACACCAGAAAACAAGGAGACTAGCTCTTTAAGCTTTTATCAATACCCTGCACTGAGGAAAAACAGTATTACCACAGGAGAAATCACTCTGAGAGACACAGATTGAAAGTTTCTTGCTGTAAACACTATGATGGTCTTAAGAGTTTATAGAAACCTCTCAGGTCAGTAAGTCTTTCCTCTTGCATGGGGTAATTCTGTATTAGACATAATTTTGGGAGAAGAAGAGGTATTGATCACAGAACTAGTATGAAATTCATCTTACTTGATTTTATTTTTAAAATAGCATCTAACCTGCTTGTGTCTGATCTAAACTAGACATCTCGGCTCCTTTTACAATCAATGGCTGGAGCTAGGTATCTCCTGGAGATGATCTGTCCCATCCTAAGAGAGGTAGGTAAGCTACAAGGAATGAGTTCTCTCTGGAATGACGAACTCTTTTAGACCAACTATCTGCAGAGCCGTCCAACTGGCTGGGCACACCCATTCTTCGGAAGGCAAAATCTGGAGGAGGTAAATCCCATTCAAAAAGACCCCAGTGCCTGGGTGTGCCTATTGCTAGTGGGGCTTTGTCAGGATTTGGTTTAAATCCCGCTAAAAGAAAATAGAGTATCTTTAGTGACCATTTTGCCTCTTTCTTTTGGCTGACAGGAAACGTTGGTCCCCTTCTTCACATAAGTGAGGGTGACAGATGATAGTTGTAGTAGCTAAAGTAAACAGCATCGCCAAGAGCTCAAAAGATGTGTAGAATCACACTACTTTTTTTTTTCAAAACTCATTTTTTAAGAATGCAATATTTTTGTGTTAAGAACACAACTTAAGAACAACAGATTTCTTGTAGCTCTCTGGAAATATGGGGGGGGGGGGTTCTTATCAGTAAAGAGAATTTTGCTGCATTTTTTTTTACTTTCTACAAAATCCTAAACCCCTTTTCTGTGGTCTGATGCTTTACTGTCAAAGTAAGTACTGCATTTTTTTCAGGAATCTCAGAAATTAGAACAGTAGTTTAACTGAGAAGTTACATGTCACAGTAACTTTTGGTTCTCTGGTTTTAGCATTTGGCAAAGTCTCTTAACCAGGGAAAGTAACCCTGTGTAGGAGGGATGCCACCAGTGTCTGGTGGCATATGCCTCTCAAAGAGCCTTGGGATCTTCCCTCTCCTTACTGGCGGTATCTCAGAGCAAAATGAGAAGGGGGTAAAGCCTCCTCTATTCCTTGATGCTGTTTAGACACTATTTTGGCCCCTTGTTTCAAGCCAGTCAGCAGCAGGGTAACAGGGAGGCTGTGACCCAGGGCTGCAGGAAAAGCAGCGGAGCGCTAAGATGAGGTTTATACTATATTTATATGCCATCTCACTGGTCCAGATCAGGTGCTTCCCAGGCTTGGTCCTGAGGGAGCAGCCAGCATTCAGTCACAGCAGACTCTCAAATGGATGCTTAATTTTCCATTCTCTTTCATCTTTACATGTTTAATTATCTGCCATTCCACAAGCCTGCTTTATTTTTGCTTGCTTTAAGAGAAACAGGAAACAAACATAAAAGTATGTATGTAATTGGTATAAAAGGGAAAAAATGGGATTTAGTTCTCATAAACTTCTGTATGTTTTGAGCAGTGAAATAAGAGAGACCTTTTATAGATGGAGTGAGAGATCTGCACATCCGCAAACCCTCACCCCCCCAGAAAAGAATGAAGATTTTATTTTTGTGACAGGGGAAAATTCAAACACGCACCTGGTTCCCCACTTATCTGATGAGCCAAACGAAGGCACAACTTGTCTTTCCATCTGGGCTTTCATCTCGACTTTCATCTGGACATTTCAATTTCCCTTTGAAGTTGAGTCTGTGTCTTTTGATTTGTAGTGTTTGAACAGGAACGCCACTGTTGTATCAAATGATTTCAGGGAGGGAACAGCACAGCGCTTGGGCTTACCATCAGTTCAATAATAGCAACATCACTCACGTATAACTTTGTTTCGCTGGCTGATATTAAGAAAAATGGTTGCTTGCAGAATGATGCACAGGTCTGTCAAATATACACACACATGCCCTTTGGACTGAAAATGATTTTGTTTTATAGCACCAATTCGATGATACAAAGTTCATAAATTTGTATTAGGAATGTGATTGCATCATTCCGATCCTGTGGTGTGAAATCACAAGAGGAAAGAACCCAATTACTGCAAAAAACCCTGGAAGTTTTGCGTAAAAATCAATGGCAGGATATGACCCATAGTTTGAAAACTTTAAGCATGTAAAAAGGACTTAAATCTTTATGATGAAGATTATGGTTCTGGCCTCTAAAATAATAGCAAGTATTAACTGCACCATCTCAACAGTTTTACGAGACAATAATCTGGTTCTGAAGTGGATAAACTACGAGGTCAAAGACTGGGCAGTTTATCTCAATGAGAGACCTGGAATATTGCCCACTAAAACAGAAGGATAGGTAGTATTATCAGCTGACTGCAATAAGTAATATATATTCAACTAAAATTTTAAGTAATTCACCAGGAGCAGCCATAGGAAAAGTAGCTATAATCATTAGAGTAGCCAGAAGGACAGGTTTCAGGTTTTGGACTCAAAGCTGGAAGAACATTAAATTTGTAAATATCTGGTAGGCAAGAGGACTCACCAGAGAGCTGATTTATTTGCATCTGCTATAATGACCCAAGTTTGTCTTAGCCTGCAGAAAATATTGGGGGGGGTGGCGGTGATGGATATACTCCATGTAAATACAGGATTAGGGGCCATGAAAGGAAACAAGTAAATGATACCTATGTGACTAATATTCTTTGTCATGCTGTAGACAACACACTGCTTTTTTTTCCCCTCTGGGTTAACACCCGCCTCGTGTCCTGAAGCAAGCAGGATTCAATCACTGGAATGATTTCAACAGAACTCCCAAGGAAAGGGAAGCCTTAAAAATGAGTTTGAGGTAGCAAGTGGTTATGCTCTGCGTGATAAGTCTCTTATAATATTTCTCTTTTGAGGCTTGAAAATAGAGCAGGTATTAAAAAATAGAAGAAATTACTATAGAAGTGGTGGAACAAAACTTCTTGAATGTGAACTTCATAAGACTTTTTACTTGCTGCTAGGTTCTGCCTTTGTGTTTATTTGCCTGCAGACATGTTCTTTACATAAGGACCGTAGTAAAAATAAGTTTAATGAAAAGGAGCAGTAAAATTCCTAAGAATGCTGGATGTGCAGCAATAATCAGATACAACAAAACCACAAAACCTTCTGAAGGTGTGAGAAGGGCTGTGATTTCTCTTTCCAGTATGTTGAAATAAACCAGCCCTATTATATTACAGGATAAGAATAACATCTAAAATGGATTAATGTTGCTCTTCAACTTAAAGACAATGATGAGGCATTGAAACAAAAGGGGGCAGGACCTGGTTCTACCCATGCTACACTACTCTTATGCTGAAGAGTTGGGTTTTGGCTCCGTTTAATGGGAGAAAAGGCATTTTCACCATGTCTTTTGCTGAAGTCAGTAAACTTGCATCAGAGTAATGAATAGCAAAAGATCAAGATCCCACCCTCCATCTCCAGCACACTCTGGAAATGCTACCATCCCGTCAAGGGTTCTGGGCACAGTCCTGCAGAACTCACATTTCCTTCCCCTGCAAAAATCCAAAATTAAATGTGCTCTTTTACTGCCTGTTACACAAAGTTGTGCACTGGGAAGTCTTTTGAGCAAGCTTGCCTTTCCCTCTGAGCAGGGAAGCACTGCCACATTCTAGTGGTCGCTGCTCATGCGCAGGGAAGGCAGGTACACATGGCAGTGCCTCTTCTCAGCTCCGCTGCAGAGCCCCGAAGGCAAACCGGGATACTGGTTCCCAGTATTAATAGCATCATTTGTGTGCAAGTAGGAGAAATGAAGTGTGGAGCAGCAGCACAGCTCTCTTTTACCATGCCTACTAATTAGCTCCAGTGGTGGATTAAATGCTTATCATTAAAAAATTAAAAAAAAAAAAAAAAAAAAAAAAAAGACCTTGCTGCTTTCTGTGACAGTTCATTCCAGGTAACGTATTACCAGGAGCACCTGCTGGCATAGGCATTCCTTGGCATGAACATGGATAATTAAGCCTGATACCAGCCTACCTCGTTATGAGTTTGTTAGGGTATTTATTATTTTCTTCATTAATGTTGGTGGGAGTCCCATCTGCACATGGAGAGGAGAACAGACTGTGGCTTGAGTCTACTGCTTGGCAAGCGTCCAGTTAAGTTAAACTTCAGAATTTGTCTTCAGACTGATACGCGACAATGTGTTCGATAATGACCAGTTTCAGCTTCAGAGTGAAACTGAAGTTGTACAGCTGCATTCCCGGCATCCAAAGAGCAGCTCACATGTGCAAAATATATTAGCTGCAATAATAGGAGTTACTTACATTAAAGCATCCTGAAAGCCTTATAGGAAACCCTTCCTCTAATGTTAGCAAGATGATTTATATATGTATCTGCAATGTGTCCCTAAGTTCTCTTTTCAGGAATCAAAGTGTACTAAAGTTTCACATTCCCAAGCTCCTTTTATTTCAACATGAAAGTGATTAAAGATGTTTATCTGAGCTAGAGAACCTTAAGACGGTACCGCTTTCATTGTAGGAACAATTAAATCGATCCCAGGGGGACCTCAGCCACACAAGAGAGGTATTTGAGAACTCTCCATTAAGCCACTTGCCATTTTCTTAACAAGAGCCCCCAATGCATAAACAAATAGCATAAGTGTGACAGGAAATACAACTGAAGGAACAAGGACATTTGCTAAAGGAACTGCTTTCCTGATTTTAATGACTGTGCAGGACTTTATAAGGATGCTTTCCCCCCCCCCTGCTTCTCATGATAAAGAGCAGGTATTCAGCTTCTTTGGTTTAATATGAAACATGATTTGGCGTGAATTAAAGACACTGGCTTTGCACACAGAAAAAAAAATGTATTTGCAGTTAAATTCTTTGTTGTGCATATTATATTTCAGGAACAGAATTCATTAATTTTGGCCATAATAGTTGAAAGGCCAAATCTTACTCCCTGACCAAGCTTTTTGGAGGAAAGCCATAGCTCCACTTCACGGAAGGAATCAAAGCTTTCTGTGCTGGATTTACAAACAAAAGTTGTATTAACAAAAAAAAAGATTGGGATTACAAGTGCTAAACCTCATTTTAGAAATCTGCATGCCCAAGACCCCTCTCCATGGCACAACAGCTATCTCACAGCATGCCACTCCAGGCTCCGACAGCCAGATGTATGATTGCCTGCTGCTGTTTTCTTCTCTTGTTTCCAGGGTTTATGGAGGGACACAGGGGAGAGGCCAAGCACAAAGCTGAAACCCACGTACTGCACTAAAATGGACAGTAGAAAGAGCCTTGCAATGAGCTGGCAAGCAAAAAGCTGGCAGAGGATGTATTGCTGAGAGAGAGCAGCAGCCCTGGGACTGCTGCAGCCCAAAGGCTCGATTTGTAATCACTCCACTGCCTGAGTGTCAAAACCATTTGGCCCTCCAGGGTTTATAGAGTGATAAACAACTCTGTTTTGTCATTTCATGCCAAATTCATTGTATTTCTACAGTGGAGGCTATAACTAATATGTAGTTAAAGGAGATGGAGAGACTCTGGTCTCTTGAGTTGGCAGCAGGAGCGATTTGGAGAGCAGCTAGCTCAGCTGGGTGGGAGGGTGCACTGTGACCTCTCCAGCTGCAAAGGGAACAGGGCTCATGGGCTCTCTGGGAAGCCTCTGGAAATTAGAGCTGCAAAGAGGGTGAAACTTAGGTGGATCTAGGCAAAGGAATATCAAGGTTCTCTCTTCATCACACAGCCATCATCAGGAACCTGAAAAACAAGAAATTGAAGGTAAAGAAATGCTTGGACAAGATGGGCTTACCTGAAAGCTGGTACAAGAGGAGCAATAAAGTGAAAGTCACTGAACCAGGCTGAAAGTCAAGGCCCTGCTTGCAAAGGCTACCTGAATTAGAGATGAGACAAGCAGCAGGCGGTTGTACCATCTGCAGTGGTCACTACAGGCCAGCCCAGCCGATGAGAGGTTTCCAGGGCTCAGCTTCTTGAAGGTGCATCAGTCTCTGCTGGTCTAACACAGTCACCGAAGCTGATGTTCAATTTATGGGATCTTACCAAATTTCCAGAGCAGGATGGGTGCCTAATGCCTACTGAGTTCAAATCATATCCACTTCCAGGGGAATTAAATGCCTGTCTTACACTGGTGTTCGTGTAAATCCCACCAGTGACCTGTCTGCATAATGGAAAAGAGATTTTACTAGTCCATCCTCCCTTGCTAGAGCTCCAGCACGGTGACTGCTATTGACCTCTGGGAAGCTGGCCCCGTGCTACCCTCTCATTTCATGGACACCACTGAATAATGATAATAGGAGGAAGTGTGTCTGACCTCTAGGTCCCAGCCATTGCTGCCCACTGGTTTTTAGTAAGGTCTTGCCAGGCTAATAAGCTTGGTAGTTTCTATTTTTGTGAGTAGGAACATTTTTCCTTCATCAGGTTTCTCCAAAGCCTTTACAGCTGTAGTTTGTTTCCTACCTCTAATCTCACTGTGGTGTCTGTAATGTTATGTTTAGAAAATAACAACACAGGATTCATCTGTTATTGCATTGGTCTTAATTATTTTGCATGGAAGAAGTTGAATGCTTCTCAGCATAGGATAAGAAATTTTGCTGCTGCTTAGTGTGGCATGATACTAGTACTTACTGATTTGGGGGCAAGGAGTAATCCCTATATTCACTAGACGTTCATTTAGACTCTTTTATAAAGCATTACAACAAATTGGTCAGTAGGCTAAACTCCAAAGAGGCCACAGGCTTTGAACAAGTATAATTCACTTGCATTTCAGGGGCTCTAAGATTTGCCCCAGTGTGACTAGCAGCAAATGAAATCAGCTCCCCATCCAACCCGCTCACTATGTCGGTAATAAAGACAAATACATTTGATCAGATTCCCAGCTGGATCAATAGCAATTTGAGTAGCTGGGAGATCTCACCCACCTTGTTACTGTGAGCCCAATTTCCATGGGGATTGCAGTCCGGCTTCCCTCAAGCATGTACAGTTTCATGTGCCCAAAAATCTGCTTCTTCATGCATGCAGATGGCAAAATCACATGCTTGAAAATTAATCATTGAAAAGTTATTTGGATTATTTAAATCAGATTTTCACAAGGACTAAGCAGATACGATTCCCTACAAATCAGTATTGTTGCAGCCATTTGAGCCACTTAAAGTGAAAGTACTACTGACCTGTGAGTAAAGGCTATATCTGTACCAGTACATTATCTTGGCATGAAAATTCAGGCTGGGGCCCAAACTCCCTGATCATCCACACTGCCTGTGGGCTGGCAAATACCCTTGCATTAGCCACAAGTGGATAAATTGGCTTCCCAGGCAGGATCAGACCATCACTGGGGAAAATGGGTTCGCCTTTGAGCTCTGCCTTTACAGGAGGAATGACCACAATTGCCTCGGTTGCAAATTTGAGCACAACTTCCCCCCAAAATGTGAACACGAACTCAGGGTCCAAAATTATGCTTACCAACAGCTCTATGTTCCTAGTCTCCTGTACATACCAGAAACCTTTCCAATTAGCTTTAGTATCAGTCACGGGTAAAATAAAAGAGAAGCAAACACCACTGATCCAAACCCCTGTCAGACAGATGATAGCGATCACAGGAAGTGTAGGGGGTTTTGTTTCTTTCTTTAAATTTTCACTGACTAGTTTGTTGGTTTGGATGGAGAAAAGGGAGAAAGAGGGGCTGTGTCTCAAGTGTCATAAAAAACCATTATAATTGCAGTATCATTTTTTAGCTGGAGAAAAAGGAATCTTAGGAAAAAGTATAGAACAAGCTAAAATCTGGTATAGATCCACAAATTCCCCAAACCAGAATTTCAGAAAAGTTCAAGGACTTTACATTTTTGTGATTCACCAAGTAAAACAGGTCAAGAAACACCCAGGAATTCAAGGTACTCGTCAGATGTGTGCTACTCCTCTCCTGTATCAGCTATACCTCCTTTGGATTTGGCTGGCATGATATAAAATGCATAAATGAATTTTAAAAATCCCACAAAATATCTGTAATCAGCTTGGCATAAGGAATATGATTTAACATGTGTGTGTCTATCAGATAACAGAATGGGCCCCAATCCTGACTGGACCCTCTGTCCTACTAGGATGCAAATAAGTATTAACAATCAATAGTCATTCCAGCATCCTTCTGCCAGACAGCCTTGCCCCCAGAAAATATCTCCAAGCCATATCTCTTGGCGTGGACTAGATTTTTCCAGCTTTTAGTCTGACTTTGAAGCTAGAGGCTCTATGTTTTCTAAACTTTGTAGATGCACGAATGTCCCTGCTGCGGGGCTGTGTATCCAGGTTAAGCTGATGTTTCATGATAGCATGTTGGCAATAGAAACACTGGGTGAAAATCTGTTTTCCATTTTGATCCAGGAGCTCAGACATAATCACAGCAGTGCTCTCTTTTGAACATACAAAAATGAACCCTAAACATTATCAAAATTGACGTTCCTCTTTCCAAGGGCTCTCTCTCTTGGCCAGAAAGAAATTCTCCCAAGAGAGCTCTTGTAAATTTAAGATTTGCTTTCCCATCTTAGCAGATGCCAGGTATAAGTAGGTAGAGTCACAGTCTTAAAAAGAAAACCTATCTTGCCCTTCAAACATTGACAGCTCAACATCCAGAAATGCTGTATGATTAAACAAGTGATCTGTGAAGGGACCCTAAAGCCTGGAGCACATGTAAGGCATTGTTCACATCTATTTGCCTCTGCCCTGGGGCTTACACAGTTCTCAGCTTTGGTACCAGCAAGTATGAGACACCTCTTGCCCTCACTTGAAAGAAGTAAAACAAAATTCTTTGATCAAGGAGCTGAAGAAGCAGAGATGAGAGGATTAACGTGAACACAACTCTGCTTTATGAAGAAGAAATGGAGGCCTCTGAGGACCACTTCAGGTTGCTTCCACAACAGGCTCAGACCATCCATACAAGCTGAGGTGCCTTGAAGGCTCGTTTCTTTTCAGCATCCGTATCATGCTCACGTTAAGGGAAATGGCACTTTACATGTGACCACTTGCGCAGTCTGCGTGGCTGTTCCAGCACGCTCAGCCTGCCCTCGAGTCTGCTCCTTGCCAGGCTACAGAAGGCGAATGTCCTTGGCAAGCAAAGCTGCCCAAATTATTCTTCTCCGTGCATCACAGGATTAGACCGTCAAAGAGATGCGGGGGTGGCAGAAGGTCAGCTATGCAGCATTCGCTACGCCGCCTGTATGCTGCTATGTCACACCGGCTCTGTCGGTGGCTGGCGAGTGGGTGCCTAATAATTTATATTATCTTTAATAATATAAACATAATATTATAAAATATATAATAATATTAGTATAAGACTATAAGACTAATATTTATTATTTTATTTTTCTAAAATATCAACAAAATGTCAACATTACAGCAAGTTTTCAAGAAATATCTTTATTAAATTTTCAATCAGCTCGCTAGAGAAGGAGACCAAGGGATTTCTGCTGTCATCTACAGGTCACAATACAAATAGAAAATATCTGTGTTTTCTCCAGATGCTTTTGGTGCCTGAGTTTCTTTGCATTCCCAAAGCAATTGCTTTGTTTTCCAGCTGGGTATTTTGAAGACTGTCATCATTTGTTAATCTAAAAAGCTAGAATAACCTGCCCCTGTCACCATCACTGTCACTGGCATTTTGATGTGTCAATATTGTATGCCGCAGATGATCGTCCTTAAGAGACAGTTGTAGTTTTACTCTGTACTGAATGCAAGCTACTCCAAGGACGTCTTTTCGAAATGGTGCTTAACTGAAATTGGTCCCAAGTGATGCTCCATCTAGAACAAAGCCACCTTTAAACACTTTCTTTGAAACTTTCTCAGAGCCCAGCTTTTCCCAAGCTTCCTATTAAAATCTTTACCTGAAAGGGATGAATTGCTTAGCCCATGTTCTGGCTGCTATAGTATACAGATCAGTGTTTACATCTCTACTTGCACGGGGTCTAATTTATAATTTAACACTGTTGAGACCAGCCTGACAATGTAAACATGGTATATTGATGACCTGCAAAAAAGAGAAGCTGTCTTCTATGCCAAGTGCCTGTGGCTCTGTTTATGTTGGAAATGCATTATTAAAGAATGTGTGTGGTCAAGCTATAACCTTTCTAGTACTGAGGTATCCATTTTAGTCTGGGTCATTTCTTTGTTTCTCCTCACATAGTCTCCTAATCCAACAACTGATCAAGTTTCAGCCTTTCACTTCAACTCCCCCAATTAAGATAGCATGATACACAGTGTGACAGCTTTTTCGGGCTCTATGAACCATGTGTGGTGTGCCTTGTACTTGACAACTGAATTAGACTAATTCTGGGAGCAAATATACTATCCAGGTAGTGCTGAACAATTTATTACCAAAGCAGCAATTTATTGTCATTCCAGCCCCTGTAGAACAAAAAGTCTGGATCAGTTATTCTTCATTAAAATCGACATGACAACTGCCTGAGGACATAATGTCAGTCAGACTTGGACTTCTAGCTAGAAATAGCGATTGGAGGAAATAAGGACGCCATCTCAGTCCTGGCCAGATCATCTACTTCTCTGTACTTGGTCCTGGGTCACCTGTTTTTCTCAGCAGGTGTGGCAATCGGTGGGCTCAGGAAGCTATGGTGTTTTGTATGAAAGTGCTCACTCACATAGCCTGCGGGAAAGCTGTAGCAGTCTTAGGCCACTAATTATACATAAGGGAACTCCTAAATAAGCTCTTTCCTTTTATCATCCTCAGAAGATATATTTATGGTGTGATGACCCATCACAGATGCTTAGGGAAAAGGAGATGCTATGGTACTAGCACTGAAAACTGGGCTCTGAATGGGAGGAACAGCAACCTAAAAGCCTTTGGCAGCATTATGCCATAACTAGGCTGGTGAAGAAGATTTATTCATCCTGCCGTGGAAATCTCATGCAATGAACCAGCCTGCAAAACAAGCAGAACACGCTTTGCTTCCTGAAACTGCACAGAACATCCCATTTGACCTTTTTGTCCAAGCTGAGGTTTCTGCAATGCCAGTGTGTTGGTGAAAACATGAGGAAGTGTTATCCTGCAAGTATTCCTAAGAGAGCCTGCCAGATGTTTCACCATCAGCTGAAACAGCTTCTCTTTGTTTTTCTGAAGAGAGACTCGACTCGCCAGCTGACTGAAAGGCAAGAGGAAGGGGAAGAGGGAACTGGTGTCCTTCCCTGCGGCTGCTGGGGTTGCCTTGTTTCTCATTAGAAACAGCAACATGTCACTATGCTTCAGGAGGCTGACAACTGTCTACGGTACCGATGGTGCATGATGATCACTCCTGTCCTACATCCAACATTATATAATTCAGTATTTTGATGCACATATTTTATAGCATAAAGGGATTTTTTTTAAAAGGAAGCCCAAGGTATAGCAAGGGACGTGGTGTGAGGAGCACCCAGCCACATATAAGCAGAGCCATCTGGTTTGTTTGCCCACCTCCAGTGTTGCATGTGCTCCGTTTTGATCAGTTGTGCAACAAAGAGGCTTCAGTTAACAGCTCTGAGCCACAGAAATTAAACATATTTCTACACTTCTTTATTTTTTAAGAAATGTCTACACCTCAGCAAATTTATCTGGTGAAATAAATAAGATTACAAGGAGAAGAATGATCACTGTCAGTTTTGCAATGGTGTTTGCAAGCAATAATCAAAATGTAGGTGATTAATGCAAAAGTACATTTTCTGTGTGTGTGTGTGCAAGCAGTGAACATATTTAATTCTTCTGACAGAAAGATAACAAAGCAACAGTGAACTAACCTTACTAGCACATACCCAGGTTTCCAGGCATCTAAATTTGTAGCAACCCATTCAGCAGTAAGGGTATCTTTTTGGCGAGGTTGCAATATAACTGCATCCTGGTTTTGTTGTTGTTTACTCTGTGTGACATCTATTGACTCAAATGAGCCATTTTTTATTCCTTTGTAGACACGAGAGTGAATTTAGCACAGTATGTTATCACAGAGCTCCTCACAGACAGTGCTGACAAATAGCTATGTGGACAACCCATTCAGGCTGTAGTACTATCCATCAGCAATGACAGTAGCTGGCAAACCAGTGCTGTTTATATCAATTTGTTATTTTCTAGGAAGTTACCCAGCTTCATTATTATTGGGGGAGATAAAACTAAGATGAGAGGCCAAGACCCTCATTTGGTTCTTAATGCACTCCCATTGCTTTGATGTATTACAGAGAACAAAATTGACCGATGTGGTAGCTCATTACATAGGGAAAAACATACACTAAAATAACATATTTTCTTTACCATCAGTTCAGTGACAACTAACAGTGCTCTAGGAAGGATCCAGGGCCAGTTATTTAAAATATACCCTCCCTACTTGGTCCTGCAAAAAACCCTGGGTTTTGTGATATGCCCTAGTCTTTAGGTGCAGAAAATTCTCTAAGATACAGTGTCTTAAATAACAAGTATATTATTATAATAACCCTTGTGAGCCAAAGTGTTTCACTGATTTTAGCACAGCGTTGCACAGTACCACTATCACACCGCTTCTGCAGGACATTCTTCCTGGCTCACTGTGATACCTGAGCAACAAATCCTTCCTCTCTCTTGCACAATAGGTGGAAACCATAATTGCTTCACCAGAGATGGGGAATGTGAGTCACAGGGAAGCTAAGTGACTTTCCTGGGGACCCATGAGATCAAAAGAAGTATCTGGAAAACCCAAGATTAAAAGATTGAATCCAGATTCTGACCTGAGTTACACTCTGGCTTGAAGGGGATTGTAACTCAGGTCATAGTTTGTTTGTTATTAGTATGTCTTATCACTCACATGGTAATATCTAGGCAAAAGAGGCTACCATTCTGTGACAGGAGTTGGAGCTGGAGCTCAGGCAGATGGGGGTACGCAGCTGGGTAGGAAGGGGAGATGGTTAGGGTGTCTGGGGGATGTTCAGAGGACTGCAGTTGCTCATGGCGGCTATGGCAGTAGTGCACAGAGATCCATTCATGGGCTGTTTGTGCTGTACATAAAATGGCAGTTATATTGCATAAAAAAAGGCCCCAGGCAATTAAAACTAAGCAGTCTAAATCCATATTAGCTCATTGCAGATTTAGCCCTCAAAACTGATGTTGTGTCATCATGTACACATGTTGTTAGACTACTGGTATTACTCTCTCTTCCAGCCATGATGGGTGACAGATAAATAAGCAAACGTGGTATTTGATTCTCTGGGAGTTTCCTAGTGTATGTGTGGAATCATCTTTGGCCTACATCCCGTCAGAAGTGAAAGGCTCTTCTCGCTCATTTGATTCCTGTGTTGGAATATTGGACTTGGAGTCCTTGAGGGTGGGATTCATCTTATCTACCTTTAGACTTGAAGAGAACTGGGACAACATTTAGAAACATAGGCTATGATTCCTCTGTCCTGCTTTAGATGTCTGCCATAGGATGCATTTAGTCTGACGAATCCCAGCCCATCTCATTTTATCTGTATTCAAACCTGGACCATTACCTGTCTCACCATTTGGGAGCCAGACCCAGGATCAGACTTCAACAATGTTATAAATAATGTCATATCGTCACTAACGACCAGAAGAACACAGAGCTCTGAGTTTGCCTCTGATCCCAAAGTCACCCTCCCTGGCAGAGTAAAGTCCTAAACTTCTTGATTCACTACTGTCTCAAAGAGGGAGACCTGACTATTAAATCACACACATCGCTCCCTCATGGCATGGATGTTTCTCGAACTCTTATGTTCATGCTGGGACTCGCTCTGTACCTGCTTATTTGTAGGAGATGAGAAGCTCAGAGTACAAGGTTAGATAGCAGCTAACACGCACAGTTGCTGCTTCCTCTCTCAGCTGTAATTAGGCAGCTCTCCTAATGTGAGGCCAGAACCATCCTTTGAGCTGTAAAATATTTGTCTTTCATTATCTGTCACCCTCTGACTTTTAGTTAAAGAGATGCTCCTTTTCCTGGAACATGCACATAGTTAAGATCAATATCATAATCCTGTCTGACAGCTACTCGAAAGCTCCTTTGTGTTGATTAGGTTTTGGCAGCTGAACAGAGCTGCCACTGCATTTTCTTTTAATACTGACTAAACGATAGGCTTGACAAGAAGTAAAAAAAGAAAATAAAATTCTCTTAAAAACAAAAACCAATTAGCCCTTTTGTTACTCCGGTGAAGTGGAACAGATACTTCAGCTGCCGGTGGTGGTACAAGCAGAAACCTGCTCCTAGTCCCCTGCCACCCTCCAAGGACAGATGGATGAGTAGTAGCGGCTGGCTTAAAGATGTCCTCATCTGTTCTGTTAGGAAGGAAAGCAGGGTTTTGGCACCAGCTTTTAAAGAAAATAGAAGGTGCTAAATTCACTAAACTTTATTGGTTTGAATGTATAATAATGATAGTTTAATGGCAGGAAAGAGGCAGATAATTAGAAGTGAGTAGCTCTGATTGCCCTTGTACACCACCCCAGATAGCTTCTCAACACTCCTGAATCCTTGTTTGCTTTGTCTGAAGCTGAAATCCCACAAGGTCTGGATGTTACCAGCTGTCTCGCTAACTAACTGCCAGCACTTTCCCTGAATGCAAGCTATCAGCTTCCACAACATCAGCATCCTCCCTTGAGCTCTTCCTCACTGTCTCTCCCTGTGTGATTGCTTTTATCTATTGCTTGCAGGAGCTTCTTCTAATCATATTGCTTCTTGCCTCCGAGGGTCAAACACAAGACCATTGCTACCTACACAAATGGGGAAAACTGTCACCTTCACTAGACTGATAAGCATTTGGCAGGCAGGACACTGTGAAGTAGAAGAGCAAACAGCCAGCAATCTGCAAACACCATAAATATGTTACAATCTCAGCAGGAAGATGGGCACTATATGTACCAAGAGGCCTTTGTTTAATGAGCTGTCAGAAAGCAGGCATGAAATTATGTTTGAAAACATGTGCAAGCTGCAGAGACAGAGCCGGGGCACTAAAAAACCTCTTTGCCTTTTCTGTGGATGTTTGGAATGTCTTATCAGTTTGAGAACTGTCATGCGATGAGAGCTATCATTAGCAAGGTAATAGCGTTTGAAAGCTACTGATTTTTCTCTCTCAGCTCCATTTTGTGACCTAAATGAGTGAGAGAAAAACTTAATGTTTCTTTTCCGCAGAATTTTTTGTCCTGAAAACATAGCCAGAAACCCCAAAGTGAGCATACCGGTAGGAGATAAATCAAAATCACTGTAAATCGTAAAGGACTAACCGTGGAAGTCAAGAATATTGTTGTTAATCTTGTGGAGATTGTGTTCATATTACCCTAATGCACCTCCCGCCACTCATTTATTTCAATCACCCCCACAAAAAGCACCACAGTGCAGGTGACTGCTACATGTGACAGCTGCACGAGGGCTACCAGAGGTCAGGGCAACAGTCTGCAATTCACTGGTAGTCAATAGCGGTAAAACTCTGTGAAAAATATGATCACTGTAGTATATTAACAGTGTTAGGGTCACTTTGGATAGGCGTAATAGGGTGTGCAACAAAACAGAGCTTCCATTGCTGCTAAATCATGCAGAACAAGTTGCTAAAGATTTAAAACAAATCCTGAAATATCCTTCGGGGTCACAAAGCTTGCTCTTTCTGAGATAAATTGAATGGTTTTCTCCATGCCCAAGTATCTGTGTTTTCTTTGCTTTTAAGAAAACTTTTTGCTTACTCTTTGGCTGCTTGAGCATTTGTGGTCCACCCCAGAGCTGAAAGGAGACTGTGAACACTGAACTGAATCAATGTCAGTCAGGAAGGTATTAATTCTCAAAAATGTCTTCTTTTTCTTTCCTTTCTTTTCTTATTAAGGATGTGGATCAAAATCCAAAGTTTCTTGGTCAGATCAACTGGAGCCCAGATCTAATCTGTCCCTGTTCTTCTGAAACCCCGAACAAACTGATTTGGGGGGGGGAAAAACCAAAACAACAAAAAGAGAAGCACCTTTATAGGGATCCTATCAGCTTTTGTCTCATGAACGAGTCAGATCACCAGCAGTGTAGTTTCACTGATGTTAAAAAAATATATGAAAGAGAAGAAAAGGAAGGCTTGAAAAGCTATATTTTTAGGAGTTTTGCAATGGAAAATGTGATGTGCAAGTAAAGAGACTATTTTGCAGAAGGGATTTACTCTCTTTGGATTTTGCCTCTTCTTTAATTAAAACTGAAAAAAATTCAGATGTTGGTCAACAGGCAAAGAAAGAAATGTTTCTGCCATGAAATGCCTCTCTCAGCGTCATAATGTTCGTAGTTTGGTGAGCTACTTGTATGTGGGCTGCATTTATCTACTTATCCATGTGTCCCATGATCTGCCCACCCCTTCTCGCTGAGCCTCCCCATTGCACCATGGAAGATGTAGCCTAGCAGGGAACCATTCTTAAAGGATAATACAGATGTAACCCCCCTGCACTTCACCTATCCAACCCTGAGTGTTTCCAGATAGGAGGATACAAACCATAAATCTTCGGGTTTGGATTTTTCCCGTAACAGTCAAATATTTCTGTGGGGAAATGTTTAATGTTTTTCAAGCAGCTTTTTCAATGTTAATGCTTTGCCAGTGTAAAGCAGATGAGGACAAAAAACAACAGATAAATCTTCTTTCCTCTGCTTTCTATTTGGTGATCTGAAATAGGTCAAGTTCTACAAACATGTTTCATTTTACCCCTGCTAATATGCTTCAGTGCATAAGCCTACTAAAGCAGTGTTTGCTTGTACTAAGAACATAAAAGCATGCATACTATAGAAACAAAAAATATCCTGTTAATTCATACAAGAAACTATTTTGTCTGACTTTGAATAGACCATATACTACACACAGGAAATCCTTTGGTACTGTGGCCTTCTCAATGATGTAAGCTTTCATAAAAGACCACACCATTTCTTTCCTTCTCCTGAGAGGTTGTCTGGCTTCTGAAGAGAATACTCACTGTTTGAATCAGAGTTAGGTCCTGAACAGCAAGGAGATGGGCTAACAACTCATAGGACCAAAGGAAAACTGAAGACCTTTCCATTGTGCAATTTTTGAAATTGAAGCATCTTATATTGGTTCATAAGGTGTTCTTCTTCCACTTTATTTTCTCTTCTCCATGCCATCTTTGCTACTGTGTTCAGTATAATAATTAACACATAGTATTTTGCTGAATTTTGCCTTTTTTTTTTCTGCCTTTCAAAACTCATTTTGCAGGGTGTTAAAAGGAAAAATAAAACTGTGATCTGCCATAGGTACAGAGAAGGATATTTAAATACTCTTAATTTTTGAAAATGCCTAACACCACAAAAAAGCTTCACAAAATACCGAATTAAGAATCCTCGGGCAAGCCCACCAGCACCTCCAAGGTAACTACCTCTCCACGAAAAATGGAAGGGGAAATGCTAGAGATTGATGGGAAAGAAAGAGGGGCAAGCAGAAAAAGAAAAGAGAATTGTAATTCAGAAAGCAGTTTGTTCCCCCTGTGATGCTGTGGCAGACAGGAACAGGATTTAAAGCCAGGAACAAGAGGTAGATACTGAACTTAAGTGTTCAATCCTAAACAAGATAAGAAATGCTTATATTTAGTTAGACTGGTATAGCTGGATTTAGAGAAAGGAAGTTGCAGGACTGGAACATTAACGAGAAACAGCCTAAAAGAGCTAATACAAAGTATGGAGACCAATACCTTG
Organism: Aquila chrysaetos chrysaetos; assembly: GCF_900496995.4. Classification (NCBI taxonomy): domain Eukaryota; kingdom Metazoa; phylum Chordata; class Aves; order Accipitriformes; family Accipitridae; genus Aquila; species Aquila chrysaetos. The sequence continues at coordinate 42,459,587 of NC_044006.1, read as the reverse complement.
GTGAAAGGCTTGAGGAGCTCAGGCCTGTGTTGTCTCTCCAAAACAAGACTGAGGGTGATTTGGTTATCTCCAATAGGGAGTAAATGCCTGGTACAAAATAAAAGCCTTTTGATATAGGGAAAGAAAGTGTAATGGGAAACTGTAGCTAGAAACAGAAGACAAAGAGATTCAGAGGAGAAATGCTAGGACTTGTTGAGGGCCTCGATGCTGAGGCAGCAGTTCTGAGTGACATCCATGCTCCCCATTTGTCTCCTCAGTGATGGTCATAGCCTCCAAATAACAGAGAATAACTACCAATGAACTCCTCAGAAATCTGCCCACTTACCATCAATCTTGTGCAGAGAGTGTTTCAACAAGCTGAACCTCAGCTGACGGATCATACATCCTGACTACTTGGAGATTACCCATTGTGGGCAAGTGAAAAAGGAGATGAGTGTTACTAGCATTTTTAAAATCACATGCACCTACAGTTATTCCACGTTCCTTATCACACAGCAGGCCAGTGACACCATGTTTCTTTCTTCGTGGTCTCTACCTAGCTTTCATAATCCAGAGGACAGCAAGAGGGGACTAATTAGGACCCTTACGATTTCTTTGAGTAAAACAGGTAGGCAAAACCAAGCAAATTCCCATAGACTTGTTTGAGTTTCTTCATTCAGGAAAAAGGACACAGCTGCCCAGAGTGACCCCACCTACCCCATGGGCTGGCCAAGGTGTTGTCACCAGCTGGAGACTGTCCAAGCTTGTTGAAGTTGTAGCACTACGGGACAGACGCACTTCCCTTTCACCCCACACCAGGGGACCACTCCAAGCAGGTGCCATGTTTCAGCCGGGCAGGACCGGGAGCAAGAAGCTTAGCCGTGAACAAAAGAGAGGAAAAAAGAGGAAACAATCAGGAATTTTAGGGACCGCACATCACATGGCATGGCAAATATTAACAATTGCATTTAGGCCTAATTTAGGTGCTGTAACATGGTCCATAACCTCACCTGAATGGTATCAAGAATGGTGAACTGGGACCTGTTGAGTCACTAACTTCTCCTGCCAGAGAAGGGAAGGCACAGCAAAGGGGCTTCAGTTTGTGGAAAACCACATGTTCCCATGAAGGCACAGAGCTGTACTGTAAGGCTTGAAATCCCACTTAAGCCCATTTGCTTAGACAGTGGAAAGGTAGGCGCCTTTGAAGGCCTCTGAAGAGCAATTCGAGAGCCTGAAAAAAGTGCTGAGCGGGGAGCCAAGGGCGCAGGGACTTCAGCCAAGGGAGCTTCCCAGCCTCGCTCGGTGTGAGGTATTAACCACCTCAGCCAGGAGCGGGGCCAGGCTCCCCCTCCTGCCACTCTCAGCAAGGTAGGGCAGGGCTCGGCAGAGCAGGTAGTGCGGTAGGAAAGGCCACCGGGAGCCTCAGCCGGCAGGGACCATGCATTTTCCCTGTCCTGCTTTGACAGAATTGGCCAGGGCTGGAGGCATCTTTCATTTCCCAGTTCTGTTTTTGCTGCAGAAGACACAGCTTCTTTCTATTTTTCTAGACTGGCTGATCCCAGCGTGCTCCAAATCCATAAAGGAAAATAGGAAATGATTTTCTTAGTCCCTGAATTGACCCGTGGGTCTGACGATCCTGCTAGGCTCGGCAGTTTCTCTGCTGGCTTGAGGAGTGCATGTTTATGCACCTGGGATCATGCAGCTTGAATTATTCTTTTAAACATTTTCATAGAGAGTGGCAGTGTAACAGAAATCACTAAACAAAATGTACATTGTGTGTGACAGTTAGCAATGGGCCGGTTCACAGATTGTTAAGGGCTATTGAAAGTCACGCTTATGTTTTTCTTCTTTAACATTTTTCAAGGACAATTTGATTGCATTTCCCAGAAAGGTTAATATAAACAATCTGCTCCCCTCATTTTTATGAGAAGCATTTAAAAGTAAAACGTCCTGCTGTTATTTCACTATTGCCTATGTTATTGATGGCTGAGGATCCCCAAATAGGTTCTGAATTTTTGCAGCTTTGCTCATTTCTGGGAGAATTGTTCAAAAGTCCACTATCTCATTCTCTATCCACAGCTGCACTGACAAAGACACAAGTTTCTTCAATGTTTCCTTGAACATGGAAGGGCAGGTTTCATCCCCTGAATTTTAGCCACATGAATGATAGACGTTACCTCTGAACTAATCATTTACATGGCCTCTATAGCCACTGGAGGGGCACAGAAGCAACTCCAGGCATCAGTTTGGCTCATGTCTCGTAGGTGCCAATCTTTAATATAAGATATTTGCCCTTTGGAAGTGTGTCTCTTTCTCCACCAACAATAAAGTCAGTAAAAGCAACTCACTCAGACTGAGCCATCCCTGTCCTGTCCTGGTTTGCTCCCTGGCTTTGCCTTGCAGACCAGTTGGTAGGACCCCCTCTGCTGTCACAGTCTCCCAGGGTGACCAAGTGGCTCCAATGCTTACTCATGTACTCTGCACTTATTTAAAAAAAAAAAAAGAAGAAAGAAAAAAAGGTGGAGTAATTTCTGAGTGAATAATCATGACTATTCTTAGGCCAAATTTGCAAGTCCGCTGTAAGTCTAGAACCACAGATAGGTTTTCCATCTAGTCAGTATCTCTGGTTGACCTTTCACGTTAATACTGATAGTTTATTTGGATGCTTTGACCAGGAGCTTGGACTAGGTCATGTCTAGAGGTCCCTATGATTTTCACATAATCACACAACCTTGCAACATATTACCTACCCACCAGTCATTCAACACATTCATCTGAACGCCCAAGTTGGATGTTACATTGGTTTTGTTATATTTAATTGCATGTGCTTTTTTTCATGTACAACTTTGATAATAGAGCTCAAATAGATAAAAATGTTCCCTCTCGGTAGTCAAGTGTAAAGACTCCCCACTGCTTTCTCACCTGTAAAAATAACCTGGACATGTTGCATTAGACAGCAGTGGTGGTATTTTCAGAACACTTTCAGGTCTGTGTTCTGGCTGCTGGCCAAACTGGGGGACTACCCTGACAGCTAAAACATCTGATACTGAGGTCAGTAGCAGACCTGTCACCGACCTGAGTGGAGCTAGGCTCTGGGCCATTTTTTTGTACACATGTACCATAAAACTACCCACCTTTCTGCTGTAGTAGCAGCTGAGGTATCCCTGTTTCTGTCAGAAATAGCTGCATACCAGCTTGGCAGTTCCCAGCACTGAAAAAGCTGATTTACCCATGAAAGCTGCACAGATTTCAAAGCAACACAAAATGATGTCTCCACAACATAATCTTTTAAGCTTTAGTTAAGTCTAGCAAATTACTCTATTTTAAAACTAACACTACTTTAAGAGGACTTGATTCATAAGGCATATATTTGTGACAGAGTCAGGACCTTTTCCTCTCAGGGCAGGTCAGGTTGAGGCTTTGCTCTCAGACCCACATATGCATTTCCCATTTCCTCATGTTTACCTGTCCTTTACATTCAAACAGATGGATATAGCACTTTCATTCAGATTTGCTGGGACATATTTGATCTTACTACTGTGGCCACTGGTGCATAAAAAAATATTCTGCCAGTTTCCATTAGATGCTTGCTGGCTGCAGGCACTCGACTGCAATCGATCACTTTAGATTAAAAATTACAGTGTGTGCAGGAACACGTGTGTGCACATATGTGGAAGGATGCCTGGTTGTGTATTTAAAAGTGACTTTTTTTTTAGGAAAGATTAATGCTCGCAAAGCTACAAAAAACAAAACCAAAACCGACCCACTCACTACAACTGTGTTAAAGCAGCATTTACCACATGTCTCCGAGACAAAAGGAAAATGCGATAAAAATTCAACCCCCAAAAATCCAGGGTGTTGAATTAGGTAGGCGAGCTGGAGCCAAAAGAACTCCCTGTGTACAACGTGACTGACAGCGCCATGCCACACAAGCCTGTTGTGACAGATCCCACGATGACACCGCAGCCTGGCACAGGGGGTGGCAGCAGGGAGCACCCCATGTGTGTGAGCCGCAGAATATTAAGGGAACAGCGGTCTTTGCAGCAAATCTTCACCGAGTGATAATGCTGCTTCGGATCTTTCCCTAACGGGTCTGATTTTGAAACGCATTCACTCCAGTGCTGTAGACAAGCGTTTGGGCATAAGCTGTAAAGCACAGTTACCAAACCAACACGAGCCATCTCCCACGTGCCACCAGCCCACCTGCAGCTCAGCCTCCCGGGGGCATTTCTGCACAGGCTAGATGCTCACACCTGGAGGGTGAGATTAGGGTGGGCTTAGCCCTTGCCTCCAGTCTCCCTGCTGGCCCCTGCCCTAGGCTTCCCACCTCACCTCCTTCATCCCTCCTCTCTGCAGCTGCCACCTTGGTGGTGAGAGGAGGAAGAGGAGGAGGAGTGCACGGAGGAGGCACTCGGGCAGCGGTGCAAGTCCCCAGTCCTCGGGAGGCATCCCTCCCCCAGCCCTTCTCAGCTGTCTCCTTGTACCCACTCGTGGGATCTCTCGGATCTGGAAGCTGCTCTTCCTCCATGTGTCCCTGTATGCAAACATGTCCATACAGAAATATATTTAACATACATACACACTCGATGTGTAGGTATGCACATGATATAATCATTTGCTCTCAGGAGCTCTGAGCATCTTCAGTGGTTGTTGGTTTATATTGGACCCGGGTTAGACAAAGTTCCCATTAAAACCTTTCTTAGGGGACATGCCAGGCCAGTCATTCAAGCCCTAAAATTTTCAGAAGTGACTAATGGTTTCTGATGCCTCCAATGTTTTGGTGTGTGGCTTGAGACACATCATAAAAATCTAGTTTTCTGAAGAGTGGTGTCAGCGCTCTCTAATAATTAAGCACCTAGAAGAGGCAAACCAAAAATTAACAGTCATTTTCCAAAATAAAACTCTCCAACATTTATAGACCCTTCAAGTGGAGAAACGGAAGATCTTACTTTATGCTGAGAAGATTATAGCCCACATACTGGTGAGAAACTCAAATACATCTTGGTAAACATTCCCTATATAAGCAACATTTTCCAGAGTCTTTCATTCACTGTATCAAAGCCCCACTACAAGACAGCTAACATATCTAAAATATACTCCCAGCTCTCCAAGACTTACTCACAAATCATCTGCTTTAAAAGAGCACTCTCCAAGTATACTTCACAAAGTTTTCCATTTTGCCCTCCCAGGCAGCCTAGCAACATCACTGGCAATAAATAATGCTGCAAAGGAAATTCTGTGTCAACTAGGAGGGTTAAAAAAAACGACTGAAGAAAATGTACAAAAAACTATAATTTATTGCCCCTTAGCATCTGCTTTTATCTGTAGCCTTTTGAGAACAAATTAACAAGCCCTGCATATCTCCATATGTTTCTGTCTGTGGAGCATCATGGTTGTGAGGGTACATGTTCATTCGGACCGTAATAACAAACACTTACGTTTGTTGTACACTGGAGAATGTGAGGATTATATGTTGATGATACTTCTATGATATGATAAATCACTGCAAGAAAAAAGAAATATTATAAAAACCATAAGAATTTTTTTTTTTCTTTTTTGTCTACAGAAAGCAGCCCAAATCCCAGTGTTTCATGTATAGTCTTCAGGTCACAAAAACAGCTGCTTTCAAAATGTAGATGATCCCAATATGCTTAATGAAATCCCCCTTCGAAGGTCAGTAATGAATTTACACTGTTTTTTAACAATTGTAAAATTCAATTTTAGTGTCAGAAACAGAATGAAAGTGACCTTTATTCTGAATAAAGCTTTTTTTTTCCCTTGGATATAGCTTGTGTATTTATGTACATATGTATATAAAAGATTTTGGCAATTCAGCTGAAAATCCACTCAAATCTTTGAATTAAGTTCTCAATAAATATAGGGAATACTAAAATCTGATCTGTATTTAGGATGCAAAAAACCAGGATTGAAAAACCCATATATTCCCCCCTAAAGTAATGGTGAACAAATTTAAGCCAAACAAAATTTCCAGTGTAGGTTTTTTTTCTAAAAATATCTTTGCTTTAACTTTAAAATCTAATACTGATATAATTTCTATACTAACAAGAGGGGAAAACAATAATAATACGCTTAACCAGGATTTTACATTCAATTCAATTGTCTTAAGTCAAGATCAAAGTATAGTTGAAACATGGCTTTAAATGACTCTTATCTTATGGCAGAAGAAAATACATATCTCTATCTAAAAATGTGGATTATATGTGCCAGAATCACAGCTCAGAATAGCTGGCAAAGTTAATGGGATTGTATTGAATTATGCCAGTTTGGGATCCGCATCTGAACAGAAAGTGTCAGGGGGATCGTTTACTTGAGCCAGACACCAGCAACAATTGCAGAGATAATATTTTCCCAATTGCAAGGGGGGCCTTTAATCACCCGAGACCTGTTTGTGATGTTTTGTTAACAACCGTTACTCCTGCTTGGTGCTTTTAGGCACTTAAGCATATTTCTGTAAAACTATTAACATATGAAATTAATATACAGTGGTAGTGCCAATAGAAATCAAGCAGAAAGCAATATTAAGATCACCAAACTTATGAGATGGCTTTAAAAATCATAAGACTGGATAGAAGCATACGCAATTCTCCAATTCTTCTGGTTTCTGGGGCTTAACAGGACATTCAAATTTTCGTTCTTTTTTTTTGTAAAAATAAGGTTTAGAAATGGGGGGGGGGTGTTAATTTGGGTTTTTTTGATAATTAAATCTGCCATCCTCAGTCAGATCCTTCCAAGAGAGTGATAATTAAGAGGAAAAATAGCACATGTTGACAATAATTGCTTGTAGATACCCTGCGTCAGTTTGATTGAGTTCTGTGACAAGGCTGTTGAATATGAAATGATAGCCAGAAAATTATTTTTATTATGGAGAAGGAAATCAGCCATGCTCACAAAAGGCATCGTAAGTGCTAAGTAAAGTTTGATCATGCGCTCATTGGAAACCACAGCAATGTCTCCTCTCGTTAATGATTCAAAATCAAGAATTACTTTAGCAGCTCTAGGAATGATATGCTTCAAGCTTTAAAACACATGTGGGGCTTTTATTAAAGCCGATGAGTTAGGAATACCATTAAAAAATTAGCCTGATACTTTGCTATTTTAACTTCCTAAAACATGGAGATTTGAACTAAACCGGATCAGTTTGGTTTTGCTGCAATTTTCTACTCTGCATTGGTATCTCAAAGTGATTTTTTTTCTGGAACTTTCATCTAAATGGTCCGGATGCCTACAGAAGAGAGAGGCTAATTGAATATATAACTTTTGCCTACATTAAAAAAGAAAACCTTTTAGCCACTCAGCTGAGAAGTTTCAGCAGGATGGCTCTCTGGACCACGTGGCTGAGACCTGCCCGCATCTCACAGACAGACACTTTCTCAAAATCTGCCCAAATCTGCCCAATTTATCAAGACTTTGAAAAAAATCTCGCTTGGTGCGTGCTTGGTGCAGACTCGTTAGGTTTGGCAGCCTCACCCCGGCCAAGCTCCATCCATGCTCACCGGGCCGGCAGCCAGGAGGCTGCCCCGGCACCGGCCCTCTGCAGCTGCCTCCCTGCGTGCTGCAGTTATCACAGGCTTCCCACCCGGCTGCTAAATACAGGGAGACTCAATACTGCCTTTTCCTTAACCGCACGTCCTTCATTTTGCCACATTCACCATCTTTCAGCCTATTGCTGTAAAGTCAGGTCTGCCTGAAAAGGGCTGTCGTGAGTTTAAAAGCTCTACCTGGGTGTTCTGATGGCACTTTTTCCTTGCCTGCAGCCATGCTGGGAATATGCAAGGAGTAGGAAGGAGTCTTGCATTTGAGCCACTTGGCTGGGATTGAAGGTCTCTGGGGGCTCTCCCTAACCTGCCACAGCCTTGGTGGCTGTGCTCCACGGACCCTGCCACCCTGCCCCTCCTTGGCTTTCCCCTGTACCACGGGACTGCCAGTCTGTCCCCTCTAGTCCCATGCCTGCTGCAAGCATAGATAAATGAAAATTTGTGGGGGTTTTAGGGGAATATAAATACATTAAATGTGAGGGATTCATGTGTAATCTCCACATGAACATCTGGAAGCAGATGTTTAGGATCCCTTAAAATTGGATGCATATGGCAGAGGGAGAGGGCAACTGGGATCCTGCAAGCGTGTGTCCAAAGACAGAGGCTTGTGTGCACACTCCCTGTCTGTGCTGGAGGGTGAATTGGGCTGGCCACTGAGGAGACCGGTCAGGGAGGTAGGAGCAGCTGCTTTCCGGATGCCCTCAGCATCATGCAGCCCGATGGGCCCAGAATAAAAAAATACATGGCAGCCCAGAACAGAGGCAAACTTTATTAGAAGGGGGAGTACTTTTTATTAAATCGTATGTTAACATTGAAAGCAAAACCAAACAGAACTTTCAGGCTTACAAGAGCTTCTACATGTCTGACAGAAAGGTAACAGACTTCCTGTACAAGTTGGAAAGGATTATGCTAACTTGATTATTTTAATCAATAAGATAGTTTGAGCGAAAAGGGTGGTGTTTCTACCTCTCCCTACACAGTCTACATTTTATAGAACTGTGACTACAACATGGTATATAACGTGCTGTGCATTTAAAATACATTTATATGAGGCTCCCATAGAACAGGGAAGCATCATGCAGCAGGGAGCAGGAAATTTTTACACACATCCCGGAGGCAAAGGCTAGCCTGGGGGGACTGACAACACCTGAGTATATAGGTGTATGGTTTATCACCCAGGTGTTGTCCTGCAAACAGAGCGAGTTGTCCTGTGCAAAATCAGACAAGGGAGTTTCCAGCTATGGCATCCTTTTTTCCCCTGCTCTACTTTTCCTTGTGATACTGAGACACCCAGGGCCACAATAGACTCTTTACACCCAGCCGACTTCAAAACAGTTTCTATCTCAGATTACCAGAGTCTGCAGAATTCAGCTGTTTTCAGAGCAGTCAGAGGTCATTGCAAATCAGCAGTCTTTGAAAAGTAACCTGTCAAGGCATCCACTTCTCATGGCTTACCACATCTATCTAAACATATCTGTACACAAAATGGATGACGTCTCCTGCTGCCCTTTCGAATGGTTTAGTGTAAGACCTCTCTGTTTTCTCAGCCTTTGTACTGCTCTGATACACAGGGCCAGCCAGCAGTTCCAATTAAAAGAGCAGGGGAAAAAAAGAGTGGGTAGATCTTCTTCCAGATGGCTTTGAAGAGGCATCAATCTGGTATAGAGATTCATAAGACCCCAGACAAGTAGTTAGATAAGCCAAGACTATGCATTAAGGCTAAAATTACAGCATTACATCAAACCCAAATGTTTTTTCAATATATTAATTACCACAGCAATTTGGCTGACTGGAAAAGGTGAAAGTGTAAACTTTAATTAAAGAAAGTCAAGGACAATACTAGCAAGTTTTGATACTTTCCCATTATTCCTATTCATCTTATCTTCATTATCCCCTGACGTTACCCAAAAATGTGTGCACCTGTATACACTTAAGCATGCTCTAGCTGGGAGAAAGGCAGGGTAAAAAGCTCCACCATTGCATGAGAGAGTTAAACAGCCACACAACCTCCTCCTTATAATGGCTGCATCCTTCCCTGTCTGATCAGTTGATGCTAAGGTAGGAATGTCTCTTCTGACACTGGGTTTTGCAGGTTAGATCTCTAGCAGATTGAGAAATCAACAGCATTCTGCATCAACATCTTTTGAGAGGGCTATTCTTGCCATGGCCATGGATAGGCTAGGCTGAAAGTTTGTGGAATTCCCCACACAGGACAAGTGATTTCTTATGTTCCTGTGAGGACATTTAAGAATAAAAAATAAAAATATTGTTCTGTACAAACACACATACCAGACTCTGCATTTCCGTACACATGTATTGCATAGTGCAAATACAGAGAAAAATTTGTGTGTTTGGACAGACAGCAGATTCTTATCTTCCAAACACGTCTCTCTATGCAGAACTAGACACACGATTTTTGAATACGTGGCCCTGCCAGAGACTTTGGCTGCTGGAATGACGTGGTGCTGGGGCAACCCCATATCATAACAGCTCGGTGGCTTCAGGAAAGCGTCGCATGGGTCACCTCATCCAAGCATCACGTTTCCCGCTCGCAGTTACACCAACAGGAGAAAATCCTCTGCTCAGAAACAGCATGGATATTTTGTGACCATCAACACTGGTCAGTGAAAATGCAAACAGGGAATGCTGGAGCAGGAGGGAGGAATTTGCAGACCTCGGCACTTCCCAAGCCACGTCTGCACCCGCTGCTTTGGTGAGTGGCTGGGGGAGAGCAGCAGCAACCGCACGAGCAGTGGGAGCCCGAGAGGCCGTGCCTGCCCCCAGGTTGCCCTCGGGGAGCTTGGGGGGGGTGGAGGAGGCTGGTGCCGTGCTCCCCCCACGGTGAGGTGATTTCCCCACTCCACGCAGGCTGCTGCAGCTGCCGGGGAGTTCCTGCTCCAGCGGTGAGGGCAAGGGGTGAAGGGGGTTGGTTGCTTTTGCAAACACGGTTAACAAAATGTTGATATATATATGCTTAGCCATTGTCTCCTTGTCACTAGTCACTTACAGTTATAGGTCCAGATGTTAAAAATGCCCTCACGAGGTGGAGCTGATGAACTCCACTGTTATGGTCTTCTTCATTTTCAAGGAGCTCTCTAGGTTCATGGGACTGCGGATGAGTGTCTAGAGAGGGGAAGGGGATAGCTTTAGATTTTATACGAAGTTCAGTTCATTGTGTAAATATGGGCAACTTGTTTCATTTGAGACAACCCAGGGTATCCAACCTATCCTCAAGAAGATCACGGGTGTCCCACAGGTCCTGTGCTGCATCTGCCAGCCCTGTGTAGACATCCCATTTTCCACAGGGCATTTCAAATGGCCCTGGGCACCTGTGCTTCAGCAAATTTCCCGAGTTCACAATGTCCTCCTCTTGTCAGCTAGCTATCTCACGGTAGTGGAGTGGTTGCCTGGGCACAACAAAACTCAGGGGGGAAAACTTAGTGATTTTACTGCAAGATAAAATTGAAAGAGTGTGATTCCTCTGGAAAGTGTGCCATTATTATCTTGGATTTATAGCCTGTGCCTGAACTACAGGTGAGAAAAGTTGTCCGCTATCAACCCACTGAAAGATGGGCATCTCCCATCATGATATTCTGATGCAGATTCTCTAAAACATTTCTTTCTTCTTACTGATACCTTTGAAAAAAATCGAGAATCCAGATTATAAGAATGAGAATAGAAGGCCTCCTTTTAGGCAAGAATAGAGATTATGTACTGTTTAATGCAGAGTAATTTAAAACCACTAAAGAAATTTAGTAATTTAAAATCACATTGGGAAAAAATATTTTCCCAGTACCCAAATTAGACCTGAAGGAACATACTTATTTTTGGCACTTCAAGAAGTGCCCCATAGCTCTCATGAAAGACAGTTTTAGGTTATTGTCTAAGAAAAATTAGTTGGAGGTAACTGATAAATATAAATGTGTTAAGGAAAGAAATGGTCACATTTAAAAATGAAGTTAGTTGGATTTTGTGACTTTATCTAAGGGGTGAGTAACTCCAGATGAAATCTCATCAAAGGCAATAATTTCCTGGAAAGAGTAAGAGTCAAAGTTCCCCAGTAAGGATGAAGCTTCATCATGAGATGAAAAAGAAAATCTCCAATCTGATCAAACTCATCTCCTGGACATCAGGCTGGATCCACAGGTCCTCCAGTTCCTCTTTGGTACATGTAGGCTCAAAATGTCCCTAGAGAGCTATGAGGCTCACTCCTTGGCTGTCTAATCTTTTGTCTGAATAGTGGAAGAATTTGGATCAGCCACCAACAGCCCAACACATCCTTCATGGCTGAAGGTTGGTTTCCCAGCTCCACTGTTGGGGATACTCTGGTTTACAGTGCTACCCCTCAGATGCCTACGGCCATTCAAGAGAGTGAGACATGGTCCTATGAAGGATATCTGTGACAATCACTGTTTGTTTGAAACACCACAAAATATAAGGAACCATGCAAATATTATTCTCAAGAAATGAAATTGTTTGACGTACATAGCAGTGAGAATCCATTCACGCTATGTATACAGGTCCCCTAAATTGTCACAGGCTACAGAGGGAACCTTCTCCCAGGTCCTGTTCCCAGGCTAGGACCAATTTCACACCCAGGGGAGGCTGCCTCCAAAATGCCAAAACTGACAGCCGTATTGACACTTCAGCATTGACAGGGTTTCAATACTCTCCAGACAGGACATTTTTGTCCCAGACTAACAGTGAGAATTAAAGAGACCTAGGTAGACTTACCACGTGTGCTGCTCCACTGGGCTTTGAGGCTGATATAAGGGGATCAGTGTCAGTGTGCTCCTGTGTCAAGGTATGCAAGACTGTAGTTGTTTCATATCTCTGAAGACAGATCTGTTTCCCTTTGTTTTTCCATCATCTTGCCTAATAATCCATATGTGAGAAGGGAGATATTATGAAGATACAAGTAACAGAATAAAAGTTATGGCCCGTGTTATTCAAGAAGTCAGACTCAGTGATCTAGTGGCCCCTGCTGGCCCTGAAATCTGGAGTCTCTTCTGACTGGCACCATCAATTCACTTGGAGAAGCCTCCAGGCCCAGGCAATTGGTTCATCTTTCACGCTATCCTGCACTAATTGGCAGTAATGAAGGTATGTGTCAGTGTCTACTATGATCCAGTGTGTTTTAGGATAACTTCAGAGTCATCCTAGCAGTATGAATGCCATCAGCCCACAGATGCACCATCAAAACCAAAATGAGAGACTGACTTTATGCCATTTTGCCTCATTGTCAGTGAAGGTTCCTAATTTTCTGGGTGAAATTTTCCTTCTGTAAGTAAGTCATCTTCCATAATAAGTTGAAGGTACAAATGCTCATATGTACCTATGCAAGATTCAGCCTGACAGAACAGCCATTAAGTTCTCTGATAGCTTATTATCAACTCAAAATTATGGATATCATGTTTTGCAGGCATTAAGTGATATTAAACTGAATGCAAAGAGTAAGAAATAGAGTATCATCTAATCCTTCCTCACCCAGTTCTCCACTGCCTTATTTACTCCACTCCACCAGGAGTAACTTTTCTCAGGGAAATATTTGCAGCATGGGAAATTTCCTTAGCAGGATGAGAGTGGGTGCAATGGCCAACCTTGCCCCCTCATAACCCTCTGTGTAAGGTCCCTGTAACCAAATGTCAGTGGGATGGGGCATTTTGGCTATTCTCTATTTCATACTGGGGATATGGAGAGTGTGAAATTAAATTAGAGGTGCCTTCAGGCTAGCCTCCGACTTGCATGGATGGTTAGCTTTCTAGCCAAAACCAGAGTAACAGAAAACACAAGAGTGATATAAACAAAGAAATAATACTAATCAGCCAACGAATTTCTTTACAAAGTGTGTACAACACTTCTCCCCCACTGCCATGTATACTTTTGGTACTCTAAAGGAAAGGCCAAAAGGGGAGTAATAAAAACACCCTAGGGTACTAAGAAATTGGCTCATAAAATAACTACAGTAACAATGTCAATTATTAGCTTTACAGTACAAGATAAATATAAATGGACTATATCCCCAAACTAGCAAAATATGGGGAATCAATCTCAATAAAAAGAACTGTTAGGGTAAGCTATTTGGGAAGCAGATACAAGCCCTGCCTGGCTTAGAAACGTTAGCCTGCCCTTCTCTGTAGTGATTAATGTCTTCTGCTGCCAGACGACACTGAACTTCGCAGCGAGTGAGGCTTGGAGGGAGGTATTTGTAATGCCTGTCTGTAAACTCCAGAAGCATTATGACTTCTGTGGAGGATAAATGAACAAATCTCTGTATTTCTGCTAGAAGATAGACTCTGCTAAAACAGAAATTAAACATATTTACAAGACAGTGAGTTATGATAGAAACCTGACCAGGCATTTCTCAAAGTGGCTGGCATCATCGTCTGCTGACAGTGCCACACTCAGAAAGCTGATCTCCAAGCCTGTTGTGAGAAGCATAGATGTTATCACAGCACAAAAGTGTGGGAATTCTGATTTTTTTCCTAATCTTTTTCCTCTGGGAAAATTAAAATGGCTCTTTTGTTTTTCTTTTCTCTTACTTTAGAACAAGGTTAATGGGCACATTTTTTGAAGGGGGAGGTAGTGGTGGAGTTACACCAAAGTTGGTTTCATTGCAGGTCAACTCATCATTGATCTGTGCTTGCTTGGGCTGCTATGGCACCTCACCAGTCTCATCACTCAAACATATCATCCCTTTACTCATGTCCACAGCCAGACTAGCTCTCACATGCCAGCTGTAGTCTCCCTTCTGCTTAATCTGCTGTAGAGTGTCTTGAAAGATGACTAGCCAGAGTGCAGCATTGGACACAAATACGCACTGGGAGACCTGCTGAAAGATGACATGAGTCACCCCATTTCTTATGGTACAGTGAAAAGTCCATAAGCTTCTGCTTGAGTTCACATCCTAGTTATAATTTTCTTATCATTTTAGGGTGATGTCATCGGTAAAAAATGCACAAGTGACTGAAATTAAATAGAAGGCTAGGCTGTTCCTTGCAGCATTACCACATTACTAGAGAGGGAGAGGGAACACAGAGGGCTTTTTCTTTTATCGCTTTTGGTATCCTTATTTCTCAAGACAGGAAGGTCAGCTTTTCCACAGCATCCTGCTATGCTGTTCTCTTTCAAGGCATTAAAATGCACCTAGGAGTGTACTCTCTGGGCCTCTCTGGTGAGCTCTTCCCTGGCTCCCAAGGTCCTTGGAACAGAGAGATTCATTAGCCAACACCCCAAGGCTGCATGAAAATGGTCACCACAGGCTCGACTCAAATAGTTCATTGCCCAGTGCAGCTATTAAAAAACAATTTGTTAAATTGTATGACTAGAAAAATGCTTAAACATGTCAGTTGTTCTAATTTTTCAGGGGGGAAGGAGGAATATGTTTTAAAGAAGGTTCATAAAGCACATAAGAACTGATTTTAACCAGATGGCTTTTCAGTCTCAGGTAATTGTTATGATCAAGACAGTACATTTCTGAGGCACCTCAAGGACAATTTCTGTTCCAAGCACAACCAAATTATGTAGAAACAGAAGGCACTATCCGTGGCAGGTGAGATTCACAACTCTTTTGCGTCATTACTAAGATTACTAAATGTAATGCTATGCTGACTTAAGGAAAGTGTAACGATAACAATTATGATTTAAGAACATAACCCTAATTACATTAAAATAAAATAATAATAATATCATTAACAAAGAGACACTTCTGAAGAGCAATTTTCATTCAGAACCAATTTTCCTGTTCTGGGCAGAAGTCCATCCTAATCACATTGAGAGTCAATATATTACTCTTTGACTTGAGGCAAAGGCATGTCAATTCTTGACAGCTTCTGCAGATGCTCTGTCCTTCTGCAAAAAGCCCTTCGGTGTTTGGACAGGGTGGTTTGCAAAAGGGTTTCATGTCACAGTTATTAGGTAAAGTATAAAATCCCTCAGCAGAAAATGCAGTCATCCTATATAGCAATGTCGTTCTCCCTTTTATGCATGAAATGTATCTCTAACTTGATCCAAAACAGTCAACGGCTTGAGGGAGTGCTCTGTATGTGGCAGAAGTTTTCCATTTTCTGTGTTGCATTTTTAAAGCTCTGCAGACATTTTACCACAGGGCTCTGGCACATGAAGTGGGTTTGTGGCTTTGCTGGGGTTGTTATTTCAACCACTTAACAGCAAGGCTAAACAAAGTCACCAGTGTCTCCCCTTGAGAAGAAAACTGATCAGACCCACACACTAGTATATGCCATTTCCATGAACTAACAGTCTAGAAAAAGCAGCTACAGGGGAAAACCAAAAGTTTCATCTTGTCTGCAGCCAGCAGTCTGTGCAGACTGTGGGGTGCTGGGCAGCTCTCTCCAGAGGACCACAGTTTGTCTGCCCTGTCCTCACACTTGGCTCTTGGCCATGCTCAGAGGCAGACCACCAGACAGGGCAGACTTTGGCGTGACCTTCCAACCATTCCTGTGTCCTGATGGGGACTAAGTTTATTCAGAGCACATCACTAAGTACTGGCACATGCTGGTCGCAGCGCATCTGTATGTCTCAGCTCCACGGGTCACACAAACCAACAAGGCTGGGAGGTTTCTCAATGAGTTTCTCCTCTCTCCTCTCTCTGTCAGCTTTGTCCCTTCATCTTCCTTTTTTTTTTTTCATTAACATCAAGAATGTTTCATTAACATACTGCATTAACATCACGAATGTTCTCTTGCACATTGTCCCCTGGCCCCAGCTATGGTAATAAAGTGATCAGTCTTGGCACAGTGGCCCCAGACCTGAATGTGGTATGCACTGGAAGCCCCGTGGCTCCCAACCTCAGCCAGACCTGAGGAGACGGATGAATAAACTTGAACCATGTTACTAAAATGGTAACTCCATTCTGAAAGCACATTTGCTAATGCACAAGCTGCTTTCCAAATCAGGCAAGCCAGTTCCTGTTCCCAGTGCACAGAGACAAAAAAAAAGTCTGGCGTCTCAAGGTACAATGTTTTTATGAGAAAAATAGGGGTAATAGTGCAAGGAGTTTACATCTGTGACTGTTTGCTCAGCTATTTTGGTAACAAACTTCACACAGAATATAGTCAATACAAACTTCAGCCCATATTCATAGCACCCATCCTAGAAAACAACTTTTCATAAAAAAACCCTAAAGTTAGAATTCTCTTTGGTATGAACACTCTTGCAACGTACCAGAGCTAATGCTGAGACATGGCTGTAGCATGGCTTCATTTTTTGTGTTGTATGGGTAATAAATTATTCTTTCTGCTTTGGAACCCAGATTTATTTGCTAAGTATCTTCATATCCATTCAAGTCACACACCACCCCAAGGTTCTTAAACACAACAAATATTTACAATTTAAGTCACATCCCACAAACTAGATTATATTGCTTTTATGCCTAAGCATGAACTAAAAGACACCAAAATACTCTTACAAAAGAAAAGTTATAGGGATGCGGTGAGGATTCTGAAGTTTTGTAATTTTACAAAGAAAGAGAAAAAAGACTCCAAGTGGAAAACCATCTTGTTGATATAGTAGCTAAGTTAAACTAGACGCTTCAAGCGTAACTTACCATTAGAAGTCCCAGAGGTGGTTCTATTTACCAGGGAAGGGATGGAAGGGGTAAGGGAAATTAATATTAATTGGGTTTATTTAACTTGGCCATTGGCCATAAAGTTCAGATAAAGTGCATTTCCCAGCCAACTCTCGTACATGTAAAATTTCACCAAGTCAGATGTAACTTATTATGTGTTTTGTCACTTCAACACGAAAAAGAAAGTACAAAGCTGTACAAAGGAGCGGTTGCCCTGCTTCTTTTGGCCATATTAGATGCTTTCATGATGCAAACATAGCTGTAAGAAACATTTTTGTAACAATCCTGGCATTGGCCATCCAAAATTAAAACTGTAAACATGGCACTCTGACTCCCCTCCTCTGTAACTAAAGGATCTGAGCAAAAGCAAATTCTCCAGAGACCTTAATACAGCAGAACCAAGCCTCTTTTCAGTAAAGTACTTTTAAAACCTATGATTGGTGGGGGATGAAGGCTTAAAGGTGAAGTGGAATCCCATGAGCAGGGCAATCACTGGGGCTTCCTTTGGACTCATGAATTGTTGCTGGGCTTGTGCACATTTCTTGTGGTCAGTCACACACAACTGGGCTGGCTCCCATTAGACATTCTAGATCATGAGAAAACTAGGCTAAAATCTTGACCTCTCAGCATGACAGATGACACAGCAAATTTCCAGTAGGGCAGAAGGATAGGATGGGATGGGATGGGATGGGATGGGATAGGTGCTCATGATTCCACTGGCCAAGTACCCTGTCTGCTGCATTAATGCTCTCGCTAAACAAAAAATGGGTAACTTCTCTCCCAGCCTTGTGCTGTAGACTACTTACTAAGCTGTGTGCTGCCAAAAAGATACAGCTTTGGGGGAGCTGCTTATTTTTATTGTAGTTTTCAGAATGTGTAGAGCAGTGACTCATGCTGAAACTTTCTTCCCTTCTCTTGAAATTGGTTTCTTGTCACTTTTATGGAACAGAATTTATTTGGCACTTTTAAAAAAATGCAAAAATATCTCCATGCTGGTGCCCTCATTATACTGCACTGTGTGTTATCTCCTGACATCATTTTTCTGTGTCTGTTCTTGAAGCACAGTGCCAGTGGGAAGCTGCACTCATGACATAAAAAGCTTTTTAGGGGTGAAAAAGCCCCTGTGTAAGAGAACAAACTGCTGTTTGTTGTCTGAGAGCACTCTTGAGAAAACCTTGGCCAGAAACTTGCTCAGAGAGCAAGAGAAGAGCAGGTCAAGCTGGAGGAACATCCGAGCAGTAGTGGAATGCATGGGGTGAATTTACATCTCTGGCAAGCTAGGCTTCGGCGTAGAGCTGCAGTACATTCCCCCATGACGGCTTCTCTGCCTGTCACCTACTGTAGGAATGTTTTTCATGTGCCATTTCCTGAAAAGGAACAACCCAGCTGCCTCATTTACTCAGTGAATACATTTGGCATCCGAAGAGGTTGGACGACAAAGTTTCACCAGTTGCATTTGCTCAGGCAAGGACATTTGGCTGTCAGTCCACCCCCATTCCACATGGCCTTCTGCTAGCCTGTTTGTTGATCTGGCCATCGATGTTGTTATGTTTCAGATTGTTGGAACCATGACTCACAATTTCCTTTCAAGAGGGGGGAAAAGGAAAACAAAACCCAGCAAGCTTGCTGATCTTGTACTTGATGTGCAAGTACTAAGCTGCCCTTTCCCAGGAAATAGATATATCTTTCACGCAAAGGCCTTGATCCAGTTTTCAGTCAACAAGTGGCCAGATAACAAAATGTCATGGTAGCTGGCAATGCCTGGCAGCTTTGCTGGCAGCATCAGCCACCCTCTGGCTTCCAGAGGCGCCTTTGGCTGAAACCAGCCCATGGGCCTGGTTTGCAAAATGTTTTCCACCCAAGGCTTACCTAAAATTTTCCCAACATGAAGCCACAGTTTTCAAAGCAGGAAGGGGGAAAGAAGCAGTCTAAACTTAGGTTCCTCTGTCCTTGGTTGGATGTCTGAGTAGGCATATGATTTTCTGAGTGGACTGAACAAACTATGTTTCCAGATCCAGTGTGACCTGTTCAGTCCCAAGAAGTCCATCTGTTAATCCAGGGACTCTGGAAGTGGCTGGAGGACAGAGGGAAATGCCTTGCTGGCCATCTGCTGGAGACAAGATGAGGGATGTGGCTAGGAGAAGATGGCTAGTCCAGGCCAAAACCAGGGATTGGATTATGACTAAGAAGACTGCTGCTGAGGCAGGAGGGAGAAGACCTGGTGGAAATCACTGCCTGTCAGCATTTGCTGTGGTAGTTGTCAGCTGTCCCGAGGTCTTCCCTGAAAGCCAGCAAGCTTACAGCAGTGTCCCTCCGCAGTGCCACCAAAACCTCATTCCTCTTCCCGCTCCACCCTCCTTGCACCTCCTCAGCTGCAGACCTGCTCCCCAGTGCACACCGTGGTCACACCAGAGGTGTAAGTGGGAACATGGCACTGTGACAGTGTCCTTATGTCCCAGCAGGGGTACGAGGAGGAAAGCTTGAGAGGCATCGCTGCTCATGAAGGGAAGGGCAGAAAAGCACGACAGTTTTAGACATCTAGTCTAATTGCAGGTACCCAGGTGTGTGAGGCACAGAACGTATCAGCATACTCATTTCATAGGTGGGATGTGGAAATGCTGAAGAGAAATGGCTGTGCCCAGGTCATGCAGAGTGAGGGGAAAAGGTGAGAATCCAGGTGAACCCAGCACCATCCCATGCTGCAGCCACCAGGGATGACATGGGAAAAGGGGACTCTTGTTGCCTAGCCTTCCCTATGACCAGCAAATTGCAATCTACAGCAGTATCACCCTGGCACCTTTCATCCCTGCTGACTCCTCACCCCTGCTGACTCCTCAGGTTCAGCAAGAAATTTAAGCACATGCTCATTACTAAACACAGTAACTGAAATCAATTGGAGTATCCATGTGCTTCCAGTTAGGCATGATTTCCTCAAAGTATCTCCGGCAACACTTGCTGCAAATGTACTTCACACTCGGAAAGAAAATATCTGGACCAATATATACCTAGGAGGCAAACTGCTGCACACTAATCCTAGCCTGCATGCTTCCTCCTGCCTACTGAAAAAGAGTTATTGAAAGCACAGGGTTCAATAAGTTGTCTGTGACCCACACATTGCTCAGTATTTTACCCTGAGATCATAGCCACAAAATGAGCACAAGAAAAAAAAAAAAAAGAGGAAAAAAAGGAAAGGAATTCTACATCCCACCACATTCATCCAAGTCTTTGCTGGCATCTCCAAAGAGCAGAGTTTGTTAAACAGAGATTTAAGTTGCTGATAAATTGGCTTGGATGAAAATAGAGGATCTTCTGTCCTGTCTTTAGATAATGCTCCGTAGGGTCCTGTGGCAGAATGGAGCTTTGAGAGGCACTGCCTGTGGAGTTAAAGAAGAGGAAAGCAGCAATCTCTTCACTGAGCCTCCGAGTGAGTCAGTAGAAGGATTTATTACTCCACTGTATATACTGCTTGTAAGTAGTTCATCTTTCTCCCTCTGCCTGTTTATTTGTCTCTTTTACTGTCCCTAATGAAGAATCCCAATGTTATCAAGTCTGAATTACACACACTTTATGTTTCTAACGTTTATTCTGCTGATATCCCTTCTTTTCTGGTACTTTTGGCTGCTGAGATGCGTTTGACCTGCTGTTGGGAGGAGATACAGCTGCTAACTGCATTCTTCACTCCATCTGTTTTCACTGATTGGTATAACTCCACTAAAATCAGTGAGACAGCACTCCTATCAAGCTGGTATTACACAGTTTAGAATCAGGACTATAACCTCTGGACAATTTTGATTTTTGCAATTAATTCAAGATCCACCACCCAAGTTTTTCTGTGGCACTTCAAAATCCGCCAGAAAGTGCTAACCATTATGTAGGCATAATTTCTTGGGCAGATGGAAAATTGCCTATAGAAGCATTTGGCACAGGTTTGCAGGCAAGCAGTGCACTTTGGTATACAGCTGGCTCTCGAAATCCAGTACTTACATCTTCTTTGCACTGAGAGAAAGGGGGGCCCTGAAAAAGCATGTTTCTGGAGCTTCTCTGGATGCTCAAACCTGATGGGAGAGTTCCCATGACAGGATACACTTTGTGGAGCCAGCAGTAAACAATCCACAAATTTCTTCAAAGTCAGCAGGACCCCGCGGGGCACTGTCTGTCCCTTCCTGGATGGCGGCTGTCTTGCTTCCCTCAGTTTTATGGGTTCTAATCTATTTCCACCCGTTACCCTATTTTATGGTTGTGGCTGATAAGATAAATTAGTCTCTTTTTTGGAAGTGTCACAGTTTAGAGAGCACACGGCTGTCAACCGGAGCCCACTGTTCCGTAGGCTTGTCCACTCCATGACCTCATATAGCATAAAATAGAAATCAAAATTATTTTAGGACTTGAAAACGCACATGCATCCCCATCAGACATTCCTTCAGAGACTCGTGTAAGATCAGAGCGATTGTTTTTTTGCTCAGCATCCCACCCCCCATGGTGCTCGCTAGCTGTGGCCTGTGTGCATATCGCCAGCACATGTGCACGCACGCGGAAATGTGGCGAGGGGCAGGTAATTAGCCCTTCTGGAGGGGACATGCCTTTCTCCTGAGAGCAAAACAAGAGAGGTCTGAGGATGGGGAGGAGAGCAGATGTAAGCTATCGAGGAGGGAAGCTCTCAGACAGGACACGAGGGGTAACATCTGACCAGCCTGAAGCTGGAGAGACTGGTACTCGCTTCATCTGAGAATACCAAAATGCCAAAGACAACTGATGGATCAACTGAGCTTTCAAAAACAGAAAACTTTTCAGATCAGATAGACTATGTGAATGGCTCACTGCGACAGGATTTCTGTCGTACGCGCCATTCCGCTCTGCTCATGCCCTGTAATATCACAAAAACGGCCCTCCCCAGGGTGCTTTGGCGGGGTTTGGGGATGCAAGAGCTTGAAGGGGATGAAGGCTCACTGGGCACTTGCAGGGCAACCAAAAGCACAACTCACAGCCCTTCTAAACACACTCAACCCAAGCTGCAGTCTTGTCACACAGAGATGGTCCTGAACGACGGTCGGCAGGTTTTTTCCAAGCACGTTCACCCATTCCTCATGAAAATGGTAAGTTAAGGACAGTAGTTTTCTATAAAACACAACCATTCCTTTCCCTTTTCCCCCACAGGGTTAGCGCTTGTGCTGACTGTTGAAAAATCAGTCATTAACAGCCAGGAAATGACTTTGCCATCAATCAGAATATTGCTCAGCCATGTTTCAGCTTTTTTCCCCTTTCCCTGCGTAATTATTCTCATCCTCTGCTGATTACAGTTTATAATAGCTATAATTCTCTCAAAATCAATCATTACTTGACTTAACCACAGGGTTACCAGTAGAAACATGAAGGAACACAGATATCCTGGACTGTTTTTTAATTATTATTCTTATTTAACAACACACAAGCTTTTAGGTAGATCACATTTAACCTTCCTCTTGGCAGTATTAAGCAGCAATTATTTTATTTTAATTTTGGTTTAAATCACGAAGTGTTTGATTACATGGCCATTCCAGCCACACCAGGTGTTTTGATGACATGTTACTAGCAAGTTATTTTGACATGAAATCTCAGTGGTTGTCCTAAATTAAACCACCGTAAAAGGACAAATATGTCTTGTTTGCCAACACAGACTCCGCAATCAAAGTAAAACCGAAGTACCTGATTTTTTTATTAGGATTATAGGTAAACACAGTTAAATCAAAGGTTGGTTTATGGTCCTGTAAGGCAAATTTTGAGTACACTAAATTAAAAACAATACTTAGATTTTAAAATCACATTTTTCCTGAACAGAGTGGAAATTTGTAGCTTACCACACGCAATCATATTCCTACTACAGCTGAACAATGGGTTTCTGTTATTCCACTTGCACCATGTGTCAACTTGACACCACTTTGCCACTAAACATTTTCTCTTGCCCATATATTTAGTTAGTTTCCCTTACTGATTATGTGGGTCTCTCATGCAGAAAAAGGAAATATTTAAAAATTGAAGGAAATAATTATATGGAATAACCAAAATTGGAAGCTGGACTGAAGAGCAGGTGTAGAGTCTGAATTGACTTTTAAGTTGAAATAAAGTCTTAATTTAAAATAGAACTTTTTTTTTTTTTTTAATTTGGGTGAGGAAAAGTAATTTATGAGATTATAGCATTTGATAGGGAATAGGAACTAAGTCAGGTGTTTCGAGCCTCCTCTGTATAAGGATATGACAGAAATACACAGAAATACACACAGAACATTATGATCCTACAGTTCCACATATGTTCTTGCACAAAACCTATTCAGACATTTTTTTGTGAACTATTTACATATCAATTTCCACGTGTAATGGCCATGTCATATGTCTGGCTCCTCTTTATTTACCAACTTGCAACCAGCAGTATATTATTGTTAATCTTGCCCTGATGAATGGGAGATCTTACATATTTTGCTTACAAGGGCAAATCTGGGGGGAAACTCACAGCAGTTAACATACAGATATGGTATACCCATACATTGTGCCCTTTGTAACTATCTGCACTAAGGAAATCAACTGCTCTGGCATGTCAAAATAGAGTACATGCATTACTGGAGACACTTTGCCAGTCTCAGATCATGAATAGCAAATTCTGATATTAAATAGCTAACTATACTGGGACTAATGTTCCCCTGTGTTGCCTCAGATTTGTTCATAAGACTGGTAGGAAATTTTGGAACAAGCACTAAATGAAAGAGTTCCTGTTTTATCCAGCCTTTCTTCATAATCACGTGATCTTGCATTTCACTAAACCCCATCTCTTCTCAGCTGCCCCAAACATGGGTGCAGCAGCAAACTGCCTGTTGGAGACCACTTTATCAAAAAACAACAAAGGAGGACCACGTTTCTTTGGCAGATAGCATGACAGCAGGCCTAGCCTTGAGTAAAAGGTCACTTGGACTGCGTAGCCCATCCAGTAAACTGCTTCTTCTCAGCCTGGTCCAAATTCTGGTGGGGTCGCTGAGGCTTCCTACTGACCCCAGCGGCCCTCGGTGTCCGAGAGGAGGAGGGTGCTCGGCGAGCCCTGCCTCTCGCAAGGAGCTCTGACATAGC
Organism: Aquila chrysaetos chrysaetos; assembly: GCF_900496995.4. Classification (NCBI taxonomy): domain Eukaryota; kingdom Metazoa; phylum Chordata; class Aves; order Accipitriformes; family Accipitridae; genus Aquila; species Aquila chrysaetos. The sequence goes on along the minus strand of NC_044006.1, from coordinate 42,435,374 downwards.
CCAGGGGTCTCTCGGTCGCATGAGAAATGGTTTGTAGGCTCAGGGCCCCAGGGGCCATTATTTCAAAGTCGTGCAGCCATCGTGCAGCCGCACGAAGCACCTCCTGCCGTGTCTGTGCCTTTCAAGAAACAAAGCTGTGTTGTGAACTATTGGGGATGTTAATAGCTTTCTTCCCTCTAGAGGTTTGCTCCTGCTTTGGCCCCAAATATTTCAAAATAGCTGAAGCTGGCAGTAAGAGCCATGGGAAGAAAAAAGTGATGCATGTTAATTTCTGGTTTAGACATGATGAGAATTTCATTCTCTTCATTAAAATTCCCCAGTGCCGATGGGATGCTCCTCTGATTCATGGACTATACCTTGTAATGCTCCTCTGTGAGAGATCATATATGCAGCCTGATGTCTTTAAACAGTTTTGTTTTCTTCTCCTTCCAAATACTCCAGCTATCATTCTCCTGATACATAATATGCTGTCCTTCCAGTTAGATGGTTGCATGCTTGTGCAGGAATTTCAGGGCATGTTTTTAATTTCCTATAAAAAGACTGAAGTTATCAGAAATAGCAGCATGGAGACACACAGTGAAAGGTTTGCAGAGGAACCTGCTACTAGTAAATAGAAAAATAAAATGCAAAAGCAAACTGGGATTCAGACTGACATGGGGGTGGGTTGGGGGGGCATAGAAGAGCATTTGTGTACTCCGTAGAACAAATAATCCCATCTAGTTGTCCTGAAGGAGTGCCTGAGGAGGACAGACAGAAGGGCTCAATTTCTGGGTAACCAGATCAGTTGTTAAATGCCTATTAAAAATATCCCATCTGTGGGAAGCTATGGTGTTTTGCCACTCAGAAACAACAGCTATATATGCTTATGCTATTTTTGCTTAGACAAAGAGTGGAAAATTTGCATTTAACATGAGCAAAAGTAAAATCCTTATAACACAGCACTGTGTGGTCTCTCCTTAACCTGCTTAATCAACTTGGACCATAGCAACTACTTTCCAAACATACAAATAGAGCTCTTAGATATCTAGAGATAGAGGAGACAAAGGCATCGAGGATTCAGAGTAACAGGCTGCAGAGATTAATGTTCCCTCCCACCCTGCGGAGTATTTTTATTCTGCTGTGATTTTTAAGATAAACATGGAAGACAAACATGCAGTACTTTTTCCACTGAGGAGGCGTTTCAGGAGCACTGCACTCACTCCGCCACGAAATGCACTTCTCAAAATGTGAGCAGAATGACACTGGAGCGGTGTGAAGCAGGAATCAGAAACTGATGAAAACCAGGATCAGACTCATTCTCTGGCATAAAAGGCAGCACACTGCACGTACAAGTAGGTGACCTGCTGACCAGGTTTTTTGACTTTAACAATCTGAAACAAACACCATCCATCCAAGGAAAATAAGAAGACCAGAAGCCCACTATGGTCAACTGAACGTGGAACTGACATCATCACAAAAGTGCTTAATAGCACACCCGTGCAAGGGATGCGCTAAAATTCCTCAAGATAGATGCTGGGTCAACTGAGCAGAGAGGAAGGGTAAATATGGATGCCATAAGGACAATTCCCAAATGTATGTGAAAGAAGTTCGAGGTTGGGTGTGTATTTCCAGTGTCTGAGTACTTACCAAATATTTTAAAACAGAGGACGAGATCACCAATAGGTATAGACAAGTGAGGTTCTGCTGAATGGTTCTGGTGACCATTTATGTATTCATTTTGAAATAAGCATGCTCCATCATACCAACCCCGCTGCCATGAGTGTGGTGTAGTGTCAGCCTGCACCACCAGCCTTTCCCAGGGAATGGAGCTGACTGAAGAAACCACATTTCTCCTGAGAAGTCACCTGAAGGCTTCCAAAGAGCAGCATGGAGACCTATATCTGGACTGTACGTTCATTAGGGGAGAAGCATGCAGCTTGTGAAGCAACAGGATGAAGTGTGAACAGTAATATTGATTCATTTTGTACCAGACAGAACTGGTACACATGAACTCAATTTCATTGCTAGGTATAAGGAAGAGCAAAGCTCAGCAAATTGGGAGGTCAGTATTGTTCAAATCACCATGCAAGATGAGTAATAATCACAGCCCCATAGTAACCTCATTGATTCACATTGCATAGCATCACCATGAACAGATCCCATGGGAAGCCCTTTTTCCCTGTTTACTGCCTTGCCAGGAGACATTGTTCACCCTAGATGAGCATGACCTATGTGACTTAGTACAAAGAATAACCAAATACACCTCTCAGTCCACCACTCTCTTTCACCACCTCCACTGTCACTGTATACTCTGCATTTTAAGAAAAATACACATCACACTGAGGTTTAAAATACCACGTTGAATCTCACTGTGATGAACTCCATCAGTGCTGGGAGAAAGCTGACTCCTTCAGACTTTTCAGACCAAGAATCTATGCTGGAGCCTGAGAGGCCAAGCCCTGGAGCTTGGTTATCAGTGTACAAATCTGTCATCGTACAGAGCAGTATCACTGAATGATAGGGCAAGCCTGTGAAAACAGATAGAGTTTCCCTAAAAACCCTACCTAAAAAAAATACAAATCAGTGGTAGCAATAATACCACATTATTCTTTAAGTCACCTATTTAAAGTCACTTCTTTTTTTCTAACTACCCTAGGGTGCCGCATATGTTTTCAAGTCTAGCTATAGAGTGAGGGTGTTTTCGTGCCAAGTACTACAGACCACACAGAAGAAGCTGCAATTAATGGCATTTCAGTGTTCTGCATTGCTGATCTACTTAACAATCCATTTTCGAGGACATTTTAAAAGTTGTTTAGCTGACTGCCAAAAATGAGGATCATTAAAAATAGATTCGCAGCTGTTCGGGAAAGCTGAGATATAATTTTGTCTTCATTATGCCTTATTGCAGATGTTATTGATTTAGTCTCACTGCATTTTGGTGGGCAATATCAATTCACGCTGTCTTTGACTTTGGAAACTGGGAATTCCATTTATTCTTATTTTTAGAGCTCACAGTATAGAAGGAGGGAAAATAACCATGAAGTATATTTGGGAAAGAGCCTCTTTGTGCGGCAGCACTATTGTGCAGGTGATCAGAGCTGATAAGCTCATCAAATCATCCCTACACGGTGAGCCTCAGATTGCAGCAGAATGTGTACAAAACATGCCCTGAAATTAGTAGGTGCATCTTCTATGAGAAGGGCCTACAGTCTTACAGATCAGAGACAACAAAGAAAAGCGTGGATGTGATCACATGCTATCTTCATGATACTACTGCTTTTTTTCATTATTAATACACTATTTTCACTGCAAGATGGCACTATTCAGAATAATAATTTACAGTGAAATGTCCCTAAACATACGATATCATTGCCAAACACAGAAGAAAGTCACTTTCTGCTCCAAGGAACTTTCATTTAGTTAGAGTTTTCACATGCAGCTGCAGAAACTGGGTCTGTGTACATATAGGTATATATAAGTTTGTGTGTATGTATATGTAGGATCAAATGCTGCTTTGTGGCATGTGTGAAGATTCAACTCACTCTGTCTCACTCTGTCATAATCAGCTTAACCAGGAGCAGAAGACTAAATTCCCTGGTATTTGATCACGAGCGTAGGAAGACTTCAAGAGTTCCTCCAACAGAAACTGCATAAATAATTCCTGGAATTTTAAATAAAATGCATATGTAAAAGTGCAAAGGACAAGGAGCAAAAATAAAAACGTTAATAATAGCACAACCACTGAATTATGCATTAAATAAACCTCTCACTCACTCATTCTCAACAAGCACTACACATACACGGGCTTGATTGTGTAACACTTTGAGTGTTGCCCTTTCGGATGGAGAACAATCTGCAAATACCCTTCCTCTGTCCAACCAGTTACTTTAAACAGTTGTGCTTCTTAACACCCTCACGCTGACTTCGGTGAGCCTTCTCACTCAGCCAGGCTTTAATGCTTTGTAGCCATTTTCAATGGAGTGAAAGACAACTAATGCTGCAGCCCTCTTCTTTATTGTGCTGAAGAGGACCCACACATGACCAGCGTGTGGGTTGGGAAAGCAGCTGTGGCATTGTTAGCCAGCACTCGCTTCCCACATACAGTACTACCCTGGGATGAATGAACCCACCACAGACAATTGTCACCCACAGCATTTCTAAGGAGTTCTTTGTCTGCTTCCATCGCTTAATCCAACAGACTTCCTAGGCTAAAGTTAGCACTGTGCACACTGCTGATTTTTGCCTTAGAGCGTTCATCTTGGAAACCATGGTATGAGACAGTCTTGCTGCTTCACTTGAGTGCAGATTGATCTGCAGCAAGGGAAAGGGACAGGCATTTTGCAGTGAAGAACACCTAGTTTTGGTAATCGCATAAAATGTCATTTTTCTCCAGAACTGCTGAGAATGCTTAACAGTTCGCAACCTCCAGAAGGCCTTCATAAAGGGCTGGGGACTGTAAATCCCACACTAGTATTGGCAAGCCTTCAAATATAGTGGGTCTATGCGCGTGAGTAACTGCACACAAATGCAAGTAAAGGAATTCACAGATTGTCTCACAGTGTCTTAAAAGGAACCCAAAGCTCTTTACAGACCACAATGTACCTCACACCCACAGAAGGATCTCTCTACAAAAGGGCTTTACACATGGAAGTCTGAATTGGGAGCATCTCAGAAAAATAGAGAGCTGAATGATCCCTTGTGGCACTGAGCCCACTGCTACTAGTAATCCAAACCCCATGCTTTGCTAATTTAATTCTTTACCCAACAGAGTAGAGTACACATACTGAACTTAAAGCATAGTAGCTTTGAAGGGAAGAAGGACGATTCCTGTGCTTAGGTTTATGTTATGCTACTTCGGGCTTTGGCCAGGCAGTCTGCATTAGGGGTATGTATGGCCTCAGGAGATGCTGTGAGCTGACATAACTCACTTTGGCCAAAAGAGAATAGCACTTTTCTTCCTCACTGGTCCCATACGATCCCATCGCTTGCCATGTGCTGGTGCTGATGCTCATCCGACCAAAACCTGCATGACAGAGGGCTGGAATGGCATGGTGAGGGGAGGAGGACAGGCAGGTAGAAATGGATAAACAAGGATAAAGGCCTCTTGTCTTCCATAGGTGTGAATCTTTCCCTAGACTTGGCTATCCTTTGAAATGATGTCGACATGTGACTGTCATCAACAAGACATGGAGACAACGGAACTTCAGGATCAGCACTTCAGCATTTTTTCAACTAAATACGTGTATTCTGACCAAAACCCCGCATCTTTACAGAAGAAACTCTCAAGTTTCAGCCAAGACATATAAATGTGTGACAGAGAAGGGATGTATAGAGCTATACTGTGTTTGCAGGAACATAAATCCTTTTGGGCAGCACAGCCAACTTCCCTGTGCTTTGGCCAGGAACTCAGGTGTCTCAAAGAAGGTGGACGTGGTCCTTGCTTGTTGGCTGACACATAAAGGATCAAACCGGCACTTATAAACATGAGCTGCTATTGCCTTAACTTGTAGCTCAAGGCTGTAACAGTATGTCTCTGCTGCTGAGTGGCGTCCCATTGGACCTTGCTGTGTGTCACCTTTCTAAGCCTCAACAGACAGTAGTAAAGGGCTGTACTCATTACTGCTCACTGTGGCTTTGGCCCATAAGCCCAAGTGTCTTGGCCATCTAGTCCTATTATTTACTGCTTTCTTGGTTTGCTTTTCACCATTACGCAAAGCCTGTGAACATCACCAATGATATTGCAGCACAGGCTGTGGCCACTGCTTTGGGTCCTTATTTGGTTGTTGAATCTTGCCCTAGTCACTTGTCCATATAAGCCTAAATGTGTGGCTCTTGGGAGCTCTGTGCAAGCATTTCCTAAGTGTTTCTGTGCGCTTCCTGGCATTATTCAGCTGGACCACATGGACTTTCTCTTCAGGGAAATATCTGAGGTTCTCAGACACATCCATCTTTGTGCTCAGTTGCTATCTGATCTCTGGGGGCTCCACTGCAGTGCTCCCACACTGTCAGGCAGAGCTGCTTTCCTGCTTCTTTTGCACTGATTAACAATGTCTTGCCTCTTCTGACTCCCAGCTTCCCACTGCTTTGCGGGTACTCTGTGCTCAAATTCCCATTCAAAGCTGAACTGGTTTTCAGCTCTGCTGAGGAATTCTGTGGCCCGTTATCGGAGTACTAAGTCATGACAGCCAGGCCTTGCCAAGGGCACTGCAATGTCTTAGTCTCAGTCCTTGCTTCAGCGTCCTTCAGACAGCATCATTCTTGCTTGGAAATGGAGTAAAAAATTAGTATGGCTAATAGCATGATGATTATTCAGGATCAGGTTCATAACTCATGATGCAGTCAAGTGGCTCCTTCTGTGTTCTTCTGTTCACTCTGCACTGTCCCAGATCTGCCCTTTTGGGAGCAGTCATGCCATGCCACTGCATCTCCTTTTCGTCTGTCTGTCTTTTCCCCGTCTGAGAAGTATGGACACACTACACAGGCGAAGACCCTTCTCTCTGACATTTAGACAACTGCAGTGCAGGTGTATACAGATAAACTAGTCCCTTGCAGATTCTTGCACAGCCAATGGAAAGAAACAATTTTAAAGCACATCAAGCTTTTTCAGAGAAGTACTTTAAAATAGAGCAAATCGTGACCTACAGTTCACTGACAATATTGACTATATCTTCAGTGACTAAAATGGGAGACCAGTGTCTGGATGTGGAGTTCAACGAGATGATACCAGCTCTGAAATTGCTTAGCACTTTTCAAAAAAAACCCTCATCTTGTGTTCTCATCCCTCAGCAGATAGGACTGACTCATCTGCTGCTGCATTTGCAGCTGATGATTGTCCCAGTCCAAAAGTACTAAGCATTTTACTGCCTCCAGTACCCTGTTGTGTTTGATGCCTGATTTGACTGTCTAGCACTACCTTTGAGAAGGGCTTTTAGGCAGGTTGATAGATTGTGTCTTTTATTGCATAAAAGATTTGTGAAGCCTCAGTACAGACAATGGGCAATGTCATTTTCTCTCATTCCAGTCTAATGTCGAGTGCAGTCCACAATGGCTTATTCACCACACTGCTTGTTGTCAGAAGGCACATTTCACTAACAGCCAAAGGCAAACTGGCAAAAATGTTCCCATCAAAGAAGCACAGGGAATGGGTCATTCTCAGCCCAGACATTTTCCCGTTCTGTATTCACATCATCTCTACTTACACACGCTACAAGCTGATGGCTTCAGAGTAGTGATGCTGCTAGATTTCCTTTCCCAGTATCACCCTTTACCTCATGTCGCTCTACAGAGTAGCAATGTTTTATGGTATGTGCCCGGCTTAAGCAATCTTTATGCTTTCAGATGCCCACCTGGGACCTCTGACTAACCCCACCATGTGGCAGCTGCCTTATGGCTTTGCAGTACTCTGCTGCACATGCAGAGCATCTGGACATTTCCACTGATGGAGGCATTTCCTGAATGAGTCTGAGTGTGTCTCAGAAGGAGAACGGAGCTCAGCAGAGATTGCCAGATGCCTGGATTAGCTGGCCTCGGTCTCCTCTGCTGCATGTAGTCTGTGGTCAGTCTCATACCCCTTAGCAGCTGCCATAGCTTGGTGTCACCAGCCCAGCTTGCCTCTTGCTCAGGTTTCCCTTTCTCCAGTGATACGATTTTTCACCCATGAAAGACAGCTGACTGGACCTACTAGAGTGCTGCTTGAGCCTGCTACCTGCCACAGGTACAGCAAGCTCAGTTGGTCTCCTGTGACCAGACAGGATTGGGCAGGGGATTTATTTCACTGCTGTGCTCAGCGCATTAGGATGATCACACCCAACATCTCACTTCCCACAACTGTGCTCTTTAAACACCCCACACGAGTGCTGGCGGATGTAATGACTCTTCCTTTCCAGAGCCCGGCCAGTTCCAGCTCACCAGAGGTGCTGGTATGACATTGCAGCTGATCCTGATCCAGCTGGCACCCAAGTGGCCTCTGAGCCCATGGGGGCTGGATAGTGGGCAGCTCTCTCCCCTGTCTGCGCTCCCATGAAAGTCACAGCGCAGAGCTCCTCCTCTGCAGTGTATGTCTGTTTGTCTGACTGCCTCCTCACTGCCTCAGTCCCTGCTTTTTTATTTCCTGGAACAACAGTTGCGCTGGGGTACAAAATGGTCCAGCTTCTCTCACATCACATATGACAGTCCTTAGACCAGGCCGTTTGTCTCCATCCTGCCTGTGGTGAGGCTGCACATCCACCTGGTGTCCAAACGGTGAATTGATGGTCTGGTTTCACTCCCCGGACCCTGTGCAGTGTCTCCCTTTCTCCCTGAACGCTGCTCTTATGTCTGCCTGTCAGGGAAGGTACCTCAGCAGATCTCCCACTGCGGTTTTGCTCCTTTCCCTGGGTAGATCAGCTGCCCTCTAACTGTAGGAAATCTTGCTCAAAGATTGCAAAAATACCATGTAGAAAGACAGGTCCCCTAAGCAACGGTGTCTGTAAACAGGGCCTTTCTGATTTCAAAGTTGCAAGGCAGAGTTTGGCCCTGCACATACTCACTCTCTCAGCTGTCCTGCCTTCGGGTGAAGGCAGGATCTCTCCAGACACTCTGCCTGGGGTCATGGTGGTCATCAGCTCTTCCTCACCCAGAGTTTGCTTCTGGTATCTCACTGACTTCTTGTCCTTTGTCGTGGTTTAACCCCAGCCAGCAACTAAGCACCATGCAGCTGCTCACTCACTCCCCCCCCACCCAGTGGGATGGGGGAGAAAATCAGGAAAAGAAGCAAATCCACGGGTTGAGATAAGAACAGTTTAATAGAACAGAAAAGAAGAAACTAATAATGATAATGATAACACTAATAAAATGACAACAGCAATAATGAAAGGATTGGAATGTACAAATGATGCACAGTGTAATTGCTCACCACCCACCGACCGGCACCCAGCTAGTCCCCGAGCGGCGATTCCCCGCCCCCACTTCCCAGTTCCTATACTAGATGGGACGTCCCATGGTATGGAATACCCCGTTGGCCAGTTTGGGTCAGCTGCCTTGGCTGTGTCCTGTGCCAACTTCTTGTGCCCCTCCAGCTTTCTCGCTGGCTGGGCATGAGAAGCTGAAAAATCCTTGACTTGAGACTAAACACTACTAGCAGCAACTGAAAACATCGGTGTTATCAACATTCTTCACATACTGAACTCAAAACATAGCACCGTACCAGCTACTAGGAAGACAGTTAACTCTATTCCAGCTGAAACTAGGACATCCTTGCCTTTCGCTTGTACTTTTTAATCTCTCATCACCATTTGCAGCACATTTGGTGTAATCTGTTTGCATTTCCATTTTTCCCATGCTTCTGAAACACTTCTTAACCTGAAAATGCAGCATTTTCTGGGGTCAGAGGACCAAAACCTTCCTTTGCACTTTATGCAGTGGACCGTTTGGAGGAGCTGCAGCAGGACCTCAGCTAGCGTGCAAGCCAGGAGCCCCCATGCCTGCCAGTCTGGCTCATGGATCTCCCAAAATGTTTCTTCCTCCAGAGCGTGTTTCAGGGCCTGTGTAGGTGTTACCCACGCAGCGTATGTCCTGATCTCCAAGCCGCATCCCTGCTCTGTCGAGGCTGTTCTAGCTTTAGCTACTGTGATTTTTCTTCCCCGTTTGCAAACGCATTTACTTCTCTCATTCCCCATAATTAAAGTCCTGCCATACAAAGCCATGCTCCTCAGTTAGAACTCAGCTCAAATTCGAATCGAAGCCTCCTTGCCGCCTCTTTCCGAAACCCGGAGCCACGACAGCTACGAAGATTAAGCTAATTAATTAAACAAAAAACCAAATACCGCCGCGGCTCGCAGCCGCCCTTCGCGGAGCGGCAGAGGTAACAAATCCCCGCGGCGCAGGTAGCCGCAGAGGCGGCAGAGGGAGGCAGCCCGGCGGCCGGGACAGCCCGGCGGCCGAGGAGGCCCCCGGCCGAGCGCGGCGGCGGCGGCGGCGGCGGCGGCGGCCGAGCGGTGCCACCTGGCGGCGGCCCGGAGCCCGGCGGCGGCCCCGCGGAGCCACCGCCCCCCGGTGGCGGCCCGGCGGCGGCGCGGCCCGGCCCGGCGCGGGGGGGCGCGGCGGAGCGCGGCGGGGGAGAAGCGGCGCTGGCTGCGGGAAAGCGTCCTCCTGCGTTTGCGGCAAGTGCGTTGCAAACTGGTAGGAAACCAACTAACCTTGGGGCTTGGAAGGATTTTTGTTTGTTTGTTCGATTTCCCTCTGCTTTAGATGTTTCCTTGCGTTTTCCTTTGCCGCAGGTCTCTTAGAACTCTGCGTGGGAAGCATCGTGACGACTGCAAAAGGCCCGGCCTGGCTGCAGCGCATGGACAGGCGGCGGCGGGCGCAGGCAGTGCTGGAGGTGGTTATTGTTGTGCCTCTCACTAACCCCTGCAGCCACAGTCGCTTTCCCACTGTCCCGTCAGTGGAGGTACGCAAGCCCCTCAACATCCGTAAGCCAACAGCCCGATTCCTTTAATGCAGGCGAGGTGTGCTCAGGGCGGGTCCGGGACAGGGGAATCCTGACACACTTTTGCAAGAGAAGCATCATCTCCTGGGAGCTTGAGGAATGTCTGGGGACCCTCTGGGCTGCCACAGGGGCCCGGTCCAACCTTTTCATTCATTACATTCAGGTAAAGCGTCAGCTTAGAAAAGCAGGTATTATCTGTAGCCTAAGTTCTGTTGGGAAACAGCTTACCTCAAATGTTGACTAGCAATGACAACTCCTATTATATATGTATTACAACACCGGTAGTAAAACCGACCAGTAAATCAGCACAGGCAAGACGGGACCGTTGAGGTACAGAGTAACTGATTAGGAGTTAGGCTGAAAAAATCCCAAACCTAAGCCTGGCTCAAGCCTCAGGCCAGTTTGTGTTCGCAACCTTTCATTATTTTTGCAAATATAAACACAATAATTGCATCAGCATGGGAAGGAAGCTCCGTTTGGTTCCCCTCCCCACCAGTAAGCTTCTTGCTTGGGCTGGAATTAATAAATACATCATAAACCCTTCCTTCCCCTTTCCCCCTTTGCCCCCCAAATCCCTCGGCCTTTTGAGATAGCATTGATCAAGCGAGGATCTCAAAATGCTTAGTGAAGGTGGGCAAGTGAATTATTGCCTCCCTTGCCTCCAGACAAAGCTACAGGTCTGGCGGGGAGCCTCTTCGGAGGTCGGAGGAAAGCACGAGGTAGAGGAGATGAGAAATTTCAAGCCAGTGAAGGCCCTTGGGGCTCAGGGCTCACTAATGAGCGGGAGGAGGAAGCAACATGTCAAGAGAGGGGGAGGATGGAGGTGAGAGAGTAGGGCGCGATCAAGTGTTTATGGGTCCCCCCGTGCCACAGGAGCCAGCTGCCTCACGTCCCTGCATGGCATTTGTCTTCCTGAACCTCCCGCTGGGAAGCGGCGTCTCCGTTTTGCTGACAGGGAAACAGAGGATGGCGAGTGATTGACCAGGGTCACAAAGGCAGCCAGTGGCTGGGCTGGAAATTGAGCTCTGGCCACTGGAGCAAGGTAGATAAGCAAAAGGGGAAAGGCAAGGGGGGGAACCCAAGAAGTTGTGGCTTTTAATGGTGAAAAAGCACTGGAACTCTTGGGGCCTTCTTCAAACAGCACGGGAGCCTGCCGCTTGCCAAAAATACCAGTTGAAAATACTGGCATTCTTATTTCACTGCGAAGAGATTTGTGGACAGGACTTGGTCTCTAAACCACAGCAAAAAATACGCCAGAAAAACAAAACCAGCCCCAAGTTTATGTGGCAAGAAAAGTATTGACCCAAATCTCAACCACATGGCACATGGGATGTCATGTATACAATGGTATCGTCATGATTTCATAAGTGTTTGGGCCCATTCAGCATAACTGCAGATAACTTACCCTACAAATGTGTGGCTGACTCCACTGGGTCAGGCTGAGCAAAAGAAACAGCCATAGGGTAATAGGGAACAACGCTGGGTGCAGTCCTCGCCTCCTTAATACTGAGCCCCACACACTATAAGGGGCTTCTGCACATGTGGCTGAAGGCAGAAAAGCCCTTTCCCAGCCCACTGTAGCAGAGACAACTGGCACTTCTGCAGATTTTTCACATTGCTCTAGTGTTTTGTCCAAAGGTTATTGCCACCTGGACGTGGATGGGTGCAGCACTGGCAGCACATGGCATGCTCCTTCAGGGAGCAAGCCTCCACCAGCCTTCGAAGAACAGACTGGGTTTAGAGTATAAAGCTAGGTAAATGGATAAGAAAGGTGTATTCCTCAGGGTCTGCCGGCAAGGCAGAGAGTCCTGCTGCAAACAGCACCATAGCACAAGGTGAGCGGCTGTTGAGGTGGTGACAGAGTCCATTTCCCATTTTCTCAGCAGCCCAGGTTTTTTCTGGTTTCAAATTGTTTGGGCGCTGTTAATGTGTCTCTCAGCAGAGCTGCTTGGTCCATCTCAAGAGACTTTGTCAGCGAGACATTTGCAGCAACAGCAGAGCTAGATAGCTGTCACTTGTCAGGACAAGAGGCCAAGTGCTGGCCACTCCAGAGGAAGGCAAGGAATCAGGACAGCCACCAGATGAGATGACACATCACTGGGGACACTGTGAAAGGCAGTGAAGGGTCTCTTTCTTATGAACTACCGTTTATTTTTCAAAGGTTTGGGCTACTCCAGCCGCTGCAGCTGGGAGGGACCTTGCCCTTGATCAGACTCGTGACATGCAAGTCTCCAGTCAGTTTGGTGGTGCCTCACAAATCCTCATTTGGCTGCCCCCTGCCTCCGGCTTACTGATTTGGAAAGGCTTTAGCAAGCTTACTCAATTTTTTTTTTTGCTGGAAAATAAAAAGCATCTGCCCACTCATCATAGATTGCATCTTCTTGTAAGTCAGAGACCCTGCAAGCTGCTCGTACAAACATTTGCAGTGACACCAAGATGAAAGGAGCCGCATCTGGCCCATTCCACAGCCTGTTGTTTAAACAGCAGCACACAATTCATACTCTGTAGTTACAAAATAGTAATGTGCTTTTAATTTGCATGGGGTGAACCCAGGAAACTATAATTAGAAAGACAGTTTCTGGAAATGCAACAAGGAAATATTAATACAGTGCAAAAAGCAATCCAAAGCCTCCAGCCCCACAGAGATGTGTTGTCTAAAACGTTGCATTAGCCAGTTTTTCTCTCTTAATCCAATAGGACGGCATCTCTGGAGCAATCCTTTGTGAACATTTAGCCTCCTTGACCATAAATCTTAGCCATTTGACACCCAAGTTATTAAATTATATTTGTGTTGTTATATCATAACACAATGCTTAGCCATATATCATGCCCCCAAGGACAGCACAGAACCGGCAAACAGTAAAACAAAGCTCCTCCTTCCACACCCTCTTTAAAGCTGAGAGAATCGCTGTAACCTGCTGGCAGTGCTGGCCTGCGTTTGGATTTGTGTTTAATTTCACTTAGAAGTAGACCACGTTACGTATGCAGATTGTCTAGGTAATTAAAATACGGCTACTTTTACAAGGAAAGACAAATCGCCAGCACCAGCACATAGTCATTTCTTATTACAATTCTTAATTGGGATTTTAGAGGGGTCATAAATGTTGTGTCATGAGTAATAAAATGTTGGGGACTGAACAGAAGTGAGAAAAATAATCATGGCATTGAATTATTTAAGGTTTAAATTCCACTGCACGGTCCTGGGAGGGTCTTCAGAAGCAATCTCTCCTCCAGTGTGGATGGAGGGATGTCTCATTCAAACACCATATGGATGCTGTCTAACAGCTCCTATCAGTGGATTGTATGCTAAGGACCAGCTGTGGTTGCCTAGCAGTGTCTGCCTGCTGATTGACCCCTGGGGTGTAGCGCACATAACAGTTGGAAATCAGAAAATTCACCCGAAGTAGGGCAGTGTTTTTTATGGTGAATTACAAAGTCAATGATTTGCCTCTTGACATCGGAGATGAATAAAACCACCACGTCTTGCCTCGAATCGTATTATGACTTCTTCTTGTGGTCGGTCCCAGTTGCTCTCACACCTTGTGGTTCATTTGTGGCTAAGGATGTTTTGGATCTCCAGGGGCTAAAAGTCTTCATGGTTAGCACTGTTACTTCCAGATTCACTTTTGGCTGTGGTGCCAGTATGTGTGTGGCCACAGATGTTTTACAATTGCCGCAGGCACCTCCAGAGGAGCCTTTTCAAAAAAAGCTTCTGCCAGGTGTCCTTCTGCCCCTGTGAAAGAAGGAATATGGACAATTCCTGACACCCAACAGGGGAGTACCACACCCAACAGTTCTTACATCACTTTCTCATTGCTCCAGCTTTTTGCATGCGAATTTCTTGCAAAGTAATTTCTCTAACAACTTCAAAATCTGTACTAATGTTGTAACAGAGCCTTCCCTGTTACTATAATGTCTTTCTAGTTATCAATTCTTGGGCTTATTATGTGAAAATTAGAAATACATTATTACCAGAAAAGCCATTCTCTCAACTGCGCAGACATTTACAACCTGACATAATCTCTTAAAATCTGAATTGTTTGCAATGAAACAGACCTTTTTTTCTTCATGAAGATGTCAGAGAATTTCAATTTCAGCTAATTCTTGCAACCCTAATGAGTTTTCTTCTCTAAGGAACTGGCAATGGTCTTTATGCTGTAATAGTTCCAGGAACAATTGGAAACTACTTGGATAATAACATAAGGTTTTTTAGATCAATATCACTTTTGTAATATGAAACTTTTGCCAGATCTCGGTATCTAAGCCATTCTCTTCTTTTTCTTTTTCTTTTTTATGAGTATTTCCCTGAAAAGTTCTTGTGCATTGATAGAGCTTGATACAATTATGCACACCAAGAGGTGACAAGCAAGAAGTTAATGGACAGAATCCATAATATGATACCTGGAAAATTCTAGAGTTGCGGCATTGTAGGGATGATTTCCAAATAAGAGACCACTTCTTTTATGCATTTTGTAGGCTGTAAGGGCTGCACACTCAGTGAGTCAGATTGGAGGTAAATATGTCTTACAAGCCCATTAGAGACATCCCCTTCTGTTCAAATCAATAAGTTAATATATTAAGAGTTATTTTATTTGTGTAGGTTGAAGCTTGCATTGACAAAACATGCTTTTTTTTGCTGGCAAGTTGGGTTGACTAAACTGTACTACACCCAGAAAGATAAACCTTAACTCAGGTGGCAAGCACATGCCTGATCCAAAAGTTGCACCAGTCACTGGAAAGAGTTCTTGGACTTCACAGGGCTTCGTATTTGGCCCAAGGAAGGAAGGTACACAACTGCTGTCATGTAGCTTACACTGCCTGTCTCCAGATAACTATTTCTGAATTGATTTCTTGTTCTCAACATCAGTTCTTTTAACCTTTTTTCTTTCCTCTGCAGAAATGCCAAGCTCCTGTTCATTTCAGGATTTCCAGGGCTCTGGAGTCAGTTCCCTGGGTGATACTGCAATGTGCCTCCTGGCATTTCAGCCATATGCTGTACTTCTGCAGAGCAAAACTGCTCAAGGTCTCCATGCATTTGAAAGCTTCAGGGTTTCCTTTGAACTGCTGTGAAACTAGAGGATACTCTGGGTGGTTTTCAGACATCTCTATTCTTATTGGAAGGAAAAGCTTGGGCACCTCCCATAGCCATCCTTTTGAATGGAAGAAAAGTAGTTCTGGGGGAAATGTCTGTAGTCTGCCCCAAAGCTGTTTGAGATTTATCAGTCCTGCACTGGGCAGGATCTTCTATATGTTACCCTTTTTTTTTTTTTTTTTTTTGGTAATGTCTTTGGCCAAGGTGCCATCTTTTTACCTGGTTCTAGTAGTCCCTCAGTTGTGAACTTTTGAGTGCTATAAAGTAGCCATTGAGTGAGCTCAAAAGTGAGTATCATTACTTGCCCCATCACTAACACGTGCATTCAGATTAACAAGTTCCCACTGTTCCTGAAGTCTGGGCTCTGCAATTGCCTTGGGCCAGCATGTTGTGCCTGGCAAGGCTGTTGTTTTAATGCTGCTTCTTTCTGTGCTGTTTTACACCCACTTTTTTGCTGTTCTTCTTCCTATTCACTCCATCCGCTCTTAAAGCTGCTGTAAGGTTGCTATTTCCTAATATCACTTTTAAATAGGAGAACCAAAAAATTGCAATTTCAATGTCAGCACCTGCTCAAAACTTTAAGACCCCCCCACCTAATTACACTTTAAACCAAAAAGCAGTAGACAAAAGTAGCAAGCATGCTCTGGCTGCATGAGGTTTCCAGATCCGGGTTCATTCCTGTGCAGTGGGTGTTCAAGAAGGCTCATGTCTACCTCTACATGAAGGAGCCTTGGGGCTGTTGGGTTTGTCTCTGTACCAAGTCACAAGCAGCGAAGGACTGTGGCTCCTGCTCCGCTTCCAGTACAGCATGTTCCTTGTCTGTGAGGCTGAGGGGGTGGAGAGGCCTGTCCAGTTTACTGCACCATCTGCTAGGTTCAGCCAAATCGCTTAATCTTAACCAATTTCAAAGGGAATGAGGTCAAAACTTCAGAGGTGACCTTAACTCTTCATAAAATGTTTGCTGTCTCAGATGTTATGAAGAAAAGGTTGTTTCAGAGGAGTGGGGATGGCTTGCCAGGATCCCTCCTGACACTGAAATGCTCTTCCTTCTCCCTCTGCAGATACCAGAAAGCTCATCACTCCTCTGTCTCTGGCAGCAGCAACAACCCACCCTTGTGGCCTCCCTTACCTTCCTCAGCACCGCAGCTTCCATGGCACCCTGTGTCTCTGGGTTGCGTGCCCATCTTCTGACCCCATACCTCATCTCTTGAGTCCCCATGATGCATCTCTGTACACCTAGACAGCTTTACTTCCCCAGGCACTTTTCACTGCCATACACTCTATAAGCATCTGGGACCCCCCTTTAAACCCTTCTGGGGTGGGACCTATTTAGGGCTATCCCTCAGCCCGTCCTTCCCTGCTCAGACCTTCTCCAGATATATATCGATTAACTGGCCCCCAAACACTGCCTAGCACAAGATTTTCTCAAGACAGGACCCTTCCTTTTCTGTAGGTCAGATGCGCACTCTTGCAAAAGATTGCTCTGTTATTTAAAGGTATAGAAATATTGCTTTTTTACACACAATACACACAGAAAATCCTTGACTTTAACATTTGCCCAGAGCTCTTCAGGTTTGTCATGCAGTAAAATGAGAATCCAGAGCACTTCGGAGGACCTTTCCCTTTCTTGTGTCTGGCCACGAGGAAAAAGCACAGAGACATTTAGAGCATGGGGACAATAGCCTTTGAGAACAGAGTATATTGCTAGAAACATCTTTCTTTCAAGTATTGTCACCTGGATCCTGCTTTTCAGCTGTGGCTTCTACCAGGTGTGGATTTCCCCCAGGTGGGAGCAGGAAAGAGCGATGTTTCCGTCTGCTGCATGGCCCATGACAAGCAGGACTCAACTAGCTGGGGTTTCATCTAGCTGAGACAGAAGACAGCAGCCCAATGATGGCTTTGAAGGGGAGGGAGCATTTGATCGCACAGACCTCTCACCTACCCTCAGAAAGGGAAGATGTGAAGTATTTTTATGTTCATATTTTTGGGGAGGAGGACAGTGCCTAAGAATCAGGTAGATCAGAGACAACCAGCAGCGTTAGTTGTGCTCCACTTGGGTGGGAACAAGAGAACAACACGTGGTATTTTAGCACCAGACCCTGGCTTGAAACACAGCTGAGGAAGACAAAGGATATCAGCAGAAAACCTGGGGATGCAAAAGGCTTTTTTTTCATTAGCCTCTTCACTATCCCACTTAACACAGGCTGGTTCAAACCTGGATGTTGATCTGCCAGGTTTCTCTGCCCTTAAAACATTTTTTAAACTGTTTCCTCCTTTGCCAGGAATGATGGAGGGATATCAGATGCCTGAAATTTTGTCAATTTTTTTCCATGGTCTAGTAAAAGGCACTGCCTTTTCCTATGAGCCTTGCTTCACTCTGAAACTGAAGAAATGGTACTTTTTAATTAATCTATTCTTAATGTCCTTAAATCACTGTTTCATGGTGGTAAGAGGGCTTTAAAAACTCCATCAAAGAAATTATCTTCTTTGATGAAGCCCTAGATATGCAAGCAGGGTTCTTTTCAGGAGTTGTTAGTCCTTGGTGACCTTTCTTGAGCTTGCTTATGGTTTTTAACAGAGAATATGAATGCCATGTAGGCTGCATGAAAGGAGAATTGAGGCTGAGTTGGCATTTCTATTTAGATGAGTGTGTGGGTTCAGATACTTGGAGACAGATCAGTTGCCACCAGAGAAGGGATGTTAGGTCTGGAAAGAGTGGTGTCTTACAAAAGGGAACAAAGCTTGTTGCAAGTGAAGAGACATGGTGGAGTCTAACAAAAAGGTCAAAGTTTGCTATGTACTATGCTTTGGCTGCTTTTTGGCCAAAGGCTGCTGCTGAACAAGACTTTTCCAGTTTACATGATTTTTACTTTCTACTGGGACATCTCAGCTCCCACAGGAGTGGAGGAGTACAAAAGTGATGTGATTTGCATCAAGCCTTACAAGCCCAAGTCAAACGAGAGCCCAGAGTGTTGCTGCCACCAAATCCTCTGATGTTCAGTGCAACAACAGAAAAGACAGAGTACCATTCCCACAGGGGGACTGGGCTCTTTGCCTGTGACACACCCCATCTTTCCCAGACAAGCTCTCATGAATGCCATACAACATCAACACGAACACAAAGCCCATTGACTCCATCCCCTCTGGCACAGAGCCTTGTGCCAGGCCCCCCACAGTTGCTCTGATTGTGCAAAGTGCAGAGGAGTGAGATCACTATGTTGAATTTTGAGGAACGGCCAGCAGATGGGAACAATCAGATAAAGCCGGTAACCATCACAGAGGAGGAAAAAAGTCTAATTAAATTCTCCTGAGAAACATGGGACCTAAGAAAGACCTTTCTTTCTGGTGCTGTCCAGCCACTGCTTCAAATCTTCACCTGAAGGAATGAAGCAACTGCACAGCCCACCTGCATGAATGAACTATTACAACGGTCATGTGAAGGTGGGCTGGGAGAGGCATGTCCTTCTACCATTATAAATACAAGAATGCCTGGAGGTGATCTGGCAAACAGCTACCTCGGATCTCTCCTGGAAAGCCAGTGTGTGCCTGAAAGGTCAGTGAAGCACAACAAGCCTGCAGAGCAGGGCTGCTGGTTTTGATCAGGCTGGCAAAGGAGAAGCAGGGAGAGGTCAGGGAGAGCGAAGTTTTGTCATGGTGTTTTGGAGGACAGGAGGAAGGCCAGCACTGTGAAGGGGCTCTCAGCCCTGCTTCCCTCTCTGGGAAAACATGGTGTGGGAGCACGGCAGTGCCAGGGGGAGAGGAAGGCAGAGGGGGTGATGAGACTTCTTCAGGGACCCTGGGAAGTCTATGTCCATTGATTTCTGAGGTTGTAAATAGACCTTGGCATAAATGAAGATGTCAGTGCCAGCGCTGTAAGCTCTTTGAGACAGGGACCATCATTTTGTCTGGTGTTTATACAGCCCCTACCACTGCGACAGCCTGGCCAATAACTGGATCTCTTCTACACTACTGCACCATTGAATGGTCTGGTTATTATTAGTAAGGTAACAATAAACACTAATAGCAACAATTTCAATCTCACTCAAGATGAAAGAAGACAGTGGAACCGGTGATTCCTATTTGCAGCTGTGGAATAATGTTCATGTCTAGCCACCGTTTCTTTTCTTTTCCTGAATGCAACTTCATTTAAAAGAGGATGACTTTGATTACTCCTCAAGGGTCTTTATCCTATCTGTGCCTGACACCTGCAGAAGTCTCCCATACTGCTAGAGCAATGTTACTATTTAAGTGACTTAGTGCTTTTGCAGGCTGCAGCTCCAGACCCAGATTTCTCGCAGAGCACCCTGTCCCCGTGGGAGCTGAACGGAGGGGCACAGCCACAGCCATGCACAGCAAACACGGCCAGCACAAGGGGAAATCTTTCTCTTCTTCACAGTGACAGCAGCTCATCACTCAGAAAGACTTTAAAAACATGCCCCGTCTCAGGACAATTCTAGAAAGGGTCATTCTGAGGACATCTGAGGCATGAGCATCTCCTCCAAACCAAAGTGCTTAAATAGCAATGAGAGTCTTTAGCCCCAAATCCCGAAGCGATTTCTGTCACCATTAGCTATGTACAAGGCCTTGAAAAGAAGCACTGCAAAGGTTGGAGGTTGGTTCACAGGCTGATGCAGAACTTCATCCTCAGTAAATGGCAGCGTGCCCTACAGAGGTTAGTAGCATCATCATCACCATCACTTTTTAGCTGTGACAAAATGAGACAAGTTACTTCAGTCATCTAGCCCAACAGAGTCATGGTGTCCATAAGGGAATATAGCAGCAAGCAACACCTAGGGACCTAAAGAAGCAACTTGCAAAAAAAAAAAAAAAAAAAAAAAGATTTGGAATTTGAAATGGTTCCTGCCCAAATAACACATTGCATCTGTGACACTTTGTTCTGGTACTAAGTTCCTGGCAACACTCACCACACACAATTCCTGTTCCCTGGCAATGACTAACACCACTACCTGTGCCTTTGCAGATGGTTCCGTGGCATATATATCTTCCTAGCAGCAAGTAATTTGTTTTCTTGATGGGATGCATTTGCCAGAGATTTTCAACTGTCAAAACAATCCCCTCCCTAGCTCATGATCTCACTGCTGTGTACCCATTAGGCTCCTGTCCAGCCCAGAAAGACCATGGTGACATTCATTGCTGAGTGCTGGCCTGTGCTCTCATGATGAAGCGCTAAGTTGAAGTTGGCTTGAGAGAGAAGCAGTCAGCTTGGAGGAGGTTAGCATCAGAAATGTTTATATCAGCTATTTCTCTGAACTAATACAAAACCAGGGCTGGCTGGGTCAGGATTTGGCAGCTGAGATGAAGAGGACGGTAAAGAACATGGGGCGCTTTTTTTGTCCTTTTACATACATCTATGAAATAAGTGAGATGGTTACTCTGGCTGGGATCTTCCTCTTGGGAGAGGGACAGGACAAAGAAAGTCAGAAAACTGTAGTTCTTAATCTGTTACATTTGTGCTAAAATACATACTCTTTGGCTTCAGCTTATGCAGTGGGAACAAAGCCGCTCAGGGTAACGTTACAGTATATGGAGAAGATGTGGGACAGCACTGTCACCGGGCCACGTGCCTGGCATTTGGCAAGCAAGTCGCATCCTCAGGGCTGCGTGTGCCAGTGAGGTGGAGGGAACTGGAAGCGTAACCTATTTTTGAGAGGGTTCCATACAAAACCCCACCAAAACAGACCGTGCCATTCCATTCCCATCATCGGCTTCATCCCCACTGGGTTTTTCTGATAAAAGAGTTGATCTGGAAAAAACGTATCTCTGTTAAACCTGGAACAATTTTCCATTTAGATCAGTCTCACAGTTGAAAATTGTTTTTTGGGAGGGGGGAAGGAAAAGAAAATGTTTTGAAATGGTCAAAGTATCCCATGCCATGATTTCTGAACATAAATTCATTTTCTGTTTCAAAAGAATATTTCTTGTTTGGAAAACATATGGTATTGAAAAAGAGGTTTATCTTAAAAAATATTAATATTAAAATTAATTATTTTGAAGTAACCAAACAGGGGTTTTATTAACAAATCTTAATGAAAGAAGTATCTTTTCTGTCTGTAATCATGTTGCAGGAGTTTTTTCTCATTTTGACTTTTAGTCCTGATTTAGGAAGGGCAGGGAAAAATGTCAAAATCCTTGTGAATATTTTCACAAGGACTGGGGAGAACATTTTCCCACACAGCTCTATGATCAAACTCTTCAGATGCCAACAAATTACTGATGACGTTTTCCTGCCCTTGACTTGGGAACATCATATTGCAGAGCACTTGGGGACAGAACAAAAGGCACCTCTCATCATGCTGTTAATGTTGTTTTTCCATGCACAGAGCAAGTACGTTCCCAAGAAATGTCTTAAGTGAAAGACTCCAAAATAAAGAACAAAAGTGGTGTTAGTAACCTCTGGCTTTCAACCTCTGTGACTTATGTCTTCAGATATCGTGAAACTGGCTTTAAAATTGCACAAATAAAAAATGAATTAAAATATTTAACTTGCCTTCTTACTTATTTTCTAAACTACACGATGATTTTCAAGCTTTTCAGTAGGCCCGCCAGCACCAGAAATTTAGCTCTTTGCACATGAAAGCTGTGTCTCATGTAATGTAATTACAAGAACTCAAAGAGTCAGAGCAAGTAGCACTGCAGAGGCATCCTTGCAGTAGGGTCTGAGGGAGACACAGCCTCCATATGCATTACTTTTTAGCAGTAGCCATCATTTAGGTATTGAACATCTCTCTCAGAAATCTAACCCCCATAAACAGGCAGCCTTCTCAAAGATGGTACCTTAGGGTATCTCCCAGAAGTACCCACACCTGAAGACAGAAGAATGCCAAAACCTGCAGCAGAGGATACCCCTTGCAAAGCAGTGTTCCCAGCTCTTTCCTGCATCTTGCTCATATGTAAAAAGTATGACAAAGAAGCCTTTGACTGGAATAGGTCTGATGTTAGTGAAAAATGGGTCACAACAGTGAATCTCAAGCCAAGTGGTTGTTCTGGGTTTTATCATGAGAGTGTGAAAGAAAGATTCACTCAGCTCCAATCAAACTGTGAAAAAAAGGGTGAAAGAGGCAACCTGGCACCTCTGCACCTCTGTCTTGTCTCAGCCATTTCATCTTCAGTTGTGAGAGACCAGAGACGTAGGGACTCTTAGTGATTTTAGTGGTTTTCCCTATATAAACACAAGATCAGGGTGTAATTCTCTCCTGCAATAAAGCTGGCTTATAGCAGTAACAAATAAGTCTCACAGGTATTTAACCAGCACCCAAATCTTATTTCTGTTCACAAAACACCCTACTAGACTGTGACCTTCTTCAAGGCCATCTCAGGGCCAGGCAATCTAAAGGATCAGATCCTTCTTCCCTTTCTGTTATAGACCAGGAGAAGAGACACTAATAGCCTCCTGTGTAATAGGATGAAGAGCAGCTGACACAGAAAGTATAGAACCGCCGGAAAAAGTGAAGCCACCACTTTTGCAAAGAGAGACATTGTTTGGCAATTTGCTGAGGCTTGCTATTATTGTTTTTGAGTCAGAGTCCTTTTTCTTTTCAGTGTTTATGGAGAGAAAAAGAAAAGAACAAAAATGTAGCAGCTGCTGTTTGAAAAAAAGGTACAATTTACTGTAATGGAGCATGGTCACTCAGCTTCATTTTTAATTAATTTCCAGATCCAGGAAATCCATTCATCACAATTCTGGAATGCTGGAAAACTCACTGAGGAACTACAAAGGGCAGGTAAAGCAAAAGCATTTAAAATAGTTGCAGATGAGCTGATAAGAGGCTCAAAGAAACAGTTAAATTTGTGTGCAGATAACTCAACCACAGTATCTGGAATGTATAAACATAGGACTTTTTTTTTTTCTTCTGGCCTTAAAATTTGATCCAAGTCTGGGAGTTAAAAAGTCCCATTTTGTGTAATCAGGTTCTGGTTGAACATGATTGCTGAATTATTTTAAATTGAAGACACATGTCTGGATGTTGAGTTCTGTATATTATTCCAGGATGGTGTCCATTAGGTCTTATCCACAGGGGCTATCTTCATTCCTTATGCATCAGGATTAGCAAATGGTGAATCATGAATATGGAGACAGTGAAAAGAATGTGGTACTAGTTAAAGGGTGATTTTGGAAATTACCTTGCATGCATTATTCAAAACTTTTCAGTCTCTCTTGCAGAGTCCCTACGGCTGTTTAAAAGTGTTATTTTAAAACACACTTGTACAAGGCATTTGCATTCTTTCATTTTGAGTCTTGAATTTAGCAATGAACCAACATTTGCCTTAACCCCTTGTCAGTCCTAAAGCATTCTCAAGAGTATGAGTTGCTCATCTAATGGTTGCATTGCCATATGCTGTCCTTTTATAATAGATCTGCCCCTGACCTCTGTGTTTTTATATTGCTTCTTTTACTGGCAGATGGACCATTACATAAATTGAAACATATTTTCATGGTTATTCCCAGTGGTAAGAGAGTATTGTCTCATTAGCTCCATGGGGAAAACAGAGTAAACCCAAAGCTGAGTAACTCACCTACCCATATGGTAGATGAAAAGAACAGTCCTCACAGTGTATGCTGTAGGCAGTGATGCCTCCTGGATTGCTGGAAGATCCAAGTTCTGAGGTTGTATTTTTCCTTTCTGGGCTGTCCAAACACTTGTATAGCTTCCTGACAGCTTCTAAAGGACTGGACTGGGTGCTCTTTAGGTCCCTTGCAGCCATGTACCACAGATCAATCACTGCAGGATGCTCTGCCCACATCTTTTTCCTACTGCGTATCCCTACACAGAACTCCTGCAGGGAAGCTCTCTACAGTCTTCTGTTCACCAGAATTTTTTAATTAAAATGGCTCTTTTTTTTTTTAAATCAAAACAAAATTGTGGAAAAGAAGACTGTCCCTGTCATTCACATATTTGAGTTTTCCCATGTTCATAACAACTGTAATGGGAATCTTATCCATCCCTTAATCAAAACTATTTGAGAAATCACATCACCCAACTTCTTCACAAGGGAAAACACTTTTGTCAGTATGTGGAACAC
Organism: Aquila chrysaetos chrysaetos; assembly: GCF_900496995.4. Lineage (NCBI taxonomy): Eukaryota > Metazoa > Chordata > Aves > Accipitriformes > Accipitridae > Aquila > Aquila chrysaetos. Next base: position 42,410,796 of record NC_044006.1, on the reverse strand, counting down.
TTGATGACAGAATCAACAGTGATTCTGATATAACATTTCATGAAAAGTGAAAGATGTTCCAAAAGCCAACAGAGGTGAAGTGGCCACAAAACTGAATACCTATACTCTTTGCAAAATGCATTCCTCAGTTTTCAGTCCAGGAAATAACAGAGGTAGTTGTGCAGATGGGCTTTCTGATTCCATCGCGATGGTATCTCCATACACCACCTCCCTCCCTCCTTCCCTCCCTGCTTAGGCAGGGCGAATCTGCTGGGCTTTAAATCTTTCTCAGCCAGGAGGAATTCTGAAAGGACAAAAACAGCTGGGAAACACATCCATGCCTCCTGCAAAGGTATGTGCCTTAAATATTACTGCGAGGCGCAGCATCATTTTCCAAAAATCTCTCACTCTCTTAAATAACACACAACCTATTGTTCTGAGCTGAGCAAAGGTGGAGCTGGCAGCTGACGTGTCTGAGGTCATTCGATAAATGGGTGTAATGAAGTAGTCATGGCTAATATGTGTTATAAGCTTAATATGAACCTGAAAATCCCACAGAGGAGACATAATATCTTTAAAAAATGATACTGCAGTAATGATTCTAAATCCTACAGCTTACAATAGTATTTAACTGTTCTGAGCTATTATCATGATATTATTTTAGGGATTTTCATTACAGTAGATAGTTACATTAAAATTACATTAAAGTAGATAGTTGCCAGACTTTGCTGATGCCTTACTAAGAAACACACAGCGGACACTTCTGAAAGCGCTCCCCCTTTCCACATACAAATGGGTAATTTACAATATGGCTGGAGATGACAGCTTTAATTAGATTTCTTTCTAGGAGCTCATTCTGGCAGCTAACCTCGGGCTGGAAAGAGTGTGGCACTCAGTTGCGTACTGCTTAGGACAAGGATCCAGAAACAGCTTTTTTTCTGGTAAGCAGGTAAATATCATCTTATCTCTGCAAGATAGGAAAATGGGGCCCGCGGGTGTAATGTGCCTTGGACAACACTAGCAGTCTTATACAGGTAGAATTAGGGTAAAAGCAGTCACAGGCCATGACCCAGTCTGTCCTGCCCAGCTGTCTCTTTGGCTCTTACCTTCTCCTGTGGTGTCACTTTATCACACTGCTGAGCGCCTCGTCAGCGCTACTAGATGTGCTTTTAGGCAAGACCTGGGAAAGAGGCACTGTGTAGCTTTCCCCAGACCTGGGTACGACAGGACTTTGATGCATAAATTCCCTCTGTCGTGCTACCCCACTGAATCTCTGAGTCACTGTAGCTCTCCAAAGGCTGGCTCTGCCCATTTCTAAGCTGGGGGGACCCCCAAGTTCTCCTCCTTGCCTGCCTGCTCTCTTGCCAGGACACCTCCCAAAAGACCCATGTTGCATCCTGCACCAGCCTTAATCCTTGAAGTCAGAGGCCCATGCTATACTACAAAATCCCAAACAAACCAAGAAATAATTATCTCAAAACAATACCAAATATTGCTTAAACAAGAAAGAGCTTATTCCGATAGGTAAACAGGAAGGGAACAAACTACATTTTATTACATTATCCTCCCGCCTTAATAGTGTTTCATATTGATTGTTATAGCCGAGTATTTACACAGGGTCTAAATGTACTAATTGACTCAAGATGAATTAGTTTAGGGGCCCAGATCCGACAAGTTCGCTGTCTAAAATTTAAACATGAGACAAACAAGTAAAGAGGTACATGAATAAGCAGGGCACACATCCCAATTTCATCAACTGGACCATACAGAATGTCTCTTCATGTAGGCTTGGAACAAAGGGGTCTCTCTCACAATGGGATGAGGCTATTGGAAGGGCAAGTGGTGGCACATCCATGGTCCAACCAGCGTGTTACCTTTCCTGACCAAACACAATTCATCTCCTGTGCTTCTTGTATATGGGTGGACAAGAGAAGGAGTATCATATATATTTATATTTTCTTATATATATATTTATATAAAATGTGTGTGTGCTCATGCCTCTGTGTATGTACCTATGTGTATGTATATATACACATATAAAAATATACAGTACAACTATATTATTTAACTGAGCTAGATTCTGCAGCTGTTTTATTTGGAAAACTGTCACCACAGATCCATCTGCACTGACATGTTTAGAGTGAAATATTATCTGCACAGTAAAAACATTGAATATTGCTTCTTTAAAGCAAATTTGCCCTTTGCCATGCTGTACAGCATGCAACACTGTAGAATGGAACTATGCCTCTTTCATTAAAAAAACTCAAAACCCATAAGCCCTAATAATTGGATGGGAAATGTTTATTCACCTGATTTTTAGCACCGCTCTTGCGAAGAAAGTTGAAAATCCACTCAACACCAAGTACACGCCTTTGCCATCTTAATGTTTTCTATCTTGTATGTATGCTTCCTGTACATATTCTATGAATGTTTTCTTTTTGCTCTTACAAGTTTTAATCTCAGCTAACTCCTGCCTTGCTAACAAGTGACATCATTTCATGCTATGACCGACACATATATCTTTTCATCTGGGAGTGAGGTCCAAATGTCATAAAAAGGAGCAGGAGCTGGATGATGCTGGCTGCATTCAAACTGCCTGCAGTTGCTGCCTAAGATGCAGCTCCTTCTCTCTTGACTTTTTCAGTCTGGCAGCTCTGGCCTGGGAGCTCTCCTTAGATGCCACAACAAGCATGTGGGGTTGAGCAACTGGAGCTGACAGTCTTAGTGCAGCTCAAGGATGCTTCTCTTTCCTTGAAAAATCCCTTAGCCAAGATTGTTCTGACACACTTCTGGATTCCCAACCATCCCCTGGGCACAAAGAACACCAGAAAAAAAGCAGGATTTCAGAAAACCTCTCCCTCCTCAAACTCAGGCACACTGATTCCTTGTACTTGCCTGTGATGTTTCTTACTCCTGAGTAAGCCAGCCTATGCCTGATGCTGTTCATCAGATGAGCAGGCAGAAGAGGACTTTTCAGGAAAGCTAGGCTGTTCTCACTATAAGATCCCCTCCACAGAGGTGGGGTTGGTTCTGGCCGCTCAAGACACCTAAACCCACTGAGGACTTGCAGGCAATGTCTGGTTGACAGTGCTGGTCATGAAACACCACTGCCTGTATTATTAAATTGTTAGTGCAATCCCCATCCAAATATCACTTTCACATACAATGCCTGGGCACAGGTCTGGGACCATTCTGAAAAGGCAGCTTAAATGTAGGAACCCTTTTTTGAAGGCAAAAGACATCCACTTTTCATCCCAGTTCTCAGTGTCAGAGAGCACTGCTAAGCACATCAAATCTGCCAGGATGCACTAAGCTCTGCAGTGCATTGGCCTTCATTTCCTCTGGGCCTTAACATATCCCCTCCCCAACAGTCAGAATATGTGGAAAAACAATTTCAAGAGACATCATCAACTTAGTGATAGCCTTAGTAAGTGCAGTACCAGTTGGGTTTGGGACATTTTACATATCCCTGTATGGCTTGAGCTGAAAATGTACAACTGCACCTTAGATCTCAGCTTGCTGTGATAACACACAGCATAGGTGATAACACATATATCTGTGTGGAATGTAGGAATAAGTACTGCTTACAGAAAAAACATTTCTAGGATTCCTTTTTTTTAATATATATATATATATATATATTTGTGCTGTTCAAGAAGATAATGAAGTTGCTAATTATCTCAATAACATACTCAGCTTCTGAAACATTGCCATCTGTGAGGATGTTCTCTTGTTTTATAGACTAGCCCATTCCTGCTCCTGTTCTTTACTTTTCCTGCTCTTTTGGGAAACAAAGGCAGGTTTTTATACCCTCACAGGTCAGGCAGAATGACAGGATAGGAAACACAGGGAGAGGAGCTACAGAAGAATTCACTACACAAAACAGGATATATGGTACTGCAGAAAGTTTTAAAAATTCATGCATCATTCCATTTTTATCCATCAATTATGTCACAGGCTTCCTAAGTTAAAAATGTTCGTGTCTACCAGCAGCTCATTACCCTCTCTGTAAGAGACTCTTATACACCAGGTAGCAGAGCAGTGTGAAAAGTCACATCCCAAGGTTATTCTGTTCAGCAGAAATCCTTCTCATCATCTGGCTGTGTTTCACTGAGCTCTACAGAATAAGGGCAGCAAGAATAAAATGTAGCAGAGCCATACAGCAGCTCTCGCCCTGTGAAGCCCCTGGAGAAACAGCGCAGCAGGACAGTGCAGATGTGGTGTGGAGCTTTTCTCTTTCAAGCAGCAAAGCCCTTAGCTGAAGTGCATCGAAGTCAAATGGCTTTTGTTTCAGTGGGTTTTGAGTCCAATTGCAATCTCTTCCTTGTGCTTCTGCAGATGATTGCAGGTAGCACATCTGCCTGTGAGTCTCCTGCCTTAAGTATAGGAAACATTTCTTGTCCTACATTTTGGGAATTCCATATGCTGCTAACAATAAGAGCTAGCTCTGGAGAATGAATGTGTGTGTTTTGTCTGAAGGCTAAAATCATTTAATTAGCATTGGGGAATCCTGCAGTAATCTAGACAGGATCTGGCTTTGTGCATGCTGAAGACCCTTAAAAGTCTGTGGGAACTCTGAGAATATATTGTTCATTTTCCTCACATCCCAGAAACACAAGTCCTAATTAGTAAAGTCAGGCTTATAAAGAAACATTTTGACTGCAGATAGAAGAGGTAAACTCCCTACCCCTAGCTGACTTAGCTATGCTGGCAGAAAAAGAGGGGAAAAAAACCCCACCAAACAAATGTGGTAAACAATGAAACCAGCAAAAGGCTGCCTTTTGCCAGTATAAATTAAGTCATCCCAAGAGGTGGTCTAAATATGCAAGCAGAAAAACTCCTTTTGCCAGTATAAGCTGTATCTCCACAGGGGGGCTTTGCTGCTTTTGCTGGCAAAGCTTTTACAGTGTAAACCAGGGTTGCTGATACTGCCTTAAAAGCAGAACTGATAAAAAATAATGTACAATTATCATTCCTTTCGTCTGTCTGCAGTGGTCATTTCCACCCCTCAGCTGGATGCTGGCGAGCCATGTACACAGAGGTCAGGATTCAGATCGCAGTGGGGTGCACTGGCCATTGGGAGAGCATGGTAAAAGAGCAGGAAAACCCCAAACTGAGAATAAAATGATAAACCAGTGGTCATTTCTCAGAATGCTAGCCAGTCAGCCAGGTGTTGTTTAACAGGATTTGTGTAGTTGAGACCATTCATAAAAATATTGCTGCTGTAAATGTATCAGTGTAGTTAAGATAATGCAGTTCCATGGGTGATATAGTTACTCCTCCTTGAAAACACTGCAAATGTCAGTTAAGGGGCAAAATTTCTTTGACTAACCTGGATAAATTGATATAAAAACTCTGACCAACCATAAAGCTGTTACATTCACTTCACCAAGCTACTGGGTTGGGAAGTCTAATCCTCCGTTGCTTTTCCCATGTATTGTGTAGCCATATACCTAGCTATGCCATGTAGCCATATACCTAGCTATACCTGGCTAAGGATGTCAAAGGCTGTTCTTGTTCCAGCACAACTGGCCTGCAGAGGTGACCACACACATGTAAAGCAGTAAAAGCCAGGTCTGATTTTGTAAAGCAGAATCCTCACATTTCTGCATAACCTGGGCTACCTTAAAAAGGAAAAATTTATATTGTTCTTTTGAGAAAACTCTCCTATTTTCCCTACACAAGCTGGGACCTGTCCTATAGCCCTGGTCCTCTAACTTTTGGGGAGAATCTTGCTTAGACTGTGCAAAAAGAGCCAGCTGAATATAAGAAGGACAAATTACAGATTTGAGCCCAGGTCTAGGCCAACATATACCAGTGATTTCACATGATGTCATTGCAAGGAGGTGTTGTGAAAGTTGTGGCATTAACAGAGTCTAGAGAGCTTAATATTTGAAAAGATGGTTCCTCCAGCCCTGGGCTGGATAGGAGTCAGGACAGCACATTCTACTTAGCAGGGGGATGACCAAATGGCAACGCACATGAGCAAATATTTAGCAGCCTGCCTCCCTCTGAGAAAAATATCAGCTGAAGTTAAGACAAGTAGTTTCTCTTGAACATACAAAAAAGATGAAACAAACCAAAAAGCATTCCCACTCGCACTGAACTCGGCTAGGTTGGGTAGGTGAGTTGAGCCAGGACAGAAACCAGCCCAGAGTGACACCAAGTAAGAGGAGAACATCATGAGAGCACAGAAACAAAGATGCAAGCTCCTCATATACCAGCTGCGGAAAAGGAGGCAGTGGCATCATGCACATTTCTTTGTTGGCATAACAAGCAGAGAGGTGAGCTGTGTCTGCATCAGGTGATAATATTCAGTTGCAACCCATGTATTTACCATATTTCAGTTTCCATGCAGGAAATGATTAATTGTGATGATGCCTAGCAATTATATAGCATGTTGCCTCTTCAGAGCCTTACACATATGATAAGCAGGTGTGAGCAATTTGCCATTGTAGTGGGTGTCTGTAGCTAGAGCCATTCTTCTTTACTGTTAGAGCTGAAATGAGTTGCCTGCATACATTAAACAGTGCAGTACTAATCACATCTCCCTTTTTAACTCAGGTTTGGTTGATGACCTGTAAGAGCCATCTGTATGTTTGAGATTCAGAGTGTGAAAGCCAGGGATCATGGCTGATGGGTTAGTGGTCTCCAATGTCCTCCGTATTTTGTGTAGCCAAGGGGGTCCCCATGGCTGCTCTGTAAATGCCAGCACCACTGCTCTGCATCTCGTACCTTTGGGCTCTGCCTCACAGTACCCAAAGCATCCCTGGAAACCCTCACAGTGCACACATTCCAGTCTGCTTAGACCTCCTGTTTGGAGAAACCAAGGAGACCATAACCCATCACAACCTAAAATAGCGGGCACCATAGCCTCAGCTTTTGCTCTGCCCCCTCCTCCCCCCCTTCCAGATGCCTGTGTGCCCCTGCAAGGGAACAGCTCTCCTTGCCACAGCACCTTGTGCCCAGGAGCATCGTGGTGATGGAGCAGGGGGGTTCCCCCTGGGGACCTCAGGCAGAGCAACCCACAAAAGCTGCAGAAGGAGCACACCAACAGCCTTGTGCCACTGCCTTGCCAATGGAGAGCACTTCTGGGAGCATCGACCCACAGCTGAAAAGAATCTCAAGGGGATGATATTAGACTACTTTTATTTTATAAATATACAGAACAACAATAAGTTCATGTGGAAGCTGATGTTTGGCAAAATGAGTCTCAAATGCAGATGCAATTTTTGCCTCGCCTCTGCCTGCCTGCACCTCTGCTCACTGGGTTGCAGTATGGAAGAGATGGTTTCTGAGGTACAGCTACAAATTTCATTTTCGTGATAGCAAAATTTGCCCCCAGAGATTGGAAGATCAGTCCATAGATGCACAGAAAATACCCAGCCTGCCTCTAAAAACACTCATGGCACAAAAAAACTAAACCTAGAAGGGAAAGAAAGATCAAGCAGATCCCTATTCCTGCTAAATTTAAAGTATAGCAAACAGTGTCTTAAACATGGGGCATATATGTCAGAGCTAAGGGTAGGTGTTTTACATGTCTGTACCTTACTGTCCATTAGCTGCAGACTGTGACCTTGAAGAATTACAGGCAACATAAGCAGAAAATAAATATGAAAGATGTTTCCATCCAATGTAATTAAAAGTCCTATTACCATGTAATCTCCCTTCCAAGGAAATACACAGTATCTCTGGAGGCCACATAAGGGTGTCAAAACAGTCTAATGCAATGAGGCGGCTCAGGGTTTTGAACCATCCCCCATGTTTCTCCCCTTCACTGAGTGCCATTTCTGCACCGCTTCGCTTGCTTGAATGTGTACTATCAGGAAAAAACTCCATGAGAAAACTGTCACTCTCTTATATATGTTGGCGTATATAACACTATCATGCCCGTGGTATACACCTGCATTTACCATTAGTTGCTCTCTTAATAATAAATTCTTGAAGACATATTTCGTTTAATGTTTACCTAAAGAGGGAACAGCTAAGAAAAGCTGCATACACTGAATTCAAGAAGGGGATATTTCTTTCCTACTATAAACAGAACTGATTATAAAACCAGAATGCAAACTGAGCTCCTTGCCCTTCAGTTTTGTATGAGGTTACATTTCTTTGCAAGACTCTAATTTCTTCAGTTTTTTACTGCATTCCAACCCAGGGAGATATAAACCAAAGCAAACAAAGTACCCCCCAAAGGAGTCTCTCCCCCTTAAGCGGGACTTCTATTTTTAATTCTCTACAGCTTTTAAAACATTTGAATGGGAAGCCTCCATCAGTCTTTGGTGAAAAAGAATTCCTGCTGGTCTCTCAGAACATCCACTCCAGATAATCTCAACTGGCAGCTCGATATAAGACCGATATCTCTTCTCAGAGGGGTTCCTTGCAGTTGCGTTTCAGCACATTCTGCCTTTGCAAAGAAATTCTTTAAACAGTCGTATTTTCCTTCCTCAAAGATAAATTAGGAAAAAGAAAAGAAGAAAAAAAAAAAGGGAAAAAAAATGTTGACCTTCTTGCTTGTTGGCAGTGAATCTTTCACACTTTGCTGGTGCCTTTCTCCAAAGTTGGCTCTCGGCGAAACACTGCACTGACTTTGCTCTGGCCGACAGCAGGAATGCAAGCAGGCACCACTGCGAGGAGATCTGCTGCTGTCTTTCCCCGTCACATCTCCAGGAACCCTTGCTTGCTGCGTCCCCAGAAGCCTGGACCCGTCTCTTTGCTGACAATGATGGGACTGAGCAGGAAGCAGGAGAGCTCTTCATGAGCTTACAAACATGAGACAGAAGAAAATTGCAAGAAACTGAAAAAAGATTCCGTATTTCCAACAGCAGAGGAACAGAGTGGGAAAAATTTTAAAACGTGTGCATCGTGCCTGAAGTATTTACAGGAAGGCTCCTTTAAAAAGCTTAAACTCAAGCGATTTATCTGTCCTTCCAAGAATTTCAAGTCAGGAACTACCTCCCCGTGCTCCCCAAAGAAGGAACCAATTGCTTATCAAGAGTGAAAACGTGACTGAAATGTGATAGCAAAAAACAAAGAAATCTCTAATAAATTAGAAATTTTTTCTTGAACCTACAGAGCGCAGTCTGCTTGGAGTCTGGTTCAATCTGTTGCCATAAATAAATCTATTGAGGGAATTTTCCATAGGCTTTATCAGACAGCAAAATTCTGCAAGTCACATCACTGCATGTCGTGTGATGCCTCTGGCAGATTCAACCTGGTTAATATTTATGCTGCAATCACCAGTGACTTCTTGAAACCTTAAAGGCAATATCTTCACAAAAAAAGCCCCTGAGCTCCTGCAGATGGGCTATCATCATAAATTCACCCAAAAGTGGAAACTCAAATAACAGATGTGTGTTTATAAACACAGAAAATAAAGTAAATTACTAGATATGCTTTCCAAATGCTTAGAGCTGCAAGGTATCCTTTCACACAAAAGTCCATATTCATACTTGCCCGCACCAAGAGAGCTTTCTTGCTTACCTGGGAATTTGGATTGCAATTGCTATTATCAAGGGGCAAATTCTTGACTGGTGAGAATAAATCATAATATGCCTTTGCTCTATGGAACGATCTCTGAGTGATTAACACCACCATTTACCTCCCCGTAGCAACAGTTGTTTCCTATTCCCAGACAAAGAAAGCATGGAGGCATGTGGAAAGATTGTGTAGGATGTGGCAGCTGTTGACAAAAACTTGACTTTTTAGAGGCCACCTATCTACCTTGAAATATGCTCGGTGCCAAAAGGCAGATGAGGGGTTAAGAGATCTCCCCCGCCTTATCTCTTGCACACTTTTTATCTGCCCAACAGTCCGTAATAAATCAAAGAAACTCTTCTTCCATCTGGCTCACTCTAAATTCCTTGCTTTCACATGATTTGGGAACATTTTCCTGACCTTTCATGACTTCTCTGATATTGCACAGAGCAAGAAGTTGGAAGAAGTGCACCAGGGAAATTTTGCAGGTATAAAACATGCCTGCAACTAGGTGAAGTCGTCAGCGATGCATCACTCCTAGGGTGTCTCCTGGGCTTTGCTATCTGCTGCTCTTTCTGCCTTTGGAAGGACGTGCCCAAGGTAGCAGTCCATGAGGAAGGCTCAGCGTGGCTCCTCTGCAGAAGGGGTGGTATGGGAAAACATAAGGCTAAACGCTGCAGAGCCCAGACACTTCATGCAGTCCCAAGGCCCTTCTGACATTTGTATATGATTACCAAGAAGCATGGAAGAGCTGTGGAAAAGACAGCTGGCACATTGGTCAGCTTTAGTAGCAAATGTCCCAGATATTTGTCCTGTGCATTACAATTGGTCCTTGATGTTGAGAGGTGAGAGTTTTTTATGAAAAATGGGAAAATTATTAATCCCATTGCCCAGTGTTTTCATTATATTTAAGCACCTTCCACCTTTCTGCTCCATCCTGCTCTCCCATTCTCCTCACCAAGTCCATCACCTGAGGCTGAGCCACCACCCCAGTTCAGGCCATTACTCAACATCCTCATCTCAGTCCCCTTCTTCTCTTAGGAGGCTTACAAAGACCATATGTTATCTCTGCCTGCAGTAGCAAAGGATTAGAGACACCTAAACAAAAAATTCCTCCAGGTATTTTATTTTTGTAAAGGTTCAGCTTCTTCTCCACACATCCAGGAAAGGCTATGGGTTAATCACCACCTTTTAGGTCCCATCTCCACCCACCAACCTGTCCTGCACCTCTTCTCTGGGCATCTCAATACACCACATACCAGCTGTTGCTCAAAAGGCATCCATCACACAGAGCAACAGCTGTTCCCTGAATTGAAATACCACACTGGATCATTTTTTTTTGTCCCAGTGATCGCCCCAAACAGCAACTTAGAGACTGAGAGAGACCCAGGTAGTGCAAACCCATTCTAGGAGATGGGGTTCTCTGATGATGGTTACCTAAATGCAATCCTACTGCTGCTTCTTGCTCATATCATTGCCTGCACAAGACTTTCTATTTAATATGCATAACTTGAAAAATATAATTTTTTTTTGTTCTGTCTTCTGACCCAAATATCCATTTTCATGGAAAAAGTAAAATATGCACATACACTAACAACTGCCATGCTGTAATAACAACAGTTTTGCTTACCCAAACGGTGATACAATCCCAAGTGTTTGGGTTTGTGGGCTTCCACACACAATGAATGTGCATGTGTTTGCCTTTGTGGTATAATAATGGCTAAGTACAAGTACAAAACAGGCATATGCATTAATAAAAAAAAGTGAGACAAGTTATTTGGTGGTATAACTGCGTTGGCTTCACTCAAGTTAACCCTGCACTGAATCTAGCCCCTTATCTCTGTTTCATATATATTAAAAACAAAACAAAACAAAACACTTTATGGTTTTCAAGGCAGATGTCTTTCACCTCAGTAAATATGACATGAGAGAGTATAACCTAGAAACCTAGAAGGAAGAGATATCTGCCACTAGCTAAATGATTTCTGGGAAAAAAAAAAAAAAAAGCAAAAAGGAAAAGAAAACCAACCCTATACCTACATATGGTATTTAATATATACCTCTAATGGAATGAGCTTCATAATTTATTCTGGGGTTTACCTTTTCATGAACTCTGTCTTGTTCCTGCTCATGAAAGATTTTCTGGTGCTTCGGATATATTAAAAGCACATCATCTCTGTCTCCCTCCTCTCCTTTCTGTGTAGTCACATATTGATATATTTTGCTGGTGCACATGGCATGATAATAGCAGCAATACTCTTTGCTTCTGCTCTGCTTTTTGTCTCAGGATCTCATGCCAAGAGTTATAAAGTGAAGAGACTGAAGTTAGGTTTTTATATTCACACTGAGGCCCTTAAATTACAGCCCAAATTTTGGAGGTGCTGACTTCAAACGGAATTGGTGGTTTGCAATACTGCTGCTCAGGGCACTCAGCGCCAGGGTAAAGGTTTACCGCACTCATGTCTAACCATGATCCGTGAAGGCCTCATGGCTGTGGCTGCTTCTGCATCACCACACTAGTTCACCTTTGGACATACAAGTTTTGGCTGTATCGAAGGCGGTCACGTCACCGGTGCCGTGAGGGGCAGCAGTCGCTCCCGGCAGCCATGGCAGGGAAGGGGGGCCAGGTGGCAAAGCCTAACACCCGATTTGGTCAGACAACCTTCATTGAGCACTTTGGAGACATCACACATCAGAGCTGGGATTTTCAGGGGCTTCCAAATATTTTTCTCGCATTCAGGCACATTTTTACCAGCCAAACCTTTCGTGCAGAGCACCTTATGCCAACCAAAGACCTCTTTTGTTGACCTACTTGAAATGCGTTACTCCCACCCCTGCTATGAAATACAGCCTTTTAGATCACATAAATCCTACAGCTCTCCTTAACATCCCATCGATAAAGTCAGGGTGAGCAAAGACTTCCCGCAGCGGCAGCCTTAGCTGCCCCACTGAGGCAGCCCAAGCAGGGCATGGGGAGGGGGGGCACGCTGCTCACGCCAGGAAAGGATGGGTGTCTGCAACCTGCTGGGGTTTATTTTTGTTTTCCTAACTGAAACAGCTCTGTTGGTATAAAACATGTGCTAAACCAGGCCCAAATCTTCTAAGAAAATCCCAGCTCACATAGCCCCTTTTTTATTCAGCCATCCATCTCACGTTACAGTTAATGGGAATAACATGTGATTTTTCAAAAGACAAACTTTTGCCCAACTTTTCCTGTGTATACATTTCGCTCACATTTCTAGATTTTTATTACATTCTTTTGCTTTATTATTGTTAAATGATTTCTATCATTTAATGGCAATTTGTTCTGTTTACTCAACGCGCTCAGCAAAGGAAAATGGAAAAATGCATACACCAGAAGAGAACCTTGGTTCCTTATCTCATTGCACAAATACTGGTTTTTTAGGAAAGTGTGATAATGATAGAGTCAATTATTCTGCCAACCTTCTCTCCCAATTTTTCTGTTTCCCTTTTCATCTCAGTTTTTCCCTGCTCTATGCTTTGCATATTTTATTAAGAAAACAAACATACTTTGCAGTGCAAAGACTGGATAGGACGCATTCACGTGAGAAGACTTCAGAGCGCGTGTAGTTTATTTTTTGTGTAATTGATTTTGTAATAGATAGAAGCTGTGGTATAAACTAACAGGATAATGTTTTTGATCAGTTTCCAATGCTTAATTACAAGTCTGCTATAACTAATTTCCTTCATGTGCTTGCAGCTGCTATGCTTTTGTCATTGGCTTATTTTTCTTTGAAAATCTGAAAGGCATCGAGTCTTTCTGTGAAAGTTGTCTGCCCTGATTGACTCCTGCAGACACCTCATTACCACAGTTATTCTGCAAAGTTGTATAGCTGTTTCAAACCTTGCATTCAAATAATTTCTTTTTTCTTTTCTTTTTAAGAAAAAAAAAAGTGCTGTTTTGAAACACTACAGAATAGCTGGCTCATTAGAGCATCAGACCAGTTGGCTTTGCAATACAAAAAGCCTTCTGGGAAGAGCAGCAGAATTTACTAGATTGGCTACACCACTCGTTTGTAAAAGCAACATATTTTGAAAGAAAGGACTTGGTGATGTTGGGGTATTTGTTTGTTTGGGGTTATTTTCACAAAGATAAATGAAATGTCCACTCTAACAGTGTATTTTAATAGGGAAATCTACCTAGTGAAATCTCCACATTAAAAATACATATCTATCTTTTCTTTTTTTTTTTTGGTAGCTTTGTAGCTTATTAGCAGTTATGCTAATGTATTTGTCGTGGTTTAACCCCAGCCAGCAACTAAGCACCACACAGCTGCTCACTCACTCCCCCCCCACCCAGTGGGATGGGGGAGAAAATCAGGAAAAGAAGCAAAACCCATGGGTTGAGATAAGAAAGGTTTAATAGAACAGAAAAGAAGAAACTAATAATGTTAATGATAACACTAATAAAATGACAACAGCAATAATAAAAGGATTGGAATGTACAAATGACGCACAGTGCAATTGCTCACCACCTGCCAATCGACACCCAGCTAGTCTCCCGAGCGGCGATCCCCCCCGCCCCCACTCCCCCCAGTTCCTATACTAGACGTGACGTCCCATGGTATGGAATACCCCTTTGGCCAGTTTGGGTCAGCTGCCCTGGCTGTGTCCTGTGCCAACTTCTTGTGCCCCTCCAGCTTTCTCGCTGGCTGGGCATGAGAAGCTGAAAAATCCTTGACTTGAGACTAAACACTACTAGCAGCAACTGAAAACATCAGTGTTATCAACATTCTTCACATACTGAACTCAAAACATAGCACTGTACCAGCTACTAGGAAGACAGTTAACTCTATCCCAGCTGAAACCAGGACAATATTGCAAGGCATAAAGGGTGGTGGTATCACACCATCCTCCCAAGGAATGTCTGGGTTGGAAGCAGAAGCTGGGGCAAATCTGACTGTCTTAACTATCCCCCAAACTGACAGATCTGCCACTCTCTGTGAGAGATAGAGATGAAATCGATGTTTAGTTGGTGTCTTTGGGACCCTCTCCCATGGCAGAGCAATGCAAAACTCAAGGTGCTCGCACAGCGTGGGTTAAGGATGAAGGGTCAGACTGGGTAAACTCCATGCTATAGCAGGACTGGACAGAATATGACCCATAGATGTTTCCCCCAAATTTGTTCTTAATATCATCCTGCTTTTTGTCTTAGCATATGGTTACCCATCCCTTATTTATTCCAATGAAACCTAATTTGGGCTTATTCTCTGAATCTGGATGTTCAGCTCTCTTTAATGTCAGCCGCTCCTTAGTAAATCTTCAGGCACTTGAAACAATACAGTCAAATGAGGAGAATTAAGGCTGCTTGATGGGTTTAAGAGCCACCAGTTCTTATTTTAGAAGAGGCAGCTAAGTCAGGGATGGGGGAGTAACACATATCTCTAGCTTCTAATGTTAATGAAGACAACATTTTATATCAATGATTACATGCAAATGCAAATGTATGTAGATGGTTTACTTAGACAAGAGATTTCGTACATCCACCTCTGCATCCCTCCTCCTCCCCCTATCTTTTCACCCAGGAAGAGATACTATTGTTATTCTAGTCATCTTTCTCTTGATTTTATTATCTAACAGAGCCATAAAAATGACAAGAAAATGGATTTTTCAGACAACAGTCTCCTGTTCCTGGTGTAATTTCACGTTGAGCTACAGATACTGACAACATTAGATAGTTTATACATTTTTCCTTTAATTGTATATCACAGCCCCATTTTTAGTGAGGTGCTCACCACTACATAATTAAGAAAGTGTTTAAAGCGCCTGACTCTTGTTAGATGGTGGATGCGGAAAGGTTTGCGAGCGTGAGGCAGCTACTGCCAGAGATGCTGTGCTGGGGTGAGCCTGCCCCTTTGCAGAGCCGGGGATGCAGGCTGGGTGCGGACGGGGCAATCGTGCAGTGCTCAGAGGGGCACGAAAAGTAAGAAAGGCTGTGAAGGGGTGGCAGCGATCAGCCCCCGTCACAAAGCCACCAGACAATGTGCCTCCATGGGAGGTTCATGTACTGGAAAGACCCAGCATAGGGTTTTTATGGGGGTCTTGTAGATTTGGGCTGAGGTTGGGGGTTTCAGCAAGGACCTTGCTCAGATCCTCGCACAGCTGCTCACTATAAGCCTGATCCAGTTGAAGTGTAGGTAAAAGCTGAGAGCCAAGCGTGCTGCTTCATGACCACAGATATAGTTGAAGACTCAGAGGGAAACAGATAAATTGCCCTCATTGTCTCAGTGCTCAAACTATTTTGCTTTATTTTTAAGAGGATAAAAATGCATCTCATTCTACTAAACAAACAACAACAACAACAAAACCTTCATTATGTAACTTTCTCCCTCCAAAATGCAACAACAAAGCAAGCATCCAGCTGTATTGCACATTCATAATTTGGCTTTTTCTGTGGAAGATTGTGACTAATATTTCTGTGCTATGCAAGGGGATTTGAATACCTCACACCCCATGGTTTTCTCTCCCCGGAGCAGCTCTGCAAATCCCAGCGTAAATCAAAATAGCTATCGGCAAACATCAGTGAGCAGATTTGCCTGGTGGTCCGCTAATGTGCTGCCACAAGAAGGATCAGAGCTGGGCTGGGGAAGGAGGCAGGCGGGGACTCTTTCTGGGGTGACATGGTGCGGCTGGGTGCTGCCGGACCCGGCGTTTGTCAGGGCGAGGGCATAGCAAAAGGGGGCAAAAGGAGAAGAAAGGTCCAGCTCAAAGAATAACTGAGAAGCACCTCTCCTCTGGGAAAAATGTTTCTTAAATAATAAATATTTTGATTGATTTGGACTAATATTTAACAGATGTGGACAGACTATTCTCCCCTAAAATAAGATACTCTTAATGGAAACAATATTCCTTGTATCACTATCTGCAAATTCAAAGAGCTTATTTTAGCTTAGGGATAAAATAAGCTTAAGCGATGGGAAGGATAGCCATCTTCCCAATTTTTTTTTCAACAGCTACTTCTTATCTCTCAGAATTGTTTGTTTTATTAAGAAATCCTGCAGTCCAAAGCAGATTTACAGGAAGCCCAAAGCTGTGTGTTGCAGTCACTTTCATAAGGGCTATTTATTTTTTTAGCAGCTGACAATAAAAAAAAGTGTCAGTCTGTTCCATATGCAAAGCAAAGGATTAACCAGGAAAGGAACACTAATAAATTTCTTTCCTTCAGGAAAGAGCCAGTAGAGCTGTGGCTTCAATTTGATTTAGCCGAACACCATTGCCCATTGCTTCAAAATACCCTGCACCCCCACCGGCTGGTATCACAAGGAGCATCGTTTGCAGGGAAAATCACACACAGAATCATGTCTACAACTGGCATGTATAATTACTCCATGTTTTCTCTAGAAGGGATTATCCTGTGGCAATAATTATGTCAAAAACATGCCCCAAAGAATAATATTTCAGACAACTGCAGCCATCAAACAAATACGCTGTGTAATTATGTTATTTTTCCCCTCTGAAAGCTCTCACTCATATTTGTATCTTGCCTGCCTAAGACCTGCTCCAAGGGAAGCACCAGATTGTTTCTGACGATAGCACATATATCAAAGCGGGGATGGCAAAGCCGGCCTGGCTGGGCTCTTGCAGCAGCCCCCGGCAGGTCTGGCTCAGATGTGGAGCTATGCTCGGACTTTGCCCCGAGCAAAAGATGCCACCTCTAATATACAGAACTGTCATGAATTTGTTTTTTGTCATAAATGAAGCATGGGTCTGTGCTTTAATTTTCCTCACTGCCCTCTGTCAGGTAATAACCATAAATATTGTCCTGAATCATTAAGTCACAACCTGAAATGTGATCCTGCCCAGTTCCCAATCAGACAGCCATCTGGAAGATGAAAGAAGTCTATTTTCATTTTAGAATGATCCAGACTCTAATTTGTAGTAACAGTCTTAACAGGCTGTTTCGGAGACATTAACCAGAGACTGGTCACAGTTGCTCAAGGAGGGGGCATTGTATATGCTGCTTAAAGCATGCATCGCAGGCAAAATACCCTGTCACTGCTTTGAGCTTGCAGCATCTGTGGCTTTTTATTCCAGCGCCATGTTTCTAAATGGGCACAGGTTATGCGTCCAGGGTGACTGGAAATATACAGTGTCGTAAAAAATGCCAACACGTTTGTGGGAGACAGAAAATAGTGTTTCCACGAAGCTAACAGTGGTACCACAGGTCGTATAAATGCCTCCTATCTTAGGGTTAATTCCATGCTGAAAGCAAATATTTTTTCTATATATATAAATGTATTTATACATACATATATCTTATGATTTTCTGGCTACTGAAAAAAGTGTTTCCACCATCAAAGTGCTCTTTTATTGCAACAGCGAAATACTTTTTACTCTGTTAAAAGCAAAGAAAAAAACTAATCAAGTGATTATGCGGTTGAGCAACAGCACTGTCAATCAAGAGCTTCTCATTACATATCTGAAGCCACTGCCCCCTCCTGACCCGTGCTACCTTCAGTTAGTGAAGGACATCAAAGACCAGCTGGCCTGCAATCATGCAGAAGGAACCCAGCAAATGAAATGGGAGGCATGTGCATCGTCTCTCCCTGCCAAGACGGAGGAATACCGCATTTCTCCGCTCCCTCGACGTCCTGGGTGTTCCTGAGCAAATCCCACAAGGACTCATTTTTTACACTTGTGAAGTTAGGATAATGCAGTGGTCTGGGAGCACGGTGGATCCATTAGCACAAGTATGCTGGTTTGTGACTAGTGTTGCTAGGCTTAAAATTAAGCCCAAATTAGACTATTTCAGTACAAAATATTGAAAAGCTACAGCCTTAATTCTGAAGGGTAGGTAACTTTGTCATAACTGTCTCCATTCACTTCCAAAAAGGAATTTGGAGATGTTTTCTTAAATAGTGATGGGAGCACAGTATTCAGTGCATCCTTGTTCTCACTTCCTTCCTCTTGCAAACCTGCCAATTGAAGATGGATGCAGAGGCACAGAAATGCATCTAACAGCAGACATCTCAAGCAGAAGTTCAGAGAGGTGATTGTTTGGCTGAGTCTCCTATTTTCCTTGATGTTTTATCATCCTGGGTTATGTTTCCTTCAAAGCTTACAGAAAGCATTTGCTATAACAGATGTGTGTATGTGAATGAGCTTAGCCCAGAGATTTGGAAATGACCACACAGGGGTCTCTTACAGGTAGAGATAACTGAATTAGCATCCTTCTGAATAAACCCTTCTATTTTTCTAAAATGCTGTGAGTTAGAAATGGTGTGGAGAGCAGATAAGAAGCAAAATAAATGCTGTTTGCCTGCATCTCTGCACTGCAGATGTACGCTAAAGCAGGACTATTTTCTAGCAGGTAGGACTGAAGTGTGTCTTGCCCAGGGAGGCGAGAAGGGAAGGAAAGATAAGGATTTCATCTTCTGAACTTGCTGAGGAAGAGCTATATCCTGCCATATGTCCTGCATCCCAAAAACCAGCTTCAGCCCCTGTGAGCACCTCGGTCCCTGGCTTGGGTTACTCTTTGAAGCCTTTGTGCCCTCTGAGTGGCATTTCCCTTGTGCACACCACCGTATGCGTGGGTCTCCTACACATTTCCTATCAGACTGATGAATTCTTGGTGTTTTCACCTAAGCTTCACAATGGGAAGAAGTAAAAGACACTCTGGGTGCATTTGCCCCATGCGTCACCACGTGAGGCTTGCCGCAGCTATTATTTGCATCCCAGCAAGGCTTTAGCTGGGATCAGTAGTCTCTGGTGCTCGGAGCTGCATGTGGCAAATGGAAATCTCCATTCTGGACCTGACACATGAAGAGACAAAACAGTTGCATAGCAGGAGAAAGAAAATCCCCTACCAAGTTCCCACTCTGCACATCAGAAACTGATGGAAGGTAAAATTCTGGATGTCCTGGCACCAGAAGAGTTGTCCGTCCTTACCTCCACAGGGCTCACAATCAACCAGGGAGGTGAAGAGGTCTGTGGAAAAGCCAGACTTGGACCCCTATTTCTATGACCAAGAGACTATTTTTCCTTCCCTATTGCAAAGTAAACATGTCTGAGTAGCAGCCACCAAAAACCAGCAGGAGCATAAAGCACTGAAATCTTTGCCAGTATTGTGTTTCCAAAATATGTAAAGAAAGATTTTTTTCATTCTTTTTTAAATGTGAAAGCATACACACTATACTATTACAGTGCAATGGACTGAAAATAAAATCACAAGCATGATCTGGCATATCATACCACGTCTAGTGAAAAATGTCCACACAGACCTTTGAAATTGTTTGGTAAGTTTTTATTTTGCTTTTTTAAAAGTCACGTAATTTGGACAAAGCACAGTTGTGATAATAGGGAGCGTGCTGGGTCTTTCTACATTCCATGGCTGTAATAATGAAGCCATTAAATTACTAGGTCAGAGGCCCCAATTCGCAAAGAAATAATACCAGTTTATTATTTCTAATCTTATTAAGTTAGAAAATTGTCTCGAGATGTAACATCAACCTGTAATGGCTGAAGTATTGATTATATTAACCCAATGTTCATGGATAATTCAAAGAGCCTGATTTCATCTAATTTCTGTAATTTTTAAAACAGTCCAGCCCAATTTCTTTATGGCAAACTAATCCAGAATTATTTCTATAAATAATGAAAATGTATTATAGGATTTGCTAGGAGTAAGCCAATAAAACATTTGTGTGATGGCTAGCAGAGTGGGGTTTTAATCCCTTTCTTCTTTATCTTTCTTGAATCATGAGTCTTCTTTTTTTTTTCTTTTTTTCTCCTTTTTTAATCTGCCATTGTCTCTTTTGGAAATATATACCCACATATTTCAGAAATATCCATGGACTTGCTTTGTTCACCTTCTAACTGAAATTGATGGGTCCTTTGAAGATTTTACCTAGATAAATATAACAAACAATATCATTCCAGTTCTGCCAAATTTGAATCTTCTCCAGTTTTGTACAATAGCTACACTAGCAAGGGAGAGGGTGTAAAATTCCAGAAACTGCAATGTCATTTGGTTTCTGGAGCAAATTTTTGAATTATTTTAATTTGCTCTGAAGTTTTTAAGAAATATAGTGTATGTGTGTGCACAAGTGATGCACATACACTTATACTTGCAGGCACACCTGGATGTGGTCCAAGGTCCATTAAGCTCAATGGGAATGTTTCCATTACTTCATTGAGCTTCGGATCAAGCCCTAAAGGGGCTGGTTGATTTTAAATATACATTTTCTAAGGTTGTTTCTGATCTTCCCCACTGACCTCGCTCTGCACCACTTCCCCAGTTTCCATCCAGAAACCCCAGCTTGAGAAAAGCTGTGTTTGGGGATTTTTCTGTGCCTCCTTTTCTGCCTCCATCCCTGCGGCTTTCCTATCAAAGCACTACATGCATTAAGAAAATTAATGTGACTTAAGTTACTGAACCAACCTGAAGGCTAGTTCACTCAAAAATATTTCCTATAAGGATATTTATTAGCTCAGAAGACATGTGTGGGCAGAGCATGTTATTTAGTGACCTGTAATGCCCAAATAATGATCACAATAAATCAGTACTCATTACTATGTAAGGGAGGTCTGGATCGAGTGACTCAATAGGTAATGAGGTCTAATTTAGTGCCATGGTATTATTTTACAGAGTATTTGGGGCAGGGGGCAGGGGGAGGGAAGCAGGGGCTGAAGCGGGTCTAATTACCTTAGATTTCTCATACGGTGATGAGCCTCTAACTTTGGCCAGTTGCTTTGGTGGAGTGTTAGAGGTCAGGCCTTTAATTGCTATTGGCTGCACTTGGCTACATTAAGTGAGTAAATTTTTAAGGTCTGGACCTCTAACACTGGGTTGAATGGAGCAAGACTGGGGCTAAAATCAATGTAATGGGATATAGGGAGGGGAAAAAAGAGCACTGAGGTAGAAGGTAAAGAATTGAAGTCCTTCCTCGTGAATGGGTGAGGGGTGGATTTTGGGGACGGCGAGGATGGTGCCGTGACTTGCAGGCAGCAAAACCCAGGAACTCAGAGGGACAAGCCCAGCCCATAGCACCCAGGCTAAAAGGCCCCAATACCTTGGCTTTCAGCCTTTACTTTGTGCTGAGACCCCAGAGGCATTACTCCTGCTCTCCTGCTTCCTGCTGCTGGGGTGGGACTATTCCCCCTGGCACCGGTGGGCATCCCTCGGTCAGACACAGGGAAGAAAAGAAGTGCTGCAAGTGACACAGAAGGGGGGACCCCAAGGTCCCCCTTTTCATCCCCACCAGCTGTTGAGGCAGCCTGGGGGCACCAGACCCCAGAGGCAGGCTCCGTTATAATGCACATGTGCATCCCAGGAGCAAGCTAGTCCTCACATAAGTACATCTTCTGCAGTGCGTATGCTCCCTGCCTCCAAGAATTTAAGCCACGTCTGGAGATTAGCTGCATGTCAACTCTTAAAATTAGTAGTGGGCATGAGGTGCTGAGCTTGCCATTGCCAGGGTCCCTAGGTGAAAGTCTCCAGAGCCGAAATCCCTTAAAAGTTAGTTACTCCATCTTCTGGAACAGACTTGAGTGATTCCTGTTCTAGGAATTCACAATCTGGAAGCAAAGCTGAACTCTCCCAAGTTGTGAGTCTTTGAATTTTGGGGATACATAGGGCTTCCAGTAGCACATGGGGATCCAGACCCCAGGAGCCAGCCGCTGGGCTCAGCCTATGTCCTCGGTATAACAGTTCAGGAAAAGAATGGTATATTCTTTAGCATGGATGGAGCCAAATTGTCATCCACAGAAATGCATACTCCTTCTGGTGGAAAAGAGACTGTGCCAGCTCATCTCCAAGCCTCTGCTTATACCTGTTATGTCTGGATGTTAGGAACTGATGAGGCTCATGGGAGACATCAGTAGAAATCCTGCCTGGAAAATTCAAGTGGAAACTAAAACTTTTCTACACTCTAATACCCAAAGGAGCAAAGAAAAATTTTCAAAAATTATTCTACATCCCAGCTTTCCCCCCTTTTCCCTCATCTTTCTCTCTCCAGCCAGACAGAGTGAGAAGTGGGGAATCGCTCAGTAACTTCAGTCCCACTCTGCTTCAAGATCGAGCCTCATTAAATGACTTCGAACAGATGCAACAGAAAATCCCTATTACAGGAGTGTGGAAAGGGCTGTGAAAATTAAAAGAAAAGAAGCAAGAGACAAATGAAAGTCCTGAAAGTAACGTGGTGTGTGAAAAAACTAGGGAGAGTAAACAGCAAGAGCTATGTAGCAGCAACCAATGTGTGCAGAACAATATCATGTTTCATATTTCAGAGCAGGAATGAGCCATTCCTCTGCAGTGGGTTTCATTTTAGATGGGAAGGAAAGCAGACAGAGACTAGGCTGTCTGTCCATGAGCTCTCCTACTGCCTGCTGTGGCTACTGCGCAGGTTAACACTGTGTGCTGCACAAGGCAGGCTCCAACCAACGTGCTCTTCAAGCCTTGTCCAAGGAACATCGCTACAGCTATTTTTAAATCCCCAAAGAAGGGCTTGCTACTTAGCAACTGTCCTCTGATTTCCTAAGAAAATGAGATCTGTGCAATGATGCACAATATCAGAGCATCAGTGTGTCAGCGCCTTCTCTCTGCTCTCCCTCCATGAACTTAGCAACTGATTTTAACTAAATTCGACAGAGCAGTAGGGGTCTCAAAGATGCGAAATTCTGCAAATTTCATTAAATAGTCAGCCATGGAGAGGAGACAGATCCCAGTGGTTCCCATGCCGGGAGAAAGGCTGCCAAGTGAGCTCGACCACGCAAACTCACAGGTACTAGACATGAGCAAATCCACAAGGAGAGCACTATTATGAATTCCCCAACCATAGCTAGATAAAAGCCTCATAGCTTGTTAGACAGCAAAGACTCCAAACACAAAATGCAGAGCCACTGGAAACCAGGTTTCATGGATCTTACTATGTAGAGTTTTAGCACTTTATTTTCACATGTATAATCCAAAGGGACTTTACAAAGTAAATGAAGAAATCCTGGAGAGGTTGAGGCACTGAGCAGACTCCAGAGCTGCAGATAATATACACAGGATTTTTATTCTAGCTCCCTTTCCATTCCCTTCCTTGGCCTTCAGGTCCTCCCTCTGCTCTTTTGCAGGTTATCTGAGTACTGATAACTCTCAGAGGTTGCAAGTTATAGGGAGGCCACGTGTCTGATAATGCAGTATTATTTTTGGCTTGCTCTCCTTCATGTTTTTGTTTCTGAATAAAAAGGGGCTCCTTTGTTCTAGGTGCAGGTACAGGCTGAAGTGAAATACCCGAAGGTCTGGATGTCTCTTTGACGTGTCCAGTCAGCACCGATTTCTTACTGTCTGGAGGCCTTTGACACAGCAATCCATTATTTCTTGGTTTAATTCTTTATGCACGGCTTTTCATATTGATTACCTAACATCATTAGTTTTGGTCATTCCATACAAGAGACAATGAAAAGATCAATTTTAACCATATGAGCTAAAGGAACTTGCTCTTAAAGCATCCAGGGACTGGAATCATTTATCTTCTGCTCTCTGAATCATAAATCTTTTACAAGTGCAGCATTAGATTCATTGTTTGCTACAGCCGCATGTGATGTAGATGGGGATCATTGTAAAAGTGTCCTACATTGCAGTGTGAGGCTGTATCCATAAAGCATATTAATGTACAATATTGTCATGGAAATTGTCATGAGCTGCTGCAGAGAGCATGGTTTTCACAAGAGCTGTGCAAATCATCAATTGTTTTTAATTTGGTGGCTGAACTGGAAAGAGAGAATTTGTTTCTTTTAGACCTAGAAAGGAAAATATTTCCTTCCTCAACTGATCAAAAAATGTTTTGCACCCAAGAAAATATTTTTTTCAGGCTTTTTTTAGTAAAAGCAAAGGGAATTTGGAAAGGAGCGTCACGAAGAGATTTCAGTGACATTTGCAGAATTGGGCAGAAAATGGGAGGTAGTCCATTTACATGCAGTAACTATGCAAATAACTGTGGATAAGGCTCTCACACAAAATATAAGAATATACTGTTCAGGCCCATGTCTGCCTGTTTACAACCTAGGAAAGAAGGGCAAATGCTGAGCTACAGGGTCTTTCTTAATTACATCCATAAAAGCTGTACTGCATTTCAAGTTAATTTATACAAATAGAAGAGGAAGGTTTTGAGTCATGGCTTCTCATATGCTAAGTCCCTACCGCTGGGGACAGATGGAGGGAGTGGAAAGAAAAGATACCTCTGAATTTCTGCTCAGAGCCTGTACTGAAGCTTTCCAAGTGTACTTTAAAACAAACCATTTATCATTCTTGTATAACAAACTAGCAGTGTCCAAACTCTCACAGTTACTGCAGCAAGAGAGGATTGGGACAAGCCATTGTTGGAAAGGTCAAGCCTCAATGACCTGAGTTAATGGAGCTCTTCCATGGCATCGTTACTGTGGTTAGGGCTTGTCACTGGAAGGGGACACGATCAAAACCAATGGGCCAAATTAATAAAGGGATATTTCTGCACTGGCTACTTCTGACCAAGATCAATAGAGCTGCACAAAAACAAGAAGAAAGGTATTTTTTATTGGTTTTGACCTAAGAAATAGTCTTATGGACATTTATGTACATGCATAAGGGTTCTGACCTCTCCAAGGCATCTGATCCAGTTTTCCAGTCTAAAGAGATGTGAGTCAGGTTGCTTCAGATTAGCATACAAATTTGTCCTTTTGGATAGTTTGCCAAACAAATGGATGAGCTGAAACTTTAGGGATATTTCATATTCAAGTTTTGTTAATAATAAAAGTGACAGAAGAATCTAAAAAGTACTATTTTTTTTTTTTACATCTCATTGGAAAGGAGCTGTTCATTTAAAAAAAAAAAAATTAACGTTTTCAAACAAGAGTTTGATCCCTTTCCCAAGAGCTGCAAACAAGACTTTTTATCCTTCCCCAAACTTTAACTGTTCTGCTTGGAGCCTCTTGGGAATTTGCTGTCACAGATCTCCGGACTGTAAAGTGCTGAGGAATATAACTGAAGAATAACAGGACTGATCTCCTTCAAAGGCCTCCAAAGTCATAGTGTGTCTCCTTTGTTACAGAGACGTAATGTCATGTTAATAGTTCCACCACTCTCACAAAAGTCCTGTTAGTAATATAGAGAGTTTAGATATTCTGGCCAATGTTCAGCTGGTGGTATTCAATGGAGCTGCAAATTCTCTTCAGGAGACCTATGCTGAGTCACAAAAATTGAAGACCTAGGAGGCAATGAGAACACAGCGTGGATAAAGTGGTGATAAAAAAAACAGGAAAGCCTTGAAACTTTTCCTTTATCTGGGACTATGAAACTTAAGAATGTAACTTCAGACTTGCCCCCAGCTGAATGTATTTTCATTTCTTTCTTTCAACTCTCCCAAGGCAATGACAGATAGATAGATAAGTGCAATGCTGAGAAAAAAGACAACAAAAATTAAGGGCTGAAATCATCCAAGCAAGCCTCCTGCTCAAGACAGTGGGTACTATGGAAGAGCCACACATGCCATAGTTGCATGGGGTGAACTAAGGGAGGAGCTAGAAGAGGGTGTATAATGTGGCATTACATGATCAGCAGTATCACCCGTGTGTCTGTGAGCAGCCAGAAGGACCCTCTACAGCAACGGCTTGCAGCAAAGGGTTTTGCCTGGGAAATGCTGCTCTTTGATCTCAGGAAGCTCAGCCTTCTTTGTAGAGCTGATAGCAGCGGTAGACAATATCTTATTCATCCCCAATAGCAATGTGATTACAAGATGGAAGTTTGGTGTAAAGAAGCAAGTACATGAAGGGCAGACCCTGTGCAACCTACACCTGGAGCAGATAATAAACTATCTGGCTCTGAGGGAGAACATTTTATTCCAGCATGGCTCAAGATGATGTATGAAACCAGCAAAGATTACAGTCAGTGATGTCTTGATTTGATGTTTATGGTTAACCCTAACATTGCTTTTGTTTATAGACACTATTTCTAGAGTAATCTTATCTTGTATGGCTTTTATGGAAACAAAAATTACCAGGCTACAGCTTTTATAGTACAGAGGATGACATGGATTTGATTTACACTTCATTACAAACCAGTCCTACAAACATCGCTCAGGTGTGTAGTTCTTAGTTTCCTGGAAATGAGACATTTTTGAGCTTGTGCGTATGACTGGATAATCTGTGTCGGACTCACCTAGCACCTCTGGTGTTTGCACATCCTTAGGCATCAGAACCTTTTGCTTGGAAAACTCCCTCCAGGAACAGGTTGGTTCCTCTCTGTTAAGTTACCCCTTAACTCTTACATATCAAGGTGCTGACCTTACAACCTCTCCTTAAAAATGGAAATAGTGATACTATTTTTCACCCTTGAGTACCTCACATGCTGTTGCAATGGGCCCTGAAAGTAAAATGACTGAGACAGATTAACCAGAGCCATACCACCAAAGGGGTATGACAGAGGGCACCAAATGGAGTATATTCTGCATAGTGCCATGGTGTTAGACCCCCCCCAAGTCCAAGGGTTTTTCCAGGTACAGACCTACATACCGCACCCCGGTGAAGTCCTGAGAAGCGCAATATAGCCGTAAGGAGTAATTGGCTTTAGATCCTGATGTGTAGATGGGAAGATTGTGAGGTGAGCTTTGGGCCTCACAGAGTCCAAAGGATTTCCAGGGAAGTCCATTCCCAAATTAGCCCATCAATTTAACTGTCAACACTTTTGAAGAAGCATCAAGAAAACCCTTGTGAAATCATAATACTGACCTGCAGTCAGGCCTACAGCAACAGTAAAGTCCATAAGGGAAAAAAATAATACTTTTACCTTTCAAGGAAAATCATTAATTTCCATGCATCTGTTCAAAGCAAGGAAAAAAAAAAAAAAAGACAGAAAATCTGTATTTTACAAAGAAATTTTGCCAACTTCTTAGCAAAAACAGCTTTCCAGAATGAAATGGCAGTTTCCCTGCTGTGAAAAAAAACCCTTTGGTTTTCCACAAGCATTTTAAAGAGAAAAGTTGAAATTATTGTTTAGATATTTTTTTTTTTTAATGAAAAACTGTAAAGATTATACTTTCCATCTGCTTTACCAGAGGTGAGAATTTGTAGCTACACACATCTTCTGTGGCTACTCAAGGAGTCAGATGGAGATCATTTGGCTGCCTTGCTTTACCGTTGATGCTGCTCCCATCTCTAAAGCGGTTCTGGCAGCTGCCAGTGCAAGGGCAACAACCATCTGTTAGCACTGTTTGCTGCTGGGTGGTACCGCAGCATCAGCTCTCGCTGTGCAGCACTGTCAGCTTTTCCCTGTTCTCGAGAGGGGATATTGCCACGTTGCTGCACATCAGCCCCAAGCCCAGCTGGCCAGTGTGCACACGTAGCATCTGCTCCAGGCATGCTACCATCATTCGTTGGGGGCCACCTCCAAGGGGTCCATTTGGGAAATCCAGACCTCTTGGATACAGACCAAAACCAGCCCAACACCTTATTAATGGTGTGTCTTATTTGCTTTGCAGCAATATGAGATGATCGCGGAAGAAGTAGCTCTCAACACCAAAGCGCAGGCAGAGGAATGAGGTGCTCTAGGTGCCAGGAGTTCCTTCTGCCTGGAGCAGCAGGTGGGATCTCCTACCAGCAACCCTGTCATCGTTGCTGGATTCTACTGGCCCTGCAGGGAAAACAGCTTTGTGGAGGGCTCGCTGGAAACTTCTAGTCCTGACTGGACCTGAAGCATCACCAGCCAACAAAAGTGAAGCACCAGAGCTGAACTTTATACTGTACCATGTTGCATAGCTGTTAAACCCCTTCACTATGGCCTGGAAACTCAGAAATTGTTACTAATCCTCTTTACTGTTTCACATATTTAGAAAGCTGCCCTGTCTTCACAGTATCTGGCATTTGCTGTGCCTGCTGGGACTCGATATCTCTGGAGTTACCACGGGGCTGGGGAAGTGCAGGGTCTGGATGCTCATAGGAGCCCCGACACACTCCGATAAGCTGATGGGAAACAACCTGCCCTGGGAGCAGCCCCGCAGTAAAATGTCAGTACCGCATCTCTGAAAGTCAGGATGTTATCTGAAGGGAACCATTTGAATTCTTCCAAAGCTAATGCTACCCAGTGTGAAGGTTCCATCACTCCTGATTTATGGCCCTTGAACTCGCCTCCAGGAGGTGGACAAGGCAGGCGTATATGTAAGCCCAGCTGACCCCCATGCTTCTGTTTGGGTGTTGGTGGATGGTTGGGGGAGAGAAAGACAGGAGAGGTTCACTTTCAGAGTTGCTTGAGTATTCATAAAGTTGTGATCAAGGAGGAAAATAATCCTCTAGCAAGTAATCCTGGAATTAACTGAAGAAAATTTCAGGTCTGATTATGAAAAGCACAGGAGGTGACCGTTTCTGGTTGCTGTTAGCATGCAGCAAATTGGGGTATTGTAGTTTTATCTGTTACCAGAAAAGCCCTCTACTTTGAAAAAAAAAAAAAAAAAAAAAAGTAGGAGCCCCACCGTCTCATTTTTAACAAGGACCAGCTGAAAAATGAAGGCAAGCAGCACACAGACCATCTTATGTCTGCCAATTCATTTCCTGGCCCTGAAAGGAAAAAAAAAAAAAAAAAAGAAAAAAAAAAGAGAAAAAAAATCCTCTTGTTTCCTCTCATGCAGGCCAAACATGGCAAAGCACCAGGGGAATTCTGAATGGAATCAATTGCACTTGTTACTAACTGAGTTTTCTTTTATTCTTATATTACCAAGGCCTGGATATTCAGCTGCAAGCAATTATAATGAAGAGTTACTGAGTAATGGTTTCCAGATTGCTCCATGATGGGGCATTAATTGAAAGGGACAATTTAAGAGCTTAGGCCATGTAAATGCATTTCTTATTCTGTCAGATCGAGAAATTTCTGCGTACACGAGGCTGAAATGCTCAGAACTGATAAAGACTTAATAGTAGCCACTTAAGTGAACATTTGGAAAAGGGATTTTACATTTAAGGGATCAAGAATAATTAAAATAAAGTAGAGAGTCAGGGTTTTATTAGGAGTCAGAATGTGAATGTTAGCAGGAGCCTGGCAATTCTTGGAGTTACACCAAATTTGTGCGAGGGAAGATGGCAAGAGCTTTTGGCTCGTTATCTCCCTGTCTGATCTCACTTTAGTCCTTGACTCTCCTGAGTGAAAGGTCCTATTGAGTCCCAAAGAATCAAAGGCAAAATTCCCTGTAAATTTAGCAGGATGAGTTTAGAAGGATAACTTTGCATTGCTGGACATCTGCCCTTTTCTAAATGCCACTTAAGAGAAAGTACTTCCATACTGGGGAGCTAATTCCTAATATAACAATAGGCTTCAAGAGTAACAGTGGATAAATGAGATTTTTAATTCTACTATAGCCAAGCAAACACAAATGAAAAATATCCCTTGGAATTCACTACTAAAATCTGGGGTTGTTTGTTGCAGTGAAGGAATGAAGCCCTGGAATTTGCAAGCTGTCCAAGCAATACTATTTTCAGTATGATAGAACTGATGTTTTGCAGGTTTTATATAAATATTTCTTTGCACTTAACTATGAAATCAAACATTTCTTTTTTTCTTCAATTGATATTTTATTACCTTAGTAATTGCTACAGATAATAAAAATGAAAAATATATTTTACCCTAGATTAGTGAGTCTTCCTAGTTTTTTCATGAATTCATATTAAACAAAAAAATGACTACTAATCAAGAGAAATGTTTCCCTTCCTAAAACATTGAGTCACTTACAGGAATAATTCTGGGAAGAAGGAGGGGGAAGGGAGTTTATGTCTCAGGCTTCTGCCATTATCTAGCTTGAACAGATGGAAGCTCAGCCACTTGTGATTAAATCACTGGAATGAAGACGGACATCACTGAAATGGTGGTCAGTCATTTGCTCAAACCTACGTGAAGAGCAGCCCCCCCCCCCTGAAGCAAGCCACAGCCTGCCAGAGAGCTATTACTAAGATGCCTGGGGTTGAAAATATAAACACCTTCAGAGTGGGTGGTCAGCTTGGGTCAGGCTTAG
This sequence comes from Aquila chrysaetos chrysaetos, assembly GCF_900496995.4. Lineage (NCBI taxonomy): Eukaryota > Metazoa > Chordata > Aves > Accipitriformes > Accipitridae > Aquila > Aquila chrysaetos. The sequence continues at coordinate 42,380,365 of NC_044006.1, read as the reverse complement.
GATTGATTCACAGGCACTAAATTAATCTGTAAAAAGGGACGTTACTAGACTGCAGTCTGGGAAGGAGGGAAGCGTGGTGTGTGCCAGTTATTGGGCTCTTACAAATGAGCAGGCCAGGCAAGAGTCTGTGTTTCACCATCTGATGCAAAAGCAAACTGAAAATGAGTGGAGAAGTGAAATACTGGTCCTGCTCAACCACATGGCAAAATCCTCCAGGCTTCCCTGGAGCACCTCCTCCCCGAGCCCTCTTCCCCTCCACTGCCCCGTGCCACCACTTGCCGTCCCCTCCCAGTTGCAGGGAGAGAAATGGCTCAGGATGGGCAGGGAAATCCCACCGACCTGCGGGCACCTGCAGAGACCGTGGCCAGCCACGTGGGACCCAGGGGGGCCAGCACCATCCCTCCCCCCTGCAGTCCTAGGACCTCGGTCATGCAGCTGGTGGTTGCCAGCTGGTTGCTCTTCTCAGATGACCCTCAGGATGCAATACAAAATTGGATTGAGGTAGCATCCAATCCACCTTTAGACCTGGCATGGTAAAGAGTTAGGAGGATCCTCCAGAAGAAAAGCCTTGCAAGTGAAGCAAAGCAGGGGCCAGGACTGACTGCAGGTACAGCCAAAACAGGAGATACCCAGTAAAATGGCCTTGGTATCCCCACATGATTTGCATGTGCCAGGAGCAGAGAGGGACTGGGAGGGATGATTATTTCCAGGAGCACAGGAAAAGGGGACCATTCACTTGCCAGGAATAGAAATTATCCCCCCACATCTCTCCTGATCACTCAGCCTGGCAGTGCCACCTCAAGACCTCCATCCCAGCTCCGTTGCTTCCCTGCCTCCTGCCAGCTCCTCATCCTTGGGTTGGCAAAACCCGCCATTGCTTGCCCTGCTGGGAAGCCCTGAGGGAGCACTGTGGGAGATGCATGCAGAAGCCCTGTGAAAGGGCAGCGAGGTAGGCAAAAAAAACCCCAGTGCACCCCGTCCCCCAGTGCATCCAGGTCTCTGCACCAGGGTGTGCACCCGGGAGGCAGCCCGGGAACAGGTAGCTGCATGTTTGGCCTTTTTGGCTTCTCTGCCTCTCCCCCTGGCACTGGCAGTCCCTGGCATGGTGGAGGTGCAGAGGCCCACGCTGAAAAACCACAGAAGCTGTGGGAGAAATGTCTGGGAAATGCAGGATGGAGCCAGCATGACCTTCCTTGGGGTCAGAAGAAAAAGGCACTAAGATTAATCAAATATATCTTGATTCAGTTAATACCTGGAGAAGAAAAGGTGTGCAGTGCTAATTCACAGAAGCCACAGGAAAGCAGATTACTGCAGAATAGGAAATTTAGGAAGGGCTTTCCCCATTCCCCTCAAAAACATGTATTTATGTTCAGTAGGAGGGCTTTTCTTTAAATCAATGTCATTGCTTTCTTCATTGACTAATAAACTTACACCTGGAATTGCTCCAGTCTGAAACTAGTCAGAAATTCATCCAGCAAACCCACACATACAGAAAATTAATGAAAATATTTTTTTTCTGCATTATTATTAAAAGCAGAGAAAAACATTATTTGGGAATAAATAATAGCATCATTAAAAATAGCTTGTGGGAGACTAGAGGTCTGGGTGGGGGGTGGCTGTTCTTGTTTATCAGTTAAGGTTTCCCCCCCAAGTCCAACTCTGCTTTGAAATGTAACACGTCATTAAGGAATTTGTAGTTACAAAGTACAGACACTTGCTCCTGACAGTAAGCATGGCCACTTCTGTTAACAGAGCGAAACCATAACCACTCCTTCCACCTTGCCCCTACTCCAAAACAGCAAAAATCCTGATTAACAGCCAGGATAAATATGGCAGCCAACCAAAACACTATCCAACGTGAAGTTTGGTCAAGCTATAAAACTGCCAGCAAAAAACCCAGAAGCAAAGCCTGACGCTGAATTTTAAGTTTAGAATAATAGTCTAACCCAAAGAAATATGAATCTGATAACCACTTAGGAAGGAGTCTGGGATTTTCATTAGTCACTTGCATGGAGGGGGTGGTGTTGCTGGTGGGAGGCAGGATGGATAATAGCACAGTGGTGAAATGTAAAAAGGGGCAGAATGGTTCAAATCCTGAGAAGGAAAAGGGAGGGGGGAAGTGTATTTGTTTTTAAAGGCAATTTTACATTAAGTCACACAAGCAGTTGAAAGACTCACTGTTCTTGCAAGTTCTAGGCTGGACCACTCTGATACAGCATAAAAGTTCTTCTGTTTGTGTAAGGGGAATGGGTGTGTGCTCAGTGCCCACAGAAATTAATGGACTGTACACAAAGTCATTTTTCCCTCAACTCCTCAAAACCTTTTTTTTTTTTTTTTTTACGGAAAGCCTGTGACCCCATCATATAATGGAAAGTCAAATGCCTCAAGGTAAATCAAATAATTAGAAGGATATTTCCTTTGCTTTAAAAATTTCACTTGCAAAAAAAAAAAAAAAATCCTCAAACCTCCAAATAACTTGGAGTTGGTTTACTTGTTTTTTCTGGCTGAAAGGATCATTGCACAGTTGGCCCTTATGCGCCCTGACTTCATGACACCCAGGTTTTAGGCATGCTTAGCCTTTCTGAAAAATAATAGTAGTAATAACAGCAGTGGCAGATTTAACCACAAGCAGACGGGACGTTGCCTCATGGCCCCTTCTCTGTAATGAGCGTAGGTTATTTTGGTTGCTATTTTCTGCTCTGCGAAGGGCTTGAAAGCACTTATACATAACTCCTGGCACCAGTCCCACACCTTAAATGGTATTTCCAATGTAGCCAAATATGAATTGCTCACCTAGGCAGGATTAAACTGTTCATTGTCTACCTGCTGCATGTATGTGTATAGATGTGTAGATGCAAGTGCAGATGTTGATTTTCTGTGCATCTGCGTATCTTTCATATGGTCATAACACACTAGTTAGGGAGTGTGATTGTTATCTGTGATTTTTGCATTGAAACAGAGAAGCCCTCTCTTCTTCATCTTACACAGCATCGTGCCAGACTGTTTATGCACAATTTCCTAAAGCCCTAAAACTCAGCTCTGGTGTTTAAAGGCCAAAGCAAAAGCTGCTTGTAGTGGAAAGAAGCTGACAAAATCTTTTTATTAAGGCTCTTCAACTATATTTTTAGGGTCTATTTAAAAACAAAATCCATTCACACCTAATTAGTGAGATTTTTACCTGAGGAAAAAAAGGGGGAAAGAGTAATACGATGTATAAAGGAAAAAAATCAAATCAAGTTCTTTTTGTGTGTGTGATTTATATTTTATGTAGTTTTCCTTATAAAACTAGACCTCACTGGATGCTCAGGAAGAGCAAACTAGGAACTAACAAGTTACGTGTGTCAGATAACACGCTGCATGCAGTTGTGCTGATACACAGTGGGTTTGTGCAGCTTGAAGGAACCATTAGCTGCTTCTCACCTCACAGATCCTCCAAGGAAGTTATAAACAGATCCCCAGATTTCTGAAGATGCCATTATTTGATGACTGGTGCTAGGTAACAGTACCTGTAGAGCCTCCATTTACCTCACAGTGTCTGTTCTGTAAGTGCAGGAGTAACTTGCACAAGAGGCAATTGGTTCTGAGCAATTAAAAACACATAGGCTACTGTGTTTGGATTTGTTGGATATAACCTGAAGGTTCAGAGGTCTTTGTGTAACCCCTCATGGTATTCACTCATGCTAAACAATTCCATTTTTACAGAAAATTTACAAAAACCCTTTCTACAGAGTTTTCAAAACCATCCTATAGAGTTTAAAAGACCCACTACAGACTGTTCCATATTAGTTTACGGATCCTCTACTCAACGCCAGAGTATTTTTCAGTAAAGGGGTAGACAGTGGTTTCTGTGTCAACACAGTCTCTTAAGTGGACATTTCACAGCTTTACAGATGCAACAGGAATTTAAATTGTAGAAGATGCTACTGCAGTGCTGCTGACAAAACCCTAACCATAGTAACTGCAGTCACCACAGGCCACTCCAGAAGAAGTAAGAAATGGAAGAAAAAGTGGAATATGTCCCAGGAAGATGGCTTAGAGTGCAGGAAAGACAAATGAAATCCTAGAAGCCGTGTCATGAGGTTATAGTACCTTGTTTTCCTATCAAACTCTGCTGTCAAGCTCACAGATACTTTGCAGGAACAACGTTTTTTCCTGGAACATCTGGATCCCACTGAAGGCTTTCCAAGTGGAGCTGTGACGAATACGCTATTGACACTGGCAGCTACAGAGATGTGAGCATGTTTCTGTCAGAGGGCTGCTGGAGATGATCAATTGTTTCTCATTATCCCAAAAGAGAAAGAAAGAAGACGTTAGGTGAATGGTCTGTTCTTTTATATCAATGGGGAAAAGGCACCAGCATGAAAGGACTGCCAATATCAAGGACCAATAAAAGTAAAATAGCATTTATGGTAAAACTGTGTATGTCTGTCCAGTCATGCTTTGGCAGTGAGGTTACTAAGGCATCAGAGACAGTCAGTGGGCATGGTCGAGGTTGGGGCACCATGCAGCAGGTGCCTGTGGCCAAGCTACATGTCTTCCTTAGCAGCTATGGAACATCTTCAAGATGCAGATGTCCATCATTATTCTGCAAGAGTTAGGTGTGAGTAAATCCAAAGATTTGCAGAAATCTTAGGGTATGTCTCTGGCCACACAAGAAGGTTTTCCCACACCATCATCTGCTCAGCTAGGCTGTTCGGTCTGGGTGAATTTACCCCTTATTGCTTCAGGGACAGTTAAGAACAGTATTTTTATTTTAAAAGCAGTTTGGAAAATATCTCCACTAGTATATACAATTGCAGGCAGCAAGGGCACTAAGTATATTAACAGTGAGTGAACAACTTTCTTGGAAAACATCTGTGGATGACAGTCATTCCACCCCCCCCCCACTCCCCCCTGAAAACCTGACACTTGTATGGCTACTTATCAAATATAACCCAAAGCAGCTGCAAACCAGATAGACTGAGCTGAATGTGAGCTTCCGCTGAACCTACTGGAAACTATGTCACTTGACAATCTCCTGACTGAAGGTAATTTTATAGGGGGAGCTGCCAGCGCATGCACACTCACACACGGGCTACCCTGGGGCCAACCCTGGAAAAAGGTGCAGCATTTGAAATTCCCATCAAAACCTCTATGGCACCAGGGTTTACAAAGATTATTAGCATGGTCTTCCCTTGACCATGATAAGACAGGACTTTGTATGCATTCACACCTTCGCTCTCTGTAATTCATGTGAGTGCTATGCAGCTGTGACAAGACCCTGAAGCCATGAGTAAGGAGGCAGGGCTCTGCCTGGGACTCATGCAAGCAATTCACAGACTGGGTCTCATTTACCAGCTCCCTACCCACACCAGGGGCTGTGCGTGGAGAAGTGCCACTGGAAGGTGACAGCAGAAGCTCCCTCTCACCCCCATGTCCCCCATGGGGAAATGAATGTCTCCAGTGTTGGGAGTGAATGTCTTGGGTGTGGATCACCCCCCAGATCTCTGACTTGTGCTTGGCCTTGGAGCTTTTGTGCTTTACAGAACAGCACAACAGAAGCCTATAATATCCCATATTCCCCCTTAAATCACATAATATGTCCCCTTAAAGCACAAAATCCACCAAAAGCATTAGTAAGATCATTCAGAGACAGCTAGAAAAGCTAGAATTTGCTAGTGAGTGCTGGGGTCTGATCCTGGACCTGGGGGACAGTCCCTGCTCTCCTCACAGTGCCCAGAGACCCACTATGGGCTCTATTAAATAGCACCGTGACAGCAAGGTCCACTCCCACATTTCTGTCTGGCTGCAGTAACAAGCACTGCATCTATCCAGATGCAATACTGTCCTTCCATAACACACATCTCTGCTTTTCAGCTGACTCAAGCACAGTGTGTTCAAGGAGGATAGAGATGGGTGCAGAATTTAAACCCCTCAGCTAGTGATACCCTTTACAGACTATGTAGAGCTTCCTAGGATTCCTTTATAAGAATCAGCCGTGGTTCAAGCTTCTTATTCCTTGTTTTGTCCCCCCTCGGAAGTATCCCTGAATGACTGACCAGAAAATGTTCAACTGACGTTGAAAGTGACTGTTAGATGCAGGAAAAGACATACAGACTACATATAATCTACATACGTCTGTAAATCTACCTGCCCCTTGGCAAGAGTACTAATGTTTCACTCATTGACCAAAACCAATAGTGCATTGGGGTGCTCCCTTTCTCTTCTGCCTCCATTTTCTATTTTCTTTATAAAAAGCACATCTTGTATCTCATATACATACCTGTATATGTTGATGATGCTTCTTTTTTTGCAGTATTCCTGCACTATGCTATTTTTTGGTAATGCATACTTGCAGTACAGTCCTTACATAGCCTTCTAGACCCCATCAATCTTCCAGCTGAAGCAATTTCATCCCGTAAATTGTGACAGAGTCAGAACAGGCCTCAGTGTTACATGTGTGTATTTCAGAGGCTCCTGTAAGTACAGTAGTGGATTTAAACTTTTGCCCTGCAAAATCTCAGCTTTCATGAAGTTTTGCATTGCAAATCTTCCACCAGAAAATCCAAATTCAATATGTATTTTAGTGGGTGATGACACAACTTGAGTAATATACCTTACCAATGTGAAAATAGTGCAGTAAAATAAAATAATAAAAAAGCTTGCTATTGTACTTTATTCCTCCCATGGAGAAAAATACATTAGGGCTTTCCTTGCCCTGTTCTTTACCAAGACTGTTGGTTCGTATCATATGGTTTAGAGATTTATCAATCTCCCTCTGTCAAATATTTTCTCTGATTTTAAATAAAAAAAGCTTTTTCAGCAGCTGAGCTCATGAAGACCTAGTGAAAATTTATGAGAGATAAAAAGTGTGTGCAAGGATGTTAACAAAATAACTCCGTACAAAAATCTCAGATGCCTACCACTGGACTTGGATGTTTACTAATGCATAGACATGCACAAGACCCCAGCAGGGCACCCAGGGGTGTAAAGCACCCATAGACCAGAATCAACAAGGATCCACAGTTCTTAGAGTGCTTTGGATCTCCCAGTCACTTTCTGTTAGGGAAAAAGAATGATTGCTATTATAAATAAATAAGAATGACCAGCATGGCTTCTTCCAATAGTATAACATCTATAACATCCAGTGTGCAATCCAGGCATGCCCATATTTCATCCTCCTTTAGAAGATGCCTGTACAGAAAAGCTTTAGAAATATTTTTTGAAAAAATCATAAACTGCATTGGAAACTTCTTCCAAATGCAGGCATTCTTATGCTATACTTCTCTGTTAAGATCAGTGATGACCCTTCCAAACTGAGATTTCCCCTATGGAAATTTCATTTCAGGAAAGATTAAGACCATACCAAAACTCTTCAGGCTTTTCCATACCTCTACAGGAGAACTGCAGCCCACGAGGTCAGTCTGACCCTCCAGCTGTTTACAAGAATTACATCATCCAACTAGGGAAGGGGAAAGATACAATGCGACTAAACTGCACCCATGCTACTGCAAATGGAAGTACCCAGACAAGTACTCACAAGGATCAGTTTGTGCACAATCCATAAGCCCTGCTTGCACAGTGCACTTGCCAAGGACCTCCAAAGAGTGGATTAGCCAAGTGCAAACTGAAGTCTATTTTGTCAGCATTTGTGAAGCAAGACCTAAATATAGCAGATAAAATATTCTTCATGAAAAACTCACCATGCTGTGATTACAGATCACCTCACTCCAAGCATTAAACCAAGAGAGCACCAGGGACTGTTTTGCTCATGCTTTATCCAATCTGCTCAACTGACACAGAATTTGCAAAATATGCTTTGCAGTCTTGACATGCCAACAAAGCACTTTTAATTTTGGCTCCAGTCCAAGCCTGATCCTAGTTATCTGATACTTTGCATAGAGTCATCATATTTTCTTCCTCACACACACTTTTCGTTCCTACATAAGCTTTAACTAACCACTTCATTAAATTAGGAGTTTGGAGAGCTTTCTCTTTTAAACCTTGGAGTCTGCAGGTTGTTTGACAAGTGCTCTACACTTGACAGCACCTTTTTAAGTTTAACAGCTTCAGCTTACAAACATAGAACACTAAACCACTGAATTCACTTGGTTTGTTCCATTCATTTCAGGATCATTTAATCAAGCTTGGCAAAAACATCTGAGAAATAAATTTACCAGGAGACACATACAAGGCAAGCAATTCACATTGTGCAGCTTATTTACTAGTTACCCCTGAACAGTAGCCAGCTAACTTCTACCTAATCCCTAATACGGTTGGTTTTTCTCCCTACCATCAAAAATCTAGCACTCTGACCTTAATGTGAAGTGATGGATTAATGTTACACGTGCTGTTCTTAAACCTCAGTCACTCTCTGCTATGACAGCAGGATTAGAAGGGAAAGTATGGACTGAAGGCACCCAGCAGATTCAGTGATTTAATTGACTGAGCTTCTGGTGTGCAGGCTTAACTTTGGCTTAAATAATGTCTTTTTCCCATCAAAAGAAGTCTGTTTGAAATTAAATCCTTTTACTGAAGCCCCAAGTAGAACACTTTAAGTTTTTAAGATATTTTGTGCATGACAGAGGTGTGTGTTTGCCTTAATGCTCCCCAAACATTCATCTGAAGCTGTTTGCTATGGCCACTTTCTGCCTCTTGTTTTGGAGATGTCTTGATCAATTAGTGCAATGTCACAGTTATATGTAGTTATTGTATCTCCAGCTGCAAGCTGTTAATAATAAACTTACCCACAGGACAAACCTGCCATATGGTTGATGGTCAAGCAAGGCTAAAATATGCATTAGGAAAAAAATGCAACTGTCAACATGAAGCTGGATATAGCTTATTGGATTTGATGCGGGCATCTGACAGCAATGTTTCTTTTAGCAACATTCTGTATTGCAGGTCAGGAATCTGCCTACTGTGGAATATTTGTCATAGGAAGACGAGAAGAGAAAAAAACAAGGAAACATTTGTAAAATGGTGAATACAGGGTAGGTTAGTGGTGGCCGATTTTTTTTCCAAGGAGGGAAGTAGGAGGGAGTGTTGATCTGAGGGGTTTTTGTAAAAATGATTTGCTAAAGAAAGGCTTGTTCAAATTTTTTTCACAATCAAGGGAGATCAGCTGCATATGACAAGACGACAAGTTTTTTCCTTGCAGATATAAAGAAATTGTAGTGTCACATAAAACATGAGCAATAGAGGAAAATATCCAAAGTCTATCTGATGATAGCTATATTCCCAGTTTGTAAGTTCTTTGTGCTAGGAAAAACCTCAGCATTTGGGTATTTTTGGTAACTCTTGACATCTATTCTAGCCACTCAGTGAATGGTACTGGCACAGTTTCTTCCCTCATTGATAACAGCAGTGCAGCAAATACCTCCTTTAGCTTTACAAAAGCGGAAGGTACCGCAGCTGGGTTTGCCATTAAATAAGACAAGTCAAAGAATGACATGAAAGTAAAAGCAAGCCCTCCTATTCAGTGGAGGCCTTCAAGTCCTCCCCCCTTGCCTCATCAAAGGTCACCTCCTGGTAACTTCACTTCATTTATGAATTAGAGGGCATGCAAACAGTTTCGTTCCATACTACTGTCACTTTTATCAATGGGAGCAGAAACCAAACTAATTGCTATTCTAGGAGCAATCATGCAGTGAAGACCTTATTAAAAGTCCCAGAGTCCTGTTTACATGCGGTAAAGCTTGATTTGATTAGTTGGTAATTAGAAGCACACTGTTAATTATGCAATTTAAAAGGGATAGCTGGGAGTCACAGTTCCTAGGAGAATTCTCTAATATATGGGAAAGCATTATTTTTTTATTAGACTTTGCTCTCAAGGCCTTGTTCTTGCAAACACTTCTGCACGTGCTCAACTTTACCATGAGTGACTGGTCTCTCTGACTTTCATGAGTCACTCCCAACCTCATGAGCAGAAGCCCTCTGCATATGTCTCTGAAAGGACTAGGCCTGAGATACCAAAAATCACTTCCCAGTTCCTAGTTGTTTCTCCAGATTTTCCAAATATATTTCTCACAGAGGTGATTCCTCCATGTTACGGTAAACATAAAAAATAAGGGCAAGCTTTCCTGGTAGTTTGGAGACACTGGGGCTTTACTGGGCATATCACTAGATAAACAGGAGTGCTTTGATGCAAACCTCAGAACTTCAGCAGTTGGTCTAAAACTGGTGACATTAAAACACTTTGCTTCTAAACATGCCATCATTTTGCATTAGAGCAATGTTTTTCTCTCTCTCCAGTCAATGCAGGCTGATACTCAAGACAGGCCAGGTATTCAACCTACTGTCTTCTGGGGTGGGGGCGTGCTGTGTGTTCAAAAATGGTTTCTTTTTTTACCAAAAACTTATTGTGAGGAGCTTGGTATTCTATAAAAAACATAAACTGTTGCATTTTTTCTGGGCTTAAAAATATTTTTGGTGGAAATGAAGAGTCTAGATTAATCCAGGGCCTTTCTTTTCACAGTTTTAAAAATGTAAAGGAAAAATCAAGGCTGTGGACTTAAACTGATTTCAAGCCCATATGCCACCAGCTATTTTTGTGGGTTATTCCTGAAGGACCTATATGTTAGAATGTTTTTTCTTCCCGCTAGCTAAATTTGTACTGTGGCATAAACAGCAAAGCAAGCTCCCAGTTAATAAGACAAGGGAAGCAATCAACAAGAAAGGCCTCAGAGTCAGAGTTCAAAAAGAAGAAATGAAATGTTCAATAGATGGGGGAAAAAAAGTCTTTTTGATGTGGTGCAAGGTATAAAGTCAAGAGCAAAGGAAGAAGAAAAATTAGGGGGATGCTGAGGACTGAGAGGAGAGTAGAACATGAAGAAAGTATTGTGTGAGCTGAACATACCTGAAACCAGTGGAGTCCTAAGAACAGGGAATTAGCCCTCATATATGTTACACATTTTTTTCTTGCTATTTCCAACACAAGAAACATCGTTACTTTGATCACAGAAAGTTAATTAAATGCACCGATTCTTGGTAGCATATTTATGAACCATCACTTACGTTAACAACAGCTCCATGTATATACACGGCAACTTGCTTGTAAATAACCACTTGCTTATTGTTGCTCCGTATTTTTTCATGATTTCATCCTACCTGTTTTGTCTGAAGGGAGACTGTGTCTGTAACACATCTGAATCTTTGTGATAGCCCTAATTTAGGTGTTACACTTATACATTTTCTGTGGCTTTCTGGCCACCCATCTATTAAATGTCCTGCCACTTGGCTGTTTTACATGATGTCAGCTCATGATCTGGCTTTTTTTATTCTGTTACCAAATCCTGACTTCTTAAAACATTAAATAAAATGTTTCTTTCAGGGTTAATTATTTTGGAGTGTGACAGAAACCAGCACCCATAAAGTTTGTTGACATAAAAAGAGTAGATGTGAAAATAAAAATGTATGCATGTCTACACTGAGCTCCTGAGCTAATGCACTGAGTTTCAAATCTTGACAGAAACTTGGCCTCCATCAGTCTTGACTCTGTTTAAGTGACAGGATGGCTGGCAGCACTCACCAGTGCTTGCAGGATGTACTAATATTTACAAGCAAAAGAAGGTCTCTGGCTTTGTTGAAATAACACCACTTTCTTAATTTGACTGCTGCTCCATAGCAGACCTTAACAAACAGCTACCAAGGGAGGAGGTAAAGGACTGAGCTTTCATGAAATGCTAATGTTTACCTTAAACCAAAAAAGTCACAATTATATTAAACAGATTTCTGAGGGCAAAGTATAAATAATGATATCATTCTTCTGGAATATCATGCTCAGGATGACAATGTAAACACTAAGGAGTTCCAAAAGCAAAATGCAAAAAGGAAAAAAAATATATATTGGACAAGATTTCTTCACATAAACAATCAAAAAATGCTTGCCAGTTGCCTGTCTGGTACCGAAGTGTACAATGCATGTGTTGTATGTGTACACGGAGAGAGGTGGAAATATATCTGCCATTTCATTTTGACTAGTTGTTAAGGCAGGGGCAATTGCAAAGTTTAAATTAGTTTTCAACTTTGGATCCAAAGTCACCTGAAGCTTCAAAGCAATTTAACCTCACACTTCCATTTCTACTTAACCTTTGAAATAAGCAGGATTAATGTAATTGTTTTACACTGATAACATTTCCATTCATCTGAAAGGATGGCAGTATTGCTTGGTGGAATGCTGTGGGATTTAGTCTGATACACTACTATCTGTGTTTCTATATACATGTGTACTGAATAGATTAGTAATATATACAATAAATGTAAATTATACATTGCTGTGTATAAAAGTTATCACTTATCTAAAGAATTTGCATGACCTCCATCACTAGAGTGATTCACAATTTGTAAAACAATTGCTCTCTTCACAGCCCTGTGCAGTAAAGAAATAAAAAGAAGGGAAACAGACTGTGGAGAATCTCTGTGGGTTTGCCCAAGATCATACAGTAAGACAACAGCAACATCCGCAGGTACATCTAGACTATAAGCAAATACATATACTACCCCAAAGAATATCTGGGTGAAAAACAGCTCTGTAGAAATTAAAATGACATTGCCTCTGATGTCAGTGGGCCAGCTTAATTTTGTACCCCCCCACGCACACATAGGACCATTGAAGTCACTGGAATTCCCTCCACTGAAACCAGCATGAATTTGGCTTTTTGTGTCCAAAGGGCAATTTTACACTGAAAACATTTGATTTTGATACACATTAAGATGGAAAAAATCTGTGAAAGGGTACTTTTGCATTGATACATACCAACAGAAAATAAGAGTGGGATAACAAACCAACAAAAACCCTACTCACAGTGTCTGCAAGGCTCCAGCACCCTGTGTATAATTGGAAACGCGTACTGCTAAATAAAATAATCAAATAAGTCTTCAGCTGCCATTTATAGCAAAATAGCTAAAAAGACCTTTTGCTTTTCTGTGTGGGGAAATCAGACAGAGGAAGAGGCACAGCCCAGGCAAGGGAAGCGCGTGGTGCTGTACTGTAGGGCACTGTCCCAAATACCCACAATGAGGATCCCAGGAGCAGCACAACGTCAATGGGTACCTTGTCTTCCACGTTTCCACTCGCAGCCAGGCAGCTAGGCTTTTCTTAGCTATGTGCAGCCAGAATTTTTCATCTTTTATCCCAGTGTTCAGGTTTTAATGCTTTCTCTGCTGGGGAAAAAAAAAATCTTAAAATGGAAGGGCTGTGATCTCTCTCAAGTGTTGAGGTGTTCAGCCAAACATGGTGAAATACACAGCCTGGGGAATGAAATAATGAAGCTATCACTGCTGCTGGGGGTGAGATTCACAAGTTGTTAGTCTCACTGCATGTTGCCAACTATGAGTTACTGAAGTTTCATCCTCCAGGTGGAGGTAATTTTAAATTCCAACTCTTCAATGCCATATAATATGCAACTACAACCTTTGGCATGTATACTTAACACTAATCATCTGTTTATTTCCTTGTTCACTTTATCAGTTTTCAGACACTGTAAGTCTAATTTTCATCCAGCTTTTTTCTATTTTCCTCTGATAATTGGTAGTGGCTTCAATGCAAAATGCCATGAAACTGTGAAATCTGTTAAACCTTTGGAAAACCACCCCCAGGGAAGTTTTGGATGTTCCATTGTATGAACATTTTAAAAGACTAGTTGTGGGTAGGCAGAGGAGAGAGTGCTGGCACTAGCAACACCTAACCAAGTGAATACGACACAGATGCTGCACACAGGGACAAAGACATGATGACAGCAAAATATCACCTTGTATATTGGCTGAACTGGATCACCAAGGCCTCTGGAAAGCAGATCATTTTCAATCAGGTATGCCTGAATTTAGATGTTTAAGTCTCTCAACTCTGAAGTTGTGAATCAGGACAATGAGAAGAGTGTGACTTTCGCAGAGGTTTGTGGCGCATTCACTTTTAAGACCTTGACTACCACTTTGGATGACCTCTTGAATGCATCATCACTCACAGATCTCCCTAACACAGAACAGCATTTTTATTTTTGAAATTGCTCTAATGTCTTCCCTTTCCCCTGAATGGAAATGAGGGTCCTGAGTGACAGCCAGAGACAGTAACTTCCAGTGAACAGTAAAGATCTTGTGACACTGACAGCTCTGTAAAAGTAACAACATATCTGAGTTTTCTTTATGCTTTGCTGCTGGTATTTTCAAGCAGATTTTTTTTATCTTGCATCTTATTTGGGGTCACTATAGTGAGCTTTTGCTGCTTTCCAGGAGAGTCTTGGCAGAAGCTGTTATGGCATGAATTTAAAAGGGCCTTTAACACCTGGTCTTTCAGCAGTCTTTTTCTCTGTACTTCTAGCTCTTTCCATTATAGGATTACAGCAGCTGTAGCTGTGAAAAAGACTCACTTTTTCCCTTCTGCTTTTTGTACTGTAATTTAAGCTAAATCCTGTGACACTGTGAAGCATCTACAGTTCCTATGGATTTTAATGTAGAAATACATTCTCAGTATTTCTTAATATTTCAAAGTTAATTTTGGCAACTTGGAAATTTGCAGATCGGGAATTAATATTCAGTGTGCTACTAGCCTAACCCAACCTTGGAACCAAAAAGCCTCTTCATGTTTGTATGGCTTTTTTCTAAGTTTTGATTAAGAGAATGATTAGGAAACTAAAAACTAATTCAAATGGTCCCACATAGTCCATGGTTTTGAAACTTGACTGCTTCTATGAAATAAAGAAGAAGGAATTGTGTGAATATAAACCATACCCAGTAAATTGTGTAGTGGCATCAGCACTCTGGCAGCACTGCCTTTCAGATGCAAAACATTTCAGTAAAAGAATAATGCCTCAGTCGAAGTCCAGGACTTTGTGTGATGTTGCTCTGGGTAAAATGTGGCTCTTCCTTATGAAATGTCTTTTCACTAGCTGCAGTTATAAAAGTGCCATCTCGGGTAAGCCCCATTGTTATTAATTATTAAAAAGCTGACATGGTTCCTTGAGGGCTCCCCTGAGGGCACAGCTGTTTTCATACTCTGCGTTGTTTTGCTGTACGTTAGGGCATAAAGCTACATCACCTTTCAGCCCAGGGTACCTCATACATGCCACGAGCACTATTGTGTCTACGTAGAAATGACACTGTGGTGACCGCAGGACAGTGCAAGGAGTTGTCGATGCCTGTTCTCAGATCAAGCCATAAAGTGCCCCCATGCAACTTGGGATCTCTAACAAGCATGCAATGGAGACTGCAAGTGTGAGTCTTAAAAAATTGTTTTTAAGTAGCCTTTTAAAACTTTCTTAAGTCTATATTGTAACAAAGATATGATTTTATATATGATCCTTCTAAACAGACAGTTACTTCAAAAGAAAAAACTAGGACTACCCTCCTGCTTGTTTTCCTCAGCAAAGACCAAATGTTACCTTTCTTTTTCATCTCAAACATTTGACTTGCGGTCAGGAAGGAAAAACAATTTTAAAATCCCTTGAGGAAAAAGGCAAGGAGCATAGATTTCAGTTTTATTGCTGTTAAACCCTTTATGCCCAAAACTGAAATATTTGAGTGTTCATAGAGCTCCATGTTTGATGATCTTTATTGGATAGATAGATCTCTGTTTATAGAAACATTGTTTTAATGGTTCAAACATCGATTTGCAAAAATGATTCATTTTTGACTGAACAAAATATATATCATTCTGCATTCTAATAAAATGTTGAATACCGCCTATAATATAGATTATAGTAGTAATGCCTCTTGTAGGATCTGACGATCCAAACTTGTTTTCATAAATGTCCTGGAGTTAAGGTTAATGCACCAAAGAGCTGTAACTCACTAGTGTGTAATACAAGCTGATATAATATGATAATCCTGCAGCAGCAGCACAGGGCAGCAGAGAGATTGCTCTTCTAAGCTATGAACATGGGCTGTGGTTCACAGGATGCTTCTCTACATACAAGTCCAGCTTCTGACCAACGTGTTACTGAAAAGAAAAAAATTAGGTACAATTAAAACCAAAAAATAACCCCATCTTTCCCCAAAACAATTGTCAGTAAAACCAAAGCTCTAACTCTTCATACTTAATCTTCCTAAAGAAATTGAAAATCTTTCACTGGAGACTTTTTTCCCCCATCTGTAATATCCCCCTTCCTGCAAGTGATGGCTGTATCCTGTCTATTCATTAGTATCAGTGTTGTACGTGCAGCAGGTTTAGGAACACACTTTGTATTTGACAATACGATTTGTTTTACTCTCATTTTACTGGCATATCTTGACAAAAGTCTTAGATTTTCATCCAATTAAAAAGAGACATTTATCTTTAAGCTTGTGCAGATGTAAAGACAGATTTCTTTCTCCAAAGAGGCCAGCTACAAAAATGGCAACTCTAATAATATGCTTTGCTAAATTACTCTTCTATTTTCAGCCCACTGGTACGTCCTTGATTTTATTTAACTGATGCCCATCTCCATGGTGTCAGAGCTATCCACAGGATGACAGAATTGACATTCCAGTAAGAAAGTCCTATGTTTTCTTGCTGCCCCTCACCTGCGACATAAAATCAGTTATCTGAAAAAGGCTGTACAAAAGAGTGACATTTTGCAACAACCCTTCCCAAAAGTGGCCAAGTTTGTGCTTTCTCATGTTTTGCAGGGAATCAATTTGGAAAGTTTGGAGCCACCATGGAGAAAATTCTTCCCCTGGCAACCAGATTCTGCAGACTTGGAGATGTCAAATTCAATGAGCACATGCGGCTGAGTGGTTTCTCCTTTGCTTGGTTGTAAGGAGTCCCATCTGCCTTTTCTTAAAGCTGACAGGAGGGTTTCTGTGCCTTGTCATATGCCAGATTCATTACAGGATTGAGAATTTCAGGAAAAGATAGGCTTCAGCAGAGAGAACATTAATTTCAGTGTGACAGGGAAAGTAACAAGACTTTAGAATGAACTTTGTATCTTTAAGACAAATTAAGAAATACAAAATTTTGTTCAAGTGAGTTCTCTCTTTAAGAAGGAAATACATTAAGTATCATTAACTTTAGCATTGTTAAATCAGGAGGATATCTTCAGTTCCTTTCTAATAGTCAGGATGCCTCTCTTAAAAGTTCACTGTTTGCTCAAGATGTCCAATGTTGCTTTGAGAAGAGTCAGAGCTGTTGAAAAAGCAACCATTTCTCCAAATCGTAAGTCTTGTTCTGTTTTAAAGCTGAAAAGAATGTTTAAAAAAAAAAAAAAAAAGAAGAAGAAGAAGAAGAAGAGAGAAAGAGATTAGAAAGACCTTGCCAAGGCATCTTTGATAATAATAATATCTTCCTCACAGAGGCATGATAAAGGGATTTCCTAAATTTCCTTAGCAGAACAGTTTGTTTTTCATCTATCACTAACCACTAGAATTGTCTGCAAAATTGCCATTAAAACAAAATTTTGACAAAGGTTTGGAGAGGATGGGGTTATTTTTTCCTGTATTCTAACTCATTCTTGCAAGCAGAAGAGTTTATTAATAGATAGGTCATTTGCAAGTGTAGCTTCTCCATTATTTGGAGAAGGAAAACATCAACAAAAACTTCAGAGCATATTGCATATAGAATGGGAAGTCGGATTTTGCCTAGTTTGTTTACAGATTATATCTCCACAAACAGAAGTGGAGGGGATTCCCAGTAAGTAGCTAGGAGGAAGGTTTAGATTAGACGAGTCCTGAACTGCTCCTCCTCACTTTCACTGCAGATACACCTTTGGGACATACTTTGCAGGGCAGGCTTTGCTGTCTGCATCAAATGCCTCTGCAGAGTTGCAATTTAGTGTGGAAAAAACTAGTGTGGAAAGGTGTCAGCTATCTTCAGGAAGCTTGCTTACCACAGACCTCTTTGATCAGCCTTCACAGTCCTCACCTATTCACAGGTTAGTTACTGCTAACAAGTATTAACGAAACAGGAAAAGAAATGCTTACTGGTATATTTGTGTCACCACCCAGCACTTGATATTACCATCTCACCAGTAACTGCTTTGTCACTATACAGGAAAGCAAGAAAAGAGAGCTTCCACGGTGTCCTAGCACAAGAGTAAATGGCCACCGCACTGGTTACGATATGTTGTTCCAGATGGGAGACTAGTTAATTTAATAGCAGGCATCTGGAGGAAACCTAGGGAACAGAGATGTTGATTATTGCTAAACTTAATAGCACAAACTGAGGTGAAAACAATTGCAGTCATTCAAATTCAGCAGTAATCAGTTTAGTCCAGAATAGAATATTATATGAAAGAGTATCTTTCAGTGGCATGAAAGTTATGCCAATAAACATGAAGCTGTGGCCGTAGCAATGAAAGAAAGGCAAAAACATCAGTCAGCAACACTGCCTGTAGATGATTGGCAGGGATCCTTGGCTGACCAGCACACATCTTGTTCTAGGACTGAAGACTGTCCACGCCCCTGCTCATATGTTTCCTAAACCGTAACATTCTGTTAATAAATGCAAGGGAAGATGATAAACTGGATACAGGTCAAACTGTGCTTGTTAAAAGTTCCATACTTTCACCTTTGTTCTGTGTGCATGACTGTGAGATGCCAGAGAAGTATTTGATATCAAAGGCAAGGAGGACAAGCTTCTCCTGGCCTCCTTAAATGCTTTCTTCATCTCCTCCTGCTTCAATTTACAGTGCCTGAAACAGGTTTTTTGCCAGCATTTCAGGTTCAGCCGAAGCAAGGATGAATGTGAGTGCTGCTTCCTTCAGCTGCCTATTCAGCACTCTGCTATTTCTCCAGCTTCCAGCTTCCATTTCAGCTTCTCTTCAACTTTTTGGATGCGTAATGAGAGGACAGTCTGTCTCTTCAGTTGGGAGCATTTTGGGGAGCAGATGAAGGCTTCCTGGGTCTTCATACAGCACCGACCACCAGAGGAGCCCATGCTGGTTGGATGCACTGGTTTTTATACCACTGCGAACAAACAAACAAGAAATACCTTTACAAATGCCCCTAAGTAAACATCCTAGAGTACTGACAAGGACTGGGACCCTCATCCTCTCCATCTGTATCTTAGCTCTCTCTATCTGTGTCTTCACTGCCAGTTCAAGACAGAGGAAATCCAAGAGCTTGGACCTCAGTAAACCAAGTCTGCCCCAGGTCTTCTTGGCAGGCCTTGTGGAAGGCTTGGGTCCCCAGCCTCGTGTACTAGCTTTCCCCAGAGGCAGTAAAATGCACTATTCCCTTTGCTCACCAGGGAACATAATGGGGAGGTGGGGATGGAAACTCCAGCATCAGAAAACCTGCCAAGGAAAAACTTGCCCATCAACTGTCAGCAGGCTAGAAGGAGTGAGAGAGTTTGAGAGACTGGGCGCCTCACTGGTTTCTATCCTTGCACAGGCTCCAGACTGGATTTCACTTTGCCTTCACAACCAGAATATTTATTTCAGGGAACAGGAAAAGGATTGAGGCCGCACACTAAAATTTATGTTTTTGCCAAGAAGCAGAAAATTGTTGCTGTCCTTTTGGTGATTTAACCTGCATGGTACGTGCCCTTAAATCATGGGGGGATGAATCAAAAAGCAACCTCTTCCCTGACATTTTTGGAAAGCTGAAATTCACACTGTCCCGCTGCGGCCCCTCTGTTCCCATCATCCACTGGCTGAACTGGAGCTAGTTACCTGCACCCCGTGTTTCCACTAGGCCCGTCTCTAGAGACCCTTTGAGGTACCAGCGCAGCATCTGCTGAGTCAGATATGTGCTCGGAGGTTGAGGGGTGCCCACAGAAAGAGATAACAACTTATCACAGCATTTTCCTCTCACAAAGGGCAAAAAGGGGCCAGTCTGAATTTAGCAATAACTTCTAAACCTAAATAAAACCTGCAGAGGCCCACTGCCTGAAAGCCATGGGAACTGCAGCACTATGAGCTACCTAGTAAATATACGAGCTGTCAGAGTCAATGAATGGTAAGATATGAGTGAACTCTATGTAGGCTGATGAACCAAACATTTAATGCATGCCTGCTAAGATGTGAAAACTGGTTTGTTTCTGGTGCCTGCCCATGCTATTGGCTCTGTCGAAGGAAACACATTAAATGTTGCTGCCATAAATCTTGACAAATCCACAGGATAATCTACTCATACACCTAACCAAATGAAGCTTAGAAAAATACTGCTACCAAAGCTCATGCTAGAATGATAGACTTTATGCTGTTACAAACAGAAACATCAGGAATGCTGGGCTCGAGACAACTAGAGATCAATAAATATAAAATAAGAGATCATAATCTATGTATACTATACTTAGTCTCTTCATATCAGTACAGCATTAACATATTTTTATCCTTTTTGTTACCAGTGAAACATCCTTTTCCCTGTAGCTGGGTGCTTTAATATATGGATGATGCATTCTTTTCTAGATTGTTGTTTAAAGTGTTGCCTTCTGATGGCTCATTTTAGCTCCAAGACCATGAAAAAGTTTTACTACCCACTCCCAGCTAAGTTTCAAGGCTCAGGGTTTTTTGTTACTCATATCCTAAACCTGTATCTAGCATGATTTTGACTGCAAGTATTCACTCAAGGAGAATGTAAAATATATTGGACTATTTTTAATTCCAAGGCACTTCTGTTTGTAATTGACTATCAGTGATCTTCACCCAACTGAGGGCACATAAACCCTGAAGAATTTCTCAAGATGGAACAAATCTCTTTTGGTACTTGTTATAGAAGAGAAAGCCTACTATTAAGGGCATCTACTAATTCCTTCTATAAGACCCCATTTTCAATGGCTTAAATCCTCAATAAACTATAACCAGTTAAGCTGAAATTCTCTGTGCCAGGTTCACATTCAGATTTGTGTTTACACATAAGTTTTATCCACAACAGTTTGGCCACCCTGAAAATAACGCCATTGAAAAGAGCTTGTACCAGAACATTAAAGACCTCCGAAAATCCTTTCTGTGAGAAGCTATTGTCCACCTAAGTTCGGAGCAGGAGACTTAAGCATGTCAGGTCTGTCCTGCCTCTCAGGATGTGCTTTCTCAATGTCCTGTGAAAATTTCTGCAAATTTGGTACGTTGTGAGACTTTAAGTGATTGCCAATCACGCCTGCTTAGGAGAGAGCTGGTGAACAGTGGCAAAAACTGCAAGAAGCATATGTCTTTGCTAAGTTTGCTGCATGTCTCCAGCTCAGCATGGAGCTGGATGCCCCCTGCAGAGCCAGCCGGGAAGGGTGAGCAGAGGTGGACTGATCCATCGAGGGCAGTGGGACTGAGCAGTGGCAGTGGCTAGCGGTGGGGGAGCCAGGGCCGTGGCGGGCACTGAGCCTGGCACGGGCACCTTAAAAGCAGGGAGCAAGGGAACAGGAGAAAGGAAACGAAGCAAGGAGTAGCAGGGCAGAGAGACCTGGAGAGGAGCACCAGTGCATCGGGTCAGGAGGGAAGGGGTGGATGGGGCCAGCTCCCTACGGAGCTGAAATGGATCCAAGGAGTCCTCCGCCTCTGCATTCCTCTGCTGTCCGCAAATACCTGTGAAAGCCATTAGCAAAGTGCACTTTTTCAGGCACTTCCCAACTTTAGAGTGATTGAATTTGCAATTTTAATATTCTTTCGGTATAGCTATGGTGTGTAACACATGCTGACATAGCCCACTGGTACATACTCAGGCTAGGTACAGATGTACATACATACGTTTTGTATTTGAAATGCTACAAAAGAAGAAAGAGCAGGTGTAGGTATCTAAACTATTTACTTATGTGTCTCTGATCACATGGACATTCTGGGAAGACCAGAACTTAAAAAAAAAGGTAAGGACAAATAAAATGGCATTATTTCTTTTCCATACAAAGATGTAACATTTTCGAACAGCATCATGGTACAATTATAGGAGTCCTACTTGGACCACAGCTAATCAATCTCACAGTGATACAGATTTCAGAAGAGGGCTTTTATAGCCCATGAGCTCCAAGAACTAACTGTTGAATATAAAAAAATCCCTGGCTCTGCAGCCCAGGCTTCTGTATTTCCAAAGCCTGAGGGATGCATGGGATTAATTTTAAAATAAAGTCAATGGATCAGTAGGTCCAGCCATTCACAGAAAGACAAGCAATGCAATACCTCTAAAAATCAAACATATGGCTGGATCCAACAAGCCCCAGAAAAAACAACAGTTATTTTCCTAACTAAAAAGATATGCTCTTACCAACTAGCTTGTAAAGGACAATTTAAAAGGATCCAAATTTAGATTTTGCTCCAAAATAGGTTTACAGAAAACAAAGATCAACAGAAGAACTTCAGAAGTTCATTTTTAAACTTAAATTGAAAACCATATTTAATTTTAATTTAAGAGAATTCATTATCATTTTTTGAACCCCAACAGCAGAGCACATGATGAATAGGAAGTGAAATGACCGGTCAAGTACCCATAACAGAGTTAACAATACAGAAAAACAACACGCTTGGCAGGCCGAAGGGAAGGAGTAATTTGTGTGCATGGGGATGGCCAGAGTCACTGGTAGCATCTGACTGCCCACTGAAACCAGGTGAAACCCTGAAGGGACGGACTAACTGGGCTTCCTTGGTTGCCACTGTGTCGGTGGAGCAGATGCTGCCGCAGCCTGGTGTTGGGCAGGGGCTGGGGAGCCGATCCCTGGGCACCGCATCCCCACGTCACAGGAATGCCAGCCCGTTCCTGCAGCTGCGTAAGCAGTGGTGCCTAAGGATGAATAATGCCTCCAAGGAATTTAACCTGTTTTTCTGATGGAGGCTTCTCATTTTTTTAATTCAACACCACAGCTAATAGAGTTTGCTTTATTTTTCATCTTTGGTTCAAGTACAGTTTGTAACAAATAGAGAAATATTTTGCTAAATGATTTCTGGAATGGGAGCTGTATTGATTAATCATTCCTAGTCCTAATTTCATACCTCTTTTCCCTGATCAGATAAATGAGTTTAATTCTCATTACAAGGAGGCATAATTGTAAGCCTGACTATTTCAGAGAAAGCAACCCACTAAAACAAAGTCCCAATAAACAGGATTATAGCATTTTAGAGAATTTTATATCTTTCTTTTTGGGTCTCATAACACTTCCCTTCAGCAACATACCTAAAAATATTAAAGCTACTATAAAATTTATTAGCTGGGAATGGAGTATAAATGTATTCCTTCTCTTACTGTGTATGACCCTGCTACTCCCATGCTTGTTAATAAACAGTGTCCGATCTCATATAAAATGTGCTTGATACATTATTGCATTGTTGATTGTAATTTTTGTCAGCACCTTTGTGACTGGCAGCGCATAATCGCTTGTGTGTCTGGTTCCTAGCTGAGAAGAATGTAGTCAGATCTGTATATGTTTTGTTTAATTGCCTCTGTGCCTGGGCCCTGTTAAATGGCTTGAGGAAACCTGATCTATTGATGTCTCGTCCCCTATAAAATCCATCACTTCCGATGCAAATGGTTGAGCATGTGAACTTAATTCACTTGCCATCAGTTATGCTGGGAGTAAAATGTGGTTGGTAGGAAACAAACACCGAAAGAATATAAATGCAACTGGAGCAAATTCTATTTAAAATCTGAGTGCATCTTCATGAGAAATTTTTATATTGTTCACACAGGGGCAATTAGTAATTCCAACAGAAAAACTTATTTTTAGAAATATCAAAACAAGTAACCCTTGGTTAAAAGCTGAAAACAAATGGCAGTCCTTCTATACATTTTATTTGATTCAATCAGTTGCTGAATCTTCATTTTAAAATGCCTGGGACAGGAAATAGCGATCCAGTCACACCTCATTACTGCCTAACGGGGTCACAGTCCACCAGTGATCTAGAAGTAGGTGTAGAGAGAACACTTCAAGTGCTCAAGAGGATGTTGTGGAAAATAGTTTAAGTCTTACAGAATAGCCTAAAACAATATTGAATAATTTCTGTCAGCTTCTAAAAACAATCCTGAGTAAAAATAGAAAATTGTGCAGAATTGCAAGAATGTCTTTAATAATGACCTATGGCTTTGTAAGTGCTATATTATTTTACATCTATGGAAAAATAAGTGTCCAAGGCTTAGTTAAAGATTCTTACAGAGACTGATGGAAGAAAGTAATTGCCTAAGACCCTGGAAAGAAAAACTGTAACATCCTGGTTATTGCCTACTAAACTATTGTAATAAGATAAGACAGGGAGAGATTTGTTGATCTGCCCATAAACATTTTTGTCCCTAAACTTGCACACCACTGGTTTCTTCACCACTGTATAAGATCACGATTTGAACTAGGCCCTTAGAAATGTCTATCCACCATTCTGAATCTACCTGGATTTCATAAAAAACCACTTGCATGCTCCTGTTGGTCATCTTAGGAGCTCTGAAAATAGGGACAAAGATGTTTGCCAAGAATATAATGACAAAAATAAAAAGGGTATAACTCTGCTTTCATCAGTATGTAATGGCAAGGCTTCCATAACCTTTCAAGACCAACTAGATCCATACAGGCTGGCAATACCAGCCATCAATAACTTCTGTTTCAAATTCTGTTTTCTTCTCCAGTACTGAACCTTGGTCCTTTTTCAACTACTTCTAAAGAAAAAATAGTATCTATTTTTTAAAGACATAGCTGGCCTCTGCTAGGGATTTTCAAAATGAGTAGTCAGTTGTGTCTCTATCTCCAGGTAAAGCAGACATTC
The DNA here is from genome assembly GCF_900496995.4 of Aquila chrysaetos chrysaetos. Lineage (NCBI taxonomy): Eukaryota > Metazoa > Chordata > Aves > Accipitriformes > Accipitridae > Aquila > Aquila chrysaetos. Next base: position 42,355,808 of record NC_044006.1, on the reverse strand, counting down.
TCTTAAAATAATGAGGATGAAGAGGCAGCCAAGCCTCCTATGAAGAGACACACACTCTGTTTTCCACTGTCAGGTCACAGGTTCCCAGAAGATGCTCCCCAGTAAAACTGGAAAAGCAACCCCAAATTCTCTAGGAAGAAATCTGTCATTGAATCCTGGCAGACTCCCTTGAAACCATGTTGAAAAGAAGTATTTTTAACATCTGGAATATTGGAAATGATTTACATGAAAATGTTTCAGTTCAGTAGAATTACACAACAAGAAATCAAGTGCTTTTTGGTGGTCAGAAAAATTATAGGATTCCTTCCCATGATTCAGCTCAAATTGCAGATTCCTTTTAAGAAAAGAAAGTTAATTTGGGTCCAGCTGTGGTATATCCGTATGGAGGGTTTATTGTGTACAATAATCTATGCCATCTGCTTTGGCTATTGGAAAATTTGTTAGCAATTGCAAAGCTGGTCTTCTTGTGAAATGCCTCAGCTTCTCCAGTGTAAAACCATAGAATTTGCCTTTCTGTTGTTCTACTCCAGATGAAAACATCAAGATATTTGGCAATAGCATTTCCAGAATCACAAAATTGTCATATAAAAGATTAGTTTTAAAAACCCATGAAAGGACCTATGACTGCTGGCTTATATATCAGCTTCTAGCTGAAAAGTGACTTTGCATATTCCTCAGAGTGAAGAATTTTTGCCAGAAACTTAGCATTATGAATGAGTTTGTCATGAAACTTTAACCAAGTGTTGCTAATGATCACCTTGAGTATATAAACAGCTTTACTGTTTTTTACAGTCCTGAATGCTTTTTTTTCTTCTTTCCACTGTGTTTATCACAGTTATTTCTCACTTCACTGGTCTGTTTGTTCCTGGTAGCCACAGGACACCACTCTGCTTTGTAGAACTACGTGTCTTGAACAAATGTTGAAAGCTAATGTTTGATGACTGAAATTAAAGACAGGGATGTACCAGGTATCCTAAAAGAAATTCCTGGGTCATTCCTGGGATGTTCTATGAAAAGAAAAAGAAAAAAAAAGAATAATAACCTTGGAAATTATGTACCACAGCTTAAACATGTATCTACTGGAGTCAAAGGAACGGAACTTCCAGAAAGAATAATTACACAAAGAGGTGCCACAGTTCTTGGCCAAGAGTTAATGCAAGGAACAGCCACTTATATGATATCTATCAGTGAAAGGTAAGGAAAAAAACCATGATCATATTGAGTTAAAAGGGAGCTAGCAGATCCAGCTTTGAAGAACCATTTTCTGACCCCACATCAATCAGCTCTCCCTTCTCTATCGTCTGTTCTTTTGTCCTAATGCATCCAATGAAAAGCCCAGCTTTCCACATCAAGTCTTACCTCCTTATTACTTCCTAATGTTTGCCTGTGGTGTTGCCTTCTCTTTCACCTGAAGTTCACCTGATGCTTGTACCGACATGAAGTGCAATATCCCTCTAAGCTTTCTTAATAAGCCTTCTTGTAGGATCTTGCAAGAGCAGCAGTAGGTGTTTATACCTAGGCAGTCCCTAGCCTCTTGTGTATGAGTAGCAGACTCAATTACCTGCACGCACTTACTGTTTGAAGAGCAAAAGACTCTTTCATCAACTTCATCTTGCAGATAGGTCAAAGAATGTTTCTTTCCAGTCTGCTGCACATATTGCTGTGTTTTCCTAAGAGATGCTCCATTTATCTTAGATAAAGCAGCACAGGAAGTGCTGCTAAGTCTTGATATTTTTTTCAGCTATTTCACAATATTTCAGGTTGGTCTAAGATCCTCAGCTGCTGGAGACCGTTGATCAGGACAGACTAGGCCTGTCATAGGGCAGCACTTGCTGGAAGGCAAGTGAGCATACCCAGACAGGACCTGCAAAAACAAAGCCATCAGAACAGAGCCGCTTGTCTCCTGTGGGCGGTACAGTAAACTGACAGAAGAACAAGCCCTCAGAAATCAGTCCACTCACCCAGCATACCTGCCCATGAATGACCATGATAATTCACAGTTTGAAAGCCCACACCCCTTTACTAACTGCTTCACCTCCAGCTGCTTTATACCCTCCCTTCAGGTATTTATGTACACTGGTAAGATTTTGAGTCAGCAGGGCTATTCACACTAGTACATGCTAGACTCGATAGAAAATAAAGGCAGAGTTAGGCCCTAAGTGTACAATGCTGGCTGTGATTAACGATGCTCGGTTAGCCTCTGCACTGCCATGTGCCCAGGTGGGTCTTCCCAGAGGCAGCAGCAGCAGCAGCAGTGGTTTTAGGCTCCAGAAAGACCACCTATATTTGTTGTGCCCTTGATGTGGAAGTGAGTGGGGACATCTTAATTTTGTGCTTATCGTCAGAAAGCTTCAGAGCTAGGGTCTCTGTGACTCCTTCATTACTGCCAGGGCTATTGCAAATTTTCTGTCGAACCCCTGCCCTTCCAATATTGGATTGTTCCTTCAAGTAGTTAATTAAGACCTGCATTTCCCTGCGTGATTCATAATCTATGTAACACCTTTTTGCCTATTCAGCAGCTGTGTTCATGAGGTCACAGCCTTACTGTGATTTCTCAAGACATTGCACCCTGTTACCCGCTCTCTCACATGTGCTATTTCCATGGTGTGCTGGTGGTGTTTGTTTAGCTTTCATCTAGCAGATGTGGCTCAGTCCAGGGTTGCTAGGAGCCTCTGATCATGTTTTTCTCCCAAAAGCAAAGTGTCACCTGGGTAGACTCTAGTAACCTCTAGACCATCACAAATCGGTTGCATTTCCCAGTGAGCTGCCATAGGTGCCAAGCACAACCCAACCAGTAGGCAGGGGAAATAGTTTCTTTTGCGCATATAAGGTGTTAAATGTGAACAAACATGTTCTGTGTTTCTCCTAAAGAGAGTGCCAGAACCCTGCTGATGCATCACACGTAAAAAAATATTTGGTTTCAGTAAGGTCTCCACTCTGAAGTAATGGAATATTATCCTTTTACACGTTGAATTTCTTCCATTGGGCTTATACTTAAGCAAGGGAATGTGTCCTTTTTGTACCTTGACCAGTGTCTGGGGTGTTTACTTATGGCTGTGAGATTAAAAGCGAACCTGCCTCTTCTGCAGTGCAAAAGGAACTTGTCTTCAGGCTTAAGCTGTGGAAAGTTTGTGGTCTTCCAGCTCCTCTTTCTGAGTTTCTGCCACCTTTAAATACAGGCTTCATGTTTTCCTCAGAAAATGTGGTCTCTGTGTTTCCAGGAGACTGGGCTCTTTTTGCTGAGATCAAAAACTAGGTGTTCTTTTACCCCATTGATGGATGCATCTTATCTTGCTATAATTAAAAATGTTGTAGGTGTCTTTTCTTCCTATTTGTGGCATATCAACACATTCAGCCAACATACTCCCACTCCACATAGTAAAGATGACTGCTCTAAGCCCTATGTTTTACCCTCTCTTTCTGTTGGCTTCACCGCCAAAGGAGCACCAAAGGAATGATTGTATCACTCTTTCTAGCACCAAGCCAGATCATGTTCCTGTGTCCAGCTCCAACTAAACAACAAGACCTTTTGTTTGCACTTGTTGGTCCATTCATTTTCTATTACGATACTGTACTCAAGGCAGTAACCCCGCTGTCACTTGGTTTCATATGCACACTGCTTACAACCTATTGCAAAATTAGGTAATCTTCCCCCATGCTTTGCCTTGTGCTTTTTGCCACAGCTCATGCAGACCAATGTGCACTCTGCTTGATTTACTTATGCTTTTCTACTTCAAATCTTCTGTCTCACCCAATTCTCAATTCCTTACCATCTTCAGAGTGCACATACTCTCTGCTCCTCATAAGCCTCATTTTAGACCCAGGAGAGATTTTTATCTGTTGTACACATAACTTTTCTCCAAAGCTTGCAAGAAAGCTTGCATGGAGAGGCAGCTGCAGGTACTCATAGCTCTTCATTGCTGATGTGAACCAGCTCTGCTGACAGATGTCTCTCCGCTGTGACTCACTGCTCCTTTGGCTTTTTGCCCTTCACTGCCCTGGCCTGAGGGAAGTGCACAGGGGGACAGACAGCCTTTGGGGGGATTTGACAGGGGGGAGAAAGTAAAAATGCCTCCTGGCTCTACACCTGTAGTGCACTTCACCATGTGCATGAGCAGAGACGGGAGGGGAGAAGTGAGCAACACAGTGCAGATGGTGGATGTCACCATCAGCAAAACTCCTCAAAGCCTTCTCTGATGCTTAGTTTCCAAAAGATGAGCTGCAGTTCTACTCTGAAATTTAAGAGCTCATTACTGTTTGTTATTTAGGCAGTGGTGAGTGGGTCTGTCTGCACTGTTTAAGTTTTTTAGTACACACATTTATAAGTTTAACACAGTCCTGCATTCGTTTAACTACCTACTGCTGCTCACCCCAATGGAAGGGCACAGGAACTCACAATCATGCCAAAAATGTATTGAAATATAGATCTAAAAAGACGTAACAAACAAGCTTCTGAAAGGTAAAGCCACAGCTTAAAATTAATAAGAAAAATTGTACAAAAACTGATATTTGAGATCAGTGACCACCAGCCCTTTGTGAGAGACCATCATCCCACATAGGTCAGTAAGCCTTTCATCCTGAGAGCTTCAAAACTGGCAGGTGACTTTAATCCCTGTAACATGGCAGAACAATACGTACCAAGGAATTTGGCCCCTGGCAAAGACCCTTTCTATTAGGAGGAAACTAGTCATCAAAGCAGCACGTGTGGTCGGCAAGTGGGTCTACTCATTATCCCCCTAATTTCTATTGGGCATCCTTGCTTTGGGGGGCTGCGTTTGCTGGGCTTACTACCAACTGCAAATCGGTGAGCGTTATACCATGCCCACACTCTGTGCAAAACCACCAGCCTCTTGCCTTGCAGACTGTGCAAGGGCAGGAGGGAGCCCAGCCAGGCAGGCAGTGTTTGTAATATGGCACCCAGCAATTTTGGAGGCAACGCCATCTGGCCTTCAGCTTTCCAAGAGTGTGCTCCACCTCCAACCCACAACAGCTGGCACAGCACGGAGAGGGTCCTTCGCCAGACCCGCAAATCCTTCACACCCCTGCAAAAGCACAGAAACAAGTGTTGTCTGGGGCAGCATAAACCTTGCAACTAGGGAAAAGTTGGCGGAGAGAGAAAGAAATGAAATAAAAATTTGTGATCAGGAAACAAATCAAAACGTGTGTCAGAAAAAGGTGACAGATTTCCCTACTGCTATATCACTGTGTCTCAAGGCACCTCTCCAGTATCTGTATTCCCTTTTGGTAATGGATGGTAGCTAGAGTAAAGGCTTGTACCTAAGGAGATTCCTGTCCATTGCAGCTCTGCTCCGGGAAGCTGCTGCATCTCTATTTCCCCACCTGTAAAAAGAGGTACCTGGTATCCTCTCCGCAGAGCACTCTGAACTTTGCTGATGAAATGTACTTTATTAGGCATCGTTCTTATGAAATGTTTTCTGCCTGTCACAACAGGAAGCAAGATGTTCATGCAGAGAATTTTTTTGCTGAGTCAATTTATCAGCCTTTCAACATTTATAGTACAGGAAATGTACTACCGTAACTCTGAGTTTCGGTCCCTTAACGGGCTTCATGCTCACCACTTCAGTAAATGAAGCCCAGTTCATCCACTCCCTGTAAAGACTCTCTCAGTGTAAGTTTGACAAAACCCTGTAGTTTGTGAATTGCATACTTTTCTGTCTAAAGTAAAAAAAAAAAAAGGTAACTAGAAACCTGTGTCAATATGTTTGATACTACATTTGGAATTCTGTTTTGCCTGTAACTTTTTTTAACATGCTTTGTTTAATTTAATTCTTAGATATTGAACTTTTTGAGAGAGAATTAGAAAGCACATAGTGACACACTTGGATACTGTTTTTTTTTTCTCTCCCAAACCGGCATATGCTTCTTTTCTATTAAGGTTTCACACTTCTGGCTGACATATAATCTGTTTCCTAAGAAAATAGGCTTTTATCAGGTTGTGAAAAGTTTCTTACAAAAAGAAAAGCTAGTGTATTTTGATAGTTTGCTAAACATCTGGAACTTTTTCTTTTCTAAATTCATTAAGACTTTGCTCTCTGAACGGACTGAAGGCGTTAGCAGTCTCTGAAGGCGATGGGCAGGGCGATGTGGTGTGTGCTGTAACCAGAGTTTAGGAACCACAGGGGCGTTGCTGAAATAATAGAGATAAAAGGGAAAGTAGGGCTAAACCACTAATGCATCCAAAACCAGCTGGATCCCAACAGGAATTTCCATTTCAGTTTTGAAGGGGCTTGGTCAGGTCACACAGGCTAGTGCTGGTCCCCGCTGCTCTCCGTGCCTTGTGACATTTGCCCAAGGAACGCGGTCAGGTTGGGGACACAAAGTGGAGAATGGAGGTCAGGAGCCTGGTGAAAGGCTCAGGTGTGCCGCGGGGATTTGGCAGAGAGGGAAAAAAAAGCAGCAGAATTTCAGAGGGAGTGGGTTTCAGATCCAAAACCAGTCATGTTTCATCATTCTTGGTGAAAGAAAAACAAATTCATTCTGGTTTGGGCCAAAAAAAAGCTGTCTCCAAGCTTTTTCGATTCAATTGTTTCCTGATGAAACAATTATTGTGAAATTATACATCAAAAAAAATTCATTTTGAAAATGTCAAATTAGAATATTTTTATTTTTAAAAGCTTGGCAGCAATTTGTTATTCTGACAAGAAGTAGTCATTGAGATGAGTATGCATTGGGACATGCATTGTTATTTTGTTTTTCTAATGGCTAAAATTTTTCTTCCTTTCCATCTTTGGGGGTTACTTACTGCTTCATGAGGCCATTTAGCGCTCCATAAGCTTTTCTTAAAACCAGCCACAGATTTCTCAACAGAGGAAGGATCTTCTTTTCACAACTCCCTCACAATTTTTTAATCCCTAGGACAATGTACTGGTGACAAGTTTTATTTCTACTCACACAGGGCATTGGCTAATGGGTAAATATTGCAACTTTAGAATTCATTTTAATAATTTATTCAAAATTTATGGCTCAAAATGAAATATCAGTAGCTAAATTTTATATGACAACATTGATCATACTGCAGAGGTTTAGGTAAACATGCTATGTATTTACAAAAGCTTGCTATTTCTTAAAAATCAGGCACACAATCAAGTTACATAGGTTTAATGAGCTCCTTGTCAGCTGAGGGGAGGTTTAAATTAACTCCAGTTTAGATAAGTGTATCTGACTGCCTTTGCCACGGTCTGAGAGGGCTCACGAAGAGCAGTACAGCAGCTCTGCCGCTGCACGAGGACCCACCATGCTCACTGCATGCCTCAGCTGCCACTGCAGCCCACCAGGCATTTCAAGAACCAATTAACTTTTCTCACCTGATCAGCCACTGGGCTGAACGTGACCTAGATCAGTGCCACCACTTGATGTTACCATCAGAGGGCTCTGGGTGCACTGATACACACATTGAAGAGACCTGCGGGAAGATTTCGTGGAACTGGTGTGCAGCAGCTCTGGCACTGGGTGCCAAAAACCACTCGTGTTGTTTCTCTACCCCCTCCAATTGCATTGTTTCACAACTGCAAATCATCAGGCATGCTAACATCATGAAGCCCATTGGAGTGGTTTGGGGTTTTTTTTGCAAAGCCAGTTTCTGCCCAAAGCAGCTCCGTTTCTCTTGCAGAATTCATGCATGCCAGCAAACCTTGGCCACTGAAACAGGGATGTCCCACCTGGAGGGACCACAGCTTAGGGGAATGCTTGGTTCTCTAATGGCAATGCTGCACTCTGCAACTAGAGCTCCAGGGTAGCTCACAGCAAATTTTCATATTGGACTGGTGAGCAAACATTACACAAGCAATCCTCACTGATAAGATGAGCTGCACCCTCCCGTCAGTCACAGCAGACACTCCTGAACGCTCCATGGACTTGGAATCACCCTGGTGACGATAGCCCTAAATCAGAGCAGAAACACGTTTGTGTAATGGTACCAAGGTCCTTGTGCTGTCTGCACTGCCTGATCCACTGGGATGACTGCAAACTTTAAGTTCTCAGAGCTGTCATTTCAGTGGCTTTTGGGAGCCGAACATCTACTTTCAAAGAGGAGGGGCAGGAGACCTCAGTAGCTAATGCCTTTGGCAAACCATAAGGTAGCAAATTCTGTTTTGGTGCTACCAGAGAGAACTGAAATATATATTTACATATTGTTCCTGGCTGATAAAGCTCTAATCGCTTCAGAGGAAGATAAGATGCATAATTATTACTAAAAATAACATAAGTGCTTCTCTGTTTTTGTTGCTTAGAGTTCAGCTTTTATATACCACTGCCCAAATACAGGTGACCTTACATTGCAATATAACTTTATAGTTATTTATTTCTTACCGTCTCTTGATTTGAATCAGAAAATGGGGGTTTTTAGTAAGAAATATGAAACAAATTGCTGCAAGCAAGCAAAAATGGTCCCAAATCCCAAAGAGCAGGTGTACATTTCCATAATGGCTACAAGATTCGGAAAGCTGTGGCACTTCGTTGCATGTGTCTTGGAAGGGAAGTAGTAATCTTCATGTGCTTTGTCCTAGTGATTGAAATAAATTACTTGCTTAAATTGCTAAGCAAGATGACCCATCTGTTGGCCCATGCATGTTCAAATTCTCAGTGGGTTTATTATTCTAAATAATGACTGCCATATGCAACAGTAAACAGTTCTTTTAAAATTGACTGAAAGATCCTGTGCTACTTTTGAAGGCAATTTAGAAAAGTTGTTCATGTTCCCCTCAAGAACCTGCCATTCAACTCAACTTTTAGAAAGTGATCCTGACTGGTTTACCCTGATGGAGCTATTGCACTGCTTTTCTGTGAAGGCAGACACAAAACTATAGCAGGAGTCTGGATTGGATCAGATTTATTCTTCATGAATGGAGAAGATTGCAAATTATTAATTACACAGCTCTGCAGCCCCAAACAGCACCAGGCATGTCCCAATTTATTTGTTTATTTGCATTGCCAGAGCAACTATCATATCATGAAGTTGCAGGAGTGATCAGTATCTTTAAGCATGTATTACAGAATATATCTAAGCTGACAGCAGTCACAGTAACACTCCCCAAGCCACCAAAGAAAGAAAAAGACTCTCCCAATCCAAATTCACCTTCCTCTTCAGAAACTGCCTGAATGACTAGCCAAACTCTATAATGCTCCTGGATGGTCAACAAATTCTGCCCGTCAGACCCAGGAAAGCGGAATATCCCAGGGGTGAGGGCTCTCCCTGAGCACATTGTCCCAGGGGTGCCCAGAGGCACAAACCAGGAGACTGCCAGCACAAGCATCTCTGCAGGTGTCCAGGGCCAGGGCAGAAGGCAAGGGTAACAGCAGGACCTGAGTCAGCACGGAGACATGCTGCTTGCTGTCAGCATGCCCAGAATAAAGGGATCATGGCACAGGGAAATTTGTCTGGATAGGGGAGCAGTTCCCCTGCTGACAAATTAACAAGTAAAGCTAGAGACGGACATCAGCCTATGCAGGAGATGAGTATCATCGGGTTATTTCCTGGGCAGCTTCTTCTGCCTCTTGGTCACTTATTAAGTCTCTGTTTGAGTTAAAGCTGGAAGAGGCACAGCACTGAGCAAGCACAGTGCAAAAAGGTCACCTGTTCTCAGGGACGGGTAAGCCCATACCCTGTCCACCATACTGGTGTGCAGGTACCCACAGCTCACGGCGCTAGGTGGGACTAAACAAAACCAGACTTACCATCAAACACTGTGCATGCCTCTACAGGTTAAAGTGTGTGCCTGTGTGTTGGATTTGACCACCTCCCTTTGTTTTATTATTCTTTATTGCTGATTTTCTGTTAAATCCCACTGGTTCCCATCCTCTAATCTTTCCCTGTTAGGGAAGGGCTGAAAGCCAGACTTTCGCAAACAGTCCTTAGATACGTCTACTTAATAAATAAATAAATGGCAAGGCTCCTTTTATAACTTCCTTTGCCTCTAATTTAGACCATCCCCGTTTCATCCCCAGGTTGAACACACATTCAATTCATACAAGGCCCATAACCATGTTAAGACCACAGAGCATCCATGATTTGTTCATGATGTTAACAATGACTCACCATGGCCAGATTACAGATGTTAAATTGCTGATGGATGGCCCACATCCAGCACGTGGTATTCAGCTGAGGTATTAATCATGTGTGGAAAGATCTTTCTTTTTTCTTTTGGTCCCTGTGAATAATGAAACCTCTAATACAGTATATTGTACTTTACAAGCTCACTGAAATGAACTCCTTTCTAAAAAGAGAAAAGGATAATACTATTAAAGCAGCCGAATGCTCTACATGACATGATGACATATTAGGACTTTCTGGATAGCTAAATGAATACACTTGCTTTTTGTTGATTTATGCCAGTGGGACGGGTCTTTCTTTAAAAAGCTCTTTCCCATGAAGGGAAGTTTTCTTGTTTCCTTCTCTCTTTGTTGGAAACAGCTAACTTGTTGAGTGCGACACTGTCTTGATAGACAGTTGTTCATGAAAAATGCAAAAGAAAAGCATGTCAAGGAGCAGGAAAGAAAGACTAAGTGCACATTTGGGTAAGAAGTAACTCATCTGGACTCGGAAATAATGTTTTCCCTGGGCATGCTGGCAGAGGTCTGTCTTCTTCTGAGGTACTGAATGAGAATCAAGTGTGGGAATCTTCCACACCATTTCTTGGGTTTCCTTTTCCTTTTCTTCTGACATGAGTATTTTCATTGGTAAAAGGATAGCGAGTTGTACAGGGCAGTATACATTAACTGCCTGTGATAAGAATGGCAAATTATGACAATTTTAACCTGCTCTGTTCAGCCTGGCATTTCTGGTCCAAGGCAGTACTTATGTGCTCCCAGACCTTGTCACAGGACAGTATTCATAATTCCAAAAGCATATCAGCATGTGCTTGAATGAATACAGTGAGAGTACCCAATTAAAGCTGAACATTTTGTGCTTTCCTGAAGCAGGGTGTAGGAGAAAGGCATGTAATGGGTGTTAGCCTCCTCCACACATGGAGCAGTGGTCAACTCAGAAGTGGTGAAGGCTCCAGAGTCCACCTGGCTCCATGAAACATGCAAGGCTTGGAATAAGCATATGTTTTCTGATGTGTTATACTTATTACAGTAGAATTAACTAGAGCACATTTTGACAATTCATTTAGCTGAATGAATCTAGCCAGAAGTATAGGAAAATTGTTTTGCATGTGAAGAGCCCAGAGTTGACATTTTCGCACTTTCACGATAAAACAAATGCTCTCTGAATCTGCTCTCTGTGGCCTGGGTTTTGCTTTCAAACAGTGCTGATATTGTGCAGGAGAAGTGCTCTGTCATGCAATGGATCACTGCCAAGAGGACAGATGAGGAAAGCTGTCACATTTTTTTTACTTCTAGATTCAGCCATGTCTTTTCTGATGCCTGCTTCTTTTTTTTTAAAGGAGTTTCTCATCAACATTCATACTCATAACCTCTTTTAGCTTAGCTGAACTAGAGAACTACCTCTTCTCCATCATACCATCTTGCCTTTTGCTTAATAACTTGTTTCTTCAGATAGCCCATTTGCAGGTACAAGCTCACAGAACTCTGTTAACTGAACACATCATTTGGAGCAAAAATCTGCGTGTAAAGTGGACAAGTGAAGATATGTAAGAACTCAGATGCCTTGATGCAGGACACCACTATGTACTGGGTCTCCAGAAATGGCCACATACTTCAAAAGAAAGTATGAAACTCCAAAACCAAACTGTCTCATTCCTCTAAACGCTCTTCTTAAGGTGTGACTAAAGACAATAATGTATCAAAAATAAACAAACATGTCTCAGAGCAGGGAAATAGTCAAGAAAAACAAGCAAGTCAGTTTCTTCCTGAAAGGGTGAACAAACAGAATAAGGTTCTTCTGACGTGGCACTGCAGCCATATAAGAAGCAAGGATAACAGTAAATCAAAAAATTTGAGGCTTGGAAATATTTTCCTATGCTGCTGAAAAACCTGCCATTAATGCAAACCATACAGTATGCTCTGCTCCTCAATACGAGAAAAGCAGATGGTTTTGATATGGCCATGACTGTCCATTCAGAAAGCAAATTCAGAATTGAAGCAATGGGTTGCTGGATCATTCAGCGTCAAAGCTAATGGAGACTTCTGGTAATGGTATCATGGATAAGTAGGGACAGTCCCTGGGCAGTCAGAGGCAGCACAAATGACATCCTGCTGGCTGTAGATGCTGAGGGAAGAAAACACCTGGGAGAATATTTGGCCTCCAGGCTGCTGCTATTTTGGAAGATGTGGACTTAGTTTTGCAGGGAAAGGAAGTAATTAATACAGGCGTATGTGGAACAACTGAAGATAGCACTGCAAATCTCTCCTGATAGCCATGGCTAGCTATAAATACATCTCTTACGCCCTGTGTAGATGATAACTGACATGCCGAGACAGCGATGTCAAGAGGGGGATGGGGACTGGAAACTCCATTTCAGGTACCAAGACAATTTTCTTAAGAAAGGAAATCTGAAACCGGCAGATGGTGGAATGCACCTCATGCAGAGGGAGTGCTGTAGGCTTTGGCCTTCACACCTCTCACACCCACTTCAGTCCTCGAGACGCCATTTAGAGGGGGCTTGACCAAGGAACAAAACGGCATGGGGTCAATATCACCCTACTTTAATTAATCACTACTGCATTAGAAGCAATAACTGGGGAAATATAATGATAGTTGGGCCATATGAAGCAGCTGCAAAGTTTCTTAGCAACTTCAAGAATGACCCTTCAACCCTTTCTCATTACTCATATGATTAATGCTTATCCATGTGAATAGTCTCATTGATTTAACTCACACTTCTTCTGCAAGTAAGGACTTCAGAATCAGACATAGAAATATAGAATTATACTCTTCCCCAGTTATTTCAAATCCAGATTTAGTTAAGTGCAGTGATTAACTCAATAGACCTTGTCCCATAGAGGTTTTCCAGGAACTACTCTGTAACTAGGGGATCCACTTTAACTAAAAGAACAGCATCAACAACCATAGTGTAATCTGTCTTTCTAGTCCCATCTGTATCAATGATGCTGTTTGAATTTATTTTTAAGTTAGATGTTCATAAGCAATCTTTAAAAGCAGTCTCCACTTTAATTCAACACATGAAAAGTCAAGAAAAAAAAAAACCAGGCAAAATATGAAAGACAGTAAAAGCATAATAGGATGTCTTGTTAAAGTTTCAATTAAAGAGTAATTTTGCCCAAATATATTCAGTTTTGCAAAACTACCTTTATTTTATGACTTTTTCAAACAATTTTCACAAGTCCAGTAAGTAGCCATGGATAGCAAAGTGCTTATTTTTCCCTGGAACACTAACATAATACTATTCCCCTCAGTGTGGTCTGTATTTCTGACATATGCAACAAGCCCAAACAACTTTCTCAGTATCATTATTCACTAGGCATCTCTAGCCTGTCTCTTGTTCCATCCCTAAGTAACCTTCATCTATCTTTTTCAACAAATTTTCTTCAACTCCTTATGAATCATTTTGCTGCTGTCTTAGAGGAAATCCACTTTATTATGAGGAGCAGCTTCTCTGAATGGGTGAGGGAAGCTAGGAGAATACTGTTCTTGTGGTAATGGCTTCATATCATCACAGGTATTATAATCCATATTTCAATTAAAACTGTAGGGTATTTTTTAAGTGACATATACTGGGGGACTTTCATCAAATGCTCCAGTATGTGCCTGCTATTAACACCTCTCCATCAGGTTTGTATTAGATATACAAATCACATCTCTGCAGTTAAAAATCATCTCTGTTCTAGGCAGAGTGCTGGACAGACCCAATCTGGCAATGGTAGCCAGTGATTTATGGTCCATTTCAGATAACATTTCAGCTTCCATAAATAAGGACATGAACTTCTTTACACCACCAAGCTAAGCCCATGGCCTTATTCTCTGTCTGTATATTAACACTCAATTTTAGGTGGCAGGTGGCATTTTTTCCTTTACTGCTGTGTCAGAAAAGTTGCTGGTCTCCGGGTTTACAACACATCCAGAAGAAAACTGAACAAATACACACAGTGGGAGGAGCTATGGATAAATTAGCTTCATATTTACCAGTATCTATACCTCAACTCTGGATCTTTTCATTACCTCCTCCATTTCTCAAATTCAGCTAATGTCTGCGTCCCATGTTCTTTGGACATCTTTGCACACCAGTCCTCACACATTAACAACTTTCCTATTGCTAGGAGCCTTCGTATCAATCCCTTTCTGCACCAAGGGAGCACAAATACTGGTGACAGCATCGGTCCTACCATGAGCTGCTCACACATTTTGATGAGTTAGTTTGTCTTCCAGTACATCATTCTCTGATACAGAATTACTAGTATTTATTACTTAACTCTAGCCAAGCATTTCTGGTCTTCTTCTTGTTTGTCCCAGATCAAAACATCACCTATATAAAACACTCTTGCTCTGTGTCATTAAAATGCATTGCATTCTCAGCAGAGCACCTCAGGCACCCCAAAAGCCCTTCGTGGGAATTTTGTTTCCCAAAGGATGTGTTAAATTTGCGTAAACAAATATTCTTGGTTTTAATGGAATGTGTGATCACAGAATTGTGTCTTTCAAACAGAAATGATGTAATTAAAGAGTGAAACGCTGGGTCAGCGCAGTATATAATATGGACTCATATGGAAGGGTCTCAGCACTCAGCTCAGAAGTCTTACCACGCCTGCCTCAGTGTAACAACACACCCATTCTGTAGTTGTCTCTTCTCCACCAGTTTCCAGTGTCCAAAAAGTTCAATGGTTTAAAGGTGCACTCCAATGCTGCACCTTTCCCAGCACCGCACTCTTTCAGCACGACTAAGATTGCTCCTGTAGCACTGCCCTTTCAGTCTCTCTTAGTCTCCCAGACACTCCCTTTACTGCAATTCAGAGGTTCATTTACTCAAAGCGAAACAATAACAGTGAGCTGTTCTGACAGAAAGTTTTTTCTACTTCCTCCTTTCTACAAAACTAGCAATAAATAAAGCAAAAAATTGACATTTTCAATTTGCATGTTAAACTTTTCTCCCAGCTCCTACTGACTTGGAGCAGCTTGGAGCAAAGCCAGACAGATGTGAGGATGTAGTTCATCTGGGAAGGGAAACTAGAGTATAATTTGGCAATTCTTCTGGGAGGAAAAGGCATGCCAAAGGGAGCCAAGCCTCTGAAGAAGTAAAATATACGTCGCTCACCCCTTCTCCCACTATTCCAGCAGTAAAGTGATATACCTTTATTAATATTTATTGCCACTGAGCAGCATACAATAGTTTATAGAAATTACTGGCACCAGAAGAAAGGAGGTGAGCAAGAAGGGGATGGGCGAGAGGGATGGGTGAAGTTGAACAAGCTGTCCCAGCCAGTGATGATAGTGGGTTTGGCTAACCACTCTGAAAAGCTGCTACATCCAAAGAAGCAGAAATTGCTCTGAGAATGGGCTTTCAGCTGAAGGTTTCCAGTGCAAGGAAGTCCTAATTACAAATTAACCAGGGTAACTCACTATGAGGTGGACACTGTCAAGTTTGCTTTCCACGAGATGCACAAAGCAACTTCCAGAACAAAAAGGAAAATGCCCAGTAACTGACCCCGTTTCCAGCTACCGGGGCAAAGGGAGCTCAGAGGTGTCTCCACGCAGTGCAGCTGGGTCCCCGGCACAAGAGCAGAACAGCTGTAGAAGGACTTAAGGGGGCCACTGAAACGTATCCCGAAGCAGTGCAAGGCACTGTCAAGGGTTTTCAGTCCTCACAGCCAGTGATGGAGCTTAAAAGCCAGCAGAAACACTTGCCTGTAGCTTACATATTTCACTCTTCAGTGAAGCCAGTGACAGGTCCCCTCCCTGTTAGCTGAACTCTGGATTTATCAGGAGCAGACATCTGTGGCCACCGTCTACTGGGACCACCCATCAGCAGCAGAAAATGCCTCCACGCACTCAGTGAATATCAGGAGGTCGGGGGTCACTTGCTCCTACCAGTTGACTAAAAGTACCTCCACACAGCCTGAATGAAAGGTCATTTTAAGATACTGTGCAATTCACTGGCAGGGCACAGCTCAGGATGGGACAAAGGCAGCAAAAGGAGCCAGCTTCATTCCAGCCCTGCTCTGACTTCAGAAGTCATCGTGTTCCCTATGATAACAATTTAAAACATAAGCCTCTTATCAGCCACACATTGTATTACAGACAGAAATGCAAACACAGATCTTTTCCCCCTTCCAAAAATAGCTTCCTCTTTTTTTCATTTTAGAAAATGACAATATGAGGAAAAAAAAACATTTTGTTTTTCTGCAGGCTTTACGTCTTTCTGGCTCCGGAGAAACTGGTAGCAGCTGGTTTAATTTCCTCAGTTTCCCGTGTCAAAGGTTCAAACACAGTTGTAGATACTCTTTATGAGTGAAATGTTCTCCTGCTCTTTGGATCAAAAACCTTTAAACAAAGTCAGATGACTCAGTTTCAGTGTGCTGGGAAAGCCTGGGTGAACTCTTTATAGATACATTTCCCCTCACATTTACAAGCACTGCTCTGCAATGAGATCTCTACAGTGAAATATCTGTCTTTTCAGTGGCCATCCAATTTTCCTCCTCTGATTAACTCTTTCTACCCAGTCCAAAAAAAATTTACACTTTGCCAAAACTCCAGGAAAGCCTGATACAAAATCTAGATTGGATTTACATTTCATTTGCCCCAAAAATCTTTTTCATCATCAATTAAAGACCAAGTAAAAGTAGAAAAAAAAGAATGACCAGAAGAGAGAGGCAGTAGAGAATGAATTAGATGGGGAAAACATTGAGAAAGGTGAAAAAAATCACCACAGGCAAAAACAGATGCCAAGTGTAGACCTATTGGACTGGGCAATGAAGACTTACAAAGGAATCTGCTCATAAAGAGGCTCTGACAGCCCAGAAATGTCTCCCAGCAGCAGCTGTCAGGAACAGGAGGACAAGCCCTATTCCTCTCCTCCAGAAGAGATGATAGTTCCCTATTGTGAGAGTAGGTGCTAATTATTATTTCCTTTCTAGGACCGAGGGAGGCTTTTAAATCTATCCAATGCATCAGTAAAATAGACTGTGACACGATATATATATATATATATTTGGCAAGATGGAACGGTATGGGGCTCTCCCCACCGTGGCTGAGAGGCAAAATCGAAAACAAGTGTTAGTGGGAAAGTTTAGTGCTTCTAGTATGGGGGTGCATCTGGTTATCCACATGGGGGGTTTTAGACAGTGGGACCTCAGGGTGTGTGACCGCAAGGTATATGATAAGCTGCATTTCTAGCAGCCTGCAGATAATGAATGGGAAAGCACTTGGGTTTTCCCTGTGTGCATCAAGTGCAAAGGTTCACATTTTTGTTCAGCCATACACCAGCAGTCGAAACCAATGTCAGTCACTGGGGGAGCCTTTTCACTTCAGCAGGTAAGGGTGCTGACTGCACTTCCCTCAGGCAAGCCAGACCTTATTTTGCTGACTAAAGATGCCACTTAAATTAAAACTTCTGTAACCATATGTTTCAAAACTGTGGGTCATATTTTATACAAGAATGACTGTGACAGGCTGTATATTTCTGCTGATTTGCTGTATTTCCACAGTGCCCTGCTGAATAAAGCTATCAAACTTTATCCTGTTTTTAAGTTAAGAAAATAACTAACAATCCTATGTATGAGAAAGATTCCTCATGTGAGCTAGATATTACGGTAAAATCAACAAAACTTCCATATTAATGATATTTTTCTGTAATGTTGAGGCATCGATTTATAATGTGTGATTGTATGCACTCAAACCATTCCATTTAACCTCACAGCATATTGTTTGAACACTGCATTTCACTTATGGGGGAAGCCTTGGGCTTTGAATGATGTGTAACACAATACAGCAGAACAAATCAAACAACAGAGTGGCCCAAATCACAGTCCATCACACCATCATATACAGTAAGGGGCCCTCCAGCATAGCAGATGGGGTTCAACAGATAGGTATGTATAAATGAAATACATAGAAAACAAAGATTTTGTCAGTTTTGACAGTCCATACCAGTCAATGTATGACTGAGAGTACAGCTGAGAGTTGTTGCTATGAAAGCATGAGGCTCTGCCACCAATACCCACATCTGCAGAGCAGCAAGTGCAGCCATCTGGTAAATCCCAGTGAATAATGCAGAAGTGGATGCTGCTTGGGTCAATGAGCTACCTGAAACCCAGGAGAAGCATTTTGTTTGCAAGGAGGTGTGAGGAGCATGTTGAACAGGAGAAGAGTAAGGAAGGCTGAACAAAGAAGCCAGCAGGAATCTGCCTGGACATACCGAAAGGTTGAGGTAAAAAAAAAAGTCTTCTGTCACTTTCAGCAGTTTATCTGGAAAGGAGTTACCTGTCAGTACCTGGGAAATGAAGGGAAATACTGCACATGGAGACCTGGTGATGCCCCAGAGGAAGAATGAGGCTGGGCACTACCTTCAGGAAGTTTTCTGGTCTGTTTCTCTCAGATACCTTGAGAAAGATCCATGACGTATTTGAGTAGCGAACAAAATCTGCGTGTATTTTTCTCTATCTGGGTGTTGTCTGTTCCCTGAGGGAGCATACTGTGGGCAGTATGACCACATGGGCTGGGAATGATTATATTTAAGAAATCGTGTAAACCTGAGGGACCTGCTTATAGCTGCTTCAGGTGCTTGGGTGGGAATAAAAGCCACAGCACCAGTGTCCCAGCAATGCAGGCAGAGGCACTAAAATGGAGCAAGTATGGCCTCAGGGTCAGGTTTAAAGCAGCTTGAGGATTCACCAGATGGACAGTCTCACAACCTGGCCATGAGCCATCAGTGGGAGGCAGAAGGGGACATCCTTAACCCTGTGACGAGAGCCACATCCAGGTCTCAAGCCCCAGCTGTCCCAGAGATGGTGCAGGCAGGCATGACCCCACTGGTAATGCAGCTGGGACATTCATGACTCCCCGTGGCCACGCGAATGTTCAATACACAGCTCACAACTAAACTCTGAGATGAAATAACGTTTTAATCACACTGGGGAGGGGAGGCAAAAACACATCGTTAACACAATTCTCAGATTACTGACACCTCACTTAAGGTGTAGCCTAAATGGCAGTCACTGAAGTATTTATCAAACCGCTGGGTTTTAGCAGACTTCTAGGGATCCACAGCCTGCAGCTAAGGAGTCCACAAAAGGTACCAAGGAAACACAAGCCCTACTCTCTTTGGGAACAAATTGGTTTTATAAGGATCCACAGCTCTTTGTGCAGTTCTGCTCCACCAGTCTCCCTTCAGTATCTCTGGGCTTGGAGGCTGTCCTCATTACTCTACTTTTCGGTAAAGGGAAGAGTTAATCCGCTGTCCTTGCACCCAGGGCACCTAAACCCTCTGATTTTCTGCCACAAGGAAAAGCAGTCATGGAGACACACACACAAGAATGAGGGAATTTTTAGAATAAAAAGAGCATCCGATGTTTTGTTGTCTTACAGACACGTTTTTAGAGAGAACATAAAGCGTTTCAGTTCAAGTCATACACTAACTGCTAAATAACAGAGAGAGCTCAGCCAAAGTAACTCTTCTTTTCTCTGTTCGACTGTGATATTTCTTCCACCCTTCTCTGCAGCACCTGGTCACATGCGAGTGTGTGGCCATGGTCACACCGACTCTGAACTAGACTAGTTTTATCCAATATGGTTAAGTAGAGTCAATGCCAGAAGCAGGATTCTCATTTAAGAACTATCGACCCATCTTCTTGTGAGGTGGCTCACTAAAGCTTCCAGCTCCTGCCCCACCAGAAATAGGGCATAGACCTCAGGAGTCTGATGTCAAGACTGTGCCTACACCAGCTGGCTGTGAGTTGGTCTCCTCTCGCCCACTACCAAATAGCAGGAAAAAATGTCCCCTTAGAAAGACAGGTTTGACTGAAGAATTGAAGCCTGTGTAATTCTATGTCAGGTGAAGTTTCTTTGGCAACATCTGGCAACGTTGCAGAATTTCTACACTCCGCTGAGATTTAGAAGAGCATATGGTTTCCACTATAGCAAAACAAATCACTCCTTGAACAAAAAGCTCTGAAAAGGAGTGGGAAAGGGAAGATGAAAGTTTCAAGTCTGTTTGTAAATTATGCATTATCCGTGCCTGTAACGCCCAGAGGAGCCATAAATTTGGAGGTTTCAACAGAAAAGCCTATAGCTGACACCTTACATTCGTAAAACTCATTACTACCCCTGGAGTGAAAATGAAGGGGAAAAAACAGTGAATAAATAATTGAGAAGATAAGAACTTTTCATCATTTCCTTTTGCTCCTTTTCAGCTTTTTGCTACAGTTTCAAGAGCAATACAGGATTCACATCAGCTGTGGTCTTAAACATGAAAAGTGACCAGTATTTTTCTAGCGCATTTGACTGCAAAATCAAAACAGTTCAGTTAATCTTACAAGTACAGATCACAAAACGGGAAATTCAAATCTAAGATGTTTTCACTTTCAACATTCAGTTCTGCATCTTCCACAGATACCAATTCTGTAAACTGGATCCAAAACTAACCTGGGCTGTCATTTTATTTTTGGTGCAGCTGAAATCTCACAAGAAAGAGTGGCTGAGAAAGCAGACATTGGCCTTTAGGAAATTTTTAGAATATTTTGGATGATCCAGAGGTTCTGCAGTATTTTAAAACTTTTTCTTTAGTCTGTGCCTTTTTATAAAGTCCTTTTATTCTTTTTCATCTCTTTGGCCTTTCTATATATTGCCCAAAATCTGTAGAAGGGTTATTCTCAGAAGCCCATGTGACATTGGACTCGGTATGACAAGGAAAACAGAGAAATGAGTGAGTCATGCAGAGCAATTTTGTCCAAGGATTAGATGCAAATAACTGTGGGAAAAACGTGCTTTTTGACACCCTTTCTACAGGAACATTGATGCCTAGCATTGCACAGTGTTTCACTTTTCTGCTTTTCCCTCATTTCACTTTAAATCACACATGAAATATCAAGAACTAGATGCACTGTCTCCCTTGTGACTAGATGCAAATAGCCCCTTTCCCTTCCTTTTCCCTCCAGCATAAAAAACATGGATGGTCAGAGAACAGGAAGGAAATAAAAAGACTGCAGTCTTTTTCTTCGCTATTAAAAGTCACCAATTTTAATTCAGTTTTGCAATTAAAGGGTGACCAGCCCAGGGGTTCTCTGCTGCTGGCAGCTGCCAAGGCAGGGCTGCAGCCCTGGCTGCCAGCACCAGGCAGGAGCATTCCATGTTCAGGTCCTCCCTGCCTTGGCTCACCCCTGCTGCACTCCACCCCGACACCTTCGAGGGGTTTCTGCCCCACAGGCAGGCTGCAGGCTCACGTTGTGATCAGCTCTGCATTTGACTGCCAAACCCAGGTTTGCCCCTTTCCCTCTCCCTTCCTCTGCAGTGCCTTACCACCAGGAAACACAGGCAGGATCTCGCCTAGAGCCAAGGGCCGCCTTTTCCTCAAAGTACAGCTAGGACCTTCGGTTGTACCACGTTTCAGGAAATAAGTGCTGAATATTTGAGCTGGGACACAGAAATCAGTGGGATGGCTTTGAACAGTGCTGCCTTCCTAACAGATCCCCCCGTGTGGAAGTTAATACACAAACTTTAGAAATAAATCTGTGCAAAGCAACGTGCGGGTCTGCAGACCCAGGTGAGGCTCACCTGCCAGTCGGCCCCAGTAAAGGGCAGGAGAGGCCCCTGCTGCTCAGGAGTAGACCAGATACCCACGTGCGACTGACAGCATCAGTCTTTGCTCCACTTTGCTCCGGGAGAGAAGTCACCTACCCTCTCCTTGGGGAGCGAGTCACTTCTCTAAACTAGTCTTGGAGTGGTAAGGCAGAATTAGGGATCCTACGGTCCACTGTTCCCTTCCACTTCAAAATCCCTGGAGGAACTTAGGGGCCAAACTCTTTGACATCTTCCCTGGGGCCAAAATCACCATGCAGATGGAGCAGAGCAAGGCGGCTGACCGCAGCACCCACTCTCCCCTTGGACCATGGCTGCTAGCCCGGCGCCTCTTCCCACGGAGCCCAGCCCCGGTCCCAAAGCCCTCCTTCCTCCTCCCCGCTCGCCCGAGACCTCTACCTGAGGCACGCCGAAGAGCCGAGGCTTAGCCGGCAAATGACTCACAGATGCTATTGAATAGCTGTAAAAACACTGTGCGCAAATGAACAACATGACACTTAGGGCTGCTAGTATTCCTGCCAGTCAAAAAGAGTCCACAGGAAAGCACTCTGAGTAGTTTTACAGACAGGAATGCCCCATGGAAAATTATACATAAACACAAGAGATTGGCAATACAGTGCAGAGCAGTGTTCCCACATAACTTCGTTTAGATTGCACTGAGCTGGTATATTTTTGTATGTCTTGAAGAAAAACATCTTTCTCATTTGCAGAAGATAAATTTAAAACATCAGTGATATGCTAGGGCCCAGGGCCTTTTATGCATCAGCTTTTACTATTCTAGTCCATGAGTCATAAGTTAGAGCATTTATCCCATAGGAACTTCTATTCCCTGGGCTACTCATTCAGATTGGCAGGTTTTGCAAACCAGCATGTAGTCCATAAGAGGCTGAAATTAAAAAAGGAAAAGGTGACACAAAGAGACCCCCCCCTAGTAAAATAAACAATGGCAGTGGAAAGC
This sequence comes from Aquila chrysaetos chrysaetos, assembly GCF_900496995.4. NCBI lineage: Eukaryota > Metazoa > Chordata > Aves > Accipitriformes > Accipitridae > Aquila > Aquila chrysaetos. The sequence goes on along the minus strand of NC_044006.1, from coordinate 42,333,183 downwards.
TCTATTTATTGAGGCAAGAATGGGTCTTTGCAAAGGAAGAGTGACTTCATGGACTGAGCAGTGAGGAGTGGAGAATGCTGCCAAATCTGCCCCTGCATTTTGGGAGTAGAATTAAAACCACACTGATGGTGCAGGCTGCCTTGCCATGCCACCCAGCCCACAATCACTCCCAAGCTGTCCTTCTGAAAAGCCAAGACACTGACCAAGTCCTGGCAGACGTCAAGACCTGCTTGGGCATTGCGTCTTGCTAATCAGTGACCTGCATGCCCAAGTCAAAGGCCATGCACCTCCAGTATTCTGTGTGAACAGTAACAAAAGAAATCACCTACTGTAGACTTAAGCCCACTGATGGAGGTAACCCATGTCACGTCTGGTTGCAAAACCGTTACCAAACTTTTGTTTATTAATGGAGCTGGCCACATCAAGTCTAAAAGAGATCCACGTCCTGCCTGGTCCTTCATCACTGTGACACTGCTGTCCTGTAAGGAAAGGGCTCTGCAGTGGGAACACAGAGCAGATGCTGCCCCTACTCTTGCCTCCCACCAGCTCCTAGCGAAGGAGTGGGGTGTAGCATGATGCTCCCTTCAAAAGGAATATTAACAGCTTCACACCATCGTTTGTCCCAGGTGGTACAAAAGGAATATCCTACCCACTGGTTTTCAGCCTGTGATCTGAGGACCCCTGGGAGACTCCAGGTCCAGGGAAGAGGATGAAAGAAAATAAGTTCATAAATATTAGATAGCGATCTACAGATGTAATGTTTTTTAAAGAGTTCACAATTTTGCTGGAGGATGGTTAAGGAAGGATACATTAATCATAAAAAGGTGGAAAATTACTACGCTAGCTTTCAAAACACAAGATCATTGGTGCAGAAAACTGCATTTCTTTCTTTATAGAGGCATAGGTACGTATGACATCATATAAACATCATGTTTAACAATAGCTAGACATATCCAGATGGCTACATCAATTCATAACAGCAGTTCCCAGGAAGGATTGTTGTGGATTATTACTGAGTTCAAAGGTTCACAATGTATTTTGGATTTTGCCAGTAGAAGAAATTGCTTGTTTCACAGGCACAGCTGAAAGCCCTTTTTGATACCACAAAATCCAGGACTGTTATCTTTGTTCACATGCTCTTAAATGCTATTGAACAGCACAGATCTCTTTTTTTTTGCTCTCTGTGAAAAGGATTTTTCTAGGAGGAGTCTGATGTACTGTAGTAGCAGAGGGCTTTGCATTTCCATGCGACTCAGGCAATGAAACACTCTGGCGTAGCTGCTCACCCTGCTCATGGTTACTTAGCCAAATTATCCTGCAAACAGTAACAGGAACACCTGAGCAAGAACTGGCTCATCCACATCTCCAGGATGTTCACTGGGCTGCACCACTGGAACTGATGGTGCACCCAGCAAGGTAGGGTGGGTGCATCGCACCTCCAGAGTGATCCCATAACACCAACCTCAGGGGAAAGGAGTGTTTCTCCTTTGCTTTGCTACATTTGACTGAATGGGTAAAAAGACGGGTAATATTAATTCTTCTAGAAGGGCATTTTGTTGCACAATAAACAGTCCCCAGAGAACACGTACTCCTAGTCAGCAAAGCTGACATTTAGAGGTTTGACTAGAAGCCAGGGTGTGTAAGGTTTCAACCAGTTAGGGAGTTTAAATGTACAGTATAGCTAATTTTCAGGTACAAGGTCAAAGTTTCCTAACCTGGCCCCTATTGCTGTTCTAACCATTAACTGAAAGGTCCAATTTAGGCTATTTATGTGTCTGGGTACTTAATTGTTCCTTCAAATCAAGTAGTTAGACACTGAGGTCACTTAAATTGCACCTATAATTATTTGTGCCCGAAAAAGAGCAGGAACAGACAAAGAGCCCTTGGTAGGCCAGGCCAGCTCCCAGCCCCCTGCAGAGGCAGCCCAAGAGCGTTGGGATGCCGCCGCAGTTCCCACTGCCCTCGTGAGGGTGGTGCCCCGGAGGTTTGGCTGCCGCTCATCCCGAAGGCAAAGGGAAACCCACCAGCCTGTGGGAAGGCGATGGGGCTGGCGCTGTCGGGTCTGGCCGACGCATCCGACTGTACTCGGCCGGGTGGCGGGGGGGGTCCAGCATGCGAAGGATGCCGTCACCGAGAGGCTGCAGAAGGCGTGTCTGCCAAGCTCTCCGGTTTCATGGCTGTTTTCTTAACGTGTAACAGAGGGTGCCAGTTTAATATCCTGCTATAATACCTAACAGTGAGGGTCAAAACAGCATCGGAAGAACTGGGGCAAACTTAATGAAAAGAGGCTTAAACATCTTGAAAGAATATGGCTGTGCGGGTCCAGGCGCAGCTCGAGCCCCCTGGAAGGACCTCAGGTCGGGGGGGAGTGTAAATCACTCGGGAGAAGAAGATGCCACCTCGTGGTCTGCAAGACCTCCAAGTGGGAAACGTCAGCGAAAGAAAAGATGAGTATTTTGGCTCCCATGCAAAAGCGAGAAGTGTCTACCTACAGCAGCGGGGCTTGCAACTCATGCGTTACCCGAAACCGAAACCCAGCCCTGGCCGCTGGGCCCCTGGCCTCCTTGCCCCTTCCCACCATCGCACCGAGCTCCGACCTCTTCCTTCGCCCATGGGGGATCTGAAGCTGCCGCCTGCGAGCAGCAGGAAAAGCCACGTGCTCCTTCCCTGGAGCAAGCAGGATCCCAAATCCACTGGCGGGGATTCACCCCCCAGGTCCGGAGGAGGACAGGCAGCAGCACCTGTTTGAAATTAAATGCCTGGATTAAAAGCAGGACTTAAAAGCTCACTGCTTGAAATCGCCGTACCACAGATGAGGGTCTTTACTCCCCCCACGTTTCTTTTTAGGGGTAATATAAGCTTCTTTACAAGAGAGATTTTTTGAAACTTTCCATTCCCTTTTAACAATAACCAGAAGAAGTTTGTAGCACATTAGGGCTTAACTTAAGGAAATGAAGGAAGGAAGGATCTCCTGTTCATTGGGCTCTTGACCTGGTCTCTGATTTTGTAGGCATTATTTTGCAAACAGGAACACCTGCACTTTTTCCCCTATGCGGTTAGCAGGGGCACACACACATACAAACCCTTCTGGGCATAAAAGTGCAAATTTTGAATAACTTCTCCCTAAAATGTATCCTCCCACACATACATCACTAATTGGTTGCACAGCTGTGGATTGTGCTGGGTGAAGACAGGGCCAACTGTGTTTAAAAGTGTGTGTGTCTGTGACTATTTGATTGTCCAGGTTCATAGATTTTTGTCAAGAAAAATACAGTATGCAAACATTTAAAAATAAGTGATAATACCTTGTGAAAAATATTTTGTAGTCTCTCTTGAAACAGGAAGAAAACTGATATGGAAGTTTTAGGCTTTGCATTCAGCGTTAGTAGCAAGGAGTGGGGAATATTGGATGTATAAGGACCCAGCACCGTCAGGCAGCCATTACTGCTGGCGCATGTGTCACAGAGACACAGCCCTTCAGCAAAATGACAGCTATTCCAGTAGGAGACCCAGGAATGCACTTTATTTGAATGAACAGCTTCACTTTCTAGTTAAAGTCACAGTTAATAAATGGCAAGAAGTGCTTCTCAGCATGGGAACATTCAGGCACAGCCTGAACAAATGGGGTGCAGATTTTTTAAGGGTTTATTTTCATTCCCATTATAATATATGTCTCAGCTTGTAAATGCTTTTATGCCAACAGTAAAAATTTCCATTTATATGGATTGAATTGAGCCTTTGCAATTCAGTGGCAGTCTGGCCACTTTTAAGCAGATGTTGATATGCCTTGAAACTTATTTAGCTGAGTGAGTGACAAGCTGCTAGAGCCCGATGATTTTCCATGGCTGAGCATGCAGATAGGATAGATGGACATCCAAACCGATACATCATTCATTCCTATCAATGGAATGATATTTTGCTTGCCTGTGTGTGCATGGGCTCATATCATAAAAACATAGGCTAGCAGACCTACATGCAAAGGAAATTCTGTTTAGTTCATTGTAAGTTATGGATCTGAAAAAAAAAAAAACCAACAATAAAAAGACCAAGGATGCTAACTGGCCTGGGAAGATCTCAGTGCATTCTGAGAGTGCAGGAATTCTGTTTCCCACATTTTGCAGCCCATGATGCAGACTAACCCGGACAGTGTGGCTGGGTTTTGTTCCAGCTATCAGCTAAGGCACTGTTAAAGGAACCTTTCTTTACAGAGAGGTTTTCAATATGCATAAAGAGCCAAGCCTTCCTTCAGATCAGCTGAACCCCAACGGGGCTGTCTGATCCTTCTCTGTGAAACAAGGACAGCTTATGTTCAGCAATTACATTCCTGTCAGTGCGCAGACAAGAGGCCACCGCCTTTGTCAGCCAGTACTCCTCGGGCTTCTCTTGCCTTTCAGTGGGGACGGTGACCTTTCTGACCACATCAAGATGCACCATCGCCATGTGCTCCACACGGGGCCCAGTGTGCGGCACAGCTTTTTTTCCAAGCATTGCTGGAAGAGGAGCCAGTAGCCAGTCCGTCTCCGCTGATCCACCCTGAGGACAGTGATGGACTGCCCTCTGGGCCTAATTACTCCTCCACATAGAGGATAAATAATCTACATGACAACAGACTCTGTTCACTCATGCCCTCCCACACCTCCCTCCGCCTGCAGCTTAGCCGTGAGTGACAGATGGAGCAAGAGTCTGTGCGGATGAAACAGGCTCCCCTCATATGGACTTGTGTTGGCCATCCCAGCCACACTGCAACATCTTCCTTTTGGGGCAGAGCAGATACCCTACTAACTCATTTGCTCTGTAAAGCAACTTGGTTCGTAGAGAACATAACTCCAATTCATCTAAACAAATGCAGACAGCTTTCTGCAGCCAAATGCAAAGGACTTCAACTTACCATCCCTTTTTGGACTGTCCTACGTGTCTTAGCAGGATGAACTCAGGTTATTCTCCGCTTACAGTAATTTTCAACTAAATTATACAAGGATACCCAGGCAGTTTTCTAAAAATATATCTTTCTCTGATCTTTTCCTTCAACTGTGAAAGGAAACAAGTCAAGACCAGGCAGAGGTGACACCTTACACACCTTTAGGTCCCTGCCAGGGCTCTGTACCCGCTGGCTGTTAGCTCTGGTTGTTGTTCTAGTTCAGTGAAAGGAAACCACTCTGTTTAACCTAGGACATAGCCACTGACTTGAAAATTTATTGTAAAAGCTGCCAACACTGTAAATCTCTCCTGTCAGCATCAGGCGGGTGCTGTTCTTAGGGCTCTGTCCAAGCAAGCCTTATAGTTCAGAGTTTAACCCATTAGATAACCAGAACAGGCAGTTTTCTGTGGCAACAATTTCTATAGCCATAGTTATCAGCATCCATGAGACGTAGCTTTCTAGAAGCAGCTGAAACTCCAAAACAGTCCTTGCCCAGGGCTGGTCACAGCCCAACAGACCAGATAGACCTCCATTGCTCTGAGTAAACACAAGGGAAATCTCTTGGGGCACAGAGGGAGAAGGCAGAGGGAATGCACTTTGTTGCAGCACTTAAGCAAATGCTGACACTATAGACTCTGACTACACTGGCAAAGCACAAGCTGTGAGAGGCCACTGGTTTTCCATGACTTTGCAGACAAGTGAATGGTCAGGATGGGAAACAAGATGCTGCACCCATCCAACACCAGTCCCAGGCAGGGGTTCCCTTCTGCCAACTCTGCTGGGCCTGGCACAGCACCACAGGTACACAAAACTAGAGGGGAACCAGAGCAGCACTGCAGGGGATATAAACCCACCTCATTACAGATGGAAAGCTAGCCATATTCGAGTGCATCAGGAGTCCAGCTGCCACAGTAACACAGAACTACATTGTGTGCAGAACCACAGTTTGCCATCTCTGTAAAAACAGGCAAGAGACATTCCCTATGAGATCTGATAAGAACAGGAGCTGTTTGTTTAAATCTACTCCCTAGCCAAAAAAAAAAAAAAGATGAAATAGCAAACCCTTGAAATGCAAGTAAAGGATCATTATTCTCATTAGAGCAACAGTGGGCAATTCTCATAATGTGTAGTGAAACACTGGTGCTTGAGTGAATAGGACCAACTGTTCAGCCCCAGAACAAATTGCACATCAGTCTTAACCTAATAGGTAAGATTAATGGAATGTCATATAATGGGGGAAACTCAAAAAATTAAGGTAATTCGGCAGAAATGGCTTGGAATCATAGTCCACCTGAATGCATTTCATCCGGAGGATTACTGTCTCCAGTGTTTTAGTTAAGAGTTATATTAATTTGAAAGCCGTGCCTTACACAGATCCATCCTGTGCTTAAAGGCTGGCTTTCTGCTAGAAATGCTTACTATGATACCTTTGCTGAAAGTTTGCCCAAACATCTCACAGCCGATTGCAAAGCAGAGCGTCTGGGGACTCGGAGCACCATACCTTGCCCATGTTTATGACCGGCTGACTTTTTGGCTCCAGCACCTGGATTTGTCAGGGCCTCTTAGCTGCTGCTGGGAATGTGCCCCAGCCGAGCAGGGCTGCTCTCCCTATCACCCCTCTGACAGATTAAAACACAACAGGATCTGTTGGATGACTGACACATTCCTCCTCTGTCTGACTCTGAAAGGACTTCATTTAACAGCCCTGGAGTTGAGCTTTTGACTGACAGATTGTGAAGGGGAAAAGTCATTCAGTTCCATTAAGCTCAGTAACTGCTGTAGAACAAAACACCTTTAAAAAAAGGGGATGAAAAAAGAGCTTCGGAGAGCGGGGGCAGGAGCTTTAGGGAGAAAAAAGGGGATTCTTTTCAGGTTCAAAGACAATCTTTCCCTTTGCTTTCTGTCCATCAATGAGGGCAGCATTCCCAGAGGGAATACAGTCCAGCGCTCATTGGTGCCATTCAGCTGCCAATCTCCCTGACAGGGAGACCAAAGGGCCTCATGTTGCGCTGCGGAAACTGTCTGTCAGGCAATCAGCAGCTGCCATGACATCATCTGCCCTGTTTTTCTAGGACTATTATAGGAGACTGGGTCCAGGAGCGCTCCTCCAGAGTGGTATTCATATTTTCCTTTTGCCCCCCAAACTGAAAATTCTTTATAAAAGGAAACGCAGCCTTGGTTGCATGGCTGTATTTGCAGGAGAACTAACTGTGCCAAAGAGTGAGGGCTGCGTGCCTTCAAACCGGTCTTTTTCCACTTGGAATTTATCATGCCAAAGTTGCACAGCCCCTTGGCTATTTTTTGTTGTAAACTGGGTTTTATTTTAAGAAATACTCCAAGTTAAACAGCAATGATAAACCTTTCTCTCTCTCTTTTTTCCCAGAAACCTTGTTTCACTTAAATCTCTCTGCCTTTGTTACAACACTAAAGTGTTCATAGGATTGTTATTCCTACACACACATATATGTGCATGTACACACCCAAATGCCTACGTATAGAAGCCAGGTTCTGGTTGTATTTATACAGCCAGTGCAGTAGCTGAGGCTACATTCCTCACTAGCCAAAGTGCTGCAGAAATAAATTATTAATCCTGATGATAGTGGGAGAGAAGTTAAGCACGAAACACAAACAAGCTACCAGCTGTAAGTGTGAAGTCTGGCGATAAGGAGGACTGGGACACGCTGCAGTCAGGACACACTGCTTGGGCTGTCCCCTCCGTCCTGTCGCAGACCACGAAGGACAAGTAGGCTTTGATGGGGCAGGACCAATACCAGGAAGCTTTAGCCTTTCTGGTCCTCCAAGTCCTTATCTGTAAGAGCAATATAAATAACCCTAGTGTAGTTGACTTTAAGCTAAATTAGTTTGTGACTTTACAGCACACTGTGCTTACTCAGGCGAAAATCCCAGGGAGCTAAAATAATTTTGACTGACTAATCCCTGCCTATAAACCAAGACAGCGACTGGGGTCCTGTCAGGCAGTGGTGGTACAAGCAAGATGCTGGAGACTCGCCCACTCTGTGCGATGCCCACAGCCGCTGTTCTCACTCTGGCAGGGGTCAGCTCAGCAGGCTGACTCCTGCTCTGGTGCTGGAAGACCTGCCTGCTAAAAAGGGAGCATTGGTGATATGAAAAAGAAAGTGTGAAATGAGAGAGAGAGAGCCTGCAAACGGTGCCTCTGGTTCTCACACCACGCCTGGGGCAGGGTTGGGGCATCGTGGCCAAAATCCGGTCTTGAGGAATGGCTATGGGACTGCCCAGCTCAGCTGAATGGTCACAGCCCTTTTCTATTCCTTCTGTTGGCTGGCTGGCCAGTTGTTTGGTCAGTTGGTCTTAGGCAGGCATTAGTACAGGCACTAGCATTAAGGTCAAGCTGCATGAAAGGGTAATAGCTCAGCTCCATATGGAACTGAGCACGGGCTTGTTCCCCTGCCAAGGTCCTGCTGCATGAGCCATTTTCGGCTGTTAAGTCCTCTGTCTTGTTTCAGTAAGGGATTATTGCAAATCTTCACACATTCCACATGGACCTTACGAGACAGTTAGTCAGATCCTGGATGGACTTGCACGCAAAGGCGTCCTGCTGCTGCTAGGGTCAGAATGTCTCCCTTCTTTTATTATTATTTGTATTTTTACAGCCCTGCCAAAGGTCTGCAAGTCTTGAGCAGCTACCATTTCAATCCCCTCCAGCAAGCTGTAGTCTGATACTCCAGCTATGTTTACTCTGTACATTCAGGCATTATTCTTTCTCACCTGGCAGTGAACCATGCAAATTAAGACAGTCTCCAAGCACACACACAAAAACCCACGGAAACAAGAGCTGCCAGATTTCAACATCAGAAGCATGCAAGGGGAGAGGACCAATGATCACTCAGGCTTCCCTCTTCTCTGTGCCCTTTTCTTCACAGTGAGGAAGACAAATGCCATGATTTACTCTTCAAGAAGACGATGCTGGTGCAGTAGGAAGCACTAGTAAATCCTTTGTGAGAAGATCACCAGATCAGATCTGTTAAGATTGCCTCCAGTGTATTTCAACATGCACATTTTTAACTAATATGGAGCAAACACTGACAAAGAATAGGATGTTAGGGTTGTCTGTGTGCACCAAGAGTTATCACAGAAACTAAGCCTGGAAACATCAGAGAGCCCTGTCTTCTTGTGACTCTCTGAACTTGCGTGGTAGAGAAGAAGAACGAACCAGAGTGGCATGGGCCAACAGGGACAGTACTACATAAAATCATTGGGCAAAGTCCTACATGGGGTGGGTTCTCAGAAGTGGGGGAGGCCTTTACCACATTGTACATCTGAATTTCAGCTCTCAGTGGAGTGGAAGAGATTGCTCACTGCCCTGAGGGCCTAGAGTCCATCTCAGAGTCTGAAAATGTGGAGAGATTCTCTTATATGAAGCCTCCTTCTGCTTTGAGATGAGAGTGAATGAGAAATGAAATTTGATGTGAATAGAGACACACCAAAGTAGAAGGACACCATATATTCATGACTCCATTCAGCTGCCTTACCAACCCACATAGTATAAAAATATAGGTCTAGATCCCCAAAGGTGTACCTCCTACACAGGTTCCTAACTGCCATTCAGTAAACAGAAGGTGTTTAAATGCCTTTGCAGGTCATGACCTTAGTGGTTAAATCTTGATCCCAAATAAGGGTGTGCTAGAAGTCCTTTGACAGTCTGCTACAACAGGCTACTTCAAAAAAACTATCTTATATATCCTTTTAATACTAAATTCATAATGGGACAGATCTTACTCCTTTGTCATTGTTCCTGCAGTAAACAACAAAGTTGCTGTTTCAATACTTTCCTGGTTTTAAATACACTTTAAACATATCCACTTTGAGTTTAAAAAAATGGCTTTGTGCAGTGCATTTCATTTTCAGATCATTCTGGAATGCTTTTAGCAGGTCCTCTGCCAAAAACACTCAGCTTTCTTGTTTCTATGGATAATAGGAGCTTACAGCTTTTATAGCAATTTACTTTTTTTTGTTCAAACTTTATATGAGTTGTGAGACCCAATGTAGGGTCCTCCACATAGCCTCAGTCCAAAATACTCCTTAAAGAAAAAGAGAAGAGTTTGTCTCTCCTTCTAATGCCAGACCTGAACCTCCATAAGAGAAGTCAGGAAGAGTGTGGCTTCATGCTGGTCCCCAACCAGTTCTTCTGGATAGGGAACGTCTATCTAAATGTTCATATAGTTCCTAACACAACTGCAGCACTGTCTCTTCCAGACCCTGAAGTGCCATGGTACTCTGATAACAACAGCCCAGTTAATTGCAACCTGCCCGTGGTGGGCACACGGAGCAGCAGAGGGAAGGGGAAGGAACCAGAGGAGTTTTGGTGGGCTCCACAGTCCTAACAAAACTAACAGGTGGCTGTGGCAAAATTAAGGCCACAGTAGAAGTAGGAGCTGAACTGTTTGTCTCTTTGTGTTTTGTCCTGGGGTATTTCCCTAATACAGTGACACTGTAACTACGGTTATTGAATGTCAGCTGATAATTTCTCTAGCTAAAGAAGGCAAATTTGCATTAGAACAATAGGTTACACTGTTTCTCAGAAATATTTTCCATTTGCTATTCTCTCACATTAAAACTCGATATTTTAATTACTTCCCCTCCAAAATTAAGAGCTAGGGATAACTTTCGGCCATAAATTTCATCATTTTTTAATTATTTTTGCAAAGATCAGGTGCCTGTAGCTTCAGCTGGGAGTTTCTCATTTTCATCGTCTCTGAAAATCAGATCACAAAACCAAATTCAAGTATCTAGAATTATTCATCTAAATCCACATTCATCTAGCCATCTAAAGAGAACTGACTTGAATGCCAGTATCTATTTTAAGTTGCTGAGAGCTTCAGATATTCAGAACCAGGGAAATCAGGCCATTAGAAATTAAGCTAATGTATAGATTTAGATAATTGTCTATAAGTACTTCAAAATACTAGACTTTACCCCCGTATCCTGTTTTTATCCTAGGATTCCTCATCTCGCCTATACTAATCTGAGCTTCATACACAGGGCCAACTTTAGGATGGCATGGTCCACAACAGAATGTCAGTGCTTGCTTTTGAGCTGTACTACTTCCTCAGGACTGCAATTTTCTTTAGCATTCCCAAAAATTCATGGATTCCAATGCTTCCTTCTATGTAAAATCTTTCCTGATCAGAAGTATATGAATATGTTTTATATATTGGATGAGTATTCCTTCACTGTTCAGGATTACCTGTCTCCATCCCACATCCCCTCTGATGCATTCACCGAGCAAAAGGCAATGACATGGGTAGCCCGGGCTCGGTGGCCAGCAGGCTGCTGTCAGGCTGAATGAATCTGTTTGCTTTTCCATCTGCAGGGGCACTCATTTGGCCTTATCTCCTCTATCCAGATGCTGATTTTCCCCAGCTTTGTAGGAAGCTGATAATCTCAGAACCTTTTACCTTCTGTCAAATTTAGTTGAAATTGGCCTGTGTACTCAAAAGTTATTAGGAGGAAAACCAACATAAAATGCAATCACATTTGCTTCAGGTTTTGCTAATTCATTTCTGTAGGAAATGCAGCCAGCCAGGAAACGGACTCCAAGTGTTGCCTTCTGTATTTATTTTCACAATGAAAATACCAACATCAGCCACAAGACATGCTCGTGAAGGTGAGAGTCCCAATGAACAGCAGCAGAACAGGCAATGCTCCCTGCGTTCGCTTGGCCACCCCTGCTAAACTTGGAGACCCAAGAACAGGATGTATTTGTAATTTGGTGAGCAGGAAGTGGTGAACAAGCAAAAGACTTGTGCTCTGAGAATCAATGAATACCCAGCCTATTCATAGCTGTCTGCTTTTCACAGCTTCTCATCTCCCTTGTCTGCCTTTAGGGTCTAGTTGTTCAACTCTTCCTCCTGTATTATGCAAAAAATCTCCCTAAAGGCAAAGTGATTAATGCTGGGAGCAGGGATTACTCTTTTAATTCCAAAATATCAGCACAGCTGTAAGTGCAGAACAAGGCCAAGGAGAGGGCAAGGGAGAGTTGTACTTTGTCACCCGTGTTAGTCTTGATCCAGTCGTTGAAATGGAAAGCCACCAGCTGTGGTGAGAAATTTAAGGAGTACAGAAGATGTAACTGAGCACAGGAGAAAGGGTGCCCTGACAGGCTGCTTCTTTCCCTGTGTCAGCACTGAAATAGGGATGTGATAGCAGCAAACAAATTTACTTTCTTCTCCTGAACACATTTGGGGAATAGGCGTTACTTTTCTAAGGGAGAGAAGAAAACTTCAAGTAAATAATGTCAGTTTTTATTTACTTCAGATCTGAATCTCTATCAACTATTTCATATTTGCAAGGCAACCTTATGTAATTAATCTATCACAGAAGACTGTTTACTCTTTACCAGTAACATTAAACTCTCAGTGACATATACCCAAGCCCTTGGAGATCCAGACAGCTAAAGGATTTTAAAATCTTGATTTATTTTTACATGCTGCAAACAAATCTATCTAATTAGAAAAACATGTCTGAAATTTTAGTCAACATAAAATCAACTTTTATTTTTTAAATAAATGATTCAAAATGTGCTTGAGAAAACATATAGCACTTTGAGTAAAAGTAGGGTGAACCGTACTATTTGTATTACCACAATACCAATAGCCATCACTGGTGTGTGATAGGAACCCCATGTGCTAGCTGGTATACGACTAAAAAGGCAAATGTGTGAGTAAAAAGGCAGCCCTTGAGCCAAAGCACTCAAAGCGCAAAGCAGAAGCCTCCAGCTGCCTATGGACAGGCAAACAGCACAGTACAGCAAATTGTTAGGACAACGGCAAGTACCGTGCTGTACAGTGTGCCAGAGGGACATATCAGCTCACTGCAGGGAAGCCCCAAATTCCCATAGTCATGGGACCCACTTGTGCTTGCAGCACTGTAGACCCCCCTAGAGCCCATGCACATTCTCTGTTGAGCATTTGCAGGTAAACTGTAATAACTGTTACTTTCCTACATTAAATGCCCAGACTTCAGGTGTGTTCATTGATTCATGGTCTATGTGATTTCTCTAGAGCAACTAGTCATATCAATGCCCAGTTTTTTGGGAATGCGAGATCTTAGACATGCTAACTGGATCTTCATGAAAATTCCCCTGCTATGACATGCGCCAAATTAGAGATAATGAAATCCCCTACTCAGCTGCCAGTATTATAGACTAGGAAATTTTACACTTCTTTAGCTTACCCACAAAATGCAACTGCAATGGTCGTACTATGACATTGTTCAGCTCTGCATCTGTGTTTTGATTTACACTCAGCTTCTTTCTTATGACACATCTAAATTATGTTTTATGCCATAACAAATTACACCTTTCAATTTTCAAATTTATGTGGGTCTGTGATAGGAGACACTTTTTTTCTTCCTGTTCTGACTATACCTTATTTAACTTGACCACAACAGCTAGTTCTCCAGCTGTCATCTTGGCTTCTAAACTTTTGGGTTGGTTCCTAAGATAGCAGTCAACTTTCTGAATATTAATTGCTCTTTTTTATTTTCCTCCTAACTTTTCTCCTTTGAGATAGATAGAATAATAGCTGAACAGACAGAAAAAGCTCTTTTGCTTGGGAAGGTAATTCTGTACAGTTGTTGAAGAAGACAATAATTTGCTTTTCTCAGTATCCATTTTTTTCCAATATTAAAGCCCATTAAATGCAAGTGGAAGGAAGCTGACCATCCGCACAACAGCAAGGCGTGCAACTGCAAGTGAAGTTAGACCTCTATTTATTTTTCAGCTGAACATATTTAATAAAGTTATGGAGAACATAATTGTTCATTTTAAATTTACTTAGTGTTTGCAGATATTGCTGCTCACAAGAAGAACCTATTTCTCATCTACAACCAAGTGCATGTTACAAAGCCCAGTGTGCCACATGCTGTTTAATATCTTGACAATTACAAATAAGACTAGCCCTGTCACAAAGGCAACCACCTACAGGTTTGTGTAATCTGAATGAAAGTAGTCTTTTTATGCCTTTATTAATAATAAAGGCATGAATCCTGCTTATGTGGGCACTTCTGTTGACTTGAAGGGGGAATGCAAAGAAGTTAGGAACAGGTCCAAGAAATTAATTAATTACGATGTGCAAGCAAATTTCCTGACACCATTTTATTAACACTGAAAAGAATTATTCGACCACAATATAGAAGGGGTAAAGGTTTTAAGGTTCTCAAAATCTAGAAAATAATCTGGATAGGTCTGCTTCTGACAATAGACACAGAAGTTCCTTTCACATTTTAGAGTACATTTCTCTACAAATCTCAAAGGACAGAGAATCCTTGGTCCAGTGAAAGCCTTAAGCATGTGCTTAATTTCTACACATATGAATGGTTCCATTCACTTTATTAGGCTTGGGTAGGGTAAATCACAGTCTTAAAGATAAACATGTATTTATGTGCTTTCCAGACTTGGATTATGAATGGCATTTCTATTTATCCAATACTTACATTTCCACTTCCCTTTTTCCTATGTCCCTTTATAGCACAGGCATAAGGGACAGAGTTATGGCTGACTTAACAGGAGCCTTAACTCTGCATTTCATGACATCTGTGAATTTTTTAAATCACAGACTTTAATTAATATAAGGAGTTAATTTTTCCGCTGAGTATACAACAGCTGGACGTTATATACCACTATTTATTTACTCACTGAAGAAGATAACTTTTGTATGTTCCTTGAGTTTTTACATCTTGCAAGAGTTCATGTCATTTTGCTAGCAGTGGAAATACACTGTGATGCACCACCACCCAGCATCACCCGTATGGAAATCAGATTCCCCCGAATCCCAGCACTGCCCTCCCAATTTGCATGTCCAAATCACAGTGGAAGGCACACAGGGATAGTCACTCAGGTTGTTTTCTCCCAGTTAAAAGAGTGGTTTCTCTCTGCATTCAAGCATGATATGGAATTATTAAGATTCAGATGACTGTGCAGAGACCAGAATCCAAAGCCAATTAGAGAAGGATGATGTAAGGCTGCCAATTTACAATTACCACAACACCTGCAACATTTATAAATATTACCTCACAAAATTCTTGTGTCCTTAGGTAAATCCTTAGATTTCAGTCTTGTAAAATGGATCACATATGTTCCCTGTTTCTGTGACTTGACAAACAGCTTTATATAAAGCAAGCCGCTTTAAAATAGTTTGGTATTTAAAACATTTGACAAGCAGGACTGTTCCTAACATTTTACTGCTGTAATTAAGAATCAGGAGAAGCTACCAAACTTATGGTTAACTAAAGCATCTGCCTAAGTACCAGGAAATATGTGACAACCCAGCACAGAGAGATGAAATCTTACAATTTAAGGCACTGGGATTTAAGTAATGCATAAAAGTTATCAGTACTACCTCTATATTAAAACAGAATTGTTACCCTTATCATTGGTTTAGATTAATAATATCTACAATATTAACAACATTCTTGGTCTTTATTAATGGTAATAATAATGATAGGTGGTTTCCTCATGGTATCACACGGCTTCACCAAATCAGGCAGTTGCAACCTATCGGTTCCTTCAGCCTATATGAGCTTTGGTTTCAAAACATTCCCAACATTTATTCACTGGAACGCTGTTAACTGAAATTACTGTTTCTACAAGCAAGATGTGAAATAGCTTTGCAGCAGCAGAAAATGGCATTCAGCCTGTTCTTTCAGCCCTGCATGGGTAGAGGAATATTGAGGAAGCCATGCAAAAACTCAAGCTGCCCAAAGTATTTGCTTGTACAACAGCTATGGCAGCTTACAAAGGCAGCTCCTCTCAGGTTTTTGTCCCCCTCATTCCACTGACAGATGGTAAACTGGCCCCAAGGAAGTGCCCTGATATTTCCTTCCTAAATATCAGAGATGAACTTAAATATGAAGATGGTGGCAACTAATAGCTGGGAGACAAAAAATTCATAAGACGTTATGATTGTTTCACAAACAGACACCAGTGGTGGTAATGCAATTTTAAAATCTTCACCTCATTGCAGGCCACTTCCCCACAACTGTAACAATATAAGGATTATTAATCACACTGGGGCTATTTCTTCAATTACATGGACAGGCACACAGTAAGATGGAAATGCAGGTCATGATGCTATCAAGCCCAGCTCTGGTTGTTAATGATAACATAGATATCCCTGATTTGTCCTGCGTTAATTACTGAATGAGGAATCAATGACATGCAGAATGCATGATGGGGCTAAACTCAGAGATGAGTTATTCATTCTTTGAAAATTTTTTATAATATTAAAAACCAAGTAAGAGTAAAAGTGACTATCAAACTCAGTTGAATTCCACTGGTTATTTCAGTGGGATGACATTTACATGAAACAGTGACCTTGCCTCTGACTTTAGTTGCATCAGCATAAACCCTGAAAGAGCACCATGTGCCCAAAGGAACTATTCAAAATTCACACTAATACAAAGTGGAACTTGAACCTGTCCAATCATCTTCAAATTGCATCTCTCTCCCTCTTTCCCAGTCACTCTTCTTCTGTCTTTCTTGTCTGCAATCTCTACCTGAAATGTCTTTCATGTCTTTCTTGTCCTTCTTCTGTATCTACCTCCACTTGGAATGAAGGAAATAGGTTTGAGTAATCACACCATCCCATAATATGATATATTGACAGGTTATTTCCTCCTGCCGTACTTGGGTAAAAATCTTGCTTGAGCCGCATGCCAGTCCCGGTTTATCTTTCTGGATTCAATTTCAGATGAAACACCTATCATTTTGATGTTTCCACAAATATTTATGTCAAAGAGAAAAGTCTCATCTGATTGTCTATGGACTCAGCTAAGATGCACAGCCATGCCACATGGTTTAGTCAGAAGACAGAAGGATTTTCACAAATATCCTAAATTCATAAAAATCCTAAATGTAACCAATTCCTATTTGTGGTGTCAATTTCCATGTTTAAGCCTTTGAGGACCTCCTCTTTAAAAGCTGCTATTTTTCCTTCATCAGGGAAAGAATGCCTCCAGTTACCTTTTTGTGATCTAAAATTCTCACGTGGGAGGGCTTAGGAACAGGTGATTCTTGATAATGAAATATTTTACTATACAAGTGTTCTTTAAGTCGTAATATCATCCAGAATACCTTGGTTCTTATCCCAAAATAGCAACATGAAGATGAAAGACTTCTTAGACATCAAATAAACCCCAAAGAGTAAGTGACTCTCTTTTTTGTGATGAAATACTATGAAGTGGGAATGGCAGTGTGATACCCTTGGAGGAAGGCAGAGTCAAGCCAAAAGGACAAAAAGTCAATAAATTACAGAAGCAAACGGAAAATACGGACACAAGGATTTCAGATGTATAAATCATGGCAGCTCCAATAGCACTATGCTGATTTATTCTTCCTGTGAGCCTCACCAGTTAAGCTGTGCTGGCTCACTCACAGAATATACAAAGAAAATGAAAATACAGTGAGGTTAATAGCAGCACTCTGTTCCTCCCCACGGTGTGCCCTGATATCAGTTACCAAATCTGCAACCTCATCCTGGGGCATGAAACGAGAAGAATGGTGTCAGTCCTCAAGAGGCAGGAGCTGCAGCTGTGACAGGAATGAAATAAGAAGTGCCAGTGTGACAAGGCTTGCCTTCTCCCCATCTCCTCTCATCTCTGGCATTCGCAGGCAGAGTGAGCATCAGATTTATGGGGACCTCAGGCAGAGGTTAAGGTATGGGCCCTTCTCCTTTCCCATGTATTAGATGACTTTCAGCACTACCCAATTTAGTGTGGTATGACCCTCTGCCCATGTCCTGGGGCCTTGGGAAATTATTCTGGGTATTCACCCCCAAAGATAGCTCTGTCCACAGGTGTACAGCAGAAATTCACCTGTTCCAATCCAAAAGCCTGCTGATATTTGGCTTTATTTCTCACATTAGCAGATGTCTCCTTGTCTTCTTCAGTATCTCCAACTATTTTGCTGCTTCTCTCCTGTTTCACTCCTGGGGATGCGGTAATACCAAGGTTTAAAATCAGAAATAGTAGAGATCAAAAGAGCCCTCAGATCATCACCACCCTCCTGATTGTTCCCCAGGGCACCTTCCCCAAATTTGTTCAGTCCTGTTCCCTATGACTTTACTAATAGGGCTTTCAGCGGCTTCCTTCAGTAGACAGCTCCACGGTGTTATATTTCTGAAACTTGACAATGGCTATTATTGTGCCTAAAGGGGGAAAATTAGGATTTTTGCTTTTCAGTAATTTTCTCCTCCATTACTAGAAACTCTAGCCCTAAATTTCAGTTGACCTTCTAGGTCACTATTAATCAACCTTATGTATCATTTGAAACTCCAAGACACGCTCTTCATCTTTTTAGTCTAGTGTTTTAAAGTCCTGAAGTGGGGGGGGGGGGTTAACATAAACATAGTAAATACAGCACAGGGGAACATGATATGAGGATATCGTATTCTTGACTAGTACCACTGGTCACTGTCAAACACTGACAAAGAATTACCCAAGACTGAGCTTAGAAGCCAGGGAATAGGGATCCAAGAGGCTTCTTGGGACTTAATGAGAAATCATGTAGCAATATTCCAACAAAAACCAAATAGGTACATAACAAATGAGGCCAAATTCTGCACTCTCTTATTCCCTTTACAAGTTCTTTGGTCAGGAATTATGCTTCTCCATCTAGCACAGGATATCATCTCCATTTAAGTTTACTCAGTGCTACGCAGCTCAGAACATATAATTATTATCAAGTAGGAACCATTTAAGTTTTGCCTGAGTAGAATATACATGAAGGTAGCATCTCTTCCTTCTGATCTAGCCACAGTGCCATGCATCCAGTGGGAAATCGTCTTCTGAGTTGTCCCCCAGATTCCCTTCCTAGCTGGGATATCTGGAGAGCTTTGTTCACCCCAAGCCTTCAAATATTTTACTTGCATTCTTATACCACATTTCAAGTGTGTATCATAAAGGTAATGTTAAGGGGCTGAGGATTTTCCTCAGCCCTGTGACCCACCAGACTAACTAGCAGCCCATCACACAACAGGAGTTCATATGCAGTGCTTGAAACGACCATTGTTATAATAAACAGGGACAGAGCAAGAAGACTATGTACCCTGTGCCCTCTCCTCCCACCCAGCCAGAATTTTCAGAGTATTCTCCCAGGGGCCTACAGACAGGCATACACATCTCTTGAATGGGGATGGGTAACACCTCTGAAGATTATGTCATTTCTTTTGCAGAAGAAACATTTTTCTAATGGCTGTATCTGTAAAACAAAGAGCCCCCAGGACTAATGTGGAGTGGCTTCAATGTGTGCTAACAGTATTATTCATGGTTCTCATACCTTAGCCCTCAGCTTTGTAGTGACAGAGCAGGCTGCCCTATTCTTGCTTACACTGCTATAAATCCGGTGACCAGCTTTTTGCATGTTCTGAATACATTCCATCAACTATCAGCACTGTGGCGGGAGTGAAGAAAAAAACCTTTCTCATAGCCCTATCAAATGTCTGAGTCTGAAATATATTCCAAAGGCATGCCTCAAAGCCTCCACTCCAATACCTGGGCAAAGACATGGACACATGAAAATAATACAGGATCAGATGAGGGGTGCACATCTGGCCAGAGATTCAGGGGGTGATAATTTTCACTGATGCATGAGTTTCAGCTCTTACCTCAGGCAACTGATCTCCTATTAGCTAACCATGAAAATTGGTCACATATGTCTTCTGAACTCTTCCACTCCCACGATTTGACAGGGTCCTGCACACAAACATCTCCCCTGACCCTTTTTAGCTTGCCTCACAAATATTTTATCCAAATGATAGAGAGTGACCAAACAATTTAGGGCAGTTTAGGATAGGGTTTGGTGGAAAATAGAAAATGTAAGGTAATCATATTAAGAAAGGGGGAATTTTAACGAGAAGATGAGAGGTGAGATTTCTTTGTGGGCCTCATGAAAACTGGGTTGAACTTAAAACCGAGATGATATTCAAACCACAGGGAACAAACCTGCCTTGGGCATAATTGTCATTCCTGTCTCCAATCTGTAAAATTTTGTAGTATGCCACACTTGCAACCAAAACAGTACAGACTGAACAACCAGCACTGTAGAGAGTTTAGTCCTTCTGGGGAGCTGGTATAAACCTTCTCATAAAGGCCAAACCACAGCCAGACCCGAGGTCAAGAGGAACTGAAGGTCAGTTTGGATGGAGCTTTGAGCAACCTGATCAGTGGAAGATATCCCTGCCCACAGCAGGAGGGGTTGGGCTAGATGGTCATTAAAGGTCCCTTTCAACTCAAACCATTCTATGATTGTATGAAGACATTATATCTTTCTTAGATGACACTTGGCATTTTTCAGGAGCCAGGTTGGTCCAAACACAGCAAGCAATTTATTAGCAGCTGTGTGCTGCTGCGGTGTTCATATTATTATTATTATTATTCACTGTAATAATTCTGCTAGCAAAGCTACAGAGAAGAGGTATGTTATCTCAAGACTGTTTCTGCACCAAAAAAAAAGACGTGAAGGCCCTAAAAACCATCTTTTTATCAGCACAAGAAGAAATAATTAAAAAAAAAAAAAAAAGAAAGTTAAAGTTATTGTATTTTCTGCAGGAGCCAAGAAAGATGACCTGAGCACAGTGAGCAGAGCCTCGCTAGGCTGAGCCCACGGGAGGAGCCTGGGAAAGTTTCTTTCCTTGGTGGTGTCCTGGCTGAAGAAGGGCCATCCCTTACTCCCACCAGCTTCAAGCCATCGTCACTAGTACCATAGCCCATTTTTCCTTTTAACAGAGAAGGGTGATGTGCAGAAAGAGACCATGGCCCACTCTTGAGAATGGGATCTATATGATTAGATAGTCTCCCTCCTCGCGTAATAAATCATGCTCTCCTATGCTGTTCACTACTGCTGAATACTTCCAGTGTTCAATATTTCAAGTACTTCTGTTGGTCAAAGCCCATACTGATTTTCTGGAAGTAGTTTCATTCGCATTATACTTGTACAAAAACATGATTTATTTTAAATGTCAGGAGTAAATTATAGTTTTACAGATTTTGTAGAAGGTTTTTCTTCCTGACAAAATAAATTATTCTTCCCCAGAATTACCAGGTTTCCTCAGGTCTTGGTTTTCCTCCTCTTTATTTAGAAAGCCACACATATGAGTACACTAAATATTTATGAATATAATTTATGAGCCCAGTTGTCTGTTTCTTGCCAAAAGTAAGAAGTTGGCCTGTGTGTGGCCTGAAAAATGCTAACTATGACCAGACTGAAACCACGGAGGTGACGGCAACTTCACATTCATTGGGAAAAATGTCCAAAAATTCCACATATGACATAGAATATATGTCCTAAGTAATAAGGAAACATACATCATCTCTAAGCTAACCAGGTTGTTAATTCAAAATAAAAGGCGATAAGGGAAGTTAAGCACAAGACATTTGTCAGCAACATTACAAAGGACATAAAAACTGAAAAAAGTGTACTATTTTTCTGGCTGAACTGATTTATTTTGCTTTGGTGTATTTGCTTAATGGTTTCCTTGTTATCTTTAAACAGGTGATTTGGGCTTCCACTCAAAAATTAAAGAGTCTCTCCATTGAGTGTATGAGAAGCTGGATCAGGCCTCAAGACAGAATGCAATACACTCAGGTGACTTCCCAAGACTCTTCCAAAACAGCCTCCCATTGCACTCAGGGAGCAAATCCTGACTCCTCTGATGCCTGGCACAGCCCCTCAAATGTTGCCTGGATTTCTGGAGAATGAAAAGCAGTAAGTCATCATTGCAGATCATCTCAAATAGTGGTTTTCATTGATTAACATACCATTCTTCACAAGCAAAAAATACTTTTTATCCTAGGAAAATACAGCATACTTGGGAACAAGTCACTAGTTTTTGCTCTTCACAATAGGAAAAGACATTAGATTAATATCCCAGAAATTACAAAAACAAAGCTTTGCACAGAGTCCTTGCTGTTCTCTTAGATTTATCAGGTTAGAATTCCTACCAGCCAACTTTCTGACATGAGTGAAGCTAAGAACTAAAGGTATTTTAAAAACTAACTGAAAACCAAAATAAAACATTTGGGTTTGAATTTCAAAATAACCATTCTTTAAAGTTTAGCATGGTGAGAGGAGCTGAAGACACAGTGAAAGGGAGTGGGCTTTTTTGAAGCAATTGTTATCTCATTCCCACTGGATGTGGAATGGGAGAAATGCACTCTGCCATCACGCAGTGCCCCACTTTGTATTTACTAGCTTCATTCGTCTCTTGAATTGGGGAGTTCCTGCTTTCTTGCCTCTAGTGTACAATTTAAAATGTAGCTCAAATATTTATAACTAGGTTGCTTTTCATGTTCCCCTAGGTGCTGTGTATTAGCCTGTTTTACAAGATTTTGGTAAAGAGCAGCATATCCTATAAATTCAAAGTTTGAAATCCACTGGGACTTATCAAGTATCAGTTTGAGGATTCAGAAACTTTGCTAGATAGCAAAATTCTCTGCCACCATGTATTGTACCCCTAATTAAGGGAACTTTCCCCTTTACACAGTGGTTAAACAAAATTGCTGATCATAGACCTGCAGCTAATCTTGTGTTCTGTAGAAATGCAAATAATTTTCTGAATAAGGCGTGTGTTTGAAAGCTCCCAAAGTAAAGAAAGAGGTCTCTGGGTGTTGAGTACTTGTCCATATGAACAAGGAACACCTTCAGGTCTGTCTCTGATACTGTATGGATCTCTGGCTACTGTAAATGGATAACCTTCATAGGCCATTAGTTTTGTTTTTGTTAACCCACAGCATTAAACCCATGGGCACATTTAGAAGGTTTATTTCAGTCTGATCTTCCAATGACCCCTCATCCTGCCTACAGGAGTCCAAATATTTCCAGGGTGGATACATAATCAATTAGTTATTTTATATGCAATTTATCTTAATGGAAATTCAGTCAAACACCACAACCTTCTCAAGCACCATTCTTTACCATTGTGTCAGCCTTCAGAGATGTCTTGAGGTAGAGGCTCCTTAATGAGTTTTATAAAGCACTCATATGCAGTGCCTGCCCCTATAAGCCAAAAAGAGCTCCTTAATTAGTTCTGTGAGAGAGATAAGCTAATGCAGCACCATCTGTACGGGTTTTCAGATCAGGCACTTCTTGTTTTTTATGGGTTGAGAAATGCCAGTTCAGCTGGCCTATCATGCCGTCCTAATTTCTCAGTCTTTTGACAGTGCTCAAAGTTGATGGGGATGGTTGTTGTTGTTTTAACCTAGATATTAACTTATTTTTAAATCTACTCCAAGCTTTCACCTGTAAAAGACCTAGTAAGTCTATCATCTCTGGGTAGTCCAAACCTTTGCTATAAGGAAAGCAATGCTCTAGGGAAAAGCCCAAGAAAGAATTTGCAGATTTAACTGAAAAATCTCAGGCAAAAAAACAGAGAAGCTCCAACATAAGCAACTTTACATTTGCAGCTATTTGGTCCTGATGTTTTCCCTTCCTCTGGCCAGTCTCAATTAAATTTTTAGCTTGCTTTGGCTTTTGAGCAGACCATATAAGCATTGGATCTGATTCATTGCAAAATATCATTAAGTTCATAAATAACTGTCCTCTCACATACTTGATGTGGTATTTCTGTGGGGTGTGCTGTATTGTCACTCATGTGCAGGTTGCAGCAAAAGGGTGCTGTGAAGCTCCATTGTCCTCTGGAATAGCAAAGGCAAGGAAAAGGGAAGCAAAATTCTCCTGGGTGCTCAGAGCATGAGCACCTCTAGCTGTATGCCCCCATCCTCACTGCTCCTTCAGAGCCAGCTGCACCGGGGACCTGGGGTAGGCAGGTCTCCCCAGCTGAGCAGAGCAGACTGTGCCAGTCCTCCAGACTGCACCTAGGCTTGCTCAGAAGTCAAAGAATGCCAACATCAACCCAAGCTGCAAAGTTATCTAGTGGGGAGGAAAGTTGGCACAGATCTCCTTCATACAGGCAGATTGGGACCCTGCAGGACGAGCAGCTTCATCTCCTGGGCTCAGCATATCAGACTTGAGCCTGAAGGACAACCTGCAATATGAGCAGAGGACACAGGTCATGAGTTTATACTTGCTCAAACCCACTCGCACATCTGTGCTTCACCCTGCTCTGCAGCTCAACCCAAAGCCTGGGGAGATCCCTCAGCTCTGAAATACTAGCAAGAGCCACAAGCCACCCTCTGTACAGTTTTGTATCATCTTTCACCCCAAGATCTTAAACCAATTTGCTGGCATTAATCAAGCCTCATAAACTCCTCTGGGAGTTAAATAAATGTTGTTATACACACTTTATACCGGAGCTTACCTTAAGAGAGTTTTTCTAAGTGCTCATTCCTGCTGACCTACGCAAGAGCAGCTGTTGGTATGAATATGCTGACATCCTGAAATGCTGCTTCTTGCAGGTAAGCCTCAGTTTAGTTTTCCACTAAAGTAATGTATGGAAAAACATATACTTAGCCATGCACAGTGTGATTTAAATAAGTTGCATACTCAGGGGCATACATGAAATAAGACATGTCGACCAGACTGTTCCAGGCTTTGTAAGAGAGCCAATACACTTGCAAGTAAGGTAGACTTTGGACATAATTATAACATTCATTTTAAATATCATGAAAACTGATCAATTCTGGTTTGGATTTTAGACACTAGGCAATGTTGGACATGTTAGCCTTTCAACTGACAGTTGTATGAAGGGTACTTTGATTTTCCCACAATATCCCTTTAAAGCAGTCCCTGCCCAGTCAGTTTAGCTGATGCTGTGCATTGTTATGGAGATGATCCAAATTTAACTCCTGGATTAATCTGCCACTCTTCAGACATGACGCCGTTGGAGTCCCTTTACTTATTTCTGTAAAACACAGGTGATGTTTTTGGCATTGCTGCAAGACAATCTGTCTACATTGCTGAGTCTCCCATACAGTCATGAAAGGAAACATTTTCTTTTTTCCTTGAACACCACAAGAGATGCTGAGGTTTCGGTTCTGACTACTATGAAACTCATAATTTTGTCATTGGCCTTACTAGGACCAGGATTTCCCCTAGACAGAAGGTATTCCATTGACAGTGGACCCTTGGACATAGATGAACAACTTCTAAGGCAGCATACGAAAAGCCAGTCTGTCATGCATAGGCTTTAATTCTCTCTGCGAACACCCTGGAAAACCATTACAGATCCATATTCAGAAAAATGTTGAAAGCCATTTCCCTTAGCCACTGAGAAAGCTAGGTTCAATAAAAAGCTGAAGTTATGTCAGCACTGCTCAGTTAGGGGCTATATTGAGGTCTCTTGACAACATTAAAGTCCTGATTCTTATATATGTCTGAACTGTGGTCCAATTTGTAGGTGTCCCGACTTGATGGACACTTTGCCTCTACGTTTAACAGCACATACATTGCCTGCGCATTGAACAGCCCAGTCTAGAGGGCAGAAGCAGACTTCACAGCATCATCCTGGCCCCAATTTCCACTCTGCTTATGCTCAAGCTACAGTCTCTCTTACTTTCTTCTTCTGCATTTGCCTTAACCTTAATATGTCACAAGCCCTCTGCACAGCTGTGGGCTGCTTAGGGATTTTGTCAGTGCTAAGATATGCAGAAAATCTCCCACAACAGAATTAATAAAGTTTGAGTGTAAACTTGCCAACTACCCAGGTTTAGCTCCAAAATGCTGGAGTTTGGGGTTATTTTAGGCTTCAGAAACCTTGCAACACCAGAACTGCAGGCATAAGGCAGAAAAACACAAGTCCTAAATGGAGAGAGGAACCCGCAGAGCCATTTTACAAGTGCTCCTGCCACAACAGCTAAGGCCCCTAGATACAGCCATCTGCCTCTTTTTTCCTTTCCCCATTGCTACACTTCCTCTCCCAGATGTTTTTCATCATCTAAGGTAGCAATTCAGGCACTCGTGTAACTGATCCTAAGGAGCGTGCTGCATGTGATTAGCATCAAGTCACCAAAGAACAAAGAAATGCAATTAATCCCTGTTTAAATAAAAAACAGATTAGATCAGATTAAACATATCAGCAATGGGCAAACCTCAGATGGTTTGGAGACAGGACTTGGGCTGGAAAACCATTTGGGAGTGCCAGTATAACCCAGATACTATCCAAACTTTCTGATGCTTCCATCCAAAAAGGCTGGAAAGCACAAGGAAAGCTCTCCTGTATGATCCTTTGCACTTCCTGCTCTCCGATTCACTCGGAAAAAAACCAGACACTCTCATGGTATGTTGACTTCTGGCACCAACATCTCTAATCCTGCTCAGAACAAGAAAATATTGAGGGCAGCGTTGCCTACTTACTAAGTAGGGGGTTAGTTAAAAGGACTTGCTATAGTTAAACAGATTTCAGGGTTGATTTTTTTGTTTATTTGTTTGGTTTTGTTATGGGTTGAATTGGTTTCCATGGTAGAAACAATGACGGCCATTCTGTTATCCCACTAATATTCATGATGTTGCATGTGCATCAAATACAGCATTTTAAACACCCCGTCTTCACAAAAATAAGCCCCATTTGTTGATGGGAGTTAGGTTGTCAGTATTCTGATTTCAACAATATTTTTGTCAACTTCTGAAACAGAAACATTTTGACCAACCCATAAAAGTGATTGCAAATATTAATGCAAGACTTTTCCCTAGCAGCTTGCAGATCTGGCCTGATCTGTCACCAGGAGTGGGCTTCAGCTCATCTCTGAGGGTTTGGGTATTTAAATATATGAATTCCACATACACCAGCATCTGAGTCTGAATATATGGATTTTGTGTGCAGGTATTTGTTCCTCCATTGCAGATTTGGCAGGATTTTACATGTCATTAGTCCCAGAGACAGTTGGACACACAGCTGACAGACAGCTCGGTTGGCTCACACCAGTTTTTGCGTGTAAGCTTCCTTACTTCTCTCCCATTTGTGAGTTGAGCCTCCTAATGTGAGCACAGGCATCCTGTCTGCAGAGATGGAAATAGCATTTCTTCCTGCCCAGGTTAAGAGATCCCTACAAAACCCCAGAGCTACTCTAGTGCATCAATATTTGCTTTAACCCCCAAATGTCACAAGTGCTCCGCACAGCTACAGGGCACTTAGAGGTCTTGTCAATGCCAAGACATACAGCCACAACACTGCAGGATCCACACCAGTATTTTTAAGGTGGGCCTGGGACCTAAGCTTTTAAGCAACATATCCTAAGATTTCTTGAGTTCATCAGAACCAACCTTCTTTACCCTTGTTCACAAATTTCTACTATTTCTACAAGTATAGCAGAGTTCCAGAATGAACTTTATACCAATCAGAAAAAAAATTTATTCATTAAAAAAACTAATTTTAAAAATCTTTCTGGGAAGATAGGACAGATAGGTGGATGGCTGGACAGACGCTTAGCACACTTCTTTGAAGAACTATATTTAGTGCAGTTCCTCCCTAAAGTTCTCTTTTACATCCAGTCCAATGAAAATAAAAAATGAGGAGCAAAATCACTGTCTCTGGAAAGAAAAAAATCCCTCAATGCCAGAATCATGAACTGGATTCAGAAATTTCCATATAAGAATGGTCACTCCAGAAAACGTATTTATAACGAAATGACAAGCAGAGGCTACTGGGGATTAGAAGTATATACATGCATCACAGTGTAATTATTTCCCACATCCATGACTATTTTCATAGTCTTTAGTTTGAAGAAGTGAGATCAGAGGCACTCTGGGTCTCTCCTGCTGGACTGGTCCTACTAACCTCTGGAAGCAGCCATTCAATACACACCGTAATTTGTTCTCAGACTGGACTAGAGTCACCGCTAAATCAGACATATGGGGCCATATCCACAGCAGTCAGCTTATGGCAGCTGAAGATCTGATCTATGGTGTTAAGTACACTGGTAAAGTTTCAGCCATCGGGCAAAAGTGATTTTTCACCTGTTTCCCAAACCTTTATTATTCATGGCTGGATTTCACCTCCTTTCCTCACGGTGACTAGCACACTCCTCAAGAAAGAGCGCTACTGAGATGTCTGGTATACATGGAAAATAAAAAAAGAGCTCAACAGGAGGGGAACAGGATCTTCAGTGCTAAAAAAGTGAATGCCTCAGAGCTCTCAAATCCTAGCCCTTTTACAAACTAAACAAAAATCCCCCTCTCGCCTGAAGCCTACCCTCAGAAACTTTTAAAAATATGGTTTGTCAAACATTTTGGATTTTATTTCTAATGAAATGCTAATAAAAATGTGGAATGGTAATTTATTTTGTGGTGCTGCACTCAAAGAGTGAGAATACTTGGTAGCTGTGTGTTCAAGATGAATTGCTGGGAAATGCCTTTAAAATCTGTCCTGTCCTTTACCTGTTTAGATTTATACCACCTCAGATGTTAACAGCCCTTAGGTGACTTCTTAATGCCAAATGTAAATACAAAAACAAGAAGAAAATGTTCCTCGTGCATTCATACTTACCTTTCCTGGCAGAAGGCCACTTCTGTCACTCAGAGCTCAGACTGTTCTCCTTTTAATTTGGCATCAATTCCGCGGCTGCTGTTAATAGTATTATTGGTGTTGGAGGTAAGCCAGACACCATACATTTCTAACCAATTTGTCCAATAAAATGGATTATTTTGTTAGTTAATCTGTCACTTCTTGAAAAGAGAAATCTTTAATAGCATTTTTACAAATATTCTTGGTTTATGTCTTATGCTTTGTCATTACCCTGCATCAATACCAAAGCTTCTACAGGAGCTAATTAAGTTTTGATACATTCACAGATAAATGACTGTTCAGCATTGAGCAGAATCTTCATTTTGACACTTTTTTTACCTCCAGAGATTAAAAAAAAGTGACTGTATCAACTCTGAGTTGATAATTTTTCTTGTCTTACTCCTACAGTCCTTTCCCCCCACCACACAGCAGCCTTTTCTTTGTAAAAATGGAGTAAGACACAGTGCAAGTAACAAAGCTGCCTTCTCTACAGGCATGCACCCTGTGTCCCTGCTCTGCAGTAACTCCAGCTCTTTGGCTTCACGCTCGCCACTATTCTGTCTTCCCTTCCCTGTCTTCATGCCATGCAGCAGTGCCATCAGCTCCCTCCTCCTTCCCCTCATTAAAACCTGAGCAAATGGCTGGCTCCAAACGAGGCACGTGTGGCTGAGCAGCCCATACAGGTGTAGGTTAGGTGAGCTGGGACATTGAACAAGACTAAATGTTTGAACACACCCTATGGATTTTCTTCCCTGAACTGTTTTTCCTCCTTTGCACATCTATCAGTTTTCAGAGGTTTAAGAGCTCACGACTGAGGGCATGTCTGCTCTGTCTAGAGGAGTTAAAAATGGCCAGCAGGTCCAGCAGTTATTGCAGGTGGCCTGGCAGATGAGCAGATGAACAGGCTGGGGTATCACCTTCTCTTAAAGAGGAGCTGGAGAACACAGGGCAGAGAACAAAACATGAAAATCTTCATAACCAAGTCTAATAAAAATGTTCATACACAAAAATCAGATCAATAAAATGTTATATTTTAACAACAATCCTGCAAACAAAAAAGCCCCACATTACCTCAGAAGTATTCATTATTTCCTGTGCTACAAAAGAAATACAGCCAGATTGTATGACAAACACTGCATGTTCGTTGACAGTCTGGTTTTACCTTTAATACAGCTTAAATCAGAAGCAGCGTAAACAGTGCTGCAAGGAGGCATTGGCCATAAACTGGGTAATCCTATCTGGCCCTGGAAACTGTACCTTCAGCAGGGCAATCTTAAGTACCCACTGCTTCCTCCCCATATGGATTCAAGTGGTTAAGTGCGTTTCTGCAGTGTGTTTGGGTCTGCAATATTTTCTAAGTGGAATGTGGGCAACTTTATGGAGTTTAGGTTAACTACTTCTATTGTCTTTACCTGTAATCATCTGTACACCAGAACCCTGGTTTGGTCAGTGTTCCCTGCCCCGGGGTGAGCCCACAGCCCAGGGCAGTGTGACGGGGGCTCAGCCCTGTGCAGCTGCCAGGGCAGCAGCCTGCCTAGCTGCCGTCCTCGGGCACACAGAGGAGCTGCCGGCAGCTGCCCGCTGCCCACACACGCCTCTGGGCAGGAAGGGCTGTGCCGGAGGAGAAGGCACCAATGCACAGACCGCTGCCTACTCTGCGTTAACGGTGCCCACGGGACCCGTGGCACAATGACGCCAGCACCGAGCTCTACTCCAAAGCAGCACAGCTTGGCCAGCCGCCTTAGCGTCGTGCCGTGCCCAGCTGATGTCCCCCCAAAAGCCCATCCGCCTGAGAGCGGCTCCTCCTCTGGAGCTGCAAGAGTCCCTCAGGGCAGGCTATATAACTAGGCCTGCCGAAAATTTAAACCAACGGCTATTTCCTCTCGTGTTTAGGAGTATAAACAATAACAATCTAAATCTGACATCTCTTAACTCAGGGAAAGGCTTTATATAAACATGTGTTTGGTGTCTTCTGGTTTCTTTCTCAACCAAACCCTTTAGAAAGTGTACACACACTTCATAATGATACAAGCAACGTTTTCCTACCGCTACGTACTAGAGAAGTGCTTTGCATACCATTTAATTCCAGCTTAAGTCTCCACGTTCAAATCCCCTCCGCACGGCGAGGCTGAAGCCTGGACTCCATACTTGCTGCTCCTGACAAGATGTGCCTGGAGTCCAAAGGTGAAGGTTGTTTATGAGGCCCAAATCCTTGCACCTGGTCTCCAGCACCGCCAGCCCTGTCCCAGCACAGTCCTCCAGCTTGGCTGGAAGAGATCCTCTGTGCTCTGCGTTCCTTGGAAAGCGTCTCTGTTTAACGAAACTCAAACGTTTTATTAAGGAAGCTCAAATGGAGGCTCTGCAGTTTTTAAATGCGCAACACTAGGCATTTATGGCCAAACAGTGCAATCCTTACAGCACTCAACATTGCGAGAAGTCCCAGAGGTAACGCACTGTGTTATCCACAAGGAACACCACGGCCCCGGGCTGTGCTAGGCATGGCTTTGCTCACCTGTCCATTTCCAAATAGACTGGGGTTTACCAGACCAGTCCCCATGAACCTTCTCACTAGAAAACGTACTCGCCCGATGACTTGAAATAACAAATTGACAGAGCTTCTTTTAAAGCTTTCAGGGGGATCTCTCTTTCTGAAAAATACATATAAAGATATAATAAAAACAGAAACATCAGTGAACAATTTACTGGAATTGGAGGCTCAGCTGTTTTCTAACCTGTAAGTAGACTACAGAAGCCATTTCTTTGAAGACCCTTGTGTTTTCCACGCCATGTACCACTTTGTGCACATTTATGTTCTTACACCACAGACACCTCGAGTGCCCCAGAAAGGACAGGGCAGCAGCAAGGAGCAGAGACTTTGGCTGAACCCTTACATTTCTGCGTAGATGGAAGGGCACTGCAACCAGATTTGTCCAGAAACACCCTGAAGCAGGGACTAAGTTACCAAAATGCCTAGTAGTCAGCTTTCAAGATGGAAAAGTAGCTCTCAAGACCAATGGTCTCACACTACCTATTTACCAGCCAAGAGTAGAGCCCATTGCAGTGGGGGAAGGTAGAAATAAGTAACCTGAAGAAAGCCCTCCAGCATGAGTAACCTGCCCAAGAACAAGAGATGCACCTCTAGTGAGAAAATGGAGCTTGTGTCACTTCACATGCTGCAGGTAGCCAAACACTGCTAGGGAACAGCAACCACAAAAACTCAAATTACAGCTATCTGGAGGATTTATAGGATATCTAGTTTTCTAAGTGGCTTCTAATGAGCTTTGAGGGGCTAAGAGATTGCCTCTGTCCTGAGCCTGACAACAGGCTTGTGGACAAGGGGCTGCAAACCTCAACAGGATCACCAGCCTGACAGCAGCTCAGACTATCACTATCATAAAAAACAAGAGTTTAGGAGCCACTGCTGGTGGTGACAGAGCCACATAAATTTTGAAATTAATGCCTTGGAAACAGACAGGTTCTTCCCGAGAGATCAGGGAATGCACAAGCATGCAAGAATACAAAGTTCAGGCTGTTTTGTCCAAATCCCAGAAGTCTTATACATCAGCACTGAAATGGTATTGACACTAACAGGTGTACTAGCACTTTTTCTCAAGCCTAAAAATCAAACACTGGTGTTGCATAATAACAAGCATCAGCCATCTTCACCCTGCCAGCTGCTCCCTCAGGTTTGTTATCTTGCCTGCACTGACAAAGACCCCACAGCTGGCACCACGTCCCACCTCAGCCCCGCTAAGTAGCACCCTCACTCCGTCCAGGACTGGCCCGCAGTCACTGCCAGCTGCACTCTGACGGATCAGCCCCAAACATCCCGGAGGCACCCTAGCAGCCTTGCTTTAAGTCCCATTTCTGCACTCTTCCTCCCAAGCCACCAGCTGCTTCCCAGCTGCTGGTGCCTTAACCCCTTCCCTGCCTTGCAGAGCTTTAAAATCCTGTTAATGAGGGGAGGTTGATCCTTACTATGTATTGAAAAAACTCCTTTTCAATACAGGCCCGGTTTCACACTCTCTGTATTTTTTGTGTACCCAAAGATCTGAAATGAGGGTATGGAACAGCCTGATTTGTACAAGTCTGATAGCTGGGGGAGGAATCTGGTGTAATTCAGGTTCCCTTCTGAATATAAATCTCAACAGAAATATTTTTCAAGAGAAATCTGCAGAGTTCCTTAGGCAACTTTAGCTGTACCAAGCAATGCCAAACCCATGGGTGAACACTGCTAGTGCAGGGTTTGTTTGGTATTTAATGAAAGCCTTAAAAATCACTCCAAAATAGGCAGAGGTTTATACACTACATGTAGGCATGGCTGCAGCAAAGCTCTGTCAGACACAGAAGATGAATCCATCTCACTTACTGAAGGCTGCTGCGGCCAGCCCCAGTATCCTGCCTTACGCAATGGGTCTAGCAATCCTTCTGATGTTTATACTTAGAAGCATGAAGTACTCCAAGCAGAACTGAAGGGAAATGCTCCAGGTTTTGAGTCTCTCTCCAACCTTTGAGACCGTTAAAATAAAATAAAATAAAATAATAAAATGAAATAAAAGATAAAATAAAGTTTTAGGCAAACATCCCACAACTAGCTCAAGGTGGAAGCACACATGGCACGGTGTTCCAGCTTGGAGGTCTCTATCCTCACATAATACTAAATAGCTTTAGCATTAAGTATTTCTAATTTATTATCATTTGTAAGCACCTGGACAAACTGGCAACTGTGGCAGGGTTGGGATTTGAATCACAGGCTAATAAAATCTGTAGTGAAACCTGTAAACCAAATGCATGAAGTCAGATGGGGATATTAGTAAATGTGTGCCACTGATGTATTAGCTTCAGCCCCACATTGGCCAAAGAGTAAAGGTGTTGGGATGAAGCAGCTGAAGGCTGGCAAGCCACTTTCAAATGAGCTTCCTGAGATATGTTTACAGGAGACAAGTACATATCATTGCACCGAGGGAGGTGTCAGCAGGCCACAGCAGCGGAGCACACTTCCAACACTCTCTCTCCAAGGGTGCACCTCCTTCTGCCTTAAGATCTTGGCTTTCACTTGCTTGTGGAGGGGCCAAACAGTTTTGATTTTCTGATGCTGTGCCCTGGCTTCAGCATCTTTGCATTTCATTGCTCTTCCAGTGAA
Source organism: Aquila chrysaetos chrysaetos (assembly GCF_900496995.4). Lineage (NCBI taxonomy): Eukaryota > Metazoa > Chordata > Aves > Accipitriformes > Accipitridae > Aquila > Aquila chrysaetos. The sequence goes on along the minus strand of NC_044006.1, from coordinate 42,299,690 downwards.
TCCCCCAAAAAAACCTGAACTGCTTTTGGCAGCCCTGCATGGGGCAGACATCGGTAGCAAGAAGACTCGTTTCCAAAGTAAGACAAACTGTAACTTTTGACATGGGATATGGTTTTGCAAGGTCCTTAGTGTGGCCTAGAAAAGACTATGCACATACCTGAACCATCAGTATCATATGTTGCTTTGGCCTAAAACAGGCAGGAGTCCATCCTCTCTCTGCATGGGCAGCAGAATTTTTATGAAACACCCTGACACCTCTCAGTTTCTAAACTTAGGTGGTTTTTTATACTAGCTACCTCCTGCCAGCAGTCATTAAAAGTCCTTGCCCAGTCCCTGATTGTCCGTAGCACTTCCCAAGTCACTCTGCTCATGTGTTGGCATTTGTGATAGCTCAGTTCCCCTCAACTGGGACTGGCCATGTAGAAGCAGCACCTCCATCTTGCTGTCTGCTCCCAGGGAAGAGACTCAGTCCCCCTTCCTTAGAAGGCCACAATGAAAAGAAAAAAAGAAAAAAAAAGCAGCTAGACTTCTCAAATAGAGTTTTCGCAAATGTGTTTCAAAAGGTTGATTTTTACCTACATTCCTTCCTTCTATTAGCTTTTATTCTTTCATTTTTCCATTCCTCTTTTCTTCATTTTTTTTTCTCCCCAGTCTTCTCTCAAAAAACATGAGAAGAGAGGAAATCCAAAAGACAGAAAGGGACAAAAGAGAGAAAACTGAACATGAAAAGCTAAATGGTAAACAATGAAACTTTACCAAGTTGTAGGGAAGGTGGGTGAAAATCCTGAACTCCTTTGTTAATATTTTTGAAAACTGACCATTTAAAAAAAAAAATCATGAAAAGATCTTTTCTACTTTAAATAATCTGTATCTATTTTATAACCAGCTCTAGCTCCACACCTGTAGAAAATATGCACGTTTGGTAGATGATTAGTTCAAACCCAGACTCTGAGAAGGCTTGTACAGTATCTCCCTCCTCTTACAAAGGTTTAAAGACAATAGATCTGGGTAATTAGTGACACTAACAAATTGTCTGTAATTTACTTAGGGAAGATTTCAGTTTAGTGGATTAATAATTTTTAACCGCCCTGGTACTAGACTGACCTGATTTGTAGGCAAATTAGACAGTTGTTGCCCTGGGCACGAGAGTACTTCTTTTAGCTTGATGAGCTGACAAAACAGTTGGTGTAGTCCACTCTATGTACATGGGGAGAGGACGGCATTGGATATTTCCCCCATATGGGCAAAAAATAGCTAAGCCGGTTCTGTACAGATGTGAACAATTTTCAAATTTTTTCTGATTTTTAATACCTGAAAGGTGATCCTTAATCTAAAAACTTGCTAAGAAGATATTGAAAAACCATTTAAAAAAAAAAACACACACTTTTTTTTTTTTAGCTGTTTTCGAAGGAAATTTCATGTTTCTTAACTTTCTCATGGAATTAATTTTGGGCTTCTGGCTTTCAGCCAGTAGTGTGGGCATGTAGCCCTTTCCCAGTTTTGCCCAGCATCTCATGAGCAAAGCATCACCAGTTGCCCCAGGAGAGCAAAAACTGGTGCAGTAAAGGATGCTCTTCTCTCAGTGCCAGAAAGTGTAAAAGGTCACTTCCAACTGTCAGGGATCAAAGTTTCAAAACTGTTCTCCATCTGCACATCCATCTAGCCAGCATTGGTCTGGGGAGTAATCATCATTGACATTTTGGGTCATCAATTGTTATATTTTATTTTGAGAGCTATGATGGTATCTAACACTATGACAAGCTAGATCCCTGCCCCAAAGAGTGCTGATCTCAAGAAGGAAGAATCTGAGTGATGACTGCAGACTGGTACAAAGGTGAGGAAAGGATTTACCCCATGTAAAGATCTCCAGATTTGTTTGGCAGTGTTGTGCCTCAGCCACATGAGCTGAGATTTCAGGGTTAAACAAGACATGAAAAGGGAAATTTGCAAGTATTTTCTGCATGATTTTGGTAGCTGGGTGAGGCCTATTGGCTGTTCAAGGCAGAAATGCAGTGACCTAGAAACTGTGGGACTGTGAGGAAGGAGACCCTTCCTGACATGTGGTGGGCAGAGGTGAGAGCCAGAGAGGATGAGCTGCAAGGGGTCAAATATACCATGAAGAAGGGCCATGACCAAAAATGTGACTGATGATGAGTCAGGACATAAAATACCTTGCTTTCATTTAAGCTTGGGGTTTAAGAAAGGGGCTATGAGGTACTGGAGATGCCATCATTTCAATGGAAGCATAAAACCAGAGTCTGGATCACTTACTGTCATTAAAGATTTGCTGGCCCTTTTTTACATACATTCTGGACCCAGGGATTTTAATTCAGGTATGCTGGTCAAACTCCAGTTTAGGTCTCCATATGCTACTTTCCTACAATTCACCCCATCATTCCACCTAAAGCACTTGCTCCCAGAAATACTGTTATGTAGCCACTGTGGCAGCACACAACCTCGAATCAGTATCAAATGATAAGCAATAAACCAGCTCTACAGTTCTGGCTCTGTAGGTATCTCTCTCAGTCGGGATCCATCCAGATAGATACATGCATACAAATGATTTTAGATTATCAAAGGTACCATCACAAGCACAATACCCCCCTGTGTATGCTTCTGCAGTTATAGCCATTCACTTACATGTATATATAGCAAGATGCCATGACAGCCCAGCATAAAAAGAGCTACCCAGTTCCTGCCGTCACCGCCCTGACCAAGGTAAGATTGCAGCTGGGGAAGGAGAGAAAGTGTAAAAGCAGATACTAAGGGAAAAGACACCTCCCTTTGCCTTGCATAGGGCTGAAGCCGAAATGGCCTTGAGTGGTTATTACCCAGTAGTTCAAGTTGATTTGTTCTGCCTGTGAGTTTTGATTTGGAAATACAGCAAGCCTGAGGAAAGGGATATGAAGTGACCTGTAGTTGGGACTTATATTTTCCCTTCCCCAGTGGATGTCCCTGCACACCTGCTTGTGGTATAATAGTGCAATAAATTGAGTGCATATCTATATCCACAAAGGGTCAAACTCTGCTCAGAATTACACCCGTGTAAATCCCCAATAACTCTACTGGCCTCACCGGAGTTATTTGGCACAGATTTACACTTGCGTAACTGAGAGCTGGTTTTAAGCTACAGTCTGAAAAGTGTTTCACCTTCAGGGTAAAAAAAATGCTACTAATGTCAGTTGTTGTTACATTTAAAATAACCAGAAGGAATTTCACCTGGATGGGATCCATCCACAATCCCTGACATTCGCATGAACCTTTTTCCCTTATTTCTGGTGTGCATGGAAAGATGTCAAATTTTAATTCACAGTGCATCCATGTCTTTTGTTTTGGAAGGACTACTATGCCTTAGATCAATCATTAGGAAAAGGTGTCTATATTGATAACACATTTGTCTCTGAGATGCTACAGGATGTTCCAAGCCAGATTTCCTTTGAAGCCAGGCACCGCTTTTATTATCAAAGCATGAAAAATAGCTCGCATTCATGACAGCAAATGCAGCCAGCACACGACGCTGAGGGCTAAAGTGAGACTTCAGTTACATCACGTAAATCCAGAAGAGCTCTAGCCACTTACGCTCCCATTAGTGCAATGCAGCTGGCCTCAGCGTGGGTCCCGTGGCTCGGGGGCTGCTGCACTGCCAAGAGGCAGCACACAAACCGCACGGGTCGCCCTTCAGGCACAGGGCAGGCTGCCACACTGTGACCCACAGACACGCAGGTGAGAAGAAGAGGTGTAAGGATCAAAAAATATAGGCCGTCAATTATGACCTTTTGAATGTATCGATCCCAAATTGAGCTGAATTCCTTTAAAATATCTGAGCCATTGGTGATGATGTCAGAAGGCTTCTGGCTCCAGGGATTCAAAGAATAATTTTCCCGAGGTCTCCCCACCTCCTTCTGGCTCCACGTTGGAGATATAGAGAGGGAATGATCTGATACACGTTACTGCCAAACAGCTAAATTTCATTAAGGCACAGCAGAAAGGTATGTGAGTTTGCTTTGTGACCCTGTTAGAGCTTACAGTTATCCACAGACCAGCTTTAGTTAGAAATACAAACTTTGTTCTTCGAATAACCTCAGCTTGAACTGAGTCCTGGAAGGACTATCTTTGAGTTAAGGTAATACGAAGCAATAAAGCTTCCTGAGAACAGAAGACTGCCAAAGTTTAAGTGGTATATTTTATGATCTGGATTATTGTCCATTGGGGGACTCAGATGAAAACACAGACTCATTTCATTTAGGTCTCTAGTTGTGATTTGAACCATGATTCAAATTTCTAATAAAAATACTCGAAGAGAAAAGCTAGTGCTTTATCCACTACATACCAAGCCTTGCTGGGCCTTTTCGAAAAAATCACAGTAATCCAAGGTCAAATAATACATGTGCAACAACTTTAATATTCCACAGAATTTTAGCTTCCACCATTTCATCTTTCAATAGCACAAACCACATAAAAAGTGATGTACAGTGGGGTATATCACATGTGATAACAACGATTATGCAAATAATCTGCAACAATAAGAATAGGAAAAATATCTTGGGTATCTCTGTAGAAAGGCAACATTTCCACAAATTATTTTGTGCAATAAATCTTCACTATTTCTTGGGCTCATCCTGGGAAGCAGTCAGTACAGTAAGCATATTCCATTCTGCCAGAGGAGACACAAAAGTACACATGCAAAGATATGTACCAAGTAGATCAGCATCTGCATCTCGGGAAGATAGTCATATTAGCAAGTGACCAAAAGTATGTTTATTGTTTTCTCCTCAAGGGAATTCAAATGACCTGGTTCTGTAAGCAGCATGGGAACAAAAAAAATCTCTAAATAAAATTGACTACAACCAGCTACATTCTCTCATTCAAGATGACAAATGGTCTGACTTTTCTGAAAGGTCATTAGTCAAACTCGATTTTAAAATATTCAATTCAGAAAAAAAAAAAATCTTTACATGAAATCCCAAGCTCTACAGAGCACTAAATAACAGAACTCTACCAACATGTTTTCTCTCACTTATTCCTATTTAAAAAACCTAAACTATAAGCTATATCTGAGTCAGGAGAAGATAAATAACTATTTTTTCCTCTGGCAGGAGTAAAATGGTCCACAGAAGTTAGGTCTGTCTTTACACTTAGCCTACACAAAAATGCAGCAGAGCACCCATATTGTCCTAAAGAAGAATTAGAGGTAGCCCGAAATACAGAAAAACTCAGAAATACAGTGCAGAAAAGCCACAGAACAGAGAAGCAGCAGCTCCTTTTCTCGATGCAGCATCTTACAATGCAAGAGGGAGAAGAACTGGTTCTCCCATAAATATGTTTTGATTTCTACCAGCGTGCTATTGACACAAATTTGCGTCAGCTTACAGGTCATGGCCTGCTTTTATGGTCACTCTCCATTACTGGTGATGGGTAAAAATGTTTCTCTCAGAAAGTAAAAGGTTTCAAAAACGTTCTCACTCCACTTGAGGCAGAAGAAAACTTCCTCTCTTCTCCTTCTTTCCATACTTGCGAGTAATACCATGATGGACTACTGATTCAGATACTCTCCCAGAGTCACAACATCTCAGATTTGGTGCCCTGCTTGAGGACATCCTCAGTCATTTGTATGAATTGGAACTGCCTGCATGGGAGAGACCAGGAAACACTCTTTCCCAAATGCTTGAGATGTGGGACCCCCCACCTCTCTTAAGTTGCCAGGAAAGCCCTCTGGATTACTGGCTGCCCTGGCTTCTCTTTCTCTCACGTTTTGTCCAGAAATTCTGGTCTGAACCTGAAGTCTCTCTCTCAGTGACAGTTTTGCCAAAACAGGAACACATTTGCAAATCATCACTGTCCATCCCAAAATGCACTCTACTGTGTCAAAAAAATACCAGACTTCTTCTGTCTGAGATTTGTTACCCAGCACTCACTGTTTTGTTTCACTGTCATGACTGGAAAACTGACCCTTCAGAGCACAGTACACTGTATAAGAAATATTATTCTAGTGAAAATTTTAACTGAACCATCATTTGTGCAGCTATATTAAATTCATGGAATCTACAGTCCACAGAGTAAATGCCCTTTGACCTGCATCAACAATTGGTTCGGTATCAAAAACTGAGATAGAATTTGACTCAGCAATATCAGAATACTGACAACATTTTTCCTAAAGGTATCTGTAATCCGTTCTTCAGCTAATGCTTCTGGCTACCTGGAGACCTCAGGCAGACAGGGAACCTACAAGACACATGAGGGCCTTAAAGCTGAGCATTTGGATTGCCCCCCATCTTTGAATCACACTCACTACTGTGTCTGGATTAATGAGGATTAAATTAACCCATTCTACTAAAAAGCCAAGGAGATAATTCTCTGTAGGATGCAGGAGGCATGAAGTGAAAAAATCCACTTGTGCATCTTGAATATGATCTGCATTATCTCAATGTGACTCCTTTTTGTGGAGATTTGTGGCCACTGGGTCTGCATGAGCACAGAAATTCATTATTCATATTTTGTACTTACCGTTCTCCCACCTCGTTACCTTACCCAGTAAGGAAGCAAAGACAGGCTATGTGACCAATCACATATAATAAATAGTAAAGAGCTCATGAGCAAAATTCTACTCTGAAAATTATTGATCCAAATTTTCTGCTGAAAACTTATGAATGCCAAATACAACCATGGCTAATAGGACTGGTTGGTTCATGGAGGATTCTCTCAAGCTGCATAGTTTTATTAATGTATGTATGACTAAAAATTTCTCTATAAAAATATATTAAAACTGTCATATTTATAAAAGTCAGACAAATCCTCCATTTTTCTGTTCACGACCTCTCTAAATCCCTTTGCAGAAGATCCCAGACCTCAACTGCATTCCTCAAGGATTTACAGGGCACCAGAGGAACAGCAATCAGCTCCAAATGAATACATGCATTCAGAAGTATATGGAGGTATTTCCAGCTTTTCAGGTACTTCACTTAGATTAATCTTCCTGAAGGCACTGGATGTATTTGCAAGAGCAATTTTAACCACTGCTCCACTCTGCTGCTTTTCAGCACATCCATTGTGTCTTGTTGATGGGAATAACTGCCATTTAACCAGAGGTGAAAGGAAGAGCGGATGGAATATTGGAGGGAACCCACAAGATCAGGCAAAAAAAATGCCCCATACTTAAGAAGATTTACTCCTCCTGAAATAATATGAGCTAAAACTGTGGATCAGATTCTGATCTCAGTTACCGTGGTGTTAATCTGAAGTACCAGCACTGATTTCAGCAGAGCCACCCTGGATTTAAGGCCTGATTCAAAGATTGCCACTGATTTACGCTAACTTTGTAACAGCTGGTTATTCCAGCATAAGAATTTAACCTAGAAAAAGATAACAATGCTTTTATCAACACTACGTTATGAAATGCTTTGTACTAGCTTGCATAATGCTTAATAAGGTTTACTGTTTTCTCTTTTCTGCTTGTTTAATCCATGTTTATGTCCTGCTCCAATTCTAATAATATATATAGAGAAGGCAATTTTATTCACCCTTTCTGCTATGCTCCCTTCATTTCCTGTAACGTTTGTAAGATATGAACACAAAGAAAAATGCTACAAGAAAAGCGTGGAAAAATGGTACAGCACAAATGCATCACTACAGAATAAATATCAGACCACAAATTATTTTTCTTTCTTATTCGCATTCCACCCTGTGTTTTATCTGGGGTAAGTTATTATTCATATTGCATACCATGCTTTGTTATTCTCTGGTAAGGAATGAAAATGTCTTCAGACATGGATGTTGAGGAAAAAAAACATGTTTAGTATGTTGTCAAGATTTGCCTCGCTAAGTAAAAATGACACTGTTATTGTACACAGATTTTTAGTTGAATATTTACATAGATAATAGGATGAGCTGGATGCACCTGTTTCTAAACAGTTCAGTATGAATTAGATTAGTGGGTTATGATTTATTTGGGTCAATAGAAATAGATCTTCCCAGTTGTCCTGGTGATCTGAAAAATAAATATGGCAACTGCTGTATTTTGCACTCTCCTGAAACAATGCTTTAAAAAGGAAAAGGCTGCAAGGATCTTTCTTGCTCTTCCCTCTTCTGTCTCTCTAGGTAGAGGCCTCATTGGATGCCTCCAGTAGCATTTACAGCCATAAGAAGAGATGGTCAAATATTTTTTCTTGTGGAAAATTTTGACAAGCAGAAAGGAAAAAGAACATAGGTCAGTTTTTTCCTTTTGCAAAAAAAAAAAAAAAAAGGAAAAAAATCCAACAGCTGCTTCCTTCAAAAAAAAAAAAAGTTTCTGTTTCTCACGTGCCTGATTTTTTCTTCTCTTTCTTGACAGAAATTTTGAAACTTTCCCCAAAAAATAAGGTTTTCAGAGAAACTTCCACTGAGGTCAAAACCAAGTTTCCCAGTGAAAACCAGTTTTAATGAGGAAACATTGGCCAGCTATAACCGTCAGTGAGGTTGTATGTAGAGCAAGTGGGGAGGAAAGGGTGAGGAAGCCAGCAATAGTGGGTGCTTGTGTCTTTTTGAAAGAGCAGTATGGGATATGGCAGGGGCAGGTTGTGCTGCTCAGGGCTGTTGCATATATTGACCATATATCAGGTGCTCCAGCTCTGCTGTCCCCATGCCTCCCACTGCCCCTGCTAATGGTGGGATTTCAGCCTGAGATGAATCCTGCTCATCCTTTTGAGGAGGAGTGGCTGTGAGCTCTTGCTTTTTCTAGCAGCCTTGGCAAGAGGTTTGCAAGAGCTTAAGGTGGCTTTTGAAACAAGCCGTCATGGAGTATTAACAGAAGAGCACTGATTGTCACCCCAGAAAACTGTATTATGTGGGTGCTAGAGAAAAATCAGACAGCGTGGCAGGTATGGTGAACGTAGTACGAACATACAGACCAGGAGGCCACAGAGTGGGGAGATGTAGCGGGGCAGGGGGGCACAGCTTCTTCCACACTGTTTGACCATAGTATATACCCTGCATTAGGTGATATTCGGGGAGCGGGGGAGCGTAATAGTTCTTTCATTTCAATTCCTTCATATGACAGAGCTCAGACACATAAATATGGCTAACATCATGCCTCTGCACGATCAAATAAATAAATAAATAAATAGACAGTTTCTTGCATAGTTTGGCCAGCCAGAGATTGGACTCCCCCCTGCCAAAATAGACCTCCCTCCCCCAAGAAAAATCTAGAAAATGGAAATGCTTTTAAAACCCCACATACCGAGTATACCTTTTTTATGTTCCAGGCTGCTGCTTTTTTCCACCCAACACATGGTAAGGATTATATTTAAATAAAGATTTAACACTCATAAATGGTTTCTTTTAATATTGCTGTAAAGTAATGGTTCTTTTATGGGCGAATTTAAATGTAATTCCCCTACGTACAGCTGTGCCAAACAGTATGGTATCACTTTATGCAGCCATAAGCAAGGAGGCACGTTGACCAACAGTGCCTGTGGGTAGAGTGTGGATTTTATTAGCCAGTATGAGCTGATGACCCATGCGCAGAGTCAGCTTTTGCATCTTGTAAAGTCAGCCATTGTAAAGGTACCACCGCATGCCGATAGCAAGCGGCTTCCAGCCCAGAACAGCTGAGCACAGCCTCCTGGCTCGGGCAGCAGCAGCTCCTCCTCAGTTTGCAAAGGTTTTTCCCAACACCGCTACCTGCTCAGGCTTCACCTGTCCTGGCAGGGATGTGGCTAGGCTGGCTTTGCACACACTACTGAAGAGCTTGTGTCAAACCCTCTATTTACTGATTACCACCTCTCCGAGCATCTGCCCAGCTGAGCCAGCGTCAGACTCCCTGTGGCCCCGGGCAGAAAGTCAGGCTTTTCCCTCCCATCCCCACACAGGAGGGCTTGCATCGCTGCCTAACGTAGCCTAGCAGCAGCTGGCACACACAACCAAACATGAGGCTGTCTCGGATTAAAACTAAGACCCAAGTTCCCAGCCCACAGTATTACATGGCACAGGTATTCACAGCTCTTTCCAGCTTCACAGGAAGAAGCATTTGGTGACTTTTCAGAACTCAACACAAACTTTTTTCCAGAACTTGTTGCTGGGATGGGTGATCACTGTCTAGTTTAAAAACATTCTTGACTTTTAAAAAAGGCAGGATTATTTTGCTGCCTCATTTTTGCAACACTGTATTCCTTGCACCCGTGAGGTTACTGTCGCTACTGATATGATCATCCATGGGAAACTATAGACAAGGCTGGGATGGGCCTAACTGTCTTACAACAATGGTCTCTCCTCTTGCAAAGTATCATGTCATGTTTCTGATGCCAAAAGACCTCATACCAGATGACATCTAAGTAATTATTTATGCATTTTCCTGACATTATTTCCTTCCTCTTTTTTAAAGAATCTTAGTTTCTGAAGCTCAGCATACTGAAAATACTTTACAAAATATCTCATAATAAACATCATGCCCACCCCTAGCCTCTGGAGGCTCTCCCATGCTCTTCTACATTCCGTGATAGGCAAGGTCCTGCCCAAACAAACCTCGGTGGATCAATCACCCCAGTGGAATGAGGGATGAGAAAATGTTATTCAAACCCTGCTGCAACGCAGCCACTTGGAAGGGCTCGTTGCCATCCATGCAACATATGAAAAGAAACCCTTTATTTATTTCAGTCAGCTTCTCACCAGCCAACTAAAAGGCATCCCAAACTGCTTTTGGGTCTTGATTCAGCAAATCATCTCAGCACATTTCAGAAAATATGTGACCATGAAATATTTTGGCTTCATTCAAAATGCGCACCCACACTGTTGTGTGCCTCACATTGGCTTAGGACATGGCCAGGCAGAAATTTCCAGAGATAGCTAACTTGGGAATAACCAGCCAGGACCACATTTTCAATGGCAATTCTGGACCAAGCAAAGAGACCAAATGAGCAGCAATACTTTTCAGTAGGACTACTCAACTCATTGGTTCACTAAATAAATCTCAGATATTTATATACTTTTTACTTCCAAAATGAGATGCCCAGGAGAAGTAGCACACCCCATTGCAGAGCACTAACATCCAAGTAGGACTCTTTTTTCCCACCTTTTGTCTCACATAGGAAAGGAGCTGCCCAAAATTCGCACCACAGGGATTTGCTCCAGAAAATGTAACCATTTTCTTTTTCTTTTTTTTTTCCCTCTTGAAAACATCAGTTAGTACCCTCTGGTTTTGGTTGATTAGTTTTGGTTTGAGTCTTGCTTTTGGTTTGGTGTAGGTTTGAATATTTTCTTCGTGCTTTGCAAAGACTTTGAATGCAAGAACAGCATCTCATTCAATTTTAAAGCTGCAGTTTCCTTCCCCTTTTAAACTGTGAAGTGTGCTATGATTTACAGTGGCATATATTTGGAAAACTGGGCCAAGGCTTTTATAACTGGATGCTCCTAAAACCCTGTTTAAATTTCTACAGGGGAATGTTGAAGCAGTGAGGACTTCTTAAAATTAGGATTTATTTAAGAGACTGAGGAGAAACCCAGGAGCTTAACTTTATGCCCTGGTGTTGGAAATCTTAGCCCAGATTTACATTTTAATTCATCTGTCAGCACAAGCTCTGGGTAATGCAGAATTTCACTCTTTCTTTCCCCCCCACCTGCTCATGAAACCTCAACTAGCAATTCCACCTCCTTTTCATTAGGAGCCTGGCACTTCTCAAAGGACTCAAGCTGCATGGAACTGTCCCTGTGAAAGTTGAAACCAGGAGAAAATGCCTGGGCTTTTGGGTTTCATTGCAGAGCCAAAAAGTCAAGTTCACTTTGCTGCAATTCAGCATGTCTCAGGAGCCAAGGTGAAGCTTTCTGTGAAACTGTGCTCAATTTAATGTGACTGTGGATGGAGGTGGTAACAGGGAGTAGGCACAGGCAGTTCTAGTTTCTTGGATAGTCTCAAAGGTTAACATAAAAATGCAGAAAGCTCTAATATAGCTGAACTGTAAACTGGAAAAGGTTTTATGTACCAGCATTTTGAACTGCACCTAGAAAAGAAGTGGAAACAAAACCAAAAAGTTGAACTACGCTAAATATTTTCAAGGAAGAAGGCAGTTGTCTTCTGTCCTGGCTGGATATACATATAGCCCTCATGCACATTGCACATCTCTGCTTTGCCTTTGTTGGGGGGAAAAAAAAGCCATTACACATGTGAGAACGCAGTGGAATTCATCTGTGTGAAATGCCAGAGATCAACTCATAAAACCTACTCAAAATAAAATGAACTCCATGTCTCCTTTAGCTCTGGCACCAGAATTGCCTCCTAAGCCTCAGGAAATTCTGGCTCCCTTCATCAAGGGGTTAAAAGCCACCATGCTGGGAATAATACATATTCTGCTCTTTCCTTTTCATACTCCCTGATGGTTAATGACATCCAGTCCCATCTGGATACCAAGCACCATGAACAAACATATCCCCCAAAGAATGTTACCCAGATAATTGTCTTTGATGAAAATCAATTGCATGATGTTCACATTACAGGCCTTTTTAAGCCAGTCACTCATTTCTGGAGATTTAGGCTTCAGTGGTTTGAAGACAAGTGTATATAAATGCACCTAATAACGCAACACTTATGCTACAGCATCGCTGGTGTTTTCTATGTTTCTTCCATACTTTCGATGGGTGCGATGCTTTACAAGCACTGGAAGACTGGCCACATTCAGAGACCTTTCACAATACAATAACGTGATCTTGAGCAGAGTTTTGGACAAAAATCTGCCCATCACTGATGGCACAGAAAGACAGAGAATGGTGCAGTAGAGGGCGTGGTGGCAGCTGAGCCAGAGCTGAGCTCCACAAGCCTTTGTTTCTGCCCCAACTCACTCTGTGGCAGCTGAGAAATTCAAAGGCTGGACTTTTTGAAGTAACCTAAAAAAACTAGGTATTTAATTAGGGAGAAATTAATTCCCAGTCAGCCCAGGGCTATCTGATTTTTTGCATTTTCTGTGATGGAGTCTATACAGATAAGTATTTCTACATCTTTTCTGAGTGCTTCCCTCCGATGAAAATACAAATGCACATAAAAACCCATCCTCAAACCAACCCACTCCCTTGTCCCTGTTTTTCCTCTTCTGTTTCCCTTCTCCTTTCTCCCTTAGCTTTGATGTTTCAGGCTGCCCTAGTCATACCAAGATGGGTTGAAGGACTCAAAGGCCAAAAGCTTATTTTTCTATCAAGGCTTCAAACATCACTCTGGACCTCCTCCTCACAGGCTGTTTTTGTAGGTCTTGCTTGTCTGCAAGAACAGCTAATGTGTATTTTGTGAGTGGACTGCTATTCTTTTTCTTTCTTTACAAAAGTTTGCATGCTTCTTGTGGTATTCTGGTGATGAAAAAGCTCTATGCTAGATCATTTTTTGGTTATGAAAAGTACCCATCCTGTGCCTCCAGGCTGTGTCCTATTTGCTTGCTAAGGAAATGCTAGTCTGCTTGTAGTATCCAAGCCCCCAATGAGGTTCGTGCTAAGACCAAGAAAACCAGTCTTCCAGAAGAACTAGCTAGCTTACTTTTAAAATAGTCATCAGATAGTGTGCCATTTTAGAAGTGATATTTTCTTTTAATATTTGGGAAAAAAAATCTCCATGAATGAAGTAATGTAAAATATCAGGAAAATATTACAGCTTTCCATATATTTATAGCTCTCATTACAATAAGGAAATTTTGATCCAGAATATGAGCATAGTCTGTGATTTCATCAATGAGAATCAAATCTTCTGTTATGTAGCATGACTCACTTGGTTATCTCTGTATCACGTTATCTTTGCTCCCAGTGACCAAGTCCCCAGCCTGTCCCCTCCTGCCCTGAGACAGCACAATGCCAAGAGATTCTTGGACTTCACTGCAGGTTCCTATAATGCCCCTGTGGACTCGGTGACAGCAATTCTGTCCGCAGAGAAGACTCAAAAATAAATAACAATCAACAGATCAAGTTGAGTAGCAAATCTGCATTAGCCAATAGCCAAAAGTAAAAGCTATCAAAACCTGAAAGTGATCAACCAGATGAGTTTTTGCTTTTCAGGCCACTGGCTACAGAAGGGCCTTTTGCCTTCCCATCATTTTCCAGAGCCAGGTGTAGGAGGGGATTTTACGGAGGAACTGAGGGCTGGATCCCATTGTGAGGCTGTTAAGGGAAGAGAGTAAAAAAACAGGGTTTCAGCACGCTACTAAAGGGGGAGCAGTAAAAGAAAGGCCGGTAACTGTCCATAACACTCTGAAGACTTTTTGAAGGATGTTACATAGAGGCTAGTATCAGCATTACACTGCTGAAGGCCCTGGGCAGCAGCTGGTTGATTTTCATTGCTACTTAAATTAGCCAAGTGCTACCCCTCCTCTCACTTTTCTCCCAACATCCACTCCTGCTCAGGAGCCTCATATAAGGACTTGGTTGCTCTTCTCTAGAATAAGGGACTGCAGTCCCCAGGGTGGAGGCTAGTGTTCTGTTCAAAAGGGCAAATTTTCTGTGCCTGTCAGGACCATGACCTCAGAGCCAATGCAGGACTGGAAGAGAACTGCAGGGTGTATGGGCAGACAGTGCAAAGAGTTGGCAAATGCCAGGCAGTACCAGAGCTCTATCTTTGGCTTTGGCTCCCTTTGAAACACCTGGACATCTGCAGAAATTTCCCCTGCAAAGTAAATCAACTCCTGCAATAACCCACAGGGCTGGGGAGGAGGTGAGAATTCCTGAAACAGTTTGAAGAGGGATTTCTTTTTTGGAAAGATGTGTTGCATGAGATGGGTGAGTCACCTCATAATACCTTGCACTGGCTCAAAGTTGAAGGCATTAAGGAAACTAGGAGCCAGGAGAATGACTCTAGCGATTGTTTGTTTCTGTATCTGCTCGTCCAGTTAAAATGTCTTTCCAACACAGTCTTGTTAGTAACCCTTGTGGTGCCACCGCTGAGGCAGGCAGTGAGGTGGGGAGAAAGACAGGACTCAGACAGATAACATAGAGAAAACCCTCAAGGAAGAAATTGCAGGGCAGGACATAGAAAGTAGAGGTGTCGTTTTTCTCTGTGGTTACATATTTGAGGGGAAAAAAATCCACTTATGGTTTACAAACTCTCAGGTATACCATTTTGAGCAGTATGACAGAAAGGCATGAGGAGCTAGACTGACATGGCAGCACCTTTCCTGGACCTGGGAATCAGCTATTTGAAAGCCTGACCAAGATGGTCTGTACATGACTCCTGTTTGCTTTTGACCGTCATTTGGGAAGAAAAGTGTCTGGATCTTCACTAATGAATTCACCTCAAGATTCCTGTTTGCTGAGCAGTTTTCAGAGGGCTGATTCAGAAGGCTGTGGCTGAATGTTGGTGTGCCACAGCCCTGCCAGTGTGCAAATTACTACAGAGGACCACTGTAACATGCTCACAGACCAGCCAGAGCTTTGAGGGTCTGGCTGAGGTCCAGCTGTTTACTCTGTCCACCCTGGTCTCTCCCAGAAGGTTTCTGGGACCACAGTGAAGTGCCATTCTTGACTGTGGGTCAAGCAGGTGAACGGCAGAGTTTTAACAGAGTGGCCAAGTCTTGGTAGGCAGGACAGAAAAATGGAATAACCAGGATGGGGCTGGGCCAACACATAGCCATTTTTGAGGTGTTGGAAAAGACCCCACTTAAGATAATACAGAGCAGGACATCTCACACCTCAACAAGCTTTCCTCTAAATACAACTTGAAGGTGCTACATCTGGAGATAGATGGTACCAGTTCATGGAGCAATAGTGTGAGAGTGAGGGAATGGCAAATACCGGCCATGGGTGCTGGGGCATCTCTTCCCAAAATTGCTACAGGATTTCTGGCAGCTGAAAACAGCCCTTGGTTTTTCAGTGTCCTTCAAAAGATCTCCATGCAGCACATAGTGTGTTACTCTGTTTATCCATACTGGCAAGATGAGACACTGATCTTACCCTACTACAATTTGTAGAAAACCAATATCCTGTGGTAAAGCTTCAGCCTTATGCTTCTTTTTTAATATAAGCTGTCATTACTGAATCGCAGTATTACCCAGATCTGTTTTACATGAGTCCTTGGCAAGACAATGTCAGCTGTACTTAATAAACAAGGTCTGCATTTATCGATTCAACAATATTGTAAAGGGTAAAGTGTCATCTGGTGTTACTAGAACATCAAACCTGCACATCAGATGCAAGACAACCATCAATCACTAAAGGACTGCATTACCTGCTAACCCAGAATAAAAAGCAGCATGTGAAATTTCCACAAAGAATCCAGCTCCCAACCTTCGAGCAAGAAATGGATTTCCTCTGTGACCAGTCTTCCACCCCCCAAGCTGGAATGGTGCCATGGCCCTATGCTTACTTCATGACAGCATCTAGTGTAGACTGGGTGTTCAATTCTTTCTTGGGCACGCTTCCCTGGGGCACCCTTCTCCATCCCAGAGCCACTGAATGAAGCAGCTGTTGTAGTAAATTGGCCCTCCCCATTCTGCTTCTGTGCAGGAGTCACTGGGGTGCTTCTCATTGGATTTATTTTATTTCTGTCTTCTTTTTTCAGCAATTCATGGTGAATTTCACTTGAAATAATACTCTGTTCTTGAATTTTCCTGCAGAATGTATCAGCGGGGAAAACCATAGCTTTTGCTTGAATTAGCTAAACAATAATAGTGGGAGAGAGGAATTATGCCAGTTGAGAGAGGTCTGTGGCATGAAAACATGATAAATGCTGTAGTTACAGACATCTACAAAGTCATTTGTATCAGCACACTGGCCAGGTAGGCTCCAGCTTGGGCCCTGAATGGAACAAAGATTAAGACCTTGTGGAAATGATAGCAAGAGATAACTAAGAACCTCTGATATAAACAGGGCAGAGGGTGATTAGCACCAAACAGCTCCAGTGCCAATACTTATTAACTAGACAGCTTTTCATTACAAATGTAAAGGCCTTTCAATATTGTTACATACCCAACCACCAACAGGTTTTATCTTCTAAGGACACTGTAATTTGGGCAGCAGTCTCTATGGCATCAAGGAAGCAAGACAATAGAGCTGGTGGGTAACTTCTTGGTACCCAGGATGTTTCATTCAAAGCATCTTGATTTGCACTAGTGCTCTTCCAAGCCAAGGTTCTGGCAGCCTCTGCCTTAATTCCTCAGGATGTTCCTGGAATGTAAGGCCTTTATCTCCAGACTTGTCCAGAAAGCCTGCCTGCAGTCAGGGTACAAACAAGCCCAGGACAATCCACGAAGATGGATGCCAAGGCAAGAATATGTACCATAGGTTCACACCAGCTGTCAATAACCTGACAATCAATCCACAGTGAACTTCCTGAGAACACCTTTGAGCAAAGACACTGCTGAATATGGGAAACTCCCAGCTTGGAGGAGAGTACAATTTCCCCCCAAAATGTTGGTTTGGGTCTGATTCAAGCCAAAGGTAGTATTCTGCACACACACATACAAATCCCCATGAAATAGAAATGTCACTTTTTTGGCCAGGGCTCCCAGTGAGGTAAATCAGAAGTAAAATAGCACTGAAGCTAGACATGGTGACCTCCTGTAACAAGCGACTTGGCTTGAAACTCCATGTGTACCCTACCCTGGCATCTTTGGGGAAGAATCTCATTTGTCCTTACATTCCTGACCTACACTATTATAGACCTCAGCCCTGCTTCTTTTGCAGAGACCTTTTAAAGGGGCTGAGTTAAACTGTCCAGAGATGTCAACAAGTTGTGAGAGGCAGGCTCACACTGGCAGCAATTACCAGAGGGCAATGATCAATGGGGGTCTTTTGTTAGCGTTACAGGATCACTATTGACTCAGGAAGGAAGTGCCCCCATGGTTTAGGCTGAGCTGAAATGGACAGGCAGCCTTGCCCTTGGCTGCTCACAAGCCACTAACCTACACTTATCTCATTAATTATTCCTGTCCAAATGGCAGCGATCGTTATGATCCACAATCAGCTGAGGAAGAAGAGGTCACAGCAAACACAGAGGCTCCATTTACCAACACAGGACACACATCCTTTCTCTTATTTGCATCCGGGCTATTGTTCGAGGCCAGTGCTGTTCCTTTGACAAACAGGTAACAACACATGACAGCCACACCAGCTCTCTGCAAAAAAATGGATAGAGCTGACATGTTTTTCCACTTATAGAAGTAAACCTACAAGGCACAGTGACCTTGCTAATTGTGTAGATGGGGAGAGGGGAATAGTCTTCAAATTCCAGTGCACCCAGATTGCCTTGATCCTCACATACTCCTATTCCAAGCTATGGCCAGAGCCATCAATGGTTTACAAGACACTTGATGCACAATCCCATTGCTTCAAAAGTATAGTTTGTGCAAGGGAATTTATAGGAAGAAAAGACATTTGACAGGAATAAAAGACATTTGAGGGATGAGGGCTTCTGGATGGAAGGATGGAGTCTCCTATTAAAGTCACCTTACACTGCTGAGGGATAAATCACTCCCTCGAACATATTGCAGTCTGTTGTAAAGGCAGATGATTAGTATGACTGAGAATCAAACCACACTCTGTTCTTACCCCCCACTGTGTTATTTTTCTCCCTTGCACAGAATTGTTCGAGCCACAGCATTTTAAATCGAGCTCTGATTTAAGAAAGGGAAGAATATACAAAAGGAGCAGTATATTCCAAACACACCCTGCCCTTCAAGCTTAGTGCTCCCCAGCCACTTCAGAAAGAGGAAAATCACGAGCCCCAGGGGAAACAAATGTGCACTTGCAAAGTGAAGTTTGCCACGTGTACCCAGCTGGGAAGGGAAAATTCCCCAGCACCTTTGCTCAACACCCTGAGCCCTGGGGGGGGGGAATGCATTTGCAGAACAGTTGCTGTGCCCCAGTCTGTCCTGCTAACTAACCAGGGAACAGCAGACAGCCTTAGGGGTTTCAAAATATAAAGGAAGGCCCCCGCCAGGAAGCCATTTCCGTCTCTAAGCTGCATTTGTGCAGAAGGTCTTTTTCCTCCCCTTCTCCCCCCAGGGGGGATAAAATATGAAAAGAAGGGACTTTCAACATCTGCTCTAGATTTTTATTTTCTCAACTCTGCTGATTTTTTTTCAAGATTCTTATCCAGTGCCTATGGCTTAAGCAGTCCATATTTTCCTGACAAGTAACAGTAGGACCTGGTACCGTCTGTCGAACAGGAATGCCATCAGCCTTTCACAGGAGCATTTGCAGTGGGGAAGACCCAGCATTTACAGACTGGGTTTATGCCAGACTCCGCTGCACCACAAGCACCCTACAATTTTCTTCAACAGCCCCGAGAGGTGACTGAGCAGAGATTTAAATGGTTCTTTGCTACAGCAGTCTCCAACAGCGATCAGGTGGCAGATGGGAGAAGAAAAGGTGATAATCATGTGCTCTGAGGAGCTGTGTTGGTTTTCAAACACTCCCCAACCCTGTGCTCTCCTAGAAAACAGGCAAGGGATTTCAGCAACTGTCACTGTACTGCTACAGCATCGGTTTAAAAACACCAGTTGGCGTCTGTGTTAGCCTGCTAAAAACGGTCCCATTTACAAGAGTCACACATGGGAACTTACCATCCTCCTGGGTCAGGGCTAGTGCTGACCAAACCCTGTTATTTCTGTTTAAGAGAAACCCATTTTCCCCCCATCGCTCCCCAGGGAGCTGGCTGTGCAAGAGGTGAAGGAAAATCACCACAGCCAAGACTAGCAGCTCTTTCTCAGGGCACAAGGGATCAGGGGTTCACATTGTTATTAATACTTTGGTAAAGCACTTGCGTTCAGCAAGAGATGATGCCTCTCCCAGCTAGCTTCCAGACACAGACCACTCTACCAGGTAAAACACCGAAGGGGAGCGGGGATGGGAAGGGGAAGGCAGGGAGGGCACTTCCCTGGGACTAAGGATGTCTTCTGCCATCCAGGCTGCCACATTGCCTCCTCAAGATCTTTGCATGTCCATTTCCATAGTCTGTGAGCGACAGCAGTGATCTCAACAGACAGGGTAAACAGCCACCTCTGGAGAGCGTTTCAAACTGATGGTGGCTAAAGGGCCAAGTTATATGGAAGCAGATCCATAGAAGTCATATTAATAGCTATAGGCCAGCTGGGGCAGCCATGGTGGATGTTGAGGTGGCCGTGTTGACTGTCAGGGCAGCCATAGCAACCGCCAGGGAGGCCATGTTGTCCGTCAGGGCAGCCATGGTGGCCTGGCCAGCTCCTCTACCCTGGCAGAGGACAGCCAGCGGAGCAGGGCTGCGGCTACAGCTGGGCAAGCCGCGGCCGCCTGCCAAAGCCCTGTCAGTGAGTGGCCGCTTCCCGGTCAGCGAGAGCCCGGCGGCAGGAGGGGGCGAAAACTCAGCCATGCCTCCAAGGCCGTGCTATGCTACACCCTGCACACCGCTGCGTCTGTTTATATAAAGCCATTTTTTGTTTTCCTTTCCAGAAAGAACGCTGCCAATCGCTGGAAGCAGACGTGTTTATCAAGACGTGTATCTCGAAGCCTGACATGAGATCTGCGGCCTCTGGTGCAGCTGAAAAACAGTCTGTCAACACCTTGGAGAGAGCGAGCCAGCGGGGCCGGCGGGGGACCGGCCTGGCCCCAGTCCCTGCCAAAACCTACAAGAGGAGGGAAAGTCAAACTCAAGCCGAACAAACCTTTTCCATCCACTCTGTTCAGTATCTGGTAGGGGCATCCAAACCACAAATCGGCCACTTCTTACGTGAGAGGAGAAGCCTTTTTTTTATTATAATTTTTTAAAACTCGCCCTCCTCCCCATTTGGAGAACTGCTTTTCCCATAAGCCCGTGAATATATCACTATATTAAGCCTGAAAGTTTATGTCAGAGGGATGTTGAAGTCCTACTGTGCTGAAGATTGCCCGCTTAGGAAATAAAACACCCTCTGAGGGATCGCTGCACTTGATGATCCGCCTGAATAAAAAAATACCGAGGGGCGGAGTAAATCCTTCAAGCAGAGACTTGCCAGGGAGGGGAAGGGGGTGAGTCATGGGTTAAAGAGACCTTTTGTTAATGCTTTCAGACTCTGTTTGCTGCTCCTGAACTGCCATGACAGGGAGGATGGTTTCTGAGGGACCGGAGAGTCACAGAAACCCCCGTCACAGGACAGAGTCACCCACCAACCCTGGGGTGCTGGTGCACTCTGCACACCATGACGGGCTCTACCACCTCTTTTTCCAGAAACACCAGCTCTGGAAGCAAGAAGGAGAAGGATAGGTAATTTGCAGGGAACTAATTTCCCAGACCAAGGGAAGGAAGGAGAAAAAGAAGGAAGAAAAGAAAAAGAAATAAGGAAATCCTGCTTTCCAGCAAAAGGCAGTTCCTCTGAGTTACATGGAAAACGTTGCCCATATCTGTGCAAAATTCCACCAGACATATTGCTTATCTGGTAATCATCAGTCAATTACATTCGCACTCAGCTGAACTTCCTGAGGCAGAGCAATCTCCAGATCAACTCTTTCCTAAATCATTCTTTCTTCTCCACAGCTCTTCACCCCAGCAACCTCCCCATCCCTCCTCTTTCCTGAGGCTCTGCGGCTTGCACTGGGCAAGGTGCCCGAAGGGGGCGATTGCAGCCCTCCTGTGGGAGATGCATAGCCATCATTCCAGGAGACTCATGTCCTTGAAGCCTGCAAAAATGACAAATAGCTGGAGAGAAAAGGGCACACGCACAAAAATGCCGCAACTTTTGCAATTACTTACCTAGGAGAAGATCAGGCTTGTATGTAGACAGGTGTTGTCCCAGCCACCATGCATTTTTAGACATCCATGAAGATGGATTCCAGGATGGAAACACTACCTTCTCAACTCACTGGAAAGCCCCCTTTCATTCAGAGCACCTCAACCTTCCTGCTTGCGGGTATGTGATGGGAACACATTCCCCACCACTCCTGGTCCACAGGGAAAGCCTCGTTCCCCAGCTCATCCAAAGAGATCATATGTCCTAGCCCTGGCCATGTTATACGGTCCCTGGACTACACTTCTTACACTTAATGTAAGGCAATTTTTTATGTGCTGTCGATTATTGTTCCTCTTCTCTGAACTTTCCTGTTGCTCCTTGGCTTGTGACATGGGTACAACAACAAGCAAATCCTAATTCTTCCTTGCTCATGGGCATACAGAAGAAGCTGGGCAGGAGGAAATCTTGGGACATCTGTTATCACTGGTGGCATCTAAACAGACATAAACACGTGAAAGATACATTTTCAGGGACCACCTGCAGAAATGCAAATCATGGTATTTCTCTATGCATCCACTGGGCTTGCAGGATTCTCACCTTTGGGCCACCAAGTTTTCCTTGCCAAGATAAAGGTACAGAGCATGGGACTAAACTCACTAGTTTGCGGTATCCTATTCTCAGTGGCAACTGCAAGATTGTTTCCATACTTCGTGTCTCCCCAAAATATCTAAGTCTTACCTATGTCTGTACAGTTCTGACATGCCCAGGGAGAAACATTTCTAAAGTTCAGGCTCATGAGAAAGAAAACTTTATGGGTTGTCCCATAATGCATCATTTGGGTTATTTTCCAAAACAAAAACCCCAAGCGCACTTTTTCTTCCTTTCTGCTCCCCCTTCCTGCAGCTCAAAGCTTTGGCATTGACCACAGCATTCATTCCCATGTACCGTCCAAGAGCTGCAACTTACAGCCTTCACACCAAATGAATTTCTGTTTATAACCCCATAGCCGGTCATGATGAGAGGGGCTTCCCACCTCCAAAAACAAGCATCTGCCTCTTGCTCTGATTTTCCACTTAATATCTAGGAAAAATGTAGCAACAGGACCAGATTATCAAAAAATACATGAAAACTTTTTTCCAGAGTTTAGCCAGAAACTACCCAAACACTGTACATAAGCTTCTATGAGAGGCTTTATGTTGGCAAACAGATAAAGAACACAGTGGGACAGATTTCCCAAATGGACTAAGTCAGCACCATTCCCTTGACTTCATTCACATAGTACAAGTCTGGGCTGAGATATCTAAGCCACAGGCGCCATGATCAGGAGTTAAATTAGAGCCTGCAATTCCCATTAGTATTTCTTGTAATAGGAATCTTTGCTGGAACTGCTGTATCTTGGTGCTTCATGAAGTATGGGGGTGTCAGGAAAAAATCCTTTGGGATACAATCATGCATGTACCTACTTTGGCACACTGGGCACACCTTTGCAGGGAGCCTGGCTCATTTTTCTGGGTAACGAAACACTGAATGTCTGCTTTTCAGGATGGTATTTTGTGCATGCAGATGACAGCACAGGCAAAATGTCAGAATAGTCATTTTATCTGGCTGATAGAGAATGAGACTTGCAGTGTCCAAACTAAAATATGTTACCCTTTGGAAAGATCACATCACCGCCGATAGGCAAAACGATCCAAACCGCCTATCAGCCGTGCTTAGAATAAGGCCAGAGCACCTCTGGAGCAGAGGCCTTTCTTTGCCATACATGACATCATCTGCGTTATCAGCCACTTCTCTGCAAGCTCACAGTGAGGCTTGTCGTGATCCCTCTGCATCCACAGAGCAATGCACCAGGGCCGGGAGGAGGATGAGAAAGCATCTGAGCTTCTTTGCTGAGTGTTTCCTGTTTCATTTGTTTCTTTGTTTTGAAAAAGAGAAGAAAGAATCTGTCTTGAATGTCATGTATAGAGACTCTGGCTCTGAAACTGCTGCAGTGCTCCTATTCAGCTCCAAGCATCCCCACGCTCAATGGCCTTTTATCTCCCGATCACTGACATGACAGGAACTGCGGTTACCATGTCACCAGCAGCTATTGCAGACTCAGAGGGATCAGGACCTTCAGCCACAGGTTATGGACTCAATACATATTCACAGAGTCCGCTGAGCTCCATGATCACTCGGACCCTGCAATGTAACGTTGGGAATGCATCTACCCTCTCCAGCACAGCATTTACATTTTACAGCATGCACAAAATCTAAACATTTGACCTTTTTTTTACAGTGTTAGAAGAAACAATTTAAATTTCCACTAACTTATTTTGTGAGTATTTAGTGAGCTACAGTTTTGCAAGAGCACTGTGAAATCACTGACAGATGAAATGGGTCTCTTTTACCTGCTCTGGCATGCAACTGTCTGTTGAAATGACTCAGATCGGTCTTTTTCTGTGAGTTTTGTTTATTCTAGGGTTGACTATTTGAGCTTGTCACTTCCCTGCAGTTGGTTAAGTCATCTGCTGGTGGTCCCCAATCGGAGTTTACGAGCAGGCGTATGAGCAGGGTGCTGATGAAAGCGCCAACAGAAAGCAACTGGGCAAATTTACCATTTGCAGCCATTTGGGGCCCCAAAACTCCATCACACAAGTGATGTTGAAGAGAATTCAAAGAAACGTCAAGCTGGACAAAGTGGACTGGTTAGAAAATTCAGCTGAAAATCCACGTAAAATATACTCCACGGTGTATCCAACTCGTATCCATTTGCCTGCTTTGTGTTAAAAGCCCTCTTCTGAATTAAAAGCAGATATTTTCCCAAGAGTTCGTAAGACCCCCACGATCGCTTCTGCATCTAGATGACAGTGAGACAGCCCTCAGCTTTTCCAGCATTGTCTTAACTGTGTTCTGCGAGGGAGGTGACGTGAAAATCTTCCCAAGCCAGCTACAATCGTTTCAAAAATTTGTCTTGGTATTTTTCAGGCCGTGGAAATGTTTTTTAAAAGGATTAGTTCCCTTGCTGAGGCTAAAGGAATCGGGGCGTGGGTGTGGAAATATTGCAAGTTTGTCTTTGCAGGAATTCAGCTCCTACTAACCCAAATTTTCACCAGCTTTCCCATTGTATTCACTAAAACCATTGTTTCAGCGGAAAACCGGCCAGCAGACCACGTCTGAAGAGGAAAACTGTTTGAAACGGAGCGCTGGGGCCTGCGGCAGCCGCTGCCGGAGGGGCCGCACCGCTCCTCCGCCCGCCCGCCCGCGGCGCGGAGCCCGGCCCGGCCGGCGGCGGAGCCGCTGCGCTGCCCGCGCCCGCCCGCGCCGCCGCCCTCTCCGCGGTGTCTGCTGCCCCCTGGCGGCCGCGCCCCGACACCGCCAGGCTGCCGCGGCTGCGGGGCGCCCGCCCACGTGTGTACGAACCGGGGAGGGGGGGGCGTATGCCGAGACGTACGCACCCACATACATTTCGTATTTTCATCATATATACGTACATATAAATATATACACATATATGCATACACGCACACATACATGTACGTACACAGATGTGTGTGTACATGTATGTATACAAGGCATCGTGTGTCTCTGAAACAGAAATTACATCCCACACCCCAAACTGCCCCTGCGCTTTTCATAGCTTTGGGGACATACTTCATAACATTTGGGGATGGCATCTAACAACGCTGCATAATGCTGTCTAATCAGGGACAAAAAGATAACATCTAATACCAGATAGACACACACAGCCCCAAGCCGAGCAAACACATCTGCTCTGTGGAAGGACATAATCCGGGTCACAGCAATAACTGCAACCCAAGATGTGTGTGGGTTTTTAAACCCCTTATTTTTCCTTTTTTTTTTTTTTTTTTTTTTTTTGGTTGGTTGGTTGTTTTGTTGTTGTTAGTTTTACAGCCCCCCTGTAGGGAATTGCTTTCCCTTGTTGAATTTGCAGATGTGACACTGTGGGAAAGATGCCGAGTTGTACTTTGTCCTGCTCCGTTGCCCCCGGCACGGATCTGGCTCTTTTCCGGCCAGCATTCTTGTGCAGTGCCTTAACTTCATGGAAAGGGGAAAGCTGATGGTTGAGGAGGGGATTTCAGAGTTTCACCATTGCAGGCAGACAGCCCACGCTATAGAAACAAACAAACTATGTGGTAAAAGCAGTTTAAAGTCACAGTTCTCAGGCTCTGTATGAAAACAAAACCCTGAGGGTGCAAAGTGGTCTGACTAAAACCAAAAGAAATGGTTGTCCAAGAACAGACCAGAAATGAGGTGGGATACAGAAGAAGGGCTGGGAGAGGCTTGGGGGCAGAGGATTAGTAAGAGGAGGTGAGAAAATGAGTGGGAAGGCCAGGGGCCAGGATTCAGCAGTGACCCTAAGGAGCTCATTGGGGACTGCATGCATTTCACCACAGGGCCTGCTCGATTCCCAGCGCAGTCCCTGGCAATGACCAGTGCACCAGGAAAACCGGGGGGGGGGGGGGGGGTGAAATTTTGCACAGGGTCAATTATTTCGGGATGGGAGAGGGGATTCTTTCCGAGCCCTTTGGGTAATCAGGCATGTCCACTGAAGCATAGTGTTTGTTTCGCCTTGTTACCATAGCAGGTATCTCCCCTTGGCTGTGGAGCCACCTCTATTTCCCTGAGCCCTCCCCGACTCAAGGCCCCTTTCACTTCTCACCAAACTATGCAGTCATTTCTTGAGGGAGTGAATTCCAGTGAGTTATTCTCTAGGGAACCTTCCTTATTTAGAGAGAAACCACAAGCCAGGGCGATCTGGGAGCGGAGAGGGAGAAAAAGAGATCAGGCTTGTTTAGAAGCAGCAGCTAAAGACCTGGGAGATCTTTCAGTTGGTTTATATTTCTAACTCTGTTTGGGTCTTGCTTTACAACCTTGAATGAAAACAAATCAGGATTGTTTCCTCCTTCTTGGAATGTCTGTTTAGGATTTTAAGGGGGGGGGGGGGGGGGGGAGGAACTCCACATGGGTTCTCAGGAATTGCTGCTTTCCCAATGCCTGCAGCCTCTTTATGCCCAGCTAACCTCCCCTGCACACACATGTGCACACACATTCACGCAGCTCCACACTCTCTTCCAGCCACACAATACACACAGAGATGTTCGTAAAATTGCTCTGTCAGAAGTTGCAAAAGTGGCTTTTCACCCTTCTCTTAGAAAGGGAAACATTTTTCATGTGTTGGGTCACTGCAGGACAAACTGTCATGGACTGTCACACAAACAGCGTCGATTTTTAAATTTGTTTCCAAGTCACAAAAGCAGAATACCCCCCCAAAAAAGAAAAAAAAAAAACCCTTTCCTTGCTACATACAAACACCACATGTATTCTTCCATGGGATTATTTCTAAATGCCGAGCACTGAATTCAAGCGCTTTTCCTCGTACATGAGCATTTGTAATCCATCACAGTCCAACTCCGAGAGGCACATATGAACACGGAGTGTCGTTGTACCCTTGTGCGTTATTGCCATGCCGGGCAGAGTGATGTTTCTTAGCCCAGTTAAAAGTTGTTTAAATTGCAAACTACAGGCAGTGGCCTCAGAGTGCCCGGCCTGCTAAAACAAGCTTAAAACAGCTGAAAGAAGGGACTGGAGGGAGCCGGGCCGGCAGCCGCGGCCCAGAGGACGGGGCTCGCTGTGACAGTCCCGGGCCTTGCGGACGAGAAGGAGATGACAAGCAGAAGCTCAAGTGAGCCCACCGGCTCGGGGACCTTCTTTAGAGGATCGCTTTCCTTTTTTACATGTAAAATGAAATACAAACCCGTATCCGTGTGTGTGTATATGTATTTGCAGTCCCAGCGTGGGGACCCGGGCACGCAGACCTCGATCACATCCGAAGCTTTTCGGTACGAGCCAGCCACGCCGGGCTGCCGCTTCAGGCTATCTACCGCAGAGGGGCCGGACCCCGCGATCTGCCCCGCACAGGGACTAACGGCGGTGGCCCCGACCGGGGCCTGCCCGGTGGGCTCCCGTTTGCCTGTGCGGCGTGTGACCGTGCTCCAGGAGGTGCCCCCGATCCCGCAGCCCCCGGGCGGCCCCGAAGCCCGCTCCGGCCGCGCCGCGGGCCTGCGGCTCCACCGCGCTCAACCCGGGCGGGGAGAGCCGCTCTGGGGCTGTCGCCGAAATAAACCCCCTGAAGCACTTCGCTGCTGTCCCTTTCCAGGGGAGACAGAAACCCCGCGCCGGAGCCCGTTTTCTTTGTTTCACTGACTGTAACAAAATGCCGCGAAGGGAAATTCGCTGTATACAAAATTCGGGGCGGGGAGGACAGTGAGGCTCCCCTAGTGCCCCTGGGCTTCGTTGCCGATTTTACTATCGGGTTTTGTCCCCCGGCAGACGTGGGAAAAGTGCGACAACTCAAAAAATAGAAAGCCGAGCGGCGCTACCGGCTGCCCGCTCGGCCTCCCCTCCCGGCCGCTGCGGCCCGTGGGTATTTTCAGCTTGCCCAGCAGCGTGGGGCAACTCCGAGCGCAAAAACCCGCTGCAAAGCCGCGCTGCGGGGCCGCGTCCCTGCACCGCCGCTGCCGTTGCCGCTGCCGCCGCCGCGTGGCCCGGTCGCCCCGCGCCGCTGCAGCGCGCCGTGCGGCCACGGGGCGGCGCCCGCCGCCGCCGCCCCCCCGAGCCCCCGCTATTTGCATACGCAGCGCGGATTGGTCGGAGTCCCCAGTTGCGTCACCTCTGACGTTCACTGCCCGCCGGCCAATGGCTCACCGGGCGCCCCGCCATTGGCTGCCTGCGGGGATGTCAATCAGGCGGAATTTGCATGCCGGGCGCGCCGCGGTGGGGTGGGCTGTGGCGCGGGCCCGCCATGGGAGCGGGACGCGGAGGGGGGGGCTCGGGGGAGATGCGCCAGCGTCACACGGAGTCACTGTACGTAATAACGACGCCATCCGTTAACGCCTCCCCAGCTTTGTGTGTCGCTCGGCACAGCGTCAGCTCTCTATTCGCACGAGTAACTGCGATAGGTCATTGCGTCGGCCAGGCAGGCGCGTACGGGTTGCACGTCCAAAAACCGTTCAGGCGCAGAATCACCCACCGCCGACATACACGCGCGCGTGTGTGTGTGTGTGGCGTTACGCTGGACCCGTGTGTCCGGCTCCTCCGGCAGCAGGAGGAAGAGGCGAAGCCGTTACCCCCCCCCGCCACCCACTGCCCCGGCCGCGGTTGGTCCGTTCGCACAGCACGGTCCCCCGGCCCGGCCCGGCCCGTCTCCCCGCGGGATGAGCTCCTCCGTGCGGGGCAGCGCCGAGCGCGGCTTCTGCCGCGGGAAAAATGACGCGGGGTGGGTAAAAACAACCTGTAGCCTTTCATCCTTTGTTGCACACAGGAAGAGCGGCGCGTTTGGGCGAGCGGGCTCCGAGGTTACCCCCGCCCCCGATGCCGCGGACCCCACCGCCCACCGCGCCGGCTCCGTTCGCTTCGCCGGAGCCCCGGCGCTGGCGAGACGCCACGCGTCGTCGCCGGGCGCTGTCCGTCATCCCCCCGGGCTCCGACGTCACCGTCGTCGAGCACCAGGCAGCGGGCGGGCTGGGGGAGCGCGGGGCCGGGGATTTACGCCCTTCGGGACGCCACTGGGAGAAAGAGCCAAAAGCGCTACGGCGGGTCCTGGAGGGACGGGGCAGAGGGGGGGACGCACGGACACGGGGAGTCCCGCCGGCCCCGTGACCCCCCCGCCGTCCGCCCGCCCCGCGCAGACGCGCCCCGGTATTTTGGCGAGCGGAAACCGCGGCGGCCGCTCCGCAGCGGACAGGCAGCGAAACGGCTTTGGCAGCCGCTACGGCCGGCCCCGCCGGGCTGCCTCGCCGCCCCCCCGGCGATGGGGAACAAGGCGTCTGGCCTAACGGGGCGGGGGGGGGGCGGGGGCGGACACACGACTTTTTATGCGTGTTTACAAAAAGAAAAACCCACAACCCCAGGTGCGTCCTGACTCTTTCACTGCCCTTATTTACTGCAGAAATAGAGGCCGGAGCAGCCCCCAAGAGGGGCTGGGTGACGTCACAGGGGAGGGGCCGTTTCGTCACGGGTGGGGGGTACCGAGGGCTGGACCCGTGGTCGTCCCCCCCGCCGCGGCTGCCGCCGGGTGTTGGATTTCCGCGGCGGCGGCGAGCTGATGCTTTAATTGCCCGAAGCAGCTCTACTTTTTTTCCCCTCTTTTTTCTTTTTTTTTTTTTTTACCTTTTTTTTCCCTTGCAAATAAAGTAAACACAAGAGGGCGTTTCGAGCCTTTGATCCCCGCTCTGTACAGTAAGGAAAACAAACCGTGAACTTCAAAAGGGACGGAGGCATTCTGGGGTTAATTTCGCTTCCTAAACGGCCGAACACGGCAATAAATCATAACTTCCCTCCCCTCCAGGAAAGCGCTAATCGGAGGAATATGTACCAAAAGCGCCCTTCGCCACTGGCAGCCTCAGAGACCGCGTAGGCTGTAATCTGATGGATCAAACTTCGTGCGGAAGATATTATAAATCAACAGGTTTAATAAATCTCTGCAGGCGACGGCTCCGCGGGGCCGGGGCGGGGCGGGTGGGGGGGTGCCCGGCTGTAATATGGGTACCGTGAAAATTCACTTCCTCGCAAGAACTGCATTAAGTAAACCTAACACCGAAATGTTGTCTGGCAATCTGTCTTGAAAAGGTTACAGCGTGTTAAAGATTTGGAAAGCTCCATAAAGCAGTAAAGATTATGAAGTACAGCTTAAAGGTTTATCAAATGACTTCCCGTGCCGGGACAACCTTTAAACCGAAGGCAAAACCTGAAGCCTCTGATCTTTGCAGCCTTAGCCCATAAACGTGTTTGAGGAGGGATTCTGTTTTCTGCCGCTTTATAGTATCACTTCTCTAAAACGTAATTTAAATCTACTTTGCAGGAGTCACTATCTGGTAGTAAAACTAATACGGGGCAATTAGACGTGGTGCTTTAGAACCGCGTCGGGCTAGACGCAGTACGAAGGGGCACACACCCAAAACCAGGCAGGGAACCTGGCGCTGAGGAGTGGGGAAACGTCCCCTACAGCCGGCTGCCCCCGGCCTAGGAGCCGGAGGGAGCGAGCCCCTCGCTGGGACCGGCACGGGGCGAAGGGGCGCGGCAGCCCGGGGAGTCCCTCCGGGAGCCGCGGAGCCGCCTCCGGGCTCTCCCCTCGCTGGTTTCCCGTCCAGGGCTGCCCCGCCGTTCCCTCCGCAGGCACACGGCACACACCGGCTCTGAATCACACGGTGTTTTTAAGGGGGATCTTTGATCTGGCCAAGCGTCAGAGTCCCGAAAGCCGGGACTCAAATAACACGTCGTTACGGCAAACAAATTTCTGCAGTCAGCTTTATGGTTTTATTGTCTATGGCACGAATAAACTCGGGGAATTAGCAGGTTGCGGGGGGGGGGGCGAACCAACCAAAAAAAACCCCAGAAAGCTCGCCTGAAATAAATAAAGTACACATCTGTTTCCAGGAGAAAAAAATAGTAAAAAACGCACACAGAGACAAAAACCTGGTGTAGCCGCCACTGGCTGTACGGACGGGGGAAAGCACCGTCTGTTATCTCTTAAGCGGCCCTTAAGAGGGGGCTGTAAATTTACATTTACAATAGGTTTTTTAATCAGTCGTTTTCTAATAATCCGTGTTACGTGTATTTTGTAGTACATATATACCAAAAAAAAAAAAAGCTTAGTGTGTCTATACAGTCATATGTTCACATTTTCTTTTGCATGCACAAGCAGGCGCACCTAAAGCATAGGACTACCATAAAATTTAAATAGGGACAGATTTTTATGGGCTTGTGTATTAATAGTCTCTAATAAAATAAGGCTTACTCTGTATGTGTGTGGTTTGCGTGCATATGGCTACACTTACCGTCCAGTTTTCAATTTGTTAGATAACCAGTGCAGGTAGTACATATACCCATTAACACGTATTGATAACTCGGTATACGTCTGTGTTTGTGTGCGCACGTACTGAGATCTAGTTTCCAACCTGGGAGAACAATATATCACCTCTGATATTTCAGCAAGTCGGTTTTTTTTATGTCTTAAATATTTTGTAAGCCAGGCTACACAACTGGAAATAATGGATTTTCTACGAGATATAAAAGAAAAATCCATCAACTTTTTTTTTTTTCCTTGAAAACTCTTTAGAAGTTTGGAAAACAAAATACCGGAGATTTGCGAGGTCATTCAATCGTTTCGTTCCCCGTTTGCGCACACGCGTGTATGTGCCCGCACACACGCACCGCTCCACACGCACACACGTGCTCCCCTTTGTGTACGGACTTCCACCAAACCGGTGAGAGGACACCGGTGGGTCTTGAACGCCGCGATTTAGGAGTTTTCCATCCAGAGGCACGGTTTTCCCTCGGTTTTGCATATGGAATGTATGTATTTTATAGATAAATATTTGACGTGTATATATACATTGTAACGTATACGTGTGTGTGTTTGTACAATTCACATTGCAAGAAATGTAGAGAAAATGGTTTGAGCCTCGGCTCCGGGGCACATCGGCGGACCACCACCCCCTCACCCCCCCACGGAGGCCGGCCCGCGGGGTCGGTGGCGGTGCCGGCCGCCCGGTACCGCCGCGCAGGGGTGTGCGGAGCGGCCGCGGGGCGGAGGCGGCGTGTGCGGGGGGCAGCCCCCGGCTTTATTCCCTACTGTAGCCCACAGTTTCCAGGCCCTTTAATAAGTCCAAATATTTACCCTCGAGAGAAACGCTTTATGCGGCTGCATGAAGGCCGGTAACCTTTGACAGGAGCCGTCACACAACACTCCTCCGTAATGGACCACAGTGCGCGTACATCTAATTTATTGTGCTAAAAGTTATTGCAGGGGCTACGGGGGGGGGGGGGGGTCTCCGGACTACAAATAAGCGTTTTGCCACTGAGCGGAAAACGCCGCCCCTGGGTCAGCCGGGCAAAGCCACGGGGTATCCGATTCGACCCCATCATCCATCCCATATGATGCCGCTTTCATGCTTTTTGGGGAAAAAAAAATACGACAACAAAACCCCCCACCGCATACTGCAACGCGATCCCCCCGCGATACGCCAGGCAATACCTTGCCCGCGTATCCGATCGAGGGCAGCGTTTCCCGAAGGGTCCCTCGGCAGGAAATCGTTCCCGATTAAACGGGGAGAAGCGGGAAAACCCCCGCAGCCCCGGCTGGCGGCGGTGTCAAAGCCGGTCCGGGGCCACCGGCAGCCCCGCGCCGGGACCGGCCGCGGTGCCGGGAGGGGGGGGGGGGGGGGTGTCGGGGCCTCTGGCTGAACCGAGCCCCCGCCTGGGGTGAGAGCAGCCCAGGAGCCTTTTAAAACCGGTGCGGACTAATAAGGGGGGGGGACATTTCAAGCAGCACCAGCGGCCGGCAGCAGCACCCGTGGGGGCAGAGCGGAGGAAGCCCGGTGGGATATTACCCTGTTTGTTTTCCCTTTGATCCGTAGGAAATAGGTCCTGCACTGCGTGACCCATTAAACTAATAAGATTATAAAGATCAGCAAGAGGGGATGGGGTCGCTAATGGTTCCCAGCTGGCCCAGATTTCGGCGTTATTAAAAACGGCGAGGGAGCGGGCTTGGGTTACAGCGCCGAGGTGAAAGCGGAGAGAGCGGGGAGCCGGGACCACACATCACATCAATTAGCGCGGCGGGGCGGAAGGGCCCGGGGAGCCGGAGGGGCGCGGGACGCCATAAACCACGGCGGGACATTTACAGCCGGTGTCCCCCGCCGCGGCGGCCGGGGCCGCCCCGCCCCTCTCCCCGCCCTCATGCATAGGCAAACGTGAGGCCCCTCTATGTAAATCACCGCCCTGACTCCGCCTTGGGCGGTTCGCGCCGTGGGAGTGGAGGCGGTGCCGGACCCTGATTTCAATAACCCCACCCGCAGCGTGACGCCTCCGGGGCGGTCCTCCAATGAGAGCGGGCGCGGTCTCAGGTTGCTCCTGAGCATGCCTCCCCGCCTCTCCAAGGAACGCCCGCTGGCGGCGCCGCCCAGCCAATAGCAGCGCTGAATGCAAATGAACAGAGGGCGGTACGCGCCCCGTCGCCGCGGATTGGGCGCGCGGCGCCGACGCCGGGAGGCCCCGCCAAACGGGGCGGAGGCGGCCTGCCATTGGCCGTCGGCGGGGGCGGGCCTGCCCCGCGGCGGGGCGGAGCGGATGACGCCACGCGAGGCGTTCCTGCCGGGCGGAGCGTGGGGCGGGGCGGCCTCCGCCTCCCGCCCCCTCCCCTCCCCGTCCGGCCCCGTCCGGCCCCGCACCGCCCACCCCGCGGCAGAACGCCCCTCCGAAGCCGCTCGGGTGCCTCCCCCCGCGGCGGCCTACCCGGCCGGGCCCCTCCCTTCAACGGCCGCTGCGAGGCCCCGCCGGCCGCCGTTACCCCTCTGACGGGAGGGGCCGGCTGGTGTTCCCCAGCCCTGAATGGCGGCGGGGCGGGGCGGGGCGGGGGGGGCTGCCCCAGCTCCGCTCCTTTGCGGCTAATGAGCAGCCGCGCGCGCGGGGCAATTAGCGGCGGGCGCTGGAGGGAGGCTGCCCTCCCGCCGCCGCCCGCCTCAGCGCCCGGAGACTTGTGACTAAATCACCGGGAGGGGGGTGACGGCCCGGGGGGGGGGGGGGGGGGTGGTCGCGGGAGGGGGGGGAGCGTGGAAGTTGAGGCTGTCGAAGGCGGGTGTCTCCGCACGGCCGGGCCGGGGCTCTAAAGGCGGGCTGGGGGGTTGCCCTCGGTTGTGTCCGCCTCCCCTGGCGTGCCGCGGAGGAAAACAACGTCAGTCGTTGTCTGCGCCGCTAATAGAAACCACGCCGTTAATGAAACGACGTCCCCGAGCCACTGAAGTGGTGTCCGAGCGCCAATTTAAGCCTTTTCGTCCAGCCTTCCCGCTGCGATTTTTAAATGAAGCAAATAGTATTGGAACTATTTGCTCTAGGCAGCTTTGTGCTTTTTAAGTGCCCGAACTTCACCTCGCCGTGATTTAAGTCATTATCTGAAATGATTTAAGTGATCGTCTTGCCGTAAGCGGTTAGCTCGGCGTTTTCGTTAAAGTCACTTTCAAAACAAAAATCTCTTGATGGTCAGTGGAGTCTTCAAGGCACCTCTTTAAAGTGGTTACTTTTAGCTAACAGCTTAAGAATAAAGAACACCTGAAAGTAAATGTATGTATAATTTTTTGTGAATAATCGTTCTTCACTGTTTTTTACGATTTTTTTTTTTTTTTTTTTTTTTTACAGTTTGCTCCTTACCATTGACATCTTACTTTACAAGTTGTTCTTCACTATATTTCTTCAGTATGCACGAACTGATCTCTGACCTAAAAACTTCGGGCAAATAATATAGCGTCATTTAAGGGTGTAACCGTGCCTTCGGAACTTAGCACAGAGCGGGCCAAGCAAATGCATAAATCTCGTCTAAACCTCTCAGAACGGCAGCAAATATTTCTCTCTACAGTATTCAACAGCACGTTGCAGTTTGTACGTGAGGGTGGTGTGTAATGTACCGCTCTATTCATGCAGCCTTTTTGCAATATTTCTTCTAAACACAAAGTAAAAAATCTTGCCGTGTATTTCGTTAAGTGTACTGACAGCCTGACAGCCGGGGTTTCAGGCAGAAAGGCATGTTTGGGCTCTGATCCTGTAACCACTAATGGAGTGACTGCTCGCTATTTATCAGGACTTCTAGGATAAACTGTTCATAACTTTTGCAAAAATAGGAACAAAGTCCCTGCTTAAGGATCAAGCAAACGAAAAATGAAAAATCCACCTAATGAGAAATAAATCTAATGAACAATCAGGGAAGCTGTATGAGATGCTGGGTGTGGCTCATTTTCAGGGTTCAGACTTGGGTAGAAAATTAGTAAAAGTATACCCAGTATGCGGTTGTAGGACGTGGTATCGAAAACGTGGTCATGCTGAGGTTCTCTGTGGTAGTATATTTGGTGTATGAAGTTCCCTTAGTGCCTGAGAGAGCAAATCTGCAATCTATATCTTTCTGTGCTTGACAGCATGCCTTCGGGGGAGCTATTTTTAAGTTTAAAACGGCTGTTTATTTTACGTCAAAATACATTAAATGCTGCCCTTTTTTTTTTTTTTTGCTACATTGTCAAATTTTTGTACACTCTTTTCCAGTGTTTCTGTTGCTCGTGTAATTTAATAAGGGAGTTGTGCATGTTTGCCATATTGTTGCTGACAAATTACATGGTGAACCACTGAAAACAGAGATAAAAGCTAGCTGAATGGTTGTAGTAAACCCACAAGACAGGACTAATTTCTAGCTTAATTGTGTATTTTTCTAGACATTGTTGTCTTCTTGTTATTTAGAGATACTTTAAAATATGCAAATAATTCATTGGCTGTTCATATGAAAGTATTACAGATTCCTGCTGTGGAGACAGATGAGGTAACGCAACTGCATCAGCTTGGTTCTTTACCTGACCTAAATTGGCATAGGCAGGAACATTTCCCACTAGCTGGGGATCTGTGATACTGAGAGATTTATATGCTATTAAGGACGTAGGATTTAATCTACTTGAACTGCAAAGGGAGTTTTGATGGATAAAGATACAGGATCAGGCCCACGGGGCGGGGGGGGAAAGTCTGTTGCTGAACAACTGATGTCAGCTTATTTTTATTGTGTCTTAAATCCTGTTTTAGTTTAGCTTTCTAAATTACTTTTGAGATACAGATCATCAACATGTCTGGAGCTCAGTGGCACAAGATGCTACAGATCCAAATAGCTTAGTAGGACTTTTAAAAGGATTATGTAGCTGTATGGATAATAAAAAGCAAAGTACTGGTAATACAGGCATGTATAAGGGATATAAATACTTATACATCAGGGTGTAAGTGAACGACTAGATTTACATTGCTGGAAATTGTGTTTCCTGGTGCAGTTTTTTTCATAATTGTCTGTTACGAAGTTACTTGTTGACTTTGAGTCATCTGGGACTTATATCTGTCTGAAGCAGAACACTGAAATATATAAACCACTCTTATTTTTGCCAATGCTTATATATGTATTCCTTTTTGAATACCATAAATTATCACATTCCCTGCTTCATTCAAGGTCTGTCCCCCATTAAAATAAATGGGAGTCTTTCCAGTGACTCTGACAGACATTGGATTATGCCCTAAAGGAATTATGCACTATATTTTATGCAATGCCAAAGAATGAATAAGCATGGAATCTGATTAGATCTGTTTTTCTTGGTGTTACAGTTATTGTGGTTTGCACAACAGCTACATAACATTTTGCAGCTGAAGTCTGTTCTGTGTAGGTTAGAGAAACAGATTTGTTCTTGCACATTTATTTATTTCATGCCAATATGTTATATATAGGTAGCTACTCACAGAAAGAAATAGTAGATCAGTTAACTGTACAGGGAGACCATAACTACTACTCATTATTGCAACAGAGATTCAAGAACGGTTTACACCTGGGACTGTACTGCCTAGCGATGAGGACAGGATAGCAAAGAGTAACTCCTAGTTTCTGCTTCTGACCCCGGAGACCAACCAGGTGTGTGACCTTGTCTCAGTTTACAGGTCTGTAGGTGGTAAGTCAGAGTTTGCTTCATGAAAGCAGATTAAGGATCTTGTATGTAACGCTCCAAGGGTCACTGTTGAAAGTTTTCTAGAAATACAAATTATTGTGTGCAAACAGTAACAAAAACACACACAGAAAGTGCAGAGCTCCTGCATGCCAGAAACAGTTAGCCTGTGGATGTAAATCAAAAATATCAGGGATAATTCATGGATGCAACAGGAGATTGATTTTCCCTATACCAAGCACAAACTGAAGTCTTTAAACTTAAGTAAGTGGAGAAAGTGTACTCTCTGGACATGGGAGGAAAGAGCTCATGTAAAGCACACTGTAGTAACTGCTCAGTGAATTTTTTTCTTCTCTTGAGTATTTTTAGTGGCATAAAAAGTTCTGCTGTTTGAACAAGTTGGACACTTGAAACTCATTTGTTACCTTGGTTTTTTTCCAAGTATGTCTGAGCTTCTGAAACCCAGTTACAGAAATCTTCCTCTCCATGATTTTTGCTGAACTAGAATTATATTACAATTTGGTGGTATAAGTGCAGATTGTCCTAACGCAGGCTAAGGAATTTGTTTCACTTTAGACCATTAGAACTGTGAATTCCCTCCCTGCCCCCCTAATTCTGCTTGAATTATTCACTCATGGTAAAGTCTATCACGCTTGTGTATCCTGACTGTTCACTGTGAGCCCCATTTCACATCCCTGAAGTAATGAAAACCTGTTCCGTAAGCCTTATCTTGCCTTCTTGGAAAAAAAAGAGCTATGTGTACATAGCTTTACAAACACCAGGTGCTTACGAATGTGAATGCCATCCTGGTCATTGCGGGACCGCGGAATAAGAAGACCAGGGTATCATGTGATAAAATGGTTAAGATGCCCAAAACTCCGTTAGTGAGCAAGGTCTCAGGCTAGTTCACCCGGCAGCATGAGCTTCCCCTCTGGAGCCCTGCCTGACTTCCAGAGGCTACTCTGAGAAGTGAAGGCAGGTTCGCATCTCTCGCCTCTCAGAGCAAGAGAGCTGTATTATCACCAGTGCAGGAAAGCAGGGCACTGAAGTAATTTTTTAATCTGCCACAGGGGGGTCGGGGGACTGCGGCAACGCTGAAATGTAGCTCCGAAGTGTTGCTTCAGTCCTTCGCTTACATCACAGGGCAGCAAACCAGAACGAATAAAAGGGAAGCAGAGTAAGAGAAGCGACAGGAGTGGATGGCATCTTAGAGAGACATGAGTTGCGTTAGCTCAGGCTAGCACTCCCTCTGAACACTAGGTGCTTTTACATTTCTTGGCCAGGTCTACAGTTTCAATACACAGTTATCTAAATACTTCAGTCTTTTCCAGTGCTAAACAGTTTTGTGCAACCTGTTTTGGTCGCTCAGCACCTTTTCTCATCAGTAAGCCAAAATACCCTTTCTGTGGTTTTTTAACCGTCACAAATCTTGTTCGATACCACCACAACAGATAATAGCAAAGGGCAAAATCTCGTTCACCTTCACCAGCCCAAACACACACAGCACCCGCAGAGGCGCAGGGGAACTGGTGCATTTCTGATACAGAAAGTCAGGGACAGGTGTGATATTCAATCTCCTCCTATGGAGGCAGAAAAGGCTCGGGTTTTGTCACTTAACTGGATGTCCCCGTGCATCTGTCATCCCCTGCACCCATGCAGCAAGTGGCATAAAGCTCTGGGACTGCTGTGCTAACCACACGGGGAGTGGGAACCCACAGCCCTGGGGAGACTGGGCGTTTTCGTGGTGCCCACAGCCAGCCTCCTCCCAGCCCTGGGCAGTCTGCGTGTCTGTCGCTTTTCTCCACCCAAACCCCTGCCCTCACACCCCCACCTTCCCAGCTTGGAGCCAGGTGTGCTGGGAAGGCGTAGGCTGGCTCTGGGGTGCTAGGACCCACAGTGCTGCCAGCTCAGAACAGAAAGGACTGGATTTTCCTGTAGAAAGGATGGCACAAAGTGCACATTTGAGGCCAGCCACTCTCTGCCTTGCCATAACTTAACTGTTCTTTGCCTGCTCCCCAGAGCTTTACTAGTACATAATTTCCAGATTATCACTTCCATCTTGTGAATATGGAGATGCTGCTATAGTAGAGTTCATTCTCAGGAGAAAATATTACGCATTTTAAATTGCTCTCCTTGTCTTTTCCCTGCAGATATATTTTGTGCTAACAGGGAATCCAATCTTCCACACAAATTCAGGAACAAGATGGTGAACTATAATAATTATTGGACCTGTTAGGTCTATTGTGGAAATAAATCTGCTGTGAACCAACATTTTCCCTCATATGTTTCACAGAGAGACAGTAACCCTTCTGCTGCCAATGAATTAATCCGCTAAAAGAAGCTGGAGTTCATAGATAAATCTTGAGATTACTTCTCATTTACATATTAGCTTAGCATTTATGTGCACTTCTATTTGTGTGATACTCCTGGGGACAATCCAGGAAACAATATGAATCATCTAATATGTAAAAATTAGGCTACAATAGAAGGGGAAAAAAGCTACCTTTTTTCTTTTTTAAAAAATTTTGGATTCTTTGGAATAGACTTTGTGATTACTTTCATTATCTAGCACTATATGCATAGTGTTCCAGAGCTGGTTTTGCAGCTTTCTGATGCTGGAGCATACTTGAAGTAAGCTCTCTGTGCTGTGACTCGTTCAGAGTGCACGTTATCTCAAGGACTGCTGGTGGTGGCTTGTGTGATATTGTGCCTGAGACATGGATTGTTTTTTTTCTTCTTATTTATGGGGAAGAAACCGGGTCAGAGGCATAACTGAAAGCAGGGCCAGTGTACTTCCTATTTCCTGTGGAGTCCCCAGAGCTCTAGTTTGAAACCATTACTGTTGTTAATTAATGATTTGCCAGCTGTCTGCACTAATTTTATGGCATTTATGTATGCAGAGCCATTGTGCCTCTGATTCTTGCTTTAGAGTCCTGTAAGCAAGACAGTACAATTACAAAACCAGCATCACACTTACATGTTCATTTGTTGTTTTGAATGTGGTCTGCTCGCAGATAATTTCCCTGTAGTTTTTCAAATTGGAAGGCTGGCTGAAGAGGTTTAGCAGCAGCAGGGATCTACTTTGGGACATTTTAGACATTTTCATTTCAAATCTTTGCTTGATTTAAGGAAGTAATACACCAAGACAAAGGCAAAGCGGCCTTCTGCTGATTCTTATTTTGGAGATACACATCAGTTTAAAACTGGAGTGAAAATGCTGGCACTATGATGTGTTAACCAGATGGGTTCTTACAGAAAACATAATTTCTGTGTGTGTTTGTTGCTGCCCCACTGCCCTGAATGCCTACACTCAGCTGCAACACATGCATGGCTTTGCTTGCCTCCTTCCATTACCCTTTCATAAACCCTTCATTTTTCATGAAGTTTTGGGAAACCAGATGGTTGCAGTCACACAATTCTCACCAACCAACTCTATTTTGCTGTAGCAGTCCTGCAGTTACAGTTGGCTAAGGGTTTGGTTGGGGTTTTTTTTCCCATTCTTTCCTTTGAGGGTTTGTGTCAATGTGGGCTGTTAAGCAGCGGTGGCATTTCTGCCAGGAATGACAATATTTCAGCGGTGGCTGACTGTACACACACTATATGGTTTATAGAGTGGGACCCTGCTACTCCGGAACTGATTAATCTGAATGGCTGGGTTAGTGTTTGGGCTAATCCTGGCCTCCTGCTGCTTCTAGTTCCTCTACAAGGTTTATATTTTTTCATACCTACTCCTTGAAGTTATTGTTTAACTTGTGTATTATTCCCTGTAGCCAAAATACTCTTTCCTAGTGGGGAAAAAAAAAAAAAAGAAAAGCATGATTTTATCTAAAGCATCTACAGAATTCTTATTTTAAAAAAGAGCAATAGTTTAAAATTAAAGTGAAAATAAAGCAATCTTAAACTAATTCCAGTTTTCAGTAATCCAAATAGTGATATGGTCCCTATGTACTTGAATTAGCAACGTTTCATTGTATTTCAGTTTAAAGCATAGCTGCATGCGTCTCACCTCAGTAAATGGCAAAATTTCCATGGAAGTCAAGTAATGGTGCAACCAGTTGGAGTCTTTTGAAACAGTGTTATACAAATGTTGAATTACCACAACAGCAAAAAATTTAGCTCAGGCGGTTGGCCTATAGGTATATGTATAGCACAGGAGTGATCTAAAGAATTACAGGTCCCCTCTAAAGCCAGACTCTGCTTATTTCTATATCGCTTTTACACTCCCCTGATTCAGCAGTCTGCAGCTTCTGCTGCCTTTATCAGATTGGGTCATTTATGGGAAAATGCCTTTCAAATAAGCACCTTAAGATACTTGACTATATGTTGAATTTTTAGGATCATAAAGTGAGATAAAAAAAGATTCTTGGATACCAGTGGGCACAAAATATGCCAGAGGATTTCTCCTCTCCTCCTCCCCCCCTCCCATCCCAAACAATCCTTTTCAATATTGAACAGGTCTGAGAAACAATCCAATCCACAAGGTCAAGATAGGGTCAGATTTCCTGACCTGCTTGCCCCCACCTCTTGATAATCTAGAAATGAAAATCAATTCTTGTCTTCGAGCTTGTGAGGAGCTCATAATTGCTTTAGACTAAAGCACCGAGTGCCTGCTTTTTCTGCCACCTTTCAATTCTTGGAGATGGGGATGTCATTTTTCAAGTCGGGTGCACTGTCAGGATTAGATTGCGTGGTAACCAAGTAGAAAGATTTCTGCTCGGAATGAGATTTGTTCTCATCGCTGTGCCTTTTACTCAGGTCCAAATTCTTTTTTTCACTATTATCTATAGGGATATCATAATATGCTTTGAGCAGATTATCTATGGAAAACTATTTTTTTCTTAGGTAGGGCCAAAATTGGAGCTCTTTTATAGCAGCTAGAATTAATGGATAAATAGAAACTGAGGCTAAATTTGGTTCTTGATCTTTTGTTTACTTTACACTTTCTGCCACAAATCACACCGGGCAAATGTCGGTGGAATTACACCTTATGTTTCTTTAGGTACAGCTTTTTAGCCAACTAAACTAAAACCTGGTATCTTTTCCATTATGATAGAACTCTTCTAGGCCATTTTGGATCGCTGTGAATTGCTGTCCCTCAAATGAGTTTGCACAAGGCTGTGCAGTGCCAGCTGTCCCATGGGGCTCACCTGGCACAGTAGGCTCTGACAGGCAGGTCACTGCCCCGTGAGTCAGGAGAGTGGGGCTGGAAGTCTGGTCCCACCAAACTCCCAGTTAAGGGCGGAGGGGACTTGCTTAGGACCATACACCTTTCTGATGAGATTTCCCGTGTGAGCCTTAAACCTCAAATCTTTGACACCTTATCTGCAACAATTTACAAAATGGAGAAAAAAAATGGGGATCCAGCTTTTTTATGTGAAGGACCCTGAGGACTATGTAGGGAAGGTTCAATGGAAGAGTGATGTATCACTTGTTTTTCAGCAGGTTTTTTTTTTCCTTTTTACACCTTATGACTGTGTGCATATCTATTTTCATCTGTCCTGATTAAAAACGTTATTTGTGCTACTGGTGAGGACTTGACTTCTACAGTTTGTGTCTTTTATGCCTAATATTATGGCTGTTATCTAAAGAAACGTCACCCTCACCTTTGGGGAGGAAGACTATCTTCATGTGGCTTTTGTTCCTGGGATTTTGAGAAGTTCTTCTGCTGAACAACTCCAGCACTTCTGAAGGTACAGGTATCCTACATACCTACCTTAAAATTAGAGAGAAGGCAGCTCTTTCCCCACTACTCTTCTGCTGCTTAGTTTTGTGGTTTGGCCATAAAAGCCATTTGGATGACAAAAGAATCCATAACTAAGATGGTGATTTATTGCTAGAATGATTATTTTTGTTTTTAATATATAGTGAATGAACACTTTTTATCTGTTTTTACTTCATTTGGCAGAGAGTTTCAGTTTGAGAGTTTCAGTAAGGAGAGCTGCCAAGAATTACAGTAAAATAAAGCCTAAATAATTAATTCTGTCAGCAAATGAGGGTACAAGATCAATAGCTAACAATAGTTTCAAAGTTAGGGGGAAAACAAAGAGAGGGAGGAGGAAAGAAAATCCTTGCTTTAGGTCCTGCCAGGATAGGCAAAATAAGGTCAAGATTAAAGTAAAAGAAGATTTTTTTTTTTTTTTTTTTTTTTTTTTTTTTTTTTTTTTTTTTTGAGATCCATGCTGGCTCTTGATTCTTGTTTTCAGAGACTCTGTCGCAGCAGGTAAGCTCACAGAGTAAATGTACTGTGAAGCCACAGAAAAGTCTGATGTGCTGATGGCTCAACAGTATCAAACTTTCTTTCCTGACAAAGAAAAGCAAACCAGAAGGGCATCGTTCACAAAGCAAAGCCCATTCCTCTGCTGATACCAGCTGGTCCAGGGAAGCTGCATCAGGTAATGGCAGCAAAGTATCTCTCCCATCTTTCTCCTCTCTTCATGGACTCATCCTTCCCTTTCTCAGGCCACTCTCCGGATGGCACAACCTTATTCGTGTTGATGAAAGGAGGCTTGAAACCAAAGGCCCCTCTTCGCCCTTCTTGTTGTCAGTGAGAACTGCACCCACTGATTCTGAATTTTGCAATTTGAATTACACTGACTGACACTAAGAATCAGCATTGCTTTTGAATGGGGAGGGAAATAATACGTATTTAAATCGGTTAGGACCCAAATACATAAGTTTTATTCAGGTATGAACTTTGCTCAGAACCACAACTGTGTCTTCTCTGTACTAACTTTCTTTTGTACTAACGTATAAAAGAAAACAAAGAGAATTTTTCCATTCAGTATGATCAGAAACACCAAAATGCTCAGTTTACAGTCCTATGCTCATTACACTGTCCCTATAAGGCAAGTTCTGGTTTCTTGGGTGGATTAGCAACATTCTGAA
Source organism: Aquila chrysaetos chrysaetos (assembly GCF_900496995.4). Lineage (NCBI taxonomy): Eukaryota > Metazoa > Chordata > Aves > Accipitriformes > Accipitridae > Aquila > Aquila chrysaetos. Next base: position 42,255,682 of record NC_044006.1, on the reverse strand, counting down.
GTTTTAACATATTTATTGTATCTCAGCACTTGTTAAAATGTAACTTTAATTCTGAAGGCCCTGTGACTATTAATTGACCTTGTGTTCTTAGAGAAAATAGTTTTCAGCTCAGTATCATTTCTTTTTCCTCGCCGCTTGCCTTCTCTGTGCAGAAAAGTCTGGGGTTCTCAGATGGGTTTGAAAACAGAAAGTGCAGAGGTGTCAACCAAAGGCTTCCCTTCTGTTTCTCAAATAAAAAATTTAAAAAATAGAAAGAAAAAGGAAAACATTTTCTGACCAAATGTAATTTGAGAGCCGGAGTGACTTTTTCTTCATTTCTTTGTTTTGCTTTTGATAATGACACCATATCCCTATAATATATTCTGCACTGAATTATTGATATGCACTTTCAACCTCAGCCCCCGAGTCCCACTGTTGTTTCTGACTGGGAATAATAAACACACTTCCCTCTTTAACATGCCCCTTGAGAAGCAACTAAATACAAATATTTATCACCACCTTCCTTGCCTGTACGCATCGTCCTAGCCGTGGATGTTGAACCCCAATTTTTTTCCTGTTATCTCTTGCTCCTGTGGGCTGTGCGGAGCCGGGTGAGCTCAGGCTGGGACCTGGGGACCTGTCCTGCTGGTGGGACTGGGGTGGCTCCAGGGCGGTGCAGGGTGGCCCAGATGTTCCTGCTCAGCCTGGGCACGGGGTCTGATGCAGAAGGACACATTGCTTTCAGAGTCTGCAGGTTGGGGAGAAAGGACGTTTCCTCCCATAACTTTTGGGAAATGAGGCCTGTGAGAGCTGGTAAATACACACACCCCTTGGTCACCCCATTTTTACAGTCCTTTTTAGAACTTCTACAGATGCAGCAGGCTCTTGTTTGGCAATTTAATTGCCAGTTTAATCATGCTTTTCTAAACCAGGTTTACAAAAGCTGGTGATTTTAATGTCCCCAATTTAGGATGTCCAGCCTGAACTACATGAGGAAGTCCAAGCAGCACTCCGGAAGCCAGGCAGGGCAATGAAAACTGCTTTTTTTTTTTTTTTTTTTTTTTCCACAGCATTTCATTTTGACTTGCAAAGCCACTTTAAAGACGGCGAGTGCTTCAGACCTTTAGCACACTCAGGGCTCTATTAACTCGTATGGCTGCTGGATGTTGATCTAGACGCAAATCACCTCAAAAATGAAGCCATCTATCTCTAGATCTTCACTCAACAGGAGCAATATTTACTTTTTTTAGCTCTTACTTAATGCACACAGCATTATGTATTGTATGGGTAGCATGAACGGTAGATAAATCTAGGTTCTGGTTTTGACACGCAATGGTATTGCTAATAAAAGAAAAATGTTTCAGACAACTTTTGTATAAATCATGGTTATTTCTGTAGAAGATTAAACAATAGTTTGGTCCCTCAGGATATTCATGAACAGATGAAACATTAACCACTGGGTCTTAAATGTTTTATAAATCTGCAGTACATTCCTGCAACGGAGAAATAAAAACCATGATTTATAAGTCAGCAGTCCATGGAGGGATAGTTACTTTTGCAGAGACAGGGCTGCACACTTGGTAGGGCTGGTACATTTTGCTTATCAAAAACTGGGATGGTCTCAGCTGAGTTGCATTCTTGCAGTGAGTTGCAGCTCACTGTGCACGAGGAGTAATTTGTACAGTAAATACAGGATTTATTTGCTTGTGTGCAATAGCTGCATCTCTGGACTTGCAGGACCCAGGTTGCCAGATAAGTAGCGGATGCAGTGAAAATCCGAAGGCGGCCATTTCTCATAAACTTTTAATGCAGGACTTTTAATGCAAATATAATTTGGGGTATCCTTTGTAATACAGGCTATCTGGCAATCCTAGAATGGGGTCAGGTCACAGCCTGCCTTGAAGAAGTAGCAGAGAATTTCAGCATTGGCCAGGAGAAGGCCAAAAGATCATCTTGGGCCCAAAGGCAGTGTCCTCCCGGCAAGGTGGAGAGCGGGTCTGAGGGAGGTTTAATGCCGCCGCACGTCATGGCACAAGATTTTCATCCTCCCCGCTGACTGCAGGTTCAACCAATTGTGTATTTAAGGGTAGGTGAGAGTATATGGGGTCGATCCCTTTCTAATCTGGGTGATATGGACAATTTAGCCACCTCTGCTTGCCTTGGCTCCTGATTGCTGTGATGTGCTGGTGCCCAAACTGTTAGGACAGGCGTATTAGGTCTCAGCTCCCACGGTTAGCTCCGCATAGGCGTAACTTCGGCTGCAGGCATTATTTCACCTCCCCTTTTCAAAACGGGCACGGGCAAATCCCTTTCACTTGGGGTAGTCCTTCAGCAGAGCGATGGCAAGAAAACCTGTGAGCCTCCAAGGGGACTTCTTTCATATCGTTAGGTATTATGAGCAACGTTGCTATTTACCGCATGCTGTATTGAGTATCACGCACTTCTTTTTAATCCAACAGGTGGGAATACGCTCTGCGGGTGAAACTGGGGCGTATGGGTCAGACCGGGGAGAGGCGGCCAGAAAGCGCGGTTCTTGTTCAGGGGAAACACTGGGGTTTGGGTCGCCTGGTTTTCGGTCCGTACTGGAAGTCGCTTTTGCCAGGGGGGCAGAGGGCGCGTCCAGACGCCGGTGCCCGACACCCGCTGCCCGTAACGGCGGCCGCGAGACCTCTCCTCGCGCCCACCCGCACGGCCGCGCGCCGCCCCCGGGCTGCTCCCCGGCCGGAGGACCGCGGCCAGCAGGGGGCGCTCCGCCACCGCGCAGAGGCCGGCGCGCCCGTCGGTTTTGCGGGTGCTGCCGGCCCGCGGCTCAGCCCTTCGGCGGCGGCGGCTGGGAGGCGACACGCGTGCGTGCGTGTGCGTGGCGGGGGCGTGCGTGGGCGCGCCTGTCCCCCCCACACACGCGTCACGTGTGCCCCTGCGTGCCAGCACCCACCCCACACCCGCGTACGGGTGGGGCCGCGCGCGTGCAGGTGGGGCACCTCCGCGTACCCCGGGGGTACCTCGGCAGAGGGGTCGTTCCCACTCCTTCCCCACGGAGGAACCAAAAGCACGAAGGCCGCTGGTGCCGCCCGGCCCCGCTGGGCACCCCCCCGAGGCAGCGGGGGGGAGAGGGTCGGAGGGCAAACGGTGTTTGTGCGGAAATGGGGCGTGCAAATCAAACACGCGTATCTCAAAACCGATCCCGGCTTGATACAGTAGGCTTTGAGGACGCAACTGAATCGATTTAGAAGGCCGAGGACCCAGCCTTAGGAGCACAGACTATGTGCCTTAATTGCGCAGAGCCTGTTTATTTTAGCTGGCAACGTCAGCTAGAAATCAAGAACTACTTTTCAAAATACCAAGCGGTTGCAATTGTTCAGCTGCGTGTGTTTTCCCCGACGTGCCGTGGTCTTTCTAAGATGCCTCTTTTAGGTTTTGGGAAATCAAGATGCTCACAATCATCACGTGCTGTCACTTACACATCACTGAAGTCCACTCATTTATAAACCGATAGTAATTTATAATTACATCAAGGCCTGGCTGTCCATTTGTGCTCCATGCCCAGTGATATTGATCTGTGTGCTTCTGAGAGTGGGAGTTAAACAACTTTATTCCTGCACTGCTGGCTGATTGATAACAGAAGGCTACAGCTAGCGGGTTTTGTTTCCACAATACAGTATTGTTCAGGAACATAATAATTTAGCGATACTGCGAGGTTAGAGCACTTACAGCTTATTGTCTCACTGGGCAATCATCTCAAGTTTGGCCTGGAATATTCGCGGGCTTTTGTTTTTTCAATAAAGGCGCAAATTAATTTGAAATCCGAATCTTTCCATGGTATGGAGCAAAGCCTGCTCTTGGCTCTGGGCAGGCAACCAGTGCCAGGCAGGCAAAGACTTTATTTCAGATTTACTTCAGTATAAAGCAAAGCCTTGGCCTTGTAAAGAAGCCCTTTAAAATGATGTATGCTTTTTCTGTGTGTGTTGTGCAGCCATCGCAGAGCTAGTCATTGCTTTGGTAACACGACAGCTAAAGTAGCTGTTTTCATATTTCAGGGCTTAGCACTACCAGCAGATGCCAAGGAAGCAATCCAGAAACTCAAAGGACAGCCCAGAGCAGATAAAACACTTTTTGTTTTACCTTTAATCTGAAAAAAAAAAAAAAAAAAAAAAAAAAAAATTCTCATGCTGATAGAGAAATAAACTTTTGTGTGATAGTGTAAGTTCACATAAATAGGTTTTGAGGTTAGCAAGCCAAGGGATCAGCATCTTCAAGCCCTGCGGGCATCGGGAAGGCAGTGCCCTCGAGGTGGTTTGTGTTACGCCTGCTCAGGCCCTTCTGGGCTGGAGAAGAAAAATGAAGGGTAGGAAGGAAAGAAGGAAAAGGCCAGTTGCTCCAAACCTTTAGCTCTGCCACAGAGCTGGTGGAGTTGAGAAATCTGTGCAGTGACCCTGAGAAATGCAAAATAAACAGAAAACATGGCAATTGTTTGTTTTCATGTTGATAAATTCCTCAAGCGAAGGCTGGAAACTTGCTGATGCTGGACATGGTGCCCAAGCACAGCGAGCCAAGAGCTAACCCCGCGTTCCTTGGCATGGGGTTATAGTGAGCACTTTGCTCCTTCTCATCACTGAAAATACTGAATGGCTGTCTGGAGGCGGCGACGGCTGGGTGGCAGTGCTGCCGTCATGCTCACCGCCGCAGCCAGCATCGCTCAGAGCTCCCCGCCTGCCTGCTCGAGAGCCCATCCAGAAGCTTAATAAATCAATAAAGCTCCCACTCCTCACCGCCTGCCAAGGCTGGGGTTTGGCATGCTTCAGACGCAGCACAGCAGGAGTATTTTTATGCAGCCTCACCTCTGTGCAGTCAAACGCTCCCCCCTTGTGTTCGTGAGTTCCGAGCACCTCCCTCACCTCTGGAGCATCGTGGCTGCTGTCAGGCCTCTGTCCCCAGGAAGGAGCCCTGAGAGCAACAGTCCATTCTTTACATGTGGGAAATCATCATCGAGGGGCGTCTCCCGCATTTTCCTTTCCAGAGGAGCCAGAGATCTGGTATTAGCAGGTCAGAGAGGGTTTGTGCCTGGAGAGGGGGACACCATGTTGGCCCCTGGAGACTGGCATTGCTGTCCATCCTAGTTTCGTCACGTGTGGTTCAAAAAAGTAAGGATGGAGCCTAGAAGCATCTGAATGCTCTTTGCTTTTGGAAAAATACAACAAGGGCTCTGCTGGCTGCCTTTGAAGGGCATAACAATCCCCCTCTGTTAAACTCTTGCTTTTACTTCATTCCTTGCAAAAGAAGTTGTGGATGTCCCATCGCTGGAATTGTTCAAGGTCAGGTTGGACAGGTCTTTGACCAACCTGATCTAGTGATAGATGTCCGTGCCCACAGCAGGGGGGGTGGGCTAGGTAATCTTTAAAAGTCCCTTCCGACCTAAACCGTTCTTTGATTCTATGAAAACCGTTTCACAGGGACCCACTGCATTTTCACTGGCTTAAGGTTCCCAGGCACTATTGCCCCTTGGGGCACCGTTCAAGACATTTTGCATAATAAGAAGGAGGACGGCCCTCTAATAGATGATTCCCACCTCCATAGATAGGAAAGTTTCTCTGTCAGGGGCTGGAAGGTAACATTAAACCTAACTCAGTGACCTCCCAGATTTCTTCCTGCTGTGAAAACAATGTCAAGAAAAATCTGTTGATGAACTTTGCTGAATGTATTTCCCAACAACAGAGTCCTGACAGTATCAGGAATGATCAAGGAAGCAATTCTGTTCCTGCATCCATGTCTGCTGGGTCTGTCCAGGTGCTCAATTTTGATTTTTGTTGTGTGGAGGCTGCTGATCTACTAGAAAATACATCAAAACAAGTTAATTCATTTCAGAGAGGTCATTGAGGAGTCTGGTGGTCAAGGAGCAATGGGTCCAGTGCTACGGTGCTGTCGTCTTCATTGGTTTCCATTACCATTTTCTGAAACTACACTGTGAGTGGTGTCTTTTCTCTTGAAAGTAACATTTTTGCTATAGGAAGAGGGCCCACAAGGTGGCTCAGGTGGAAAAGAAATGCAGAGATTTGGTCTCTGGCTAGCACATACAGAACAGTGTGATGGGAAAGTGCTGCTCTGGAACAGTTATTTGAGACTGTTCCAAAAGATCTGTTGATTTGAATTCAGCTGATGATGAAGAGGTGCAGAATACCAAATCATTGCCAATCAGTGCTGAGGGGACCTCATCTCATACCCACTCGAGAGACCAAGGACTGAGACACAGCAGCCTGGACATGCAATGAAAATTTTACCCTTGTGATCCAGATCTAAGGGCTCTGCCCTTCTGACTTGCCCATAACTACCTTCTCCAAAAATTAAATGTACCCAAGTAAGACTGACAAGCAGACATCTTTCAGCATTTTCTTCTGAGTCAGTCAAGGAAGTTTCTCTGGAGCCAAGAGTTGCCTCTCTTGTTTGGCAAATCTTTTCCAAAGCCTGCAAAGTAATTTGTATTATTACAAGATATTTACAAACCGAGAAGTACAGAATCTGTGTGGCTAACAAATGGCTCATGGTAATAATTCATTATCCTGCAGTTTATAATGCCTGATTAGCCATGGGGTATTGTTTTTGCTCTCTGAGTGGATGATGAGACATTTAACAGTTGAATGATGAGTGGAGAACAATATGTAAGCCTACTGATATAAAATCTAGGTAATGCTGGATTTCTAGGCATTCATTTATTTCTCTTTGAATCATTTGCATAGACACACAAAACACAAGCAAAAGAAACCTATCTGTAGCCCACAGTTAAATGCAAGTCAGTCCTAGCAGGTATGTAGCAGTTTCTCCTCATCACAGTCTGAACTATCATCCCAACTAGTTTCTGTCCCAAATGTCAAATTCGGAAAATGACAGCAAAATTAGAAGAAAAATCATTTCTGCATCAACTCCATTGCAGTTTTCAAGGAGTAACAAGTAACCAAAATAATATAAACGATACTAGAGATAGATGGCAGGGTTTGAATTGCCTGACTAGGGCAGATTAGGAGTACAGCGGTTATCTGATTGTTTTGCTTTGTTCTTGCATAAAGAGTTGCCCAAGAGATTGCTATCCTCTTTGCTAAAAAGTGTCCGTTGAAAGGTCACCAGATGGATGCTTTGGTAAAGTGAGACTAGTCCTTATCTAGCAAAGACGGACACTTTTGTTCTCTGACCCATATGGTTCCAACTACAATATGCAAAGCCTTTCAGATGAAGCATCAGGGACCCTCCTGTAACTTCCCTGAGACAAATGTAAATGGTCCAGGCAATAGCCTTTCTGTCTTAAATGCCTTGTTAAGTATCCCAGTAGTCCTATTCAAAAGCATGCAGAAGAGAGTGCTGCCTGTCTTTTTATAGTTACCAGTGACAAATTTCTCCCGAAGAAGTAGAATAGCGATTCTTGCTGACATGGAATAACAGTTTCTCAAATCTACTGAAAGGAGAGTGACAGTACAGAAAGTCCCAAAGTTTAGAGAGTAATTTCCAGTGCTGTATGTTGGAAACAGAAGCCTTTAGGATATCAGTTTTGCTAAAAGGAAACAAGCATCTATGCCTGTTGTGCTTATCCTATTCAGCACTTATCACTGAAAAAGCCAACACCAGAACCAGGCAATTTTTTCACACCTGAAGCGCAGATGGTGGGAAGGATGCCTCGCTGGGATGCATCGTTGCCACAGGTATGTTCTCACACACCCATTCCTGCAGTGAGAATGGTTTCACAGTCAACTGCCTTCATCAGCTTCTCTCAAAACATGAAGAACAGAGGCCGGTCAACGAAAGCTAGCACCCAGGACTGGGATTCCCCCCACTAACAAATGGACTTGCTCAGTGCTTTTAGGGATGCCTCCTTCAAAGTCTCCCGAAGTGCTGGCCTTCAGCTCTCACGTTTGCACCAAGACATTTCTTATCAGTACATGAGGGAAGAGAGGTAAAAGATACAGGGCTTTGATCCCAAAATATTCCCACAGATACACCAAGACCTGAGAACCCAGCATATTTTCATCCTGGTAAGTCTTTAGTATCCCCCTTTGATGACTCCTCCCCTCCTCTTTAAACACTGAGGATGTTATTGAGGGGGTTCAGCAGCCTTTAGTCTGGCAGGAAGCCCGATTAAAGTCTTTTGACACCAAGCCTTCACCACCAAGGGGGGTGGTGGCCGAGGGCCATGAAGCACTTCTGCTGGCCCCAGAACTGCTGCTGCGACACCCTCGGCCCTGCTCCTGCCCCTGCTCCCACGGGGCTCCGCCAGCACCCCAGGAATGCCTCAGACTGTTGCTCTCCATAAGGTTATCCTCCTCCCCAACAGAAAACAAAATTATTCTGCTTCATGCTACCACTCATTACTTTGCATTACTCCTTTGCTTTAGGAGGTCATTACTACCTCTTAATTTTATAACCATGCTGGTTAGCAAATCTAGATGCAAAAACCGGTCACTTACATTATAAAACTGTAGTGTTTTAGGAATTGCTTCAAACCAAAGTCCTATGCCAAATGCATTTAGATAAGATTAACTAGTTTTGCCTAACATTTTCTAGGCAGTATTTCCATAATAGCAACAGTATGAGATACTGAGGATGCTGAGATCTGATGAATGACCGAAGTAAGGGTGACTTAGAAATTACCTTTTCCACGGATGAAAGAAATTAATCAAATTGGACTTATCTCAAAACCCAAGCTCCTATTAGATACATACAAAAGCAAGGCCCTCCATATGAAGACAGTAACTGTCCTCAACAGCCATGGAGCTTACCTGAATTGAATTTTGGGGGGAAAAGACTGTACAGAATATACATCTGTTTTAATTAAAATGATTCAGATTAGGTCCAGGCACTCATGACCTCTGGTGGGAGCTTTCATCTCTGTGAAGACCGAAAACCTAGCTGGCGGAAACCCTCTCCTGAAATTGTTTTTCTCTGCCATAGTGCTACATCTTTATGGTTATATATTTTACCCCAGCCTGGTCCCCAGCCCTGCCACATCCCGATGCTCCCAGCCCTGCAGGCTGGGGAAGGGGACCCGCCATGCCGGGCCACACCAACAAGTGATGTCATTATGGCTGCTCACCTCTCTCTCTGAAGAGATGGGGGGCAGTGACACTCTACCAAAGCCACGTGAAAACTGAATTTCTACAGCTGATCTCAAAAAAGCAGCAGCAGATCGAAAGCCTGGGGGAAAGGAGCACCAGGGAGCTTTTCTCCAAACAAAGACAGTGGCGTGAGTTCGATGCAGGGTGTCCACCGCTATTTTTTGTGCTGGAGCTGTGGAAAGGAACTGGCCTCATCCCTCTGCGGGAGGAAGGTCCCTGCCAGGGAAGGGAAGCCAGTGACACCCCCAAGGAAACCGATAGCAGGTACAGCGATAACTCTCTAGAGCTGAAATTAGCTGTACGCATAAACTTTATGTGCCCCGTCTATGGGGTGGCCAATGGGGCATCCCAGGGAAGCGTACCCCGAGAGGGACACACGCAGTGATAACTCCATCAGATACTGCCCCAGCCTCCGGTAACCTGTGTCCCAGGCTGTCCGTGTCCCCAGCTTGTGGCCAAGCACCCAAAGAGTGGCTGGTCTGCCAGCAGCCAGAGGTCACTGGCCCCTGGGAAGGCTTTCAGACCTGTTAGTGTCTAAAAATACCAAATGTTATACCAAAAGGCAGACATAAAAAGAAAACTATGTTCGATGTAAGATGCTTAATTACAGACACTCATCAGTTACAAATCTTGTGGCAGCTGAGGACCTAACCCTCTGCATGCAGAAGGTGCAGGTTCGGTCTTAAAATATTTACAAATTTTCCAGGCCATGATTAAAAGCTGTAAGTGCCACACCTGAGGCATAAACAAATTGAATCATATGTCACATCTCCTGAAATTTAACCATCATTCCCAGTTAACTGATCACTGACTGAAGTCTCAGGATATTCTGGGCATATTTTCTCCACATTTTACAGAATTATGCATTTTTTACTTTTTTCGCATCATTTTAGAGTGGCTTTTCATGTTTTCATGCAAGCATTGTTCAGACAGTCTGCAGATTTAAGACACCTTTTTTGCTCAGAAAGATGTGCTCTGAGCTCTTCAGTGAGTGCCAGGCAGTTTGGCCTGATGGGCACGTTCCCAGGACACATGAGGAAAGGGTTAATACAGAGCCATTTGCCAACCTGGAACACAGGAAATGATGGATCAGTGTCCTAAATCAGCATGCATGATAGCAATCACATAAACAATGTATGAGTGGGATGATGGATTATACCATTTACAGTATGTGAAAGCTTGCTTAATTTCTTTTCTTCCCCAAAACTGAGGGTTAGCAGTAAAATGGACATAAGTTAAAGCATTGCATTAGCTTTTCTCAAGGAGAGTATTAAAATCTTGAATACAAAGTGTTGTAGGTAGTACAGACACCAGTAAGTGTTTTTCAGCTAAGAAATTGTAAGGAAAAGAAAGGAGCATAGTTAGTTAATGTTTCTTCTGGGAAATTCTTCCTTTTTGTTAAATATCACCATTTATTAATCATATCTAGGCAATTCCTAGCTTAACGGTACAATTCAAAGTAGATTATTTGAAACTTAATTTGGAATTCACTCAAATTCAGTTCTCTTATACCATAGAAAAGTCTTCAGTCTTTGAAGGGCTGATCTTTAGATTAAATGCTTTCCTCTCTGGAGGAAAACCACTAGCTTACATCTGTGAGAATGCAGTTAAAGTACTGGCACTGCAAAAGGATTTCTCAGATATTTTTTTTTTCCATATTTCTAGAGTTTCCTTGGAAAATATGCTGTCTGACCTCCTGAGGGAGCAAAGCATCTTCTCCACAAATTACGTTGGAGAACTTGGAAGGAAAGCAGCCATTTGCTTCCGCGTTGTGCTCTGTGGGTTGCTAATTTGAGTTTCTGTAAAATGGAACCAGCTTCAAGTGCCTCAAAGGATTCCTATCAAGTGCTGACATTTCCAGATAAGGAGAACATTAGTTCCTACATTGTCTTTCTCTGCAGCTTCAGCAGGCTGGTTCCTAGCCCTCTTGCTTTACAATACTGCTGCATATTTACTCTAGCTTTTGTTTTTAATGGCAAGTGGCTAGAATTACTGGGAAGATTTCTACACTGTAGGGAAGAACATGGTTTTTCATGAGATGGAAGCAGCCCAGCAGAAGAAATGAAAAAGTGTAATTTTCATAGGTCTCGAGGGGAGGAATAGCAAGTGTTATGAGGGTAATTTAATGGGGCAAAGTCCCCACAGGTATTTGAAAGCCTCAAGAGGCTATTGAAAGAAGGAAATTAATTCAAGAATGTCTTGCCCGTCAGGTTATTGATATCAGGAGTGGGTTTTCCTAAGGGTTGCTTCGTAGGAGGGAGAAGTCTGGTGTCCACAGCTATGTGAAGTGGGCACGGCTGAGTGGTTGGCATCCAGTACCCTTGTTTGCTGCTGGATCCTGATGAATATCATGGCCTTAAAAGCTACTTCAGTACTGAAGGTCAGGTCTGGTCCTCGTCCCACTGATGCTCCTGCCCCACTGATGCTCCTGCCTAACTGCACCTGGGCACTGTTCCTGCCTGGTCCATATGCCCCAGCTCCCTGGCCTGCGGGACAAGTGGGGATGCACAGAAATAGCGCGAAAACCACAAGTTTAATGTTTTTCATTATGGCTTGCTGAAGGACCTCAAACAGCTTCTGCAAGTGCTGGTGGATGGAGTCAGCGTAAGGGCTGACAAAGGCCATTCTGGCCTCACATTGTTCTTCCCCGAGAGGCTCTGCTGGGGCCATTCAGAGAGAGAAACGGGCCCAGAGTCCTGCAGCACTTCACCGTCAGTAAGGAAGTCACGCCTGCAATTAAGTTCCCTTGCTGCGACAAAAAAAGCAGTCCCAAAGCACCCTATCAAGTGCCTTCTCTCAATTAACTTGAGAAGAAGTGACATTTCATCACTTTAGTAATGAGCTTAATAACATCTGATGTTCACTTAATACTGTTATTGGTGGCTGACCATGAAATAAAGCCAGGTTGATAGGGATTAGTGGCTTTAATGCCAAGGATAACTGGTTTGGAAGATGGTCACTTCAATTTTTCACTGAGTTCATTATTATTGCTATTATCTGTACTGCTGGTGTTATTTCTATAGCAGCATTAGGAAGGCTTCATTACTTACCACTATACACGTACATGCCAAAAAAGTGACCATTGCCACGGGCAGTTTGTGACCTGCAGGGGAACACACAGTACTGGCCTGCTGGGATTGCTGCTGCAGGACTACGGTATTGCCTGTGAGTCCTCTAGAGTTGTTGTCATTTGCCAGCAGGGACTGGATTTTTCTCTGTTCAACAGATACCCAGCAATGAAAGAACTGAAAAATGAATGACACAAGAAGTTACAGAGCAGATTAATAGAATTAACAGTAATGACTATCCAGTCCTGGGAATCGTCTTCAGAGGTTTGAGCTTCAGCTGACCTCCTTTTTTCAAACAGTTTATTCTGTTCATCAGTCTTTATTATTATTTTAAGGCAAAACCCTCCCCAAAGTAGGATTCCGTTATTACATATATTTGGAGCTTTTGAGGATGAAACATTTATCTCATTTTCTGGTTCAGTTTTGAAAATACACTGGCCACAGTTTGCTGTTGTTCCTCCCCTGCTCTTGTTAGGATGACAGTCAGCTCCGAACGGGATGCTGCGCATTGGCAGCACTAGGGCAGAATTAGTTTTCGAAGGTGCACAGTGTTTGGACTTGTGAGCAAGGGCCTTGATACGGTAACATCGTTCACCCACTTCTGGTTTGAGCTGCCTCAGAAGCAAAAGCGATTCGAAAGGCGGTTTGCTTCTGCACTGGGATCAGTTTTGTCGACTGTTTGGCATTGCACATGAACACTGGTTTTCCAGGGTCGGCCTTCATACCTCATACAAAACCAACCGTCAAGCTGCCACGGCGTCATTTATTGCAGAGTATTGCTGTGCAACCTTCACTAATGAACAGAAGCAGCCGGATTTCTCCCAGCACCAAGGAAGGAAATTTTTCTCTATGTCCGATGTCTTTCACTTCTCCTGCTCTTAGTTATAAATATTCTAGTGCATGAGCTCAGATGAATAATGCTCATACTACAAATAACTAAAGCTGAGGAGCTCTGTATTTAAAGGTGAAGAATCGTTTATTTTGGAATAGAAAGTGGTTTTTTTTTCTTTTTTTGTTTAGCAGCTTTCAAAAGTGAACGAAGCCTTCTATGAAAGAATTGAAATGATAGGGTTGTGGTTTTATTTTTAAACCTAGAAACTCAGGTACAGATTTCTATCCAGCTTAGGTTTTAAGACAATTTTCAATAATTAAAAAAAAAAAAAAAAAAAAAAAAGGAGGGGGGCAAGGAGCCATGTAACTATGAACATGAATATATATCATGTCAGCAAAACCTTTCTAATTGATTATTCTGTTTTCAAGCGGCCTTATCTATGCTGGTTCTTTTTGTCTTCTGGGCAACTCTGCCATTAAGAAACTTCTATGATTGCACAGTTCAAATCTACACAGGGAATCCGAGATTTTATTGTTCCTCTTTTGTGAGGCTGCGGTTAGTAATGACTTAAGTAATGCTTCATAATCCATTTGTAGTCTAGTATCTCCTTGAGGAAGACAGACAAGTTTGAGTCTTCTCTTTACAAAATAACTCATCAATACATCTCTTCTTGGCAGAGCTGTACTGATTTAAACCTAAGAATAAGGAATTAAACAAACACAGGGATGACTGCTTTTGAGTAACTGAAGACTTGCAATACATTGCAGATATCTTTTCGTTTTGAAAGTGCCGAAGTGAAAATAGAAGCTGGATTTTGGTTTTGTTCTCCCATAAAATAATTCTGAGAAGCAATGCTAAGAGAATTATGAGATGAACCAGGGATAAACATCTCTGGCATATCGAGGGATTTATTCATTAGGGACAGTATGACAGAGAAACCCACAAACTGATAGGATTATGGGTGCAGATCTTGCCCATGGCCATGCTCAGGATTGCCTTATTACTGCAACTATTCAGCAGAAAGCCTTTCCAACCTGCCTTTTAAATTTGCCCCTGCCAAACCGCTGCAGGCCAAAACCAGTCATTTTGCATTTGGCTGCTACCTGTTACCATTCCTTTCTTTTCCAGCTAGTAAGCACCTTAACCCCTGTGGTGCCTGCTCTATTTTTTTCTTTGATGTTCACATTAAAATGGGTCACGTCTGAAACTTCTGCATTGTTGAATGGGGACCATGACTGTTGAAAAGCAAAAACCTTTAACAACTTTAAACAGGCTACAACATTAATAGCTGCACCTTTGCTTGCAATGTTTAACAAGACGCACATCACTAGTTTTGCAGTTCCTTGTGCAAATTCAAATGCCTTCAAAGATGCCTTTTTCCTAGGCATAGACATTGCCCAGTCACCAGCTCCAAAAACCAATAGCTAGCTCCTGTAGGCACGTTGCACATCAGTGCTTCAGCGAAGTGAGAGGAGCAGTACCTTTAAAAGGGAGGCCCACTGCAGGAATAGGTCTGGCACTCCAGTAAAGAGGAGGAATAAAAACATCAAACAAGTTCTATCAAGAGAAGGCTGGATTATGTTAATTATGAGCCTACATAAACGTTTAAGATTATGCATGACTGTCAACACACAATGGACTGTCCATGTCGTCAGCGGAAGGCTTGGACGCAGATCAAGCATAGAAACTCGCTTGCGTTTTCAGCTTGTGCAATAACTTATTTGTTCATTTTAAGTCAATACAAACCATCTCCGGCCTTCCTTAGGTTTGTCGGTCCCTAAATGACCTTCCTCACTCTTTGAGTACTCCTCTATAATACTGTGGTGATCGTCATTGTAATGGCTTTGAAAGAAATCCCAACAAGTCCAAAGACTCCTCCACTTGAAGTGCCGTGGGCAAGAAATGTGTTACCAATGCATCCTATCACTGGCAGCCTTATTTGTCTCCTGAAAGACCTGCTCCAGAGCTGCAGCCCAGCTCACCGTCTACACCGTGCCCTCCCTGCAAAAAAGGTAGGTTTTGCTGTCTGAGAGGGAACAGGTAGGCATGTAATTTAGGTCCAGATCTTGCTCCACCGCACTTGTGTTAAACGCTCTAGAGAGTACATTTGCAACACTAAATCTCTCTTTGTTTATATTCAACCTGCTTATCACGTATGTGTCAATTTAAGTAGTATTTCCCAGTTCATTTGGGTGAGCATGAAGAATGAGTTACACTAGGCTTCAGATAATGTTGGTTCATGAGTAGGCATGAAACTTTTCGCACCTATGAATTAAAGCCAAAGCTGCTTTTCTGTTTGAATATATCAGCACTTTGTTCCTGTTACCACCTAAACCACCGGGCTCCAATTTTGACAGTTTTCTCACAAAGAACTGCCCAGCACCTTTGGCTGGGATGCGTATTGTGCTTTCCACCATCACCTGCCTTAATCGTGTCTTTGTTAACAAATGCCTTCAGCTCCTCACACTCTTTATTAACAGCTGAATCCCACAAATACTTGGCATCTTCACAGTCTTGCTTGGCAATTGATGATTCAAACAGCCACGTCAGACACAAACTTCCTCACATACTCCTCTGTTCATGGAGGCTTTGCACCGCCTCCCTGCATGCCAGATCCCCAACCATCACACCTCCTCCCTGCCTCCACACCACCCTGGCTTCTCACCCACTTGTTTTGCTTGAACAAAAACCCTAATACCCTTTACTTTTTACCTAGCAGTTATTTCCAAAGCTGCTCAGAGCCTCTACTCATCTCCTGTTGTCCCCCAGTTCTATCATTTCGGATACTCATGCAACAGTGTTATTAGCCCCTTAACCTGACAAAAGCTACTAGACTGGGCCACACAGACATACAGATACTCTCTCCAAAACCAGTTATGTTGCATGCATCACAGCCTAACTGTATCTCCCAAAGTCTGGTACTCCAAGCGCTGGAAAATGTTTAGCTGCATGCCTTTTTCCACAGCACTTCCTTTATGTGTCTGTTCTTATATATTTAACTTTTACTCCCTATTTGTTGAAAATGTTTCATAATTTAAAAAAAGACTCCAGTAACTAAATGGCAAATCCACTCTTTTGGGTTTCCCCACTTCTGCAGTGGTTCACAGTACTAAACTTACTTACTTCCCAACTACTTTAATCTTTCTAAGCAGTGCAAGTCATGAAGTTTCCCTATGCTTGTGAAAACATCCCTCAATTCTTCCTCAGGTATTTTTGTCCCTTTTCCTCGAGGGAATACACTGTCCTGGACCAGATGGATCTTTTGCTGCAAGTGCTCATTGCTCACAAGGAATTCCCCAAGCTGGCAGCACTGCCATCCTCTGCCCAGTGTTACACACAGTTATCCCTCCTCCCCTGCATGCAACCACTCCATTGTGACATGTGGTATAATCAAATCTTACTTAAAAAAGCATATGTATTAAGTGTCTGCAGCGAATCAGTTTTTGTCTATGCAAAGTCTATGTTCAAAAGATCCTTTCTGTATACCCAGGCACTTGAAAAAACTTCATAAACATCAAAATCTAAAGCCATACTTTTCACATACATATATAAACGTGTGTTTATGTGCATATATTTAGATAATTATATAACATTTAACATTTCCCCCCCCCCAAAAAAAAGTTTCTGAAGCAGAATAAATAGCATCAATTCGCCAAAGTATGATCCAACAGCAACTCCTCTCACAAATGCTTTTTATTCTTAGTGCAGGGAAATAATTTCAGTCTGGAGACTACAAAATCCATCTGAAGTCCAAAGTATTTGATTAGGTTTCTTTTCACATTTGATAACTTTGAATGTGACTAAGTGACATTTTGTTGAAAGCTTTACATAGCTTGCAATACCCCTACTGCTTATTGTCCTACACACTAGAACAGTGACTGACACCAGCATGTTTGCCTTCACACATCAGAAGTGAACTTAATGTGGTTATATAAAGCTTAGCATTTTAACATTACCCTAAAAATAAGCTGCTGATTTAACATTTAAGCAAAACATGTCAAAGCATCGATACCAAGATCAATATGGGTCTGCAATACAAGCTTTCCATGCTTTCACTAGCCTTCATGCTGCAGCTGACTGTACACAGCAAGTGGTCCATATAATGCTGAAGAGTATCTCAGCAACAAATGCTACAAGCCTAGGCTCTGAGCTACATTGCCCATGCCCTTGCTTCATTTACATGCACCCAGTAAGGTTTGCCTTTATGTCTTCCCATTTGTTTGCTTGATCCCAATTACAACTAAATTTCACACCAAAATTTAAACAATATGGTTCAGACAAGTGAACCATATTGAACAACAATGTAATCCAGAACTGGATGCTTAACCTTAAGCCAAGAACACACAATTTGAATAATGAAATCTTTTAAAGACAGGATTAAATTTTCATTGTATTTTTATTCTTGATGCTTAATCAAACCCACATCGAAAACATTGTGCTTAATGAAACTACAAAATTAGTATTTCAACAGACCAGCCTATACATAAAGCCACAACTGAGCCCAAGTTGAACAGGTTATTTTAAAATATTTTTGAAAAAGCCTTTTATGAAAGAAGTAGCCTCCTGCAGGCTTGAGCCAGCTTTCTCTTCTCTTTCAGGAGTGATCCATGGTGAGGGCAGCTCTCCTTGACCACCGAGCTTTGTCTCCATGTGCTATTCCCTGCTTTCCAGTTCTGCTCAGATTTGGCTGGCTGAGAACACATCAGGTTGGAAATCAAAGTTGCCATCATCCATATATTTCCTCAAAGAGTCACTTAAGATGCTGCTGTCTGAAATTTTCACCTTGGAGGACTTGTGAGCCTTCCCTCCTTCTTTAGGACTTTATTGGTATTGACTGTTTACTGTGCAAGGGTTAAGCACAGCTCCCCTTTCTTGGCAGTGCTCTGCAGCATCTCCTCTCTATCTCTGAAGTATATAGTTAATTATAGTTTGTTTGCCAACAACTATTTGAGTACTGTGTGTCCTCATTGGTTTAGCTTAGTTAGCCATATTTGAAATAATGGATTTATATGGTATGATAAAAGCCCAAATAATCCAGAACTTGAAGTCCACTTTTATTTTCAAATTAATGCACGGCATAAATTAAAAGGCCACATTGCATAGCTATAGTATTTTATGAACATTATGTTTCAGGTGCTTATGAAAGTGTCTCAAGAGGCACAGGCTCCTTTCACACAGTGTAATTATACATAAGGCTCTGGAATTGGTTTGGTCAATGTACAGTCTGGCAGTTTAAGTTTAACATCTCAGAAAGTGCTTACCAAATCGCGATCACATGGACATCAAAGTTCACAGCAGAACCTAAATTTTGCTCTTCTGGCAACTTGCATGACCTCTTCCACCCACCACCCTCTGCCTTTTCTGCTCCCCCTTTCTGCTTCTCTCCCCAGCTCTATCTATGTCTCCTTCTTCCTCCTGGTCCCTCAAGCCACACCTGCAGAAGAGTGCAGTATGTTACACAGCAGCAAAGCAAACACTCTCCAGCATGTTTGCTCTTCAAGGCAAGGACTGTAAGAGTTTAACTTTAACAACTAGCATGAAATGCACCTTTTCTCCAAGGCTTGCTCTACACTATCAGTTTCTTGCCTTAATGGCTACGTGGGGAATATAGCAACTCACCTCCCGGAAGACTAAACATGACTGACCTTGGAAAGGAGTCAGCGCAGCCAAGCAGATATTCCTTACCATTATTTGGAGTCTTCATGCCTGCCGGATGCTACTTGGCAAGAAGAAAACACCGACAGCTCATTTCACCTTCAACTACGGCAAATCCTCACCTCATCAACACTTCTGCCCTGGTAAGGTCCTTCCCTCCTATAGGGAAGTGTGATTTGCCATGCCCTGCCACGACTCCCCACCTCAGCACAGCTGATTTCCCCTGGAGAAGGGGCAAGAGGGCAAGGAGCAAGTCTCACCTGCACTGGTGTGGTTTGGCTAAGAACTGCAATCACACTAGGAATATTTTGACAGTCTATGCACTGGTTAAGTCTTAGGCAAAAGAAATCTATGAGCTTCAGTTGCTTCCTCTTTCAGGCCCAGCCATGACTGAAGAGCAAAACCCACTACTTGTAAGAGATTGCCAGTCACCCAGGAAAGTGAGAATTCCTCTGCATTAAACACAGATTTAACCCTGTACTTTACTACTTATGAAGGTCAAAGCAAGAACATACCTCTTCCAATGGGATTCAACTTTTGTTTTATACACTCAAGCCTCAGCTCAAGCTAATTAACACGAGTCAAAGCTGATCACTGTGCTTTACATTACATTTATTCAGAGTAATATTGATCTTCTGTAACCCTTCTCCCCCTCTGCTTTATAAATGAAAGGATTATTCATGTAACAATAAGCATCAATGGAAGAACCTGGGATGGGGAGAAGACAGCAGGAAAGGTAAAATCGTTTTCTGGGTATAAAGTTAGGAAAAGAATCACACAGAATCATTGAGGTTGGAAGGGATCTCCAGAGGTCATCTGGTCCAACCCCCCTGCTCAAGCAGGGCCACCTAGAGCCAGTTGCCCATCCAGATGCTTTTTTTAATATCTCCAAGGATGGAGAGTCCACAACCTCCCTGGGTAACCTGAACCAGTACTTGGGTCACTCTCGGAGTACGTGTTTCCTGATGTTCAGACAGAGCCTCCTATGTTTCAGTTCATGAACGAAGAAACTGAAGGAGAGCTGACTGCTGCCTCTACATACATTTCCCTAAACTAAGACCATCCTTTCCCTGCCTCTTCCGAGGAAGCAGCACCTGAGGGAACTGTTATAGGCAGTGACAATTTTGGGACATACTAATGTGAGCTGGGGCTCAGTACGGCAAAAGCGATAGCCCTCGCTGAGACTGAGCTTACTGCCTATGTATGAATTTAGACACCTCTGAAGTCACTCAGCTGCCAAAAATGCAGAGTATTAAACACCTTTGGCTTGCCTAAATAGGACTACTCACGCAACTTAAATACGCTGTTGCTCATAGTTTTGAGTCTCTTGTACCGTTAATGATGTTCCCACAACTAGTGCTCCCGCAAGTTACTACAAAACACATTTAAGGATTTTACTGCACAAGGAGATCAACATTCAGTATTGAGACTTACTTGTATTAAAAGCAGCAATGCATCCTCTTACTACAGCTGAAAAACATTCACAGGAGCTCTGCAAGAGACCAAGTGTTGGTGCAAGAATGTAGTTTCCAAAACTCAAGCAGTGAGAACCATCAGACAGGGTAAAAACTGCCATTACACAAAAAGGCAGTATTGCCTCACAGCCTAACTGAACTCAAAACAAAGAGGCAATCATTCATCAATAGTCTAATGCTGTTTTTTTCATAGAGCTCAGGACTTTGTACGCTCATTTCAGAAAGCTTATAATTCAGCAAGTAATTGCTGTTGTGTTGGCTGTACGAAGCCAAGTTTCAGTTCCCTTGTTCTGCAGTTAATTAGGATGAGGTTTCAGTGTAACACCTCTAATATCTTAAATATAGGTTCAACTGCGCCGAGCTATTTCCAATAGCATTAGCACCAGTATTCTAAAAACCAAAACCTGGTCATAGCAAAGCTTATTGCTAGAACACAGTAAGCACAACTGACACATGGCTGAGTTCCTAGCCCGTCTGTTACACAAAGCAAGAAACTAGCCTTATTTCAATGGCATTTGCCAAGCTTTTGTAACTTCCTCTTCCCTCCCAGAATAAAATAGAAAATAAACTTGGGATTGCTTAGCAGTTCCAGTTTCCACTCACTTAGCTCAATGCCCTGTTTCTACCAGGATGAGGTTCACTTCCTCCAGCTCCAACTACAAGGCAAATCCTTCACCACGCTGTGCCATTGACCTACCTCAACTGCTGCAATTCTACTTCCCATTCTGCAGCTGACAGGCAGACACGGCCTTGTGTTGGTAACTTCAGTATCCTGCAAAATATTTCTATCCTCTAAATCTTGGCACAGCAGGGAAGACCATTGCTACCACCAAAAGCCCAACAAAACAGACTCCAAAACCCACTGCTCTGGATGGGCTTTCAGGGCACTTCAGACTACATGGATTCTGAGAAGTTTCTTGAACATAGCTGCCCAGGCAGCAGATAAATATAAATATCCCAGTGTTTTTTGGAGTCAGCTCATGACTTCCAATACTTTATTTGTATTTCATTGGACTCTATGGTCTATTTATAAATTGTTTATCATACAGTTGCTAGAAGTCAGCAAGTCTCCTTCTGTTTCTAGTAAAACAGTACAAGCTAGTTCTATGAAAACACACAGGAAAAACTCGTTTTCGTCTTTGGACAGCATTTTTAGATTACAGGTACAAGAATTAGATTTTTGCTTAAAACTTCACCAGCTCAAAATCACATCTCTGGAAGCTAAAGTAAGCACATTCCTCAACTCTATCAGGTCCAGTGGCATCCTGAGACTAACCAGCTACAGGCTGTGCAGCTTGCCTTTACTCTCTATTCCCTGTGCTCTTCATTATTCTCCCATCACAAAGCAAACTGAAGTGGCTGCCATTTAACATGCACACTGCCTCATTGTCACTCCCAGCAGTGCAAGGCATAACTTAATCTTAGGAGTGTATGGAGATCCTGACCTGGAAAAGACAAACACGCATGCAGTAACAGCTTTTATGCTTCTAAAATGCCTCTTTTCAAATTCTGAAGTCAAACTTCAGCACCTATGTACAGAGTTCAGGCATGTACGTACAGCTGGATCAATACACACAGGGAGTCTGGGCCACAGTCAGATGCATTCAGCCTCAACCTTCAAGTACTTGACAGCAAACTCCTTTCCTGTTCTCCAGCTTGCAGAACAATAAATAGGTGGGTATCATTTCCTTTGCCTCTGCCCCTTCAAATAACAGACCAGTACCATTTTGGAAATTCATGTAATTTACTCAGCACGCTCATTTGCCACTCTTTCAATGAGGAAAGGACCGTAATTGGAATAGACACTCTGAAGTGTCAAAAAGCACCAATAAAATAAAGCAGTTTAGAGTACATCTCCAGTGATGTAATGCCTAACAGAGAAGCAGAAGATGCCAGGAAGTCACTGGAAAATAAGCTGTATCAATGCAGTTATACAGCTTGGCATTCGGACTTTATTTTAAACAGCATCACCAGTTCTTTTTCTGTTTTCAATTCCTGCATCATCTTAATCAAGCACTACTCTTAAAAGGTTAGTCAAAACTCTTCAACTCCCATTCAAGGCGCCAAGCACCGCTACACACCTCAAGCTTGCTTTCAGAAGACTTACACTGCAACAAAGTGAGAAAGTTCAAATGCCAGGGAACTATCAGATCACATACATATCAGTGCACGAATAAAGAACAAAATCGAAAGCACTGAGCTCTTTTCTAGGCCCACCTGAAGGCCACATGATTTCCTGTATCAAAGCAGACGTGTCACCAAAAGGTCACTATTCAAGTATTACTTGTAGGACAGGAGGTACAACATGCTGCAGACATGTGGCAATGAAAAGTGAGGGCTACCAGGATGCCAAGCGTTACTCACCTTGCCTTCACAGCTGGCCAGCTTGACCACCGGGGAACTAAAGGAGGCTGAAAATTGGCTCCAGCTGAAACACATTGAGAGAAAGTGGAGGAACTCTTCATTCCCAACACAGCTGGACTCAGGTTTGCTATCTGCCATCACATCCAGGCCAGCACAAGAGACTTCAGGATCCCACCCCCCTATTCTGGGCTGAATTTATACTGACATAAGCTATGATCTAAACATGTTATGCTCACCCCGAAAGAGTAAGCATATGCTCCAGTCTGTGGGTTTCCAGAACTGTAATAATCTATATGGAGTTTTAACCACCAAATATGAGTATCTAAGAAGCCTTTATAAGATCTACTGCCCCCCCCCCACCCCCTCCCACTCCACAAAAGGCTATTTAGTACAAAAATTGGAAACTGCAATTTGCACTACATATCCTGCTAGGCAGGAACCACCCCTAAATTAAATACAGTGGGACTTTAGCCCTGACAGTACAAGGTGTTTCCCTGTAACTCCACTGATTAAACAGTTGCAGACACCAGACTTCCAAGTCCTTTTTAGCAGACATCACACTGCACAACATAAAGCAGCAGGCAATTGGCCAAAAATGGTTAGCAAAAAGGATTCCTTAAACCTCCAGCATCCAAATATAGCCCTAGCTGGTCACATGGGCTGCCATACAGTAAGTGCTCCTCACTTTACCTACCCTTTGATTAAACCGTTTGAGCTAAAAAGCATGTACTTAGAATAGCATTTCAGTTTCCAGCCCAATTCCATGAACTGTATAATCTTGCTGTACCTTCCACTTTCAGATTGGCAGAAAGGAAAAGTTGATTTAGGTTTCTAGTGAGTCCAAAGGGGATCATTAACTACAAAAAGCTAACAGAATAGGAGACCTCTAACACATACATGTATACACACACACACATATTTATGTGTATACACATAAAAGCAGTGTATCTGCCATACAACGCAGCTGCTGTGAAAGACTTACTTGCTAACAAACTCTACAGCGCATACCAATTTTAAATTTTAAATAAATCGCCATACCTTACTCCACCTGACCTTTAACAGTTCCTGGTTTTCATGTTACTCTCATTATGATGAAAGCCGATCAGCTGATTATGTCCACCTCACAAGAACCTGACAGATTAGTTTACACATCATGAAACTCTGCAAAATTTCTGAAGAGAGCCGGGCCGGCTATTGTACTGTTGCCAGACTCCAACTTAAACTGAAACAAGAAGTTGAGTTCGGCCCTTCCCTTCTCAGCCCTCAAAGCCATTGTCCATGTTGAGTATGGTGCATGCGTCAAATAAGGTTACATTATAAAACCTTGCAACTGCACTAATAAATACAGGTGTCACGTATCCTTCCAGAGCCTCCCTCCCGCACCAGTGAGGATGAAGCCTTGCAGTACTGGCTTACAACATACCTTGTCATTTTTGAAGATGCAGAGGCTTGAATCTAAGCCACAGCTACCACTCAACAGAAGTTGGGGGTTTGGGGTTCCTAAAGAGGAAAACAGCTCAATGCCACAAGGCGAGGCCTAAACACTGAATTAGCACACTTACTGCATTGCGTTACCATAGGGCTCTATAGCACCGGTTTTTGCTAAGAGCACAAAGTCTTTTATCCAGCTCCAGTCCCCAGTTAAGCTACTATTCTCTTAGGCACTTAAAACAAAGCACAATTAGGAGCAGCGTCGAGCACATTCACATACCCACCACCGATTCAGTTGCACTGAGCACCGGTTAGTTTCACATTTATGCCGACAGCCAGGCTGGCCTGACTGCACCGAAATAACCCTCGGGTACCCAGATGTCGCGCTATTTTTACCCTGGAAAAGAAGAAAGAAAAAAAAAAAAACCAAACCAAAACCAAAACCCAAAAAACCAACAACCCAACGAAACTTCAAAGCGGGAGGCCACGACAGCAAAGACTTTATTCCGAGGCTGCAGCGCAGGTTTCGGTGCCCGGCGGGGCCCGGGCTCGCCGTCCCGGCGGGGCAGCCCGCAGTGACGTGTCCACCTGAGGCTCCCGGGGCCGCCGCCGCCGCCGGAGACAAAGTTCTGTAGTGCACTGACTGCTATCGTACCCAGAGTCGGAGTGTCACAGAACTTTGCTTCCGGAGGCTCCAATCCTCCTCCGGTACCGGCACCGGGGCCGCCTGCCAGCCCAAGTTTCCCTACCTGGGAAGGGAAGGCGCACACGGTTAGAGGTGGGGAAGGGAGCCCCCTCCTTCTCCTCCTCCTCCCCCGCGGCTCGGCGGAAGACCGGCTGGCCGGGGAAGGGGTGGAAGGAGACGAAGACGGTTTTTTAAATAAACCCCCCCCCGCCCCCAAACCAGCTCCCGCAGCTAACGGGCCGCCCCGCGCAAGTCGCGGCCGAGCGTCTGCCGGGAGCGCTGCCGATGCAAACCGGCGGCAGCTGCCGGCTCCCGCTGACAGCCCCGTCGCCGCGGCCCTGAGGCGGCCCCGGCCCCGCCTGGCATCCCCCCGCCGCCCCGCAGCCCCTCGCGGAAGGCGCCCGAGCGGCCGCCCCCCCCCCCGCCCCGCCGAGCCCTTCCCCTCGGCCCCCGCCGCCGAGCGCAACAGGTCCGCCCCGGGTCGCCCGCAGCCCCCGGCGCCCCCCGCGGCGGCGGCGGCCTCGTCTCGTCTGGCCGCGTCCCGTCGGGCGGCGGCGGCCGGTTGCGCCCGCCCCGCCGCGCCGCGCGCCGCGCCGCTCCATCTTGACTTTTGCCGACGTGGAAATTTTGGGTTCGGGGACGAGCCGCGCTCTTATTGGCCGGCGGCGGGCGGGGTCGGAGGTCACGGCTGCTGTCGCCGCTCCGCGCCAAGCCGCCTGGCAGGCGGCCCCGCCCCGCCGCCCGCCACGCCCACCCGCCCCCCAAGGGGCGGGGCCGCGCCGCGCCGCGGGGCCCCGGTGGCCGTTGGCGGCGGCCGTTGGCGGCGGCGGGGGGAGGGGGGCGCTGAGGGGGCAGAGCGGCCGGGGCGGGCGCGGGGGAGGGGGCGGCGGCGCCCCGGCGGCTCCTCGCCCCCCACCCGCGTCGCCTCGCCTCGGCCTCAGGCAGCCGCCGCCCGCCGCGCCGCCGAGGGGAGGGAGGGAGGGAGGTGCCCGCGGGCCCGCTGGGGGTGTGGACGCGGCGCCGGTTCTCGGTGCGCCTCGCCGCCTGCGGCTCCGCGGCGGCCCGCAGCCTCGGGCGGGGAGGGCGAAGCTGCGCTGCCGCGGCGGCGGAGGCGCGTAGGCCGGGTCCTGCCCTCGCCCGGAGGTGCTGAGCCCCGTCCTCGGCGACACCTGCGAGCCCGCGGCGGCGGGCGGGCGGGCGGGCTGCTGGCACGCCGCCCGGAGCTGCGGGGAGGGAGCCCTGCCTGCTGGGGTACGCTGCTCCGAAAACCCCTTCAGGGGACCCGGTTTGTCCCCGAGACAACGGCCTGGGTCGGGGCGGGTGTCCGCAGGAGAAAATCTCGGGTGGGTTTCTGGTTGCCACGTCGAATTTGAAGGACTCTGGGAAGAATGGGACGGCTTTTACTGAAAAGTGCGTTCCCGCACCCTGTGGGAAAAGCTGAGGGGGACCTGTTGTGTGAGGCAGGGGTTCTCTGCTCTCCTCTGGAGAAGGTGTCGAGACTTTGCTCGCTCTGTGTGGATCTCAGAGTATGCTGTAGTGCAAAATGGGCTAAATAAAGATTTGAAAATAGTAATTCCAGCAGTTGTTTTTCTCTCTTGCACGGAATTAAAGCCATTAAACCTATCTCGCTGATCGGCTTGTTCACTAGGCTCAGAGCAACCTGCTAACGCAGTGAACAGTTTGAAAGACTGATCTAGGATTAAGTTTGGGGTCACGTAGGCCGCAGCTGCGAAGGTAAGGCACCGAGTCGTCCCCCAGGAACCCCTTGCCTGCGCCAGCTGTACCCACGCCTGCGGGCGTTCCTCACGGGAGGAGGCGTGCAGGCCCGGTCCTGCCGTGACATCGCCGTGTGGCGCAGGGCAACTCCAGCGCATGCACGTACATGGCCCTCGGCGTTGCAGGGTCACAGCGATACCCGTTAATCCGAACCTGTGGCTGTCGTTTCGGTACCTGAAAGGGAAATAAACTGAAAAATGCTTTGAAATATTTTCTCTTTTTTTAGTTTTTTTTATTTAAACCGTCTGACTTAAAAATGTAGTGTTTGGGGAAGGAGAACCTCAGAAGAATCTCTTACCTCTGAATACTTAAATTTTGTCTCCTTCAGCTCCTTTGTCTGCAGAACCAGAAATGGCAAGTCTCTCCTGAGCCTTTCCGTTCCGTTTATGAAGCGTGTTCCTCCCTCCTTGTCTGCACCTTCACCGTGCAGTTCAGTCTTCAGCCCCGTTCCGTTCTGCTGCAGTTGTCCATGTGTAGTGTTATTTCCCATCTTCTCGTTCCCCCTCTATCCCTGCTCCCTCAGCACAGGCCACGGAGTTGGCCTCAGCTATGCCGTTGCCACTCGTCTGCGTGTACGGGAATATTGATTTTACAGTGTGTATGCTCTGAAAAAAAAATCAATATTTCAGTAGATTGAGCAGAGCGTGCGGCAGTGTAATGGAGCCCAGCCTGCTAATGTAACATGCAGGGGTCCTCATTCGGAGATTGAGGTCAGTCAGAAAATGGAAATGTGTTTTCTTATTTTATTGTCTGTTTCAGATTTAATGTAGGTGTTTATGTTCTAGTGTTTAACTTGCAGCAGGGCACACAGTTGCTTTAAAGTCGTATCCAACAGAATGTCACATATTGCAGGCGACATACACAAAAAAGCATGCCTCAGGCATACAATCCATTTATTAGAGCTTAATAAAGCCCCTCTTCCCTTTACCCGTCAAATGTCTATCAAACAACAGTTGTGAGGAAAAATTAGTAATTTTTGTTTCTGCAAATAAAAAATAGTTTTCCGTTGTTTGGTGCAAACTTGGGTTCTGATTATGTAATGAAACATGCAGTGCTTTAATGAACTCCGATACAGTGCCATGTATCGATAAGTATCATAAAACGAGTATAAGTGAAAAGAATGAGGGAGGAGAAATAACGAATGTATGACAGAAAACCAGAGTAAAAACTCCCATTGATTTTAATGGACCTGGGATTTCAGCCAGAATGTTCTCCATGATACATTATCCGCTTTTTAAACCGTTGCATCATGCCTTAAAATTTAACAAAAGTGCCTCTTGAAATGACATGTGAAACCACTGCATTCTCAGGCTCAGAGTCAAGATTAGCGTAAGCTAGCTATTGTTTCACAGCTCTGGAGAGGCATGATACGGCTTTATCTTTACTTAATAATTTTATCTTCTGGTTTTGTCGGAGGCTATTTCTCATCTACCAGAAACTCTCACTGCAGCAGTGAGTACAGATCTATACAATGGGCAGAGGAGTGAGTATTATGTTTGTGAATGTTATGATGTTTTGCACTGAATAATGTGCATTTAGAGATGCTACGGGGGCCCTCATGTTCAGTAAAAAGGCAAAGGTATTTATTCTTCCACCATTCGCACTAAGAGTTGGAGACTTTGATTTCACAGTGGTGGCTGGGGAGGCATGCAGGACTCAAGCGGTAATGTCTTTCAGTTGCAACTCAGGTTTAGATCATGACTCATGTCGAAGGCTTCCAAATGTAAAATACTGCTACCTACAGATGCATACTAAACTGGGGTTTCTCAAAAGTTGGTTGATTTTCTTCAGTCACTGACTGCTGACTTCTAGTATGCTTATATGTTTCACTGTTTTGAAGAAGTATTTGTTGCTCTCAAGCATGGAGGGTTTTTTTTCCTTATAGAAAACTGTTCATTTTAACATTTTTTAAAAGTTCATTAAGAAATCAAATGCAAAAGGAATGGTAGTAATACTTAGTATCACCAGTTGCTGGGAACCTATGCACTTACCACTCCTAAAAGCGTACCTCAAGACATGCAATATGTCCTAATGTATTTTAGGTATAGTTTGAAAAATAGCAGTGTAATAACATAGAATGTAAAATATATTAAAAATACTAAATAATATGATATGAATATACTAAAAATATTAAATAATATGATATAATTTTATTTAATTCTAGAATGTTTTTCCCAGTATGAGTATGATAAACTGCAATAAAAGTATTGCTCCAATTTAAATTATAAGGTAAAACTCATAGCTGAAGATTAAATAATAATAATTAGGGTTGCATTTTACTTTAAGAATCCGTCTGCTTTGGCAGCATGCTTCCAACTAAGAAGATTCAGGAAGGTGGTTTCTGCACAAGACAAAGCAAAAGCACATGATACAGAGGACCAAGCTGTGACTTTTTTGTGAAGTGAGGAAGAACAATATTTCACAGAATGTTAGCCTTAACTTAAAAGAAGGGGGAGTTTTATGATAGAATTTGCTTTTATGAACAGAAGACTCTTTTTCCAAGGTTCCTCCTCTGCCAGCTCTATGAAATAGTAAATTTTTTGGAGGGGGGGGTGTCCATTTTGAAACAATGAGTACATTTTAAGAATTAGTATTTTAAACTAATTTGAAACTGGAGTTGCACAGGATGGAAAATTAATTATCTCATTAGTGGGAGAACTTTTATGGTGTTCATACAATAAGTAAAAACTCAGTCATAAACATCAATCAATATTATAGAACATTTTAAAACAAATGTAAACAATTTATGTTATGACAATTTGTAGCATTACTTATTGATAAAAGAAAAATGATACGTATAAACTCAGTGGCATATCATTCTAATTCTTAGTTGGTTATTATCTGAGATTGCTCTTGATTAAATGTGATTTGTGTTATATCTGTGTAATTCTGTACTTCGTTACTATAATAAATGTGCATTAAAACTGCATTATAATGTCCTAATTGTGAAATTGCCATTGAGTAAATTAAGGTTATGAGCACTCTAATGCAGTATTTTACCAAAATGTTATATTTTCTAGTGCTTAAATTTCCTTGCATCTTAGAATCATAAAATTATTTGCTAAAGTTAATAAATAATGATAGATAGTCTAAGCAAGTCAGTCGTAAGTCAGAGAGAAGAATCCAGGTTTCCTGACTTTTCACTGTCTCTCTGAAAAGTAGACAAAGTCGATACCTCTTTCGGTAATTTTAGAGATAAGTGATTGATATAAATATAATTTTGGTAGAATCTGAACATCACAAAATAAGATCAAGTGTCAAATTAAAACTTCAAGATACAAGGACATCATGTAATGAACTTTCATTCAAGTCCAGTGGAAATCTTTCTTGACTTTAATAAAACTTTATCAATTTGTAATGTGCTGGCATCAAGTGTATTAATAGCTCCATTAGTTAAGTAACTAATGCAAGTTTGCTCATAGCACCTCATAGTTTAGAAGTTTGCAGAAACAACCCCTAGATGTCTCCTAAAAGCCCACAAAGATTCAGCAGGATTCCCTATGAGTTATAGATCCCAAATGGAGTGACTCTGTTATCTGCATTTTTAGGAAGATACAAACGGATCTGCAGGGTGATCACTGCTGGGTTAATGTAAGAGTATCTGCAAAGCATTAGTATTTTGGAAAACAATAGGAATTTCAAAATTTGCTTTTGTTGTGCATTAAAGTGAAATTAGGACCTTCCTGAAAAAATGCTGAAACGGGCGTAAAAGACAGAATCCAGTGTGAATACTCCCTTTTACTTTGTCTGTAGCTGTTCGGCTTTGCGTAGCTGGCCCAGAAACAGGCTAACATGCTGAATCAATGGGATTTGAACCTCTCTTGCCTATATCCCCCAGGGAACGCCTGAACACTGAGCAGCCATCTATTTTGAGGAAAAGAAAGGAAAGTTTGTCTTTCACTTTTTTTTTCCAGAAATTCACTTCTGAATCTCAGAAGCCTTCTTACTGGAACAAATACTTTCCCACAAAAAGGCTCCGTTTCAGCAAGTCAGCGTTTTCGGATGCAAACAAATATATTGTGGGAAAATTCCCACCAAGCTTTACTTTGGAGTCCTTCAGAAAAAAATCATGCAAGGGAGAATTATTGGAATGGCATTTACAAAGGGATACACATACGATCCTCTACAGAGTGCAAATAAAGTGGCATGGCGTTATCTAGGACAAAGACTTGAAGGAATTTAACCTTTCATTTTTAAGGCAGTAGAAACCTCTGATACAAAAAACATCAGCCAGAAATAAATAAACAACCAAATTCTGTACCATCCGCCACAAGCCATGTTTTAATCAGTTTATAATTAATGGGGATTGTGCTGAAGCTCATCGGCAGACTCTGCAGGACCGGGACTGCGATGTAGCAACCAAGAGGTTATTGATGTAACAGGCCCAACTTTCTTGAACGATGTGTCCTAGAAATGGAAACCAAGGGTCATATTGCTCAAGTTGGTGAACAGCTACTTACGTAAGTAGTCTCACTGAATTCAAACCTGTCCTAAAAAGGCACTTAACAATCTTCTGACTGCAACAATGTGAAAAGGCGGCAAATAACTAGAATAAGAACCATTCAGGCTGTAGTCAAATGCTTCTTGCAGAAATGGCTGGGGCATTCATGAAGTTACGGGCTTCTTCTATCTGCCCTGCTTTGGTAGTTCAGACTAACCCAGTTGCGTTCACAGTGATGGAGAGAAGCACTTGCATAGACCAGTCCTGTAGTGAAAGCTGTAAAGTCTTACACCATCGCTGCCATTTCTCCAGTGGGTATCTGTCTGTGGCCTCAGTATTTGGTTGCAGCTTTTTCTGAAGCCTAGCAAATCACAGTTGGTGACCTTCAAGGCTGAGGGAAAGAATTCTTGTGGCAAAACTTAATGAATAAATGTCAGTAATGCAACTGGTGACTGCAGACTAACTGACAGTGCAAAGAATATTAAAGAAAGTCACCTCCTCCTCCCTGCACACGCATTTTCTCTGGCCCTTTTTAATAAAGAGGCAAAAGTGGTGTCATTTGCAGATACTAGTCTTGTAGGGAAGTTTGGTAAGCATTTGGGAAAAGAAAACTCTTCTTACATACTGAATAACCAAAGAAGATAGAGGGTGGTGGAAAAAACATGTGTGACAGTTTTTCTTATCCTCCTCCAAACTGTTTGCCTGGCAAATCGCTTCTTTTTTCTTTTTTTTTTTTTTCTTAATTTTTAGGGTCTTATATGCAGCTCACCCCTCAAGGCACAAGCACAAATATTAATTGAAACTTACTTGCTAAGTATCCAAACCAATAAAATCCTTGGTAGTTAACTACTATTTACAAATATTTTACAAAATAATATTTGACTTAGAAATATCCAGTGAACACTTGATAAAAATCAGAACATCTCTACCACATTGATTTAATTTCTACTATCTACTTCAAAGCATGAATTTGGAGAAGATACGGTTATTCAAGGAAAAGGAACTGAATCTCTAGCAGAAAAGCCCTTTCCTCAGTCTCCACAAACACGTACCTCACAAATTATCAAACAATCCTATGACACAGGGGCATGTGATTAGGAAAGACCTGCTCTAATGGAAAGGCTTTAGTTAGCTTGGGGGTGGGAGAGATGCTACACTTCCCGCTGAATCCCAGAGCTGTGGGCTTTTCTGGGTCATTCCAGTTCTAGCTCCCTCGGAGACTGCCGCTGTGCCAAACACTCGGCAGCTTCAGTATTCATCCAGGATGCAGCCTGGCTACTCCAGAAGGTACCTAGCTCCATGTTCATATTTAAAACATCAGCTTCTGTCTCAGAGGTAACAGGCTGGGTATGATGACTCGGAATCCCACTGAAATAAGCATCATACAACCAGCCTTCAAAGGCCATCTGTACCTGCTCCAGAACACTGTGGCTTTTCCTAACAGTCTTGAAAGAGGAAGTGCACTCATCGCACCTCCTGGGAATTTCTAAAGAATACAGTTCAAAAGTTTCCGCTTCCACTATTTCCTTATTCTAAAGAAGAGAAAGTATCTTTGTCCTGTCCAAATCTTGAAGAGATGAAACGAAGTTTGGCACCTTAGGTTCAGAACATTAACAATCACTTAGACTTTCACCTCTGCCCGGGTCTGATTTATGGCTTTCATCTTGCAGGACACATAATTCAAATCACCATCTGCTGGGTCCACAGGAAGAATCTTCAGGCCAAACCATTACGGCAACCCATTACTCCTCTGGCTTTCTACACCACCAGGAAACATCAGTGAATGCCAAACTTTTGCAACTGCAAACAAAGGGAAATGGGTATTCATATCTACCATTATTTTCATAATTGGTTGAACAGGGAAAAAACAGTCTTACCAGGAAATCCTCACAAGTCTGAACTACATCTATCAGCCTTGTTTGCTTGCCAGTTCTTC
The DNA here is from genome assembly GCF_900496995.4 of Aquila chrysaetos chrysaetos. Lineage (NCBI taxonomy): Eukaryota > Metazoa > Chordata > Aves > Accipitriformes > Accipitridae > Aquila > Aquila chrysaetos. The sequence continues at coordinate 42,222,945 of NC_044006.1, read as the reverse complement.
TGATGAACCACAGGAAATATATTACAACTCCAGCACAGATTGTTGAGAGGAGATGAGACAGGCTCATTAGCCCTTTAACCTACAGGCAGTAGGCATACACACAAAACGTTCAGCCTTTGGATGGGGTAGCGCAGATGCAACCAAATGGGCTTGCCTGGTGCAACTGGAGTAAGTATTTGAGTTTATGTTGATCATATAACCCTGGCTGTGGTTCCTTATCAATGCGCGCGTGACCTCAATAGAGCAGGCTGTTAGATCCCAAGCTCACGTGCATGAGAAACCTGGACAGCGCAGGTTCCCCTGCATACAACTTCCCACAGAGCTGTATTTCTTCTGTGCTGGAGGGTAAGTAACTCTTTAGTAAAAACACTAATTGATGCAGTGATTAGTTATTAATAGAGTCACTTGGAAGAGTGATGGAATTGCTGCACAGGACTTCCTAGACAGAGTAAGCCACAATTAGAGTATGTCTTTTTTTGAGAAATATATTATTTTGTCAAAGCTAGCTGTACAACACACCATGAAATGTATTTAAATAAATAATCTGAATAACGGAATGGTATATTTAAAATGAAATACATTACAAATTAAATGAGGTATATTCCACGGGTCTGAAGTTTTCTGTTTCCTCCAGCTAAATTCCCTATCATTTAATGGAGAATTTCACTAGATTTATTAGTTTGTTGTCTATAAAACTTCTGGCAAATTTATATATGCCCTATTCAGCTGTTTTCAAATACAGGAGTTACAAGCTGTCTGACTAAAGGATTTTTTATTTTTTTTCTCATCGAAATGAGAAAGGACAGAAAGGAAGATTTCTGTCAACTTCATTAAGAGAAGGAGGAAAACTTTACAAAAGTTTCCTTTTGAAATTGATTGCCTGGAGTCCTGTACTGTAAGAAAAATGTTGCTCTCTAGATCCCACCATGGCACTCTGCTAATTTTATAAGTTTAGGAATAGCCTGTCAAAATTCTGAAACACGTGGGGGTCCTAATCATGAGCAGCTTGTTCCAGCTAGAATCATATTTCCTATGTTGCAGAACAGCAGTGGGAAATGTGCTTCATTTGCACCTCACAGAAATGCGGTGTGCTTTTCCTCCCCGATTTCTCAGCTGAATGCAACGGGACACTTCCTCTGGCCCTTAGCAACAGCCCTTAGCAAGGGCCGTCAGAGAAGAGCAAGGAGCAAAGCCAGGACTAGCAAAGAGCTATTGATTCGTGAATGAAAGAGAACATTTTCTGAAATAAAAAAATCAGCTAGTCACAATAGCTCTAGGACAAGTCTAACTTTTGTGACTGGACGTAAAAAGGACAGGCAACTTAAATTGACATTGATCTTGCTGGCATTCCAAGTGTAATATTTTCATTATGATAAAATGTTCTTTAACAGTCTCTCCGGTGAATTGGGCACAAACATGCTTTTCTTCTACATTGGTCCTGCCTATCTTCCTGTTCCACCTATTTTTATACTATTAAAAAAAAATATTTGTTTAGGCAATGCAAACAAAATCCCCCCTTCCATGTGTTTAAGTTCCCTTGCCGTTTATGCTATAAGGTAGTACAAGACCAATGAGACAGCTGAGAATTTTGTTTCAAATCAATTCTTTTGTCTCCTTGTCAGTCTCCACTTAGAAAAGCAATCATAAAATTTGCCCAAGATGTTAGTAAGCATGTAGGACCTGGGTACAAGTTCTACAGCACCCCTTCCCAACAAACACACAGGCAGAGGAGCATACATACAGAAAATACAAACACACTTATGTAGGTGGACAGACAAGCGTGTTTTGTCCACAGAAATATTTTTGTGTATGCTAATATAGAATAATCAACACAAAGTTGCATACATATATATATATATATGCGCATAACTTCTTCACACATTTTTAAACTTTGGTCCCCAAAAGCTGACAGGTGAAAAGATGCAACTACAAATAACCCCTATGGATTCTCATCTTGCATAAATTTCCATGGTTTTCTTTGCCCATCTTCATCGGGCAATAATATGTCTCATTAACATTTTTCATAACAGGAAAATAGTTTGTGTGCCTTTCAACACTGCTCCAACAATAAATAGTAGTATTACATGACAAAATGTATTGCTAGCAGATATATGATGATTACTTGTTATTCTAAAGCATCAGCAGTGCATTCATGGGCAGCACAAAAGACAGAGTCTGTGATTGAAGTCTTGTAGTGTCTCTGTGAAGATTTATGTGATTTTTTTCTGCAGCTTATGATGTGGCAGAATGACCAGTTTATGATGTGGGTGGAACTTTGTTCAACACATGAAAATGCCTCCGCTCTCCAGATTATGTTCTCCTGTGGTAGGCAGTAATGCTTTCTGCCCTCCATATGGCCACCATGTGCCAGCAGACACCAAATTGGTATGTGGGTTAAATGTAAAATAACCACAAGAGCTCCTGAGCCAATAATTACAAAGCTCCTTTTGATATGGTTAGTGTATCATTATCTGTACTGTGCAATAATAAAACAGAGTTCATGTTGTCCCTATTTTCTCCTTCAGTAGCTGGGGAGCTTAGTGCAAAACCACCACATAGAATTGATGTCCATGAAATGCTTTTAGGAACTGTCATAGCAGCAGCAAAAAGCACACGAGGTTTTCAGTTCTAATTAGATATTAGCTTGACTAAAATGCTGGAGGGGTCAAAAAAAGGCTCATTCTGCGCATTACACTAAAGGCATGTACCCTGCACCCTGCTCTGAGTTGCCCAGTCTCTGGGGTAGATCAGCTGGTTCGGAGAGCTTCTCGGGCATTTAAGAAGTTCCTCTGTCCATCTAAAACTGAAATTATCAATTTTTAGCACTCAGTACTTGTGTGTACAAGGAAAACACTGCTCTGTAAACAGTGCTAGTTTCCCCACTTCTATTCAGGTGCAGTTCAAGGCTTGGATGTGAGGTATTTTATGATTTTGGCCTTACCACAAGTATCTCAAAAACTAGTCCCTGTGCTTGTACCCACCAGCTGAGATAAGCAGGGATTCAGAAGCTAATGGTTTCTGGATATGCCTAGCTAAAGGCTTAGGACACGTTGTTCTTAGTAAAGGGCTCATGACTATTGCTTTGCTTTGGTGCACTAGATTCCAAGATTTTTGCAAGGGTTTTTTATAGACTTGAGATTTTTGAGAAGGTGAATTTAGGGGGAGGGATTTGTTGAACAGGGAGTGCTTACACTGGCTTTTCTCTTACACTTGGTAAATTTGGATTATTACTGGTCATAGTTCGTAATGGTATTTTGTGCGTGATTATGAGTGACCTGCTGTGTGAAATGAAAACAAATAGGAATTCTCACTCATTTGTCTTCTGAACATGTAGTTCAGAACATTCTAGCTGTCTGGTCCAGGATGGGCTTCCTACTCAACTCCTTGCAATATCTTTAAAGCAATAGATGAGCATAAATCTGTCTTTATCTGAAAATGCACAAACATTCCCAATAATCAGGAATAGAGAAGTTGGTACACAAACAAAATCCAGTCACAAATTGACTCACACAAACCACAAATAGGATTTTCAGTTTTGTCGCGTATTTGTCATTTGTAACAACTGACAGTGTTTCTAATGATCTTTATCATCTTCCTCCTTATAGTGTGTGAATTATATTATTATGTTATTAATTATAGTGTATTAATTATTAATTATGCTGAATTAAATAATAAAGAAAAGTATGTCTAGGGTATACAAAGGAAAGCTATGTGTATATATAAATGTGTACGGGGCAGGGCTCTAAGGGATCTGTTGTTAATGCTCTGTAATGGATCATAATTTTTTCAGTGCTTTTGGTGTTAGTCTCTGATCGAGGGAAGTGAAAGACATCTCAGTGGCAGCTTCTCCAGCTGTGATTTCCCACCTAGGCTGCACATTGCCTGCTCTGTAAAACCAACAACGTGACACTTCATTGAGAACCATGTCACACGTCAGGAGAGGCTGCAGCTCCTTCTCACATTTTGTATAAGCAACTCCAGCTCGGCTTTAATCTTTATTAAGACTGTCAGGGAACACTTAGGCAAAAAAAAAATCTTTCTCATTTACATTAGTAATTTGCATTTAATTACAATTGTATTTGTAACTAAAATGCTAGCCATATTATTTCTATCCTTTTTTTTCCCCCTGATCTGTTATAAATTAGTCATTGGTTTCCTGACCCAGACAGCTCCCACGGGTATCAAACACCCTCTAAGTACTAGATTTTTGCACTGGCTCTCTGATTTGGCTGACAGACATGCAAAATCACACGCAGGCAAACTGCTCCAAACCAGGTTGGCAGAGACTGAAAGCTGTTACTATCTGGAGTCTGTCCAGAGATAGATGGGAATTACAGTAATTTGGAGTCTCAGTCAAGTTCCTGGCTGACCAGTATCTACATCACAAAGCCACCACTATACCCTTTGCTTGGCAGTAATTAGTACTTTGTTAACAATCTCCATAGGGAAATGGTTAGCAAGAAGCACAAGAAAGACCAGAGAGAGTAATAGGGCAAACAGCTGCATATCCAAAATAGCTACATGCAAATATCAGTAATATGTTGAATAAACAGGAAAACTCAATGTCTTCATATGCGCAAAACCATGACATAATAGGTGCCATGAAGTCCTGATGGAACAAATCAGGGACCTGGAATAAGGACACAGATAGAGCTTTTCCACAATACACAGGACAAGGCATTTAGACATGTATGCTTGCCTTCCACTTCAGGGAGAGCTAAGAAGCTGGCTTCTTGACTGCCTTTGGGTGGAAATGAGGAAAGAAAAGAACAAGATGAATGTCTTGTTTGAGGTCTTTTGGAGAAAACTAAATAATGAGAAAGAAGAAATACATGAGGCTCTTTTTGCTTGAGTAACTCATAGAAATGTTCAAGAGTTGGCCTCGCCCCTACAAGGCACATCAAATAGCATAATATCTATGGAAGAGCAATAGAGGAGGTCACAGGCAGTTGTCAGGGTCTTGGAATATACTGAGGGCAGTTTTTTTCTCAGAAGGTGGGAGGGTGAGGAGGACACAGGAGGATATTTGGGGACACAGCTAAACTGGATTTGATTCAGCTGATAATGAGGGGTTTCTTGAGAAGGTGGAAGGTAGTCTGGCTGAAAGCAAGTATGAAATGACAGACCACTATTTTAAGAAAAGCCTCACTATTAAGGATGAACTACAAAAGAACAGGTTTCTACAAATTTGTAAGCTGGGGTGGAGGCCTCTTGAGAAGGTAATTGAAAGGATAAAAGAGTAGGGGACCACTGGCAGATACTGCAAAAATACATATTAAAGATTCTACAATAAGCAGTACAGGTACAAAGGAAAGAGAAAGCACAATTGTAGATTGATGTGGTACTCTAAGGCATTCTTTAGGCACCTGGAAATCAAAGCCTCATAGAAATCCTGGAAAACCAGGACACCTCTCTATGACTGACTATATAATATGGAAGGATAAAGCAAAATGTTTGGGCACACAAGGAGTTACAAATAGCAGGAAGCATAAAAGGCAACCAGAAAATGTTACCAGAACATAAGATGACAAAAGAAGTACAGCTATATAACAGAGAGAGCGAATAACAGACAGCACAAAAGAGGCCAAAATATTAAATCCCTTTGTTGTTTCAGTCTTCACTGAAGAAGTTAGTTATGACCAATACCTAATAAAATTAGTTTAAACAAAAGAATAAGGGCGCAGGCCAGAGCAGAGAGGGAACAGTTAGAAATGCTTATCTAAATTAGTGCTATTCAAGGCCTGACCACATTCACCCCGAAGTACTGAAGGAACTAGTCACAGCAATGTCTGAGCCATTAGCAGTTGCCTGGGAGTATGTACAGGGTGGACCTGAGGGACAAGAGGGGAATAATTATAATATAATGAATAAATATAATACCTGTCTGTTAAAAGGGGAAAATGAATTATAGGACAGTCAGCCCACCCTTGACACCCAGAAAGAGACTCCAACAACTCAGTGTACAATATACTTACAAGCACTTGGAGGATAAGAAGGTGTTAAAAAGTAAAACCAAATCACACCATTTCAGATTGATTTCCTTCTTTCCCCAGATAACTCACATTCATAGCATTCAATAGGCCATATCTTTATTTTAGCAAGGGTTCTGGCATGACCCTTTGTGACATTCTTATGAACAAGCTGGAGACTAACTGAAAATGTTATCTGGTTAAGCACAAGGAAAATTGCTATCTAAAAGCTTACACACAAAAAAATTGCAGACACTCCATTATGTGACACACACAGTTGTTATTTTAAATGGGATCTCATTGGAAGGTCTTGTATATCTAGTTTCTGCTTGATATGGATGATATGGGCGGTGGAACAGAGAATACACCTACAAAATTTGCAGGTGACAGTAAGGAATACGGAGGGGACAGCTTCCAGGTGCTTCAGAAACCAGGATCTGAATTCAAAACAGTCTTCACTCCAAATGAAACAAATGAGATGGAGTTCAGTAAAAACATATCTAAAGCATTACACTTGGGAAGGGGAAATCAAATGAACATTTACACTATAGGAAATACATGCAATATTTTCAGGAGTACTGAAGAAAAGAAAGAAACTTGAAGTTATGATAGATTTAAAACTCAATGAATTAATAACACGATGCTGTTACAAAAAATGCAAGTCTTACTTTGGAAATGTATCCAGAGCTAGACCATGTGTAAGAAGTGGGAGTTAGGAAGTTTCAGCAGAAGTCCTGTTTCCAGCTCCAGGCATACTTAAAAAGATAGGCAAATTAGAGACAATCCGGAAGGAATCAACAAAAGTGATAAGAACATGTGAAGAAAGGTGGTAGAGACTGACCTGCCTGCTTTTAGAGGGGAGTGACAAGGGGCATGACAGCAGGCTTCCAGTGCATAAGCTTGTCACAAAGGTGATGGTGGTCCATTGGGAGTTGGTAGGACAAAAAGAAATGAGTTTCACTGGCAGCAAAGCAGATTCGGATCTGATAGTGAGGACAAAATCCTAGCTATGAAGCCACTTGAGAAAACTTGTTAATAAAGGCTGTGGAGTCCTCCCTCCCTGGAAAAGGATTGTATTTTGAACATGTATAGCAGTGAAAAGTCTACAATAAAACAATCTAATGTAAACCAAATTTTCTTTTGGAGCCAGGCATCCCAGCCTGTCTTCCCCTGACAAATGGAAGGGTTACTGGTAGCCTGCTTCACATGTTTACGCAGCACTATAATTATCATTACCCACAGACTCATTGGGTTCTGATTTGTCCTCCACTGAATGATTGGTATCCTAGTAACACTTTCTTTGATTTTTTTTTTTATATCGGTTATTTTTATCTTTGCATCATTTGTCAAACTGCACACAGTTAGCAAAGTCTGAGCACCTTTCATGCTGTATGTCCTACCATGAGAGATAGCCTTTGTTATGCTCTTCAGGAGCTCTTGGATCATACAACTTGTTATGCCAGTTCAGAGCAGTCACTTCACCCAGCTTTCCTTCTCTGGCAGCAGCTATTGCCTTCACAGTATCCTCTTAATGAACGAAGAAAACAGAGAACAAGAAAGGTTGCTTCAAATCAGTTTTGCTCCCTCTCAACATCAATTTTGCTCCCTCTCCCTCTACTCAATACAGTTTGGCCAGACCAAAAAATATAGGTCTTAATTAGAAAATTATCACTAGACAAAGAACATGGTGATTTCTTCCCACACACACATCCACTGTGATATAGCAAAAGCCACCATTTCCAGGGTCCATGACTCCCTAAACCCACCTTTGTCTTCAGGAAAGAGAAGCACTAATCCTGCAGTGTCCCTAAATCCCCTCTTAATACCACTTTGTAGCAGTTTTTATATTAAGAATTTGCTGCCTGGAGCTTTGGCTTGGGAGGTTGTCTCCAGGACTGTCACGTGTCTTTCCTTGATAGAGGCCAGTGATTATACCAGCTACCATTATCACTTCCTTGTGGTGATTGTTACCTTCTCTATTAATAGTCTGCATTGGAGTTAAGGTCATCTGAAATCTCTCCCTGGCTGAAGGGGAAGGTGGTTACAGGAGCGCAGGAATTCCTGGAATGTGAGGTGACGGCCAAGATATACCAGATGAGACAGTGTGCAAGATGAGTGGAACCGCTCAAGCTCTTAGCTTTGCTGCGTTTTCCAGCTCCTACCTTCCTTTTTGGGTGGTCAGGGTTTTTTCCCCCAAAGCCACCCTGCCACCCCATCGTCCCATTTTTGTCTGAGTCATAACATTACTGCATGGCTAAGGAAATCAAACAGTGAGGTCTGCAGGCTGGACCTTGAGCGCAAGCATCTTGGAAAAGGAGTGGAATGGCTCTCTTGTCACCAGTAGCTGACTATGGACCCTCGCCCTTGCCTGCAGTTTCTGCTTGTCTTCATGTTCTTTAAGTAGGCTATACTCTATCATTTCCTAGGAAAGGACTTATTGCTTCAACACCAGATCTGCTTCCACGTTCCTCGTCCCAAGCATGACTAGATAAATTCAGGATCTTCACTGGCTGCCGTGAGTGAAAAGACTAGTACATACAGCCATCCTTGTCCTTTCTTGAGGTCCCTCACCAACATTAGCTGGAGAGAAAGCCTGCTTACAGCCTGGGCTCTCTGTGGTGGCACTGTTAAACCTTCCTGAGCTCAGCTGGTCTACCTCAATGGCTTACATCTGATTTTGATTAGTACAGAATCTCCAGAATTAAATTCTGCCCATACCCTGGCTAGAGGCTCATGACTCCTTGAAACTCATGTGACTGAGAGCTGCTGTTAGATAAAGTATGTCAGATGGGTATGCCGAGGAGCCACCGATGAGGAGAACACATCATTAAAAGCACACGGTTCCTAGGTTATAGATAGAGCTAGTTTCTGCCTATGGAAGTTCCTTAAATATACTTTTCTTATAGATGGTTTGAAGAGATGTTTAGGCCCAACACTACTAATACCTGGGTAAGTTACAACCTATTGTATGACTGTCTAACCACAAACATGGTTGCCCAAAATATCTAGACAATTCCTTTTTTCTGTGGATAACATCAAAACAGAGGAATCAAAATTTGATGTAAAAGACACTCACAAGTTTCAGTCATGAATACTGCCAGATTTCAGACATCTCATATTTGTTGCTTGACACTGTATCTCGAGTGAGACACTGAAAGTAGACTGCCCAGACTTTTTCAGGAGTCATTTCTGCTGTGCTGTCTCTGAAGTTTTCTACCATTTCATATGGCAGCATGTTAGCAGAGATTGAGCATTGGCACTTACATCACCTCTACTTTAAATGTATTCTTTTTTAATACAGGACCAAATAAGTATGAGTGCAAGAAAGACATCAAGAAAAAACTTGAAATAAATGGAAGCTATCCAGATAGATGGCAAAGAGCAAGCAAATGGTGGGGAAAAAAATAATCCTACCCTGCCCACATCAAGTCTTAGAAACTGAATTTCTGTTTGCCACTTCAGCATAACTTCTAAGTAGCTATATCATCATCCGCGTCATCATTATTCATTTCTCTGCAACACAACCATGGTGAATGATGGCAGCACCAGAAGAAAGATGCCATTAAAGTAGGTAGTCTCACTGTGCACTTATTTAGCTATTGTACACAGAAGATAAGATAGTCCCTGCTCAAAAAGCTGCATTTCTGCTTTGCAGAAGTTAACAAAAGAATGCGAAATCACAAAAGGGATTGTATTCTCAAAACTTCAGAGCAGACTCCTAAAACTAGGACAGTGCTGTGAACTGGGTTACCTGTTAATGCACTCCACAGCTGGGATCATGCACGTGGTGCTTGGAAACATCCCGTCTCAGACCTGATACATCCCAGTGCAGCTGCCATTATGCCCCCATCCACAATTACTTTGCTGAATGAGATGAGGAAGTTAAAGAAAACAAAGCAAAACAGAAGCTATAAAATTAACTTTATAGAGTCCCTGAGAACCCCCTACCTCTACTGTGGTCAAAAAAACCCAGATAACCTTGTCCTCTGCTTAGAAAATGAAAAACAAAGTGGGAGAGTGGTGATAGTGCTGTTGTGCAGGAAAATGGCTTGTTCTTATAAATGTGCTGCACCAGGTTATTATGCTTAGTTAATTTATCTTATACTTTGCTGTAGGTAAGACATTTGCTTATTTCTTTTTTGTTTTGTTGTGTTTATTTTTTCATCGGAAAATAGTCATCTGCTATATCAAATTGTAGAATATGAAAGCCAGATGCCTTACATATTCTTTTGACTGTTGTGTGTTTCCCTCCACTTAAACATTATCATTTTTCTTTAATCAAGACAAGAACTTTTCCTAATATTTCTTTTGGCCCCTAAACAAAGACAAAGTTTGGCTCAAACGATGGAGGATTTATCAATTGTTAGAGCCATATAATCAATAATTTTTAAAGGGAAGATGTTGATATCTGGACACTTGCCAAGCACCACTCACTGGGAAGGAGGAAGTTTGTAGATAATCTTTGAGGGGTAGAGTGCACATCTGTCTTTGCACTAAGGACAACTGGTGAATAATGATTCAATCCAATATTTTTATTTTGTCATCAGTATTTAAAAAAAAAAAAAAAGGTCTGCTCGGGATGAAATTCTGACCCTTGTCATGCCAGTGGTGAAACTCCCATAAGCTTTATTTGGATCAGGGCTTCACCCATGGTGTATCACAGCAATGAATTACCTCTTAATCTGTTGTTTCCTGCAAGCTGCTTAGACAAAAGGACATTATTCATTTAGTATGTATTCTTAACATAGGGATATCAGAGACTGAAACCTGTAATGGGAGAATGAAAACAGGAGAGAAACTTGATTTCCAATTAGGTGTAGGAAGTGTCACAGTTCCGTGGCAATGAAATAATCCTCCTGGATGGAGATATTGCTGATGCCTATGCAACTTTGTTTCAACAGAGGAAGAATCACAAAACCAGCAAAGAAGCATTGATAAGTTGCCCAAGCACTGTCCACTTCAAGCTCAGCTGTGGGTCATGGTACACTGATGCCTATTATCTCTAGTACTCCAAAAGCAATGGTACTTAGCAGAGTCTGATGCAAGTTTTGCTTCAATTGAGTTTCACCAGAAGCCTAGTGCCTGCAAAACTGTGGCCCAGAGAGGAACCAAAGGTGCCAAAGGTGCAAAAATATATCCTGTTCCCAGTTATTTACTAACTGTGCAGTGTAATCTGATCACAGGAGGATTAAAATGTTTATATGAGGTGGCATCATGAGAGAAGGACATAACTGTGTAACAGAGGCATTCCCTGACACTAAATAGCTACATGCATTTTTGCCCTGGGCACCACTGGGGGAGAGACATGACTATCTAAAAAGGAGGCTAAATGGGTAATGGGGTCAGCCGAATGTCAATTCCCAGAAAAATCTTGGAACTATTTATAAGCAGGTAGAATAAAACAGTGAGATAAATAATAGCTGCCACTGATTTGTTAAGGACAAATTGCACCAAAGCAATTAAATTTTTTGCTAGGTAGTAGATCATGTGAATAGGGGGAAGGAGTAGCTGCCATATGTCATGACTTCAGTAAAACTTTTGACACTTTCTGAATGGGAAAGCTAAGTAAATATAAAGAAATGAACTTACCAGAGAGTGGGACACAACTGGCCAGAAAACTACTCAGGAAGTATTTATTACGTCTTCAAAGAGTCTGTCTTAAGGCACTTTTCATCATTTTTATTTGTAAGGTGGAAAAATATGCATGTGTTAACATTACAAACACAAACCTGGAAGGTTGGAAGGAAGGAGAAGAACTGAAAAGGATCTTGGCAAACTGAAGAAATTACCTAGAAATAAGATGCAATCCAATAAGAAGAAGATTTTACAGTTAGGCAAAAGTGATTAACTGCACAAAGAAAGAATAAGGAGTAACTGGGTAAGGAAGAGTTCTGCAGAAAAGGATCTGGGGCTTGTTGCAGATCATAAGTTAAATAGAAGTCAACAAGCTCACACTGTTATGAAAAAGGCAAATATCACTGTGGGATGGATAAAGAGAATTATTGTCTGTAGGACATTTGAAGTAATCTTCCACTCTACTCAGCATTAATAAAACCTCAGCTGGAGGTCTGTGTCCAGTTTTAGGAAATAAGTTTAAAGACAGGTATAAACCAATAGGGAAGAGTTTGGTTTAGAGGTCTTAAAATTGGGAATGTTTCATCTAGAGAAAAGAAAACTGAGGAATGAGATAACAGTCTTGAAGTATTTTACAGAAGACTACAAAAAGGAATGGGATTATCTGTTTCCTATGTCCATGTAGGACAGAACAAGGAATAATGGGCTTAAGATGAAGAAAGAATTAAGCTAAACATTAGAAAAAGCTTCTTCTAACTCTAGGGGTAGCTAAGTACTGAACTCTACCATTGGAAGCCTTTTAAGACTCAGTTATACAAACTAGGTACGGTAGATGCTGTCTTAGGACAGAGGTAAGAACTAGATGATTTTCACAGGTCCCTACAAGCCTTGTTGTCTGTGATGCTGTGTTCATTTGGAAAAGCCTGGGTTATAGAGGCAATATATATTATCAATACATTGCAACAAAATTCAAATATTTTATACCCATATGAAAACCATGTGTTCCAACATCTGGTTTTGTAATAGCTGCCATAATAAATTTTACCTACTACTTAAGTGATCACATACATTTCCCCTTGCCATACAAAGTAGCTTTTTTTCATTATTAATTTCCAAGGCTCCATTTAGGGCTGTATCTTCTGAAACAAGCTCACTTTCTAACACCTGTAGATGCTTTCTTTTTTCTAACAATTTTGAAGAAACACCATTGAAACCCATTTAGTTTTGGTATGACAGAAAAAGCTAGAGAGCTTTGCCTGCCACTTTAAGAAGGCAATGACTCATTTTCTGAGGATAAATATACCAGTAATACCATCGCAGGCAGTGGAGAGAAGGACCTTTAGATTATCTAAGTCATCCCTTGCTAAGGCAGGGCTGTTCTTTACAGAGCATTTTATAGCAGTTTTTAATGATTGCTACATATAATGGTTGCATATGGCTGGAGGGTAACATTAGCTTGACATGCAGGGTGATATGAGCAGCCCTTTTATGTTTTATGGGTTGCCTGTCATGCTGTTGCTCTTATATAGTTCTTTGAACACAGTATATAAAGTACATATGCCAAAAAGAAGCTGTGTAGTCATTCCAAAAAAGCAAGGGGAAGGGCAGGAAGGAAATACCTGCCTGTTAGATACATCAGATGAAAATCACTTCATTAATAGTGTGTTCAAAAGCTAAAGGGGAAGGATGTTTGCAGCCAGCTATCTCTGAACTCTTGAAAAGCAACTCACACAAATGCATCGGCATAATTGGAAGTGAGGATCCTCTCTGCCAGCACTCCAGATGATGGGTCAGTCTCACTTCCCACATCAATTTCAAACAGAGGTAAATCAGTGTCCAAAGCTAATCCTGATTTCCATCACTGTGGAGGAAGAATCTGGACCATTCTTCTCTTTCAGGTCTTGCAGGTCTAGTGACTGTCTGTCAGTACCTACGAGCTACTCAGAAATGTGAGAGTGTAGGGTCATATCAGCTGTTAATTTGTCTCATGTTTCACAATCTGCAATGGAAGAAAAGGAGCACTTATGGCACAACAGACTTTATGTGTCTGTATACACAGATACTGGGCCATCTTCAGACCATTACACTATCTAACGCAGTCACCACCACTGCCATGGGAGCCGAGCGCAAGGGAGCAATGGGTGATGCAAATGCTGGGTACACCTGCCAGACTTGGCTTCCCTGCCCTGGCTGGCTGAACGTCATCCTACGTCCTTGCCTTTGTCAGCTCACAAGCACCAGCTTCCCTGATGCGCTTTCTACAGGAGCTACGGGTCCTTCCTGCTGTGATATCAGTGAGGGATGACATGGATGTTGCCCAGAAGCAGTGGCAGCCTGGGCAGCTCCTACCTCTCACTTCGCCACTGCCACTTGCTGTGCTACGCCCTCCCTGTGGCACTACAACTGCTCCTGAAACTGGACTGGGGAACTGAGCTGGGTTAAAAATAAGCTTTTCTTTTGCTGAGTTATTTTTAACTCAGATCGGTTCCCCGATCCATGTCACCGTGTAGCTGCACGAATAGTCATGCCAGGATGTGCCAGCGTGTTTGCGGGGTGGAAACAAATGGCTAGAGGAGGGAGGGACAAAGCCTTATTGTAAGGAAAAGCTACTAGGAGCATTCTCAGAGCTTCTGAGCAGGCATGGTGTGTGTCCTCACCCATGGTCTCCAGCTAGAGGAGGGCCCAAAAGGCTTTGTGCTGCGTGGTGAAGACACCTGGACAGCATCCAAGGTGCAGCATTTTGTGTTGCTGGTTTGTGGTTTGGGAAAGCTGGATGGCAGAACTTCTAAAGCCATCAGGAAGTTGGACAAAGTATCTTGTCACCAGCTTTATCAGCTGCTTTGCTCATGTGGTGCCTACAGGCTTCATAAAGAGCTGGTAATATGCCAGTTTACAGTATGATTTTGTGAACTTTACAGAGTATGTGTATAACTGATATCCTCTATAGTATCAGGTGTTAGAAGCTGCAATGCATGTTTAAGTGTATAAAGTAAACAGTTTAGATGAAAACTGAATCATCCCACAAGCTGATGAAGTATGAGCTGACCACCAGAGAGCTTGCTCTTCAGGTATTGAGTCTGAAAGAAGGCTGCCATGGGTAGTTGCCTGAGTAGTCCAGAGCAGGGCTTGTGAACCAGCCCAGGTGGCACGTGGAAGCTTTTGAGACTGCGTTAGTAGTAAATAAGGATCAGGAAGCATGATGCAAAGTAAATGAGGGAGAGAGAGAAAAATCAGCTGCTTGTGCTTGTGCGGGAGTTAGTCGGTGCAAGCCAGGTCATCAGCCCTCAGAGCTGGTACAGCAGCAGGAAAATTGCTTTCCAGAAGAAGAGGGCCCAAGCCAAGACACAACCCAGCAGCAGCAGGAGTGACTGGTTCCCAGGCCAGCCTTCCTCAGACCCGAGGGCAGCCCTCAAAAATCAGGGTGTTGCTGGGAGGCACCAGCCCCAGTCCTGTCAGCAAAGATACCTTGAGTCTCCCAAGTAAACTGGAATAAGCAGCTGCCAAGATATCCAGTTATTAGACTTTGACTGGAATCATGTTTCACACCTGACCTACCTACAGCCTTTGTTTCCAGTCTCATAACCAAAATTCTTGCCTGAATTCTTGCTGAATAAACCATTGCTGCCTTTTGCCATTAAGGCGGTCCAGTGTTGCAAAGTGAGACAAAATAAAGATGCTGCTCAGAAGTACCAGAGTCAAATAAAGTGATGCAACATCACCCCAAGGGGACTGTCTCCCAAGGCATGTTCAGGGCCAGGCACTTCTTACCGCATGCTATGTTTTGGAAAGAAGTTCCTGCTGCCAAGCATGTCCTTTACCCCACCCCATTTCTTTTCTACTGCAGAAAAATGAAATACGGTCTGTAACTGCAGGCAAATTCCCAAACTTCCAAGAAGCAAACTCTGAAAAATGTGATCTAAACAGAAACTGGAAATTGGAATGGTGTTTTGGATGAGGTCTTACTGGAAATTTGTCTTCTTGTAAGTGGGTCCATGGCAGCATTGTAAATAAGCCTTGTAAATTCCTCACCTTTCTGAAAAGTGGCTAGCGAGGAAGCGGTAAATAGATGCATTTTTTGTTTAGTACATATTTTGAAGTAAAAATTTAAAAGTTTAAATTTTCACTTTAAATTGTGTTGCCAGGTGCTCATAAGGAAGCCTCATCTGAACCCTTAAACAAGATTTGGATGCATAATAGGTATCCTTCAGACAGGTCTCAGAAGCCCACGGTAAAGCATCTCAAAATCTCGCTGCTCAAGAGTGCCGGAATAAACCCTTAGCAAGCTCATCCATGTTCCTGACTTCTTTTGCTCCAGAAGCCACTCCAGCATATCAGGATGCTGGGATCAGCACAATGGCAGTTGACACAGTGGGGACCATATTGCTAATCTCCCCATTTTGGAGAATACATGTGTTCTGTGGAGTATTTTCTGCTCTGAATCAGGATGTTTGGGACTTCAGATCAAATGTTTTTACTGAGAGAGTCAGCCAGCTAATCTCCATGCCAGGAAATGCAGCCATCTGATGTCACGAGGTGAAGCTATAGGAGGGTGTATGAGTCCAGAACAACTTGAAATCTGTTTTCTAAATAAATCCTCACTGGCTTGGAGTCTTTGAGCAGCATGGGTAGAGTCTCTGTTTTCTACCACAATCAGTATTGCCTTATTTTTATTTTCAGGCCTTATCAAGGGGACAAATGCAGAATCTGCTACTTACAGGTATGATTGTAGAGGTTTTTATCTTTCTAAGGCAATTTACAAAAAATTCTGAATGCTGTCTGAAGGCAAGAGAATAACACTTCATACTGGCAAGTTGCAATTTGCTGTTCTACCTGTGAATCTTGCAATTTCCATATTGCAATACTGGAAATAAAGATCCTGGAGACTGAGAGAATCATGTACTGGTTGTTTGGCTCTGAGGATAAACTACTATTGGCAATGACATTAACCTGAAACAAATAAAAACTTTCAGCTAGATAAGTCTTTTAAAATTTTATTTGTCTTGTGAGCACAATAGGTCTCTATCCTCCCATCTTTTGGAGAATGAGGGAAGTCCAAAAGTAAAAACCCTCTCCTCTGAATTTTGAAGACTTTTCTACTGCCTTGAAGCTTGCTTCTGAAAAGAGTACCTCGGTAAGATAAGTAAGAGCATAGGACCTGCTGGCATAGACAACTTGTGTTTCCTATGACAAGACAATGGGGGTGGTCCCCAGAAACCACACAATTTTCAAACGGAGAGGTGTGAGGGGAAGATTTCTAGGAGTTTGTATGCAAATGTGAGGTGTCAGTAAAATTTGATACAGAGCTGTCTCTCCCTTTTCTTTTACGAGATTTCTAAGCTGTTTCCCAAATGATTCAGGCAGTACGTATCAGGACCAGAAAGACTACTGAGGCCTTTGTTTATAATAGTTTTATTTAGAAGCAAACCATCATTAGGCTACTTCTCATGTAACTGCAGCCACTGAAAACTTCAGTTTCTCATCTAAATCTGTCATCTAGGATCCCAGTCACTGTCCAGAGGTACTTATATTCCTTCACTGACTACAGAAGGCCCCACATGATTATCTTAGTGTGAAGACACACAACGCGAGTTGATCAAACCTGATTGCTGCTGATGCCAAAAGGGGAAGAAGATCCTGTTCCCTCTTCTCAGTTCTGCCACTGACTCCAGTTTCCATGTCAGCTTACCTTGTGCCAGCTCTGGCATCCAGCAGACCCCTCCATAGGCCTGCTCACCTCGGGAGCCCAGGAGAAAACCGAAGGCATCAGAAAACTCTGCATAGCTATCTGGAAGTTTCGTGAGTTGAACTGGTCCAGGGAAGAGCCCAGTGAGTTGCAGAGCCAGCCCTGTGACATTACAGCACCATGACAAGATGATATAGATATATAAGAGCAGTGAGGTCACCTGCTTGCATGTTTTCATAGGAAACTTGTATAATTTTGGAGGAATTTGGACAATTTAAAGAAGCAGGGTGTAGATCCCCCATTGTGTGGAGCTGCCTGGAGTCCATCAGGGCATTTCTGTGCACAGGAGCCAATTGCTCAGGATGAAGATGCTGGGGAAAGATGCTGAAGTCTCAAGCCACATTTCTGTTGGTTTGTATAAGGGCTCGGAGGACAGCGGGTCTGCATGCGTGGCTTGTGCTGGCACAGAGACCAAAAAAGCTAACTCTATTCAAAGCTGAATACATACTGGGGACTTCTGGTGATACCAGAATACTGTCTCTGCAATTAAGAGGTCCAGTTAAGGACCAAGGAAACAGCAAATCTTCTGCTAACTGGGCAGTCTCCATACCAGTCTCCAAAGCCTAACCTGCAGGACGTGGGGATGAGGCATCTCAGCAACGAGGGGCACCAACGGTGAGGTCAGGTCATCTCTACCTCACGCCACACACAGCTCATGGGATTGTGTTCAACGCCTGCGCGAGTGCCAGCACCACCATTTTGAGGCCTCAAACCACCTTTATCTGGAGAAATTGGGAGGATTTATGGACTCTGCACTGTAAAGGGCCTGGAAAGGAAGACCTCTGTCTTTTTTGCCTTTGAGGTTTACACTCTTTCTTCCCCTTATCACTAGAAGTTTTGCCAGAGCAGAGAATGAATTTCACCATCAAAACATTAGACAGCTGTGTAAAAGAAGGAGGAGAAATATTTTTCCAAAAAGGAAGCTCAGATGTTTCTGCCCAAGGCAATTCAGGATCAAAAGAAGGACACATTGATTTCTCAAATAAAAGCATTTTCAAATGAGAGTCCCTCACTCTTTGGAGTTTTTTAGAAAATTATTTGCAGATGGCACATCTCTCCACAGTGTGACTTCTTCTTCCAGACGCAGTGAGCATTTAGCATGTCCGCAGTTTAGAGGCATTGCAGCCTGAAGATTTATGTTCCGACTTAGTAAATGAACATATTACGGTGAGTACCTCCTAGGTAAATAACAGCACTTTCCTTACCAAACGATTAAAGGAAATGCTAACAAAACCCTGCCACTGGCACAATACAAAGTACCTGTTTATCAACTATCCGCAATTATTTACACAAGAAGGTCCCGCAGAGTCCGAGGAGGCACATGGTGCCAGCTGTGACTCATGGCCACATACACCCGGAGCTGAGGGGCAGTGAGAGGAGCCCAAACTGTGTCCCCTGGACACAAACCTATATGAACGGCATTGGTGCTGTTCTGAGGATGCTGCCTAATGAAAAAGTCTGTTTCAAGTGCACTAGTCCATACAGATCAATTGCAAAATGCGCGGATTTGGCAAAACATTCAGAGAAGCACACCTTTCAGAAATACAGGCAAAATCTTTACATCCTAACTACAGCTTCCAGATGTATCTCAGAGCACCTAGAAATTATTACTAAGATGAAAATCACATTTCTTTACTGGGCTCTATGTCCTGTCTTTGTCAGCTGTGTTCGCACCATGATTTATGTACAAAACTTTTGCTCAGTTTAACGAGTGAAAGCTATGCATGTGAAAAGATGAGATACATAATTCTTGGGGTTAACCATGACCAAGTCCTGTCAAGTGTAAAACTAAGTTTGTTTTAGTAAGAATTGTTAAATAATAACAACTGGTCTCAAAGCTGTATCTTTGCCTTAACAACTGTCTTATGAAAAGGCGCTCTGTAATTTTTATTATTTGTGCATGCATATTAAATGGATACGAATAGCACACACAAACATACACACGCAGTGGTTGGAGCAGTTCAGCATATGGCAGTATGGCATAAGGAGACATTTAACAGCAACAAGTTGTAGATGGCATGTCTTGAAACATGCCTCATCACATTTTGGGATGCTGGTTCAGTATTCATGCAACTGGAGGAAGGCTGCCTGCTGAACCAGCAGCAAGACCTTCTTTGCATAGAAACTTGGGTTTTCGCTCTTCCCTCCAAATGCTAACTTTCTATTATGCATTTCTGTGAAACAAGGTCGCAAGTCTTGAGGGCAGCATGACATCCGTGTGTACGCACTTCAGGCTGCTCCAGCAAGAATATATGCCAGTGCTTTTGGGAAAGGATGTCTTTTTTGTTTCAGTGTGAAAACCCTTATCAATGTGCTAGCATGTGTAGTGTCTCAGGAGACAGTTTGGCAGGAGAATTATATTGGAAGTTTAAACTACAGCCTCTTGAGAAGGGAAATATGTTACCCGTGGGTTAGGTATAAATATCTGAACACTACGTCATTAAATGATTAAAAAAAAGTAGCAATGCTGTCTCAGTGCACAGGAGTAGTAAGAACCCAATTCAAAGCCCAGAGTAGTTAGCAGCAAGGTGCCCACTGAGCTCATGAATTCTGAATCAGGACTGCTTTTGGAATGAAAGAGGGGTTGTAGCTGGATGGATAAGCCAGAAAAAAATTTGTTGGCAGAAAATTCTTTTCACCATCAGTAATGAACTTGTTGACAGATATTATGTAGAACTGGATATGGGCATTGCCTGTACATGAATGATTTAACCAAAAATTACAACATACACCCTTTCAGAAGACGATATGACAAAAATAAACATCTACAGTGAGAACAAAAGCATCTCTGAGCCCCACAATTCATCGTGTTTCAAAAGAGACTTATACTAAGAATATTTACAGCTGAAAATTTCATGGCTATGCTCTCGTAGTCTTAGTCTTAACCAAGAATAACATAAGCCCTGTTGTATCTAGAAAAACAGCTTTAAGTAGCAAAGCAAAATAATTATCAGGCTAGTTCCTCTACCACATAAGGCAGTTGCAAAGATTTATAGACTAATTCTGCAGGCTGGATTTTTTTAAATTTAAACTACAGCTACCAATGAAAGGGAAGTGTTTCAGCAAAAGAGAAAATAGTTTGAGATTATATTTGAAAAAACAATTTGGAGTTTACACAAAGAAGTAACTTTGAAAAATGACCTGGGGGTTGTAACTATACACGATTGTTCTTATAGAAGCTTGCAGTTGGAAAGCGGCCGGCTTAACCTGTTTCTCCTGAATGCAAATTCTTCACTGACGCAGTGGAACGGGGTTGTATAACGTCTGTGCTGGAAGGGGATGGGCGGCAGCAACCTCACAGCTGGCTTTGCACGCTGAAGGAACAGGAGTCTGGCAACCGTGTAAGCAAAGTTAAAACCCCTGACTGATCAAACGCCCCTCTCACATCCAAGGCAGGGAGTAAAGTGCAGAGATCAGGAAAGCCAGAAATTGTAGTTGCAGCAGTGAGGCAACTCTACCGCTGAGGGGAAATGGACTGGTCTTATTTTACTGTTGTCTAATTCTGCTGGGTTTGTTATCTCTGTGGACAAAATGCAGTGGAAGAACAGGAAAAAGAAAGGTGATATATCACTTTTCCTAGTTTTCTTCTTTTGTTTGAGTGTTTCGGCTTTTCTTACTTAACATGTGAAGTGCAGAAAAGTGGTCCTTCTTGCTCCATTTAAAAAATTTAGTTAACTCATCTTCTGTTACGTCTGACAGACACCAGATTTCAGAAGAGTTTGTTCTTCCAGTCATACTCTGTTGAGGTGGACTTGAGCTTATATGTGGTATCTCACACTCCCATCTTTCTTATACTCCCAGTTTTTACTTCTATATAGTGAGTTTGGAGACTCAGCCCTGAAATCGAGTACCTCTGAACCTGCTTCCCTATGATCTCTGTGCGAATCAGTGGTCTCTCCCCAATAAAGGTATGTTTGTTTATCATTACCAATGCAAACACCACAATTCAGGGACAGCGTGTTATAAAGCCTGTAGCCTCTGGGGACATTTAGTTTACCATAATAAAGAAGATCCTTTTCAGCCAACCATGCCTGACAACGTTGAAGTTAATTTTAGCCACTTGCTGTTTTCATTGATCTACAGTTTAGGTTCTAAATCCTGGCGTCTGTCCCAGCAGTCCTGATGAAAATAGATAAATGTTTTACTTCTAGAGTTGAAATGAAACTTACCACAATAGCATTCGGTATTGTAACTTTGTAGTCGATTATCATTGTTACTCAGAGTGAAGTTAGACATTTCCAGCCTGTATTTATGATCAAGGATGCTTCAGAATAATGTATATAAATTGAGTTTTATTGATCATGGAACATCTGCTGGCACTTAAGTATGTGGACACATAAGCATGAACATAAGCTTTGCAAGTTTGCATTTTTTGATGCTCATAAAATTATAATTTATAATCAAGTACACCATATTATGTTTTCTTTATCACTTTCATAAAGATAAAGTAATGTAAGCAGGGGCTTGGATTACAAGACTATTACAAGATTGCAAAGACTTTGGGTTTTATGATTTATGGAAGAAAAATTTCATTATTTTTCCTTTACCTCTGACACCATTTAATTGCATTTTGCCTGCTGTGGTAGACGAGATGTGCCAAACTGTGATCAGTGCAAACAAAATTGGAAGTGCTATAAAATGCTATTTTCTTACGGTGCATCCATCGTCAAAGGTGGTGAGCAAATGGCTTTACCCAACTTTCTGATCCTACAGTTTTGACCTGTCCTTTCCAACACTGACTAATGTAGAACACATGCCTGTGCTGATGCAGACCCTTTTTATAGTATGTGCACTTCACACACACCTGTTGCAGATACTCAAACCCGTTCGTGTTAGTACAGCTTGAGCAAGGAGTTGGGAAGGGGAAAAAGGTAGTACTGGAGAGAAATAAAATAAGAGGGAGGATGTGCATCCCTTATGGGTGTGGGTACAAGAAAGGTCTGTGCATGAGGTGGGTGCTGGGAAATTATGTTCTTGTATGAAAATGTGGGTCATAGGAACAGAAAGCAACTCAGAAGAAAGAGCCTTTGTCTCATTTCCCGGAGTTATCCAGACTCTCTCATGTGGTCCAACCTGATAAAATTGTCTTTATTTCCGAAGTCAAACATGAGCTAAACTAAACACACTAGCAGCATGTCCAGGCATGGAAAGAGTAGCGTTGGCCTCTCTGAGTTTACAGACCTGCTCCTCTGCTGGCGTAAGTCTGACCAGCTCCAGGTTCAAGCAAGAGGACTCCTGAACCAGGTGTTAAACACAGGTTTTGCTCGGTATGGGTTACCTAGAAAGTCAAAACGTACTGGAAGATGTGAATGCAAAAGCTGTGAGAATATTACCATTTCATAGAGGTCTGGGGTATCTGAAGTGAAGAAAGAACAGACTTATATTCAAGACAGATTTTGTAAGAAATGGTGACCTATAATGACTGTCACACTTAGCTAGATAAACCAGACTTTAAAACATTTGGGTAAGATGATCTTTCATGGATAACAATTAAGAATTCTCCATCCTTGATTTTTAGCATGTAAAATAACTGTGAAAACCTACTACATGCTGTTGTCCATGTTTTTAATGAGAAATTCACCCTTTAATCACCACCATGACAAATGCTGATAAATTCCCAGGATATTTCTCCCTCACACCTTCTCTTTCCTGGCCCCACATGTGTCCAGTGCCTAATCACTATTGCTCGGGAACTAAATGCTGCATATTTAAATACTATAGACCAAGAGAAAGAGGGTAAACACAGCATCTTGACTCCTGCACAGCCAACTTCTACACCAAGGTTAGGGAGTGTGTCACTGGACGGTCTCACTAGAGGGCAGCCGATAAAACCTCTAGTAATAAAATTGCAGGAGCTGAATGTCTTTTTTTTTCCACTGGAGCGTGACGGGATATAAAATTTGCCCCCTGAAATTGCTGCCAGCAACTCTTTCTCTGGTGCTTTGTTTTTTCCATGTAGAGCTGTAGAGGAGGATCCACTCACTGCTTTAGCTCCGTGAGACTCCGCAAGTCTGATGGAGCTGGAAAATATTTGTGAGGCTTTGAAAAAGCATGACGGTCAGCCAGCACTTGATGCTGAACAGGATTATTGTTACTTTCCTATCCTTGCTTTTTTAACTTGACTCCCTAAAGGAAACATCACAACTTACAATAAAATATGCATAGTGTGATATATAATGCATTCTGAGTTATTTGCCATAAAATTGCTTCTTTGGTAGTTCCTGAGGTTCAAATATATCCCAGGATTTTTTTTTTTTTTTTTCTGTAGTCCTTGTAATAATTTTACTCTTAAGTGCCTCAAGGTCCTCTCAACTCTGGTTTCATAAATGCTTCCCAGTACCTGCCCTATCTTGTAACACTAAAAAAGAAGTCTGCTATATGCTTTCCAGAGAAACACAAGAACAAGATCTCGAGAGCTTCCAAGATAAATACATTCTCTGAATTCCATACATTCATCACGTAGTTTTTATTAGGCCAAAAATTTGCTTACAAGATTTTGTGTGGTTCTGAGCTGAGATACATTTTCTATCCCTATAGAAATGTCTTTATTTACTTGATCATATATCACACTGCTATGCAAAAAAAAAAAAAAAAATTAAGCATGTGTTTTCTCAAATCTTCATGTACCAAGAACAGTGTCTATCAAAAATAGTCCTTTTGATAAGGACTATTCAAAAATAGTCCTTTAAAGCATAAACTGTTTCAGAAATAAATACCACTTGATGTTTATAAAGTGCATTCCTCTGGCTGTGGCTGCTAAACACTCTGCTAGATACAAGAGTTCATGTTTTAAGTAATTCTGACTTCCCTTAAGGCAACTAAATGTATCAGGACCTACTGTAATGTCCTAAACCTGATCTTGTTTTATGTTACTTATTCAAAACCCCCATTTTCTTCAAAGGAAAAGATGGACAAAAAATGCTAAGCTGAAATTTGATGGGTAAATGTTCATCAGAAAAATCTTGTTGATGAAACTGAATTTGTTGTAGAAGTTTCCATTTCACATCAACACAGTAAACAGTGTTTGTTTTTCAGTACCAATTAATATAGCCGAGTGAGCAATTAAACACACATTTTCTGCTTTTTGTGTTTGCGTAACAGCTGCACTAAGTTTGCAATTTCACCAAATATATTAATTACCCAAACACAGTTCACATTTTGTGTTCATGAGGATAGTAACTTCAGTCTTTGTTTCTTAATCAATTAAGAATGCTTGGTCCTTTTTTTTGCATGTGTGTGTATTGCACACACAATTCCTACTAAATTGATTTTGCCTGTGATTACAAAGGTCCTGTAATACTGGCTCTGCTCCCTGTTTGGGTGATCCTATCTCATCCATCAGGAGAACAGCCTGAAGATACTACCAAAACAGTAGTTTGTGGAGCAGAAACAAATAACACATGATCAGAGATTTCAGAAAATGTTACATTGATTTCCTCCTTCTCTGCACCCCACAGACTTTTCTCAAACTATCCCTCTTAGACCAGGAAATGGTAAGATATATTGGCTGGGAGAGGAGTTTAATTCAGTTCTTACTCATTGCATTCACACAAGATAATTGAATGCGCATGCAGAGTCTGGTTTTAAGGGGTACAGTCAGGCCCTTATCTGATTCACCTAAAGGTCTCCTTGATAAGGAATTGGCAATGAATTTCAAAAGCCTCCTCCCTGCCTTGCATCAAGCAGTTTTCCACCCTGAGGCAGGATTGAGTCAGAGGCAGAGTTAAGATTGTTCACGAAATACATAGTGTGATACTTTTGGTGCATTTAAGAGACCTTGAAAAGTTAAGGTCAATAATTTGATGATTTTTTAATATATTTGTAAATATTTAAATTTTTATTAGCTTTAGTACTCATCTGGTATATGGAAGAATCTTATCATATGTTTACTAGAAAGCAGAATGTAAGGGACTGCTGCTTTGCCTTTAGTTGCTTTTGTTCTTAAAAAGACAAGGATAATGCAGAGCCTACCAAAGCCTCTACCATCCCTCCAACTGCGACTGCGGCAGTAGCCCAGCGGGGTACCGCTAAGGAGGTTTAAAACCCCAGCAGTCTGCCTGGCTCCATCCCTCCGCTGCCCAACCGTGTGGAGCTTATTATTGCCGTAGTAATATTGCACTATATGACTGTAGCAATAACAGTTCTCTTCAGTCGTGCCCAATCCCTCCTTCTGTCCTTCTCTTGACCTCGCCTTGCTAGGGCGTGAGAGCCCTATGGGGAACGGCACCCCATGCCAAGGGAATCCTCCCCAGTGTCCGAGGGCCCCTTTCTCACAGCTGGGACAGAGAGTTTCTGCATGGCCTACAGCTCAAAACAGTCTGACCTATTTCCCTCATGCAGGAAAAATGATTTCATATAAACAGACCAGAACTCAAGCTAAAATTTCCACGTGCATTCAGCCTGTTGAGGTGCTTACTTTCCATCGGGAAGGTTAGGTCCCTGCCACATTCAGCGCGGGTGCTCAGTGTTAGGCTCAACTTCGTAGAACCTCAGGTCTGACACCACCTATCTCCATACGTCCGGGGAACAGAGCCTCCCTGTGCCAGTCCCCCCAGTGACCCTCTTGATTTTGGGTGTGAACCCTTCTGCCATGTGCAGACCCAGATTTGGGCTTTCACGTGACTTGGTGCCCGGGAAGAGTTTGTCCATGCATGCTCCCTTAGAGCAAGTCAGTGACCAGAATTAAAAATAAAACACAGTAGCCTTGACTACACAGCTCCATATCCGGAAATACTGATGCATGTCCTCAGAAGAGGGGCCTTACTCACTTGGCTGGGCTGCGAGGTGACGCTACCTCCCACCTTCGCGGCAGGAGAAGGAATGGCTCTCTGCTACTCATGTTTCATTAACTCAGAACACACGTTTCCATTTATTTAAACCATATGGATGAGTTTTATATTTTTATTATGTTTCATACGACTGAGGCCACCATAAATGCTTGCTATGCGTCTTTGCATATTTTAGTTTCCTGAAGCAATTTTCTCTTATGTTTCAGTTAAGTGTAAGCTCCACAAAATGCGTTATTAATTACAGACGTGGGTTGCCTTATGTGGTATGATGTGTTCCCTCTGCACATTCAGTTAAATGTCTGTTGTGAAACAGTCATACATATAGTGGTATTTTATCTATAAACTGTCTGAAATATAAGCCCTTATAATTAAACCTGGATTAAAGCTTAAATTCTGCAAAGAAAAAGCTTAGTTTTGGGAACAATATTTTCCATATCCAGTAGGTGCTCCATAACATGCTAAAGATCTGTTCATTTCATCAGGAATACTCACATGCTTTCAGTTAAGCTTGCACTAAGGTAATTTGCTATGTCATGGTAAACAAATACCTTCTCATAGCACTGAGGTAAGCAGTTAAAATCCCAGTGATTAGGGTCTGCTCCATCTTATGTCTATGAAATAGCCTGCTGACTCCTGCCAACCACAATGACAACTGGATTGACACTCCCAACTCACTGGTGCAGAAACCTTTGAATCCCTAAAAAAAATGCTTATTTTAAGCCAAGTTCACCTTCATATTGGCTTTATACAAGTAATATGCAGATGAAAGGGTATGCAATTTGTTATTAATTCATGTATTACAATTTTTCAAACCACTGTTTTAAATAGTGGTCTGTATTACTTTCCAAATTTCTATGCTCATCTGCATTGGGAAAATGACAACAGAGTGAGAATGCAGAATACACTTATAATAAGAAGAGTAGTAATCAAATTCGGAGACATGATATTACTTTCAGGGGTGCCTAAAACTTTTCCTTTTTGACAGTCTGCCACAAATACTCACTTATAATTAAGACAGAAAGTGAGCCAGTGGTTAATAATCTCATTAACCAGTAATTCTTGAACAGACAGTAGGGGAGATGTAAGCTGATGAAGAATTAAGCTGGGGAAGGACTAAAGGCAGTGCAGTGCAGTGCAACTTCCTCATCGCTTCTCCCAGTACTAAGTAATCACCTCCATTGCAGAGTGACTGCTCTGATCACATTAATTTTTCCTCTGGCAGAATTGATGATATGAGGTACAAAGAAGTAAAGAATCTGGCCCAAGAGACTTTTAAAAGCCTGCCAGTCTAAAGCAATATGGGGATCATCCTATGCCGTGACTACATCTTCACAGACCACTTAATTACACTCTGACATGAATAGAACTGCTGTCACAAATGCTGTCTGTAACAAAATAAATGTTTATCACTTCTGCACATTTTAAAGCAATCTCAGATTATTGTTCATTTATTAGCGTTAGAATATTGTCACTAGGTTACGGTGCTGTGAGTGTCTCTGATGCAGCACAGCAAACTAAATCTATGGAGCTGCCTCCTTCAAGTGCCTAAATTAAATACCAAGTGTGGAGGTTCCTGAGATGTTCAGTGTAGAGAGGGGGTGAAACAGCGCATTTAAGCTAGGTTCCTGCCCTCGTTCAGCTTGGTAGACAATTAAATCCATCAATTAAACAGAGACTAGCCTTTTGACATTAGTGCCCCCACCGGGTGAGGAAGGTCCCCCGCATGCCCACCCTGAGCAGTTTACAACCCCAACGTAAGCGTGGGTGTGGGTAGAGTTGAACATCAAACTGGGAGCTGGCTGTTGTGCAGGTGGATTTTAGACTTCAAAAAGAGATCTCGACACTGTGGCTTCATAATGCTCTTCTCCACCAGCCACTCCAGTTATCGCTGTCAAATTTGACTTACAAAGCTGATGCCCCAGTCTGGTCACACTTTGCTCTTCCCCCCCTCCCCTCACCTCCTGCTCACATCTCCTTCAGCCCCGGCCAGGCAAGGACCAGGAAGCAGCCATGGAAGAGGCTGGGGCTTTTGAGGGGTTCACAAAGTTCGAGTAAGATTGTCCTTTCCATAGCAGAGATCTAGCACATCATGCACAGCATCCTTACACCAAGAAGTAAGACATGCCAGAGACTCTATGAATATGAGGCACTGCATAAGCTGACCAGCCACCTGCAGTACCCAGCTCTGCCAAATTGAGAGAAATCACGGCTAAATGGCAACAGGAAAACACACTGCGATAAAACACCATCAATGAGCAAGTGCTGCCCGCTGCCTGCTGCCCCTGTGCACCCCTGTGCCAGCCTCTTCCCTCACCCCATCACTCACAGCATCTTCCTCCCAGGGACACTCTTGGCCTTGGTGGCCCCACGTCAGCAATGGCCACGCCAAGGGGGAGGGCTGGCCAGGAGTTGGGTCGTGCCTCTTGCCCCGTGGTGCTACCGGGCTCCCTCCCACGCCACAGGGAACAGCCTGATGAGAAGGGAAGTGTCAATGACTATAAAAATGGAGCGTGGATGTCACGCTGTGGTTTCGGTTTCACTGTTTCGAGAGGAGCAAGCCATTTGCAGGTGTGTCCCCTCTAGAGAGCACGCACCCATCTCATTGCCTGCTCCTGTGCCCCAGCTGCAGAGCAGGTGAGCGCATCCCTGAAGAAAACCTGCAGTGCAGCACAGATTGTGCCCAAATCCTCCAGGCTCTCTTGGAAATCCCATCATTTTAAGCAAGTCTGCTATGCTCATCACAAGGTCGAGGTGCCAGCCTAGAGGACAGTGACTGCAATGAGGTGACACATGTTTGCACAGCAGTGGTTGAACATCCCATCACCACTTGTATGC
Organism: Aquila chrysaetos chrysaetos; assembly: GCF_900496995.4. Lineage (NCBI taxonomy): Eukaryota > Metazoa > Chordata > Aves > Accipitriformes > Accipitridae > Aquila > Aquila chrysaetos. The sequence goes on along the minus strand of NC_044006.1, from coordinate 42,194,035 downwards.
TGGAGTAGTCAAAGCCGTGGGGTGACTGTGGACTGCAGGAATGAAATGGAGAAGCGGGACGCTTTGTTCAAGGTCTTTTTGCCCCATGCATGAGGCGTTGCAGCAGTCCCAGGAAGTGTATTCCCACTGGCAGCCTCTTACAGTGCAGCTTTTCTACTCAAGCAGATGGCTTACCCACTTCTCTGCTACCCTGTAAACACCTGGTTTTGTGAGGGCAAACTCCAGTAAAGTTGGGTGAGTTATCCTATGGTTACAAGAGTGTAATACAACAGGACCAGTGTTTGGCGTTATGACCCCTGTAAGCTATTTTTACGTGGTAGGACTTTGGTCGCTGTAAGGCACATTAAGTCAGAACCACAAAAACAGGTGGACTTGGGTACTGGGTATTACCTTGCACTTCTCCTTTCTTATCATAAAGAAATAGCCTGTGGCTTTGCCAAGAAACCAGTGCCCTTTAGGCAGTTCTCACCTCCCTCAGAAAAGTAGACAAACCAGCTTTGAGTGAAGCTAGGTATGCAATGTAGCCCACAGTCATTGAAGCTAGAAAAAGTAAGAGGCTTCAATGGTTTTGGTTCCTCTGCCATACAGGAAACAAAGCTTTGCATACCTGTACTTCACTCAAGTGCTTCAGAGTTATTTTTGTCTCCAGAGTTAGACGAGATAAGAAGCCAATGGATCTACGTGCTCTGAAGCACGTAAGTGTAACTGTATTTTAATGCTTGATTAAAACCTGCCAGCACTCTAGTGACACCAGCAATTAAATAATGCAACAGTTCACAAAACATTATTTAAAATGGTCCTGAATTTCGGGATGGAGGGAAAAGAGTACACTGATAACTTTTAACGTGTTCAAGGCAGATATCTGGAAGTGAGATAGCAGAAGTCACAAGTTAGATGGACTGCTGTCGTGGTTTAACCCCAGCTGGCAACTAAACCCCATGCAGCCGCTCACTCACTCCCCCCGGTGGGATGGGGGAGAGGATCAGAAGAGTAAAAATGAGAAAACTGGTGGGCTGAGATAAAGACAGTTTAATAGGTAAAGCAAAAGCTGTGCATGCAAGCAAAGTAAAACAAGGAATTCGTTCACCACTTCCCATTGTCAGGCAGGTGTTCAGCCATCTCCAGGAAAGCAGGGCTCCGTCACGCGTAATGGTTACTTGGGAAGACAAACACCACCACTCCGAACGTTCCCCCCTTCCTTCTTCTTCCCCCAGCTGTATATGCTGAGCATGACACCATATGGTCTGGGATATCCCTGTGGTCGGTTGGGGTCAGCTGTCCCGGCTGTGTCCCCTCCCAACTTCTTGTGGCCCCCCAGCCTCCTCGCTGGTGGGGTGGGGTGAGAAGCAGAAAAGGCCTTCGACTCTCTGTAAGCACTGCTCAGCAGTAACGAAAACATCCCTGAATTATCAAGGCTGTTTTCAGCACAAATCCAAAACATAGCCCCATACTAGCTACTACAAAGAAAATTAATTCTACCCCTGCCAAAACCAGCACAACTGCTAATATAGAAAGCAGAGAAACATATTTTTAAGGATCGTTTAGATTTTCAGGGAGGGTTGTAATAAAGGAACAGAAAATGGAACAAATACTTCTTTTTTGCAAGTCATCTCTCCTAGGGTTTCCCCACCTGCTGTACAGCAATAAAGCTGTCATCATTTAAGATACTTATTTTTGGAGCAGACAGATTTTTCAGAGTTTTGCTTTGTATGTTTTAGTTTCACTTGCAAAGCAATCTAAAGAAAGTCACCAGCTGGAAGACCAAAACCTCTCGGTACTGGATGCAGGAGACTTCAATGGTGCATCAGTAGCATTGCTATAGATCAGACAGTCAAAGATTTTAGAAGAGCCCAGACTGACACTTTTGTTTTGCTCTTGCCTATTTAGATTTTAGCGATACTTTAGATTTTGCCTGCAATTTGTTTGCTGTTTTCTAGTGCATTGGAAACAGGAGTGTTACGTCCAGCGGGGACCCTGCAGCAGCACCGGGCTGCCTCCCTTGCTTCTGCATACACATCACATATGGCCTCTCTAAGCCTCCCTGGAATGACATTGGTGCTAACGCTACTCTGTTCTGCTCTGAACCATAAAAAACACTTTGAAATTAACCTAAAATCTGCCTCATTCCTCTCTTTTTAAACTATTTTATCCATGCTGTTTCCTTCCAACTTTGTTTCTTGATTTCAGTCATCTGTTACTTGAAGAAACAACTCCCCTTGAAAAGGAAACATAATCACATTTCACTCTCTGGTCTCTCATGTTCAGTAGTGTTTTCCAGGTATTTCTAGCAAAAGTAACAAAAGATTGCAGGATCCTAGCAGGATCCATAGTGGCCATAAAACCCAAGGTGTAGTCTTTTTTCAAAGCCACACTGATGCTAAGAAAATGTAAGGGCACAGGAGAGATTTCCAATGTGCTGTTTATGATAGACCAAGATGTTATGTGTCCAAAGCCCAAAAAGTGTTTTTTAGACATATTCCGTTTCTGCTAGGAATAGCAGCATGCCTGTTTCTCCTCTGTGTACATATGATTGTGTTGGCATCTCCTGCATAGTCTGAACATGCAATTAAGGGATTTATTCCAGGTTAGAAGAGAAGAACAAAGCTTCCAAGGATACAGCCTACCTGAGAGTCTGCTGAGTCTGTGTGATCAAGACAGGTTGAGTGCGGCTGGTGCCAAATGATAAAAATCATTAGATCCAAATTCAATATCCAGCATTGCCATTGGACCTGGAATTTCTGTGAACTGGTGAAAGATCCCCCATGCATGGTGGTTACAGTATCCGAATGGGTCTCAGAAAGGCGGAACAGGCTGGGAAACTATAAACTGATATCACAATATCAGAGTTCAGTAATATACAGACTGCCACTTCTGCATCTGAAAGAAAAGCAAATGAGCTACTGCAGCTCCTGAGCTGTCACTGCTATTCCTTCCCAGGCAAATATGTGGCTTTACAGAAGTGGTAGCTGTGGTAAAAACAAAGGAAAAGTTAGGGAAGTAGGAAAAAAAGAATATGACAAGAGAAGAAAAATATAAAGCAAAAATGTAGCAGCTTTAGCAAAGTCATTATAGTACCTTAGCAGCTAAATGTGAAAGAATATGAACCACAACAGATTGTTTTGTTAATTTTCCTTGCACCTACATACATATTTATTAGTTTACAAACAGAGTACAAAAGAAGCATAAAACAGTCCCATTCTGAGCTGATAGCGTTTTGCATCCATTTTGCCTGGGTCTGGATGACTCCACAGGTTTAGGGGCAAAAAATAGCAAGAGCGGAGTCTGAATGCAATGCAGTGATATGTAGCATGTACAAAGGTAGTTAGTGATACATCTAGATCACGCATGGTTAGAGTCCAGAGAGAAAAAGACAAATGAAAAATAAGATACAAAAAAAGGTAGAAACTGGTGAAAAGTGGAAATAAATGAGGCCCAAGGAGTAACTTCCAGTGAGAAATACTTTAAGAAAAGTGTGATCTCCTTGTGGACAATTTACAAACAAAGGAGGTGAAAGATCTTGGATAAATTATTCATTATCCACCAAGCTCTAATTAGAACACACCCACACATGCGTGCAAAGGTTGAGGGGAGCTTTTTTAGCTTATATAAGCAGTTTTGATCTACCTCCTAAAATGCTGTAGTGGATTGCCAAAGCAAAAACATGGCGACTCAAGACTTGTCTCAAGCTGGATCTTTCTTAGGATGTTTATCTCAACAAACAGTTTTGAGGATATCCCCTCGTGCCAAAAAATAAACAGATGAGAATTCTTCCTGTAACAAAGGAATATGGCATCCCATAGATTGGATTGCTAATTGCAGCTCTGTATTTCTTGATGACTGATTATGGCATTAAAATAATTTTCTAGATGTACACCTCAAGAAAAGAAAAAAAAAATCACACTTAATGACTGCAGTTCTTCAGAGCCTGCCAGGAGAACTGGATGCCTCAGGATGCATTCAGATAGCACTCATTCAGTAGTGGCACATAAAATCCACCTGTCCAGAGACTCCATAAGACAAATTTATCATTCAAGTCCAGCATTTTGAAGATCATATTCCAAAAGCCATTGCTAGACTAATATTTAATTGATAGTCTTATCTGGCAGGAGAGTTATAATAGACTCTCTAGGCTGACTTTGAGTCAATCAATTACCATGAGATTTGGTCCCCTATTCTGTTGATGCCTGGACTTTCTTTTTTGCACAGAGGGGGGTTGTCTTTGAGATCATGAATCTGATACTTCTCACTATTAGACCTGTACATGGAGAACCGAATGCACAAATGTTCCAAAAAGAGGTGTTAAGCATTTGCATTTACTTGATTAGTATATGCAAGTAAAGTAGTTGCAGTCAGACTTTTATTTGCTCTCAGAAACATGGCCTAAATTCTTGTAGAAAAAAAAATATATTCTAGACAAAAATGGGATTTGGAGACTTTTATCTCTCCTTTCTGCCATGCTACTGTCATGATTATTGTGAAGAATATGGATATGCTGGCAGATGACACAGAAGCAAAGCATATTCAATGTTGTCAGTACTCATGAGTAACAATGGGTTAACCAAAACATAGTGTGTGGCATAGCCTAATTCCTGTCAGGGTGTAGAGGTACAGCAGCTCTGACCCATGGTGGAGCAAGACAGAAAAGTCCTTGCTCGAGACTCAGACTTGAACCTCACTCATTGATAAGGAGTTATTTGGTGGTGGAGCTAGAGAGCCAAAGGTGGGTGGGCCTGATGGTGGCCATGTTATTCTTGTGCTTTAACTCTCTTAGTTATTAAGCTCAAAAGAGCATTTGAGCTTGACCAGTTTCATATTCAATTCAGGCTGCAGGTGAAAAGAAAGGATTTATGGCATTAGCAAAGGAAATATCAATGACAAGCCTCCTCCAGGAGTGACGTGACACTTTGACAAGCTTTGGAAAGAGACTTTCAACCTGTGAGCTGTGCAGTCAGGTTTTAAATAATTTAATATTAAAATAAAAATATTGTTTTACCAGGACAAAGATTTCAGCCATGAGAATCTCTGCACTTACAGAGCAGAATCCAGTGAGGGGAGGCCATGCCATTGTACCAGGAGAGTTAAGGAAATAGAAATTCTCCATGTAAACAAGGGAGAGCAGCTCAATTTTGCCTCAAATCCAGTTGTGTGCATTCAGGCCTTGCATTAAGAATAGTCTACATACCTGCTTAACTTCAAGAACGAGCACTCTCCTCAAAATCTGTGCCCTAAGGCTCTTCCTCCTTTGTCATGCAAGTGAGCTGCCCCCGCCTTTTCCTGTATAAGTCATGAAAAGACCATGATACATTCTTTTTTTCTCTCATTGCATACTCATATGTTTGTATAGCGATTACCTTTGCAGCTAACAGATGCACTTATTTTAGGGTTCTTAAACAGAAAAGCAAAATCATCTTGTATCTGCATCTTTCTGATCCAGTCAGATGTGAAAGGTTTTCTTTAAGCTACTGAAGGAGAAAGTTTTTCTCTGCTTGCCTTCTACATTAACGTTTTTTGAATAATTGATTCCCTTCTGGGGAAAAGCAGCAGAGCATTTTCCTCTACATGCTGATCACTTCTGAAGGAAAAGGCAAGATCTGATGGACCGAAACTCCTTTTAGGTCTGTATGACAAGGGCTGATCCCTTAAATTAATTAATTCCTAGTAACAAATAGCAGCCCCTCAGGCGCAACATTTATTGGAATAAACCACTGTTTTATTTTGCTTTGTGGAAGAAGTGCAGAAACCACCTATGAAGAAAAACCCAAGACATTGACAGAAGATTTTGAAAGGTATGCATAATTTAAGGATTACAGTAATTGACATGCCTCCTATTCTTAGATTTCTTTCAAGTCAGGGGTGTGTTTAGTAGATTTGGCTCTTAAATTATAATATGTGTGAATTAGCTATTCATTCCTGTATCTAGATCTTTGCAAATCATAACACATTTATGGAAAGCAATCTTCTTCCATTTTCTAATTGCCGAGCTTGAGGGGCTTTTTTGCTTCTGGAGATTACACTAGTAGATTTTAAATGGTGGTTTCAGTTTGCCTACCCAACAGCAAAATTACAGCTGAAATTTCAGAATAGAATTTGAAAACATTTTCCTCTTGGCTTGTATTCTCCTAGTTCTGCATTCCCGGGCATGAAAACGTCCCTTCATAAAGGCGTACGAAGCAAGATCCCTGCCCCAAGAAGAAGATAATTTAATCCAAATATAGAGGGTAAGAACAAAAAGATCAAGTGAAGAGGTGGTTGCAGATAGTGCCGGAGGGCACACTGAGCAAAGTCTAGGTGAAAGGAAGACATGTGAAGAGAGTTTTGAAAGCAAAGAAGGAATTATCTTAATGAAGGGGTGGCTGATCCAAGTGCAAAATGTTTCTTGAGAGTACACAGGACTCAAGGAGAGGAGGAAAGACAAAGAGAGCATTAGGTGAGAATTAGGTGAGGGCTATGCCTCATCCCCATTAAAGAGGTTTGCTAATGTAATTTACGCCAATAAAAAGCATGTGCTGGCAAAAATAATTTTTTATTCATGAATACATCAGTTCAGCAAGTGCTGAATAAGCAGCTTTATATACACACACACACACACACACACACACGTCTACAGAACCTTTTTGTCAAAGATCACAAAGACAACAAGCAAACCTACTACAGTCCTAAAGACCCAAGAAATTTCTTTGCACGGACCTGCCCAAAATTGCTCCAGAGGACAGTGGAGTGGACGGGAGACAGTTAGGACACTGTGCGCTAACTAAGACCTTTCCTTCTGTGCAGAAATGTAGGCAGCCAAAGAATGAGGCAGCCTTGAACAAACAGGGCATTTATTTGAATCCAACATACAAAAGAAAGGGAGCCAAGGATGGGGTGAAGTACATGATCATCAGAGGGGTAAGAGAGAAAAGGAAGTAAGCTATGAAGCCTGTGATCCAAATCCTTGTGTATATCAAGTTCAAACTGTCATCAGATGAATATGGGCTGTGATGATTTAATTTATGCTGAAAAAAATCTTCTGATTCTGAACACTGCACAGTTTCAGGTAAAAAAAGAGATGTGTACATTGAAAGAAGGCCATTAGCTCTTCCGTTTGAAGAATGTGTGATGACTTCAGTCCACTTGTGTTTACAAAACAAATGTGCTAACCTTCATGCTGGGTGTGGGGCCCCTAATTACTCACATTTATCCCTGCCCTTACAAAATTCACCTTTTTCAGGTCTCCTGCTTCACCTCCTTTTCAGTAAAAATAAAGTAAATTACTTCACTTAGCTTCTGCTGATACTTAGAATAGTGCAATTTATTTGAACAACAATAACTTACCAATAAATAACTAATAAACCGGCTAATTTTGTAGCCAGCAATTTTGTAATGGATTGTATAGATTTGTATTACACTTTTATTTACCAGAACAGATGAAGAACTGCAGCAGTCAGCACAGCTCAGGAATTAAGAGTATTGCAGAATTAGAAGTCAGACCTAATGTTTTGGGCTAGACACTGTAGTGACCTAAATTCAAAAGCTAATCCGTGTCTCAAGTAGTTTTTACTGTAGATTACACCCATGACAGCGATCATGGAACAGGAGATTATGACTTATCTTCACGAAGCCACTTCTCCTCTTTACAAATGACTCTTTCTGGAACACTATCATCAAATAAGAGCATTATTTATTTATACAGCTCCCAAAAGTATGTTAAGCATTTGAGTGCAGAAGCAGGCAGGATGCAGAAGAGAGGCATTTTTTAGTCTGACAGAACCAAGACTTTGCACATCAACCGTTAATTTCCCTTCTTTTGTTGTCAGTTCGTATAGCACAGATCACCGTTCCTTATCTCTCGGCAGCAAAGATTGGCAGGTAATGCTAGATATTGTTTTAAAGGTACAGAGCAAGATACAGTATGCCAATTCAAAAATATTAACAACTTCTTCCAGAGGGGATTTCCCAGTATTTGAGAGAAACTCAAGTCCAGAGCACCTCTTTAATGCAAGAAAAAAGCTCAGAAATTACATTAATAGATCTTGTCCTGTAAACCTGTCTACCAATGCTGCTTTTTTTACTGGCAGACCATTAAGGCATTACCTTGACATGAGTTTATTTATCTATTTGTAAATAAAAATGAATCAACAGATATATTTCATTTTTATATTGTACCACATGGTTCCGTAATTAATTGGGCTCAACTGCTCTATGATTTCATTTGTTCCGATTAACGTAGAAGCATGTCAGAGCTTACAGAAAGTTAATCACTGACACTAAGACATAGATGTTATACAGCGCAGTGCATCATTTCCCTATTTGTGCTGAATGTGAATTACTGTGCTAGGAGAAACGTGAATAATGCCTCAGATCCCTCATACCTTCAAACACAGACGTGCATCGGTTTGAGTTGAAATATAATGCATTAAATCATTTGTATGTGTTATCTCAGGGATTAATTTGACCCATTCACCCTTTACAATCTCCAAAGACAGAAAAGCCAGTTGGGCCAGGGGTGCTGGATGGGACTTGCCTGGGCAGGGACGCACGGATGGACTGATCCTCACCACCTGGAGCCCCCTCCCAGCAGGTCCCTGGAGAAGTGAGTGCTCATACTCGTGGCACAGCCTTAACAGGTCTGAGATTTGCCAACTCCCTTCTGACTTCAGATGTCTTCACTTCGGGGTCCTTATCTAAGCCTTGGCATCGAGATCCCAGGGATGGCTTAGGCAAGCTGTGGGCAGCAGAGGCCAAAACTTGACTCCCCAAAATCATGCAGCTGCTGCTGAGCTGTGGGGATGCCTCACTTGCCTACATCCACCTCTGGCAGTGCCTGCGGTCCTGCCTCCAGAGGTGCCCAGGCAGCGCGGGCTGGAGCTCCTGCCCTGCCCCAGCTCTCAGGCTCACAGGCAGCCAAAATCTCCCAAATCTGACCCACCTTGTCCATGTACGCAGACACACAACGACAAGGCTGAGCTAGAACAGGAGCTGTCATCCCTCTTTTGCACGCAGCCTAAATAACCTGAAGATTTCCTTTCTTGGCCCACAGGGGTTCAAATTCCCATCTTTTATAGCCAGAAGGGTACCGGGCTACTGGCTGGGCTGGGTGGTTTGTTTGCCATTTCTCTGGGTGAAGCTGTGCCACCAGGCAGCACAACAGGCACAGCTCCCATGCCATCCATGGATTTTGCATTGAACGAAAGTATGAATAGCACCAGCAGCCACGTCCTGAACACAAAAATCCTTCCTCCCTGTTGAGCACCTGCTGCCACCAGGTGACAGCATCTGGGTCCCCCATAAATCTGTAGTTTCTTTCTGCCCATGTGGTGGTCATGAAGGTGCTCTCCAAAAGACAGGAGATGAAACCTCTTTCTTACATGGAAAAAGGTCCAAAATTCATGGCTGCTCAGAGTGTTTCAACCAAGCAGACCATTAAATGGGAGGTAAACACCAGTGCTCTGTTTTTACTGAAAGCGAAAAAAAAAGAAAAAAAGAAAAAAAAAGGCAGTCCTCACAGTTCCCTGAAAAAAATTAATTATAGGCAATACTCTATGAAGATTTCAGGTTCAAGGTGCCGAGTGGATGGCAGTGCATGACACAGCTCTGAGACGGGCACTTCAGACGTGACATCCCTGTACCCAGCAGGACGGCTTGGAGGAGGGAAGGAAAGGTAAGATCCTTAACTTAGAGTAGACCCTGCTCCTAAGATTATGGGTTACCTGAGTAAGAAAGAAAAGAAAGAGAGAGGGCTTTACCCCTGGGGCATGGGGCCATGAGCAGCTCTGGGTTTTGCAGCCTGCAGGAGGAGAAGAGAGGAGGCTTCCCAGCATTTCGGGACAGGAATTAGCACTTCGAACTTCCTCAAACACTCCCATGTGCAGATAAAGCTCCGTATGAACACCGTGCCCTTTCCAGCAGGGATTTTTGCCAGATTCCTCTGCTAAAGGCTGGCGTAATCTAGGACTGCAACTCCCAGCAGTCTCCGAGGTTTTTTTTTTTTTCCTGACAGCTGGAAGAAAAGGAAAGGTTAACCCACTCTGCTCGTGGAGCTCCCACCACCAATCCTTACCAGCACACCGAGATGCAAAAAGGGGTTCTTTTTTCCCCATGGGCTTCTTCTCCCATACCTGCCCCCCCCAAAACACCACTTCTTCTCTGATTCCATCGTTAAAAAGAAGTTATTACTGAAACTGAGGATACTTGTCCACAGAAGTTCCCTCCATTCTGTCATGGTTTAACCCCAGTCCCACGCTAGCTACTATGGTGAAAATTAACTCTTCCCAGCCAAAACCAGCACACATTCTTAAAGGGCAGGACCAGCTCAGAATAGGGGCAATGTGATGCATTTTGTTTTAAAGCTTGCCTGCAGAAAGAAACAGAATCTGACATCCCCTGAGTAGCATCTTTGGATGTGTAAATATTGAATGTACTGAAAGAATAGGCAGGTGATGTAGGGGGATCGTGAAGACCTCTGTTAGTTAATCACTTGGAGATCTCTTGCAGTGAAAGGCAGCAACTCAAACGCGCCTTCTTTATTTTTGACAGCTGTTAGTATTTGCAAAGTTACAGAAAATATTAAAGTCATAGGAGAGATAATGAAAGCACAAAGGCCTAATAAGATTTTTCTTTGAGGTTGCCATGAATTGCTTATGAAGCCAGCACTGTCCCATCTGATAGCAAGCAGCAGATGTTTACTGTGTCTTGCTGGTACATACAGATGTAGTTCTGCTCATCAGGTACATTGGAAATCTAGGGGGACTAGCTCTGTCCACAGGGACTTAGTATGAAATGTTTGCAGGTCCTTCATTGCTAATTTGTAGAAATGTATTTAAAATGTAAGAGAATATAGTTATAATGATATCGTCAAAATGAACAAAATTATGGCAACTATTTAATGCTGAATTAAGGTAGATGCTTGTCAAATATCTTAATATGCTTAACAGAAAAGTTAGTTTTCTACCTGCTGGAAGATGTTATGCCTTTGCCAGATACTAGATCTCACCAATCCATGCTCTGATAATTGTAACTTCAGTCACCATCACTGAAAGATGGCAGGTGACCTGTCTCCCAGTAAATATAGGACATTGGGTAACGGCGGAAAGGCCCATATTGCTAAAAATGAATTATTTTACAAAATATATTACAAGGTATCGCATCCTGCAGTGGTCAGCACTGAAGCGTCATCTATAGTTTGAACTCTGGGTTCTGCCACGTTTCAGGAGTTTCCCACACTGCTGTGCTAGTGCTGAACCCTGTCCTGGCCCTGGGGTCCCCCAGCTGTCCCCAGGGAGGTGCCCGTGCCCAGGGCTGGGGCTGCCCCAGACTGTCCTGCTCCCTGGCTGGGGTGGTGGGACAGGTCCTGCCTGCAAGGTCCTGCCCTGCCGCCCCTGGGGAGCTCCCATGGTCCTGGACCCCAGGGAGCACCCAGCTCCCATGGTGCCCTGGCAATTACTGCATATTGACTGTGAAATTTTATTGTACTATTTGGTTTTATAAAGAATAAAAAATTATTACAGCTGGCAAAATAAATGAGCTAGGAGTGTTTTCCAATGCGTTATCCTGACGTTATTTATGTGTGTGTATGTGTGTTTGGCTTGCTGAATTTTCTGAATTACAGTGAGAAAAAAACCCCAACGATTTGCAGCAGTTCTTGGTTACTTGTGCCAGTTAGCCCATTTCTAGAAAAGGCATTACTATGACAAAAGGATGCATAAAAGCAAACTTAGCTGGCTTTGTCCTAACAAACTGCACAAAACTGCATTACAGAAGTAATGGCTGGCTGAGGATGCTCAGGCTTGGCCTCAGCTCCAGCAGCCCTGATGTGGCTGGGGCCAAGAGAGGCTGAGGAGCTGGGACTTTGCTTCTTCCCTCCCTGTCCTGGGCCCTGCTAAGCCCGGGGACCTCCTAACCATCCCACCAGCACTCCTCCCGCCTGTCTGGCTCATGAATGCCAAACAGATTGCTGAGAAATGTAGCTCTCACACAGAAATCCCAAACCAGCAGCGTGGCAAATGCTTGTAAACAATGTTTGTTATAGCCAAGTGTGCTTCCTAGCCGTTTCTCAGAGAACACCAAGTATCTTACAAATTCAAACAAGATGCTTACAGGGTGATGCATTTTGAGAGATGCATACACAGTCCATTAGATGTTAAGATCAGGGACTCTCTTGCACTGAGTTAGAGGAAAGCATGATTCTTTTTCTCTTCACTTTCCTCAGCCTGTCCTGTATGCTTTGGCTATACTGAAACTGTAAAGCAGTCACATAAAATCCTCCCAGTCCCTTCTTGGTAGTTACCTCTTCCATTACCAATGAAATATAACCTGACCAATAAAGGCACATAAAAAGCAGCCACGTCTACTACCAAATAGTTCAGATTTGTGTATATCCCAAGATACTTATTTCTGTCCCACATGCAGCCACCTGATTGCAGCTTGCCACCTGCTGGGTTGTCTCTCTTAAAACCTCTTGTTCCTTATACCCTATACTGGGACCTCCATGGGGCACACACAGTCTATCATATGTGTTATTTATGTTTGTACAGAGCCCAGTATAGCGGAGCCTGTGTGTTGGCAGCCTTTTGTTCCTGAACAAATTGGTAAATAAAATGTTATGCAGTCTTGGAAATCAAATGGGAAACAGAGCATCATTATGCCACTGCATAAACTGCTGGTACTGTGTGCAGAAAGGTGTGGGAACAGGCAAGAGGGTGGATCCAAAGTATGGAGTAGCTCACATGAAGGTTTGGACTGAGAGAGGTCTGTAGAAGTATGGCCAGCATGGCAAAAGCAAACCAGGAATGTTTTTTTTACTGTTTCTCATAACACAGATCATATGATATAAGGGACAATTAATAAAATTTTCAGATAGCAGATTACCCCAAGCAGCATATGAGGACATTGTGGAGATCTAAAGTGCAAATGGGTTCAAAAGGGAATTTGGTGAATTCATAGGAAATAAACCCAGGGACAGCTGATAAACACGATGGCCCAGATGCAGCCTTTGGCAAGGGAAAACCCTGTGCTGTGCATTGCCAGAAGCTGGAAGGGCTCAGCAAAGGAGGGATCCTGCCCTGCTCCTTACGCTCTTCCCATCAGTGCTGGAAATCAGTAGATGTAATGAATGATGTAGTTCCTGCTTATAGGCTGCAGCGATCCAAACACTAAATATCGATAGCTGAAAGTCCACTTACTATTAAAAATAGCAGTGGGAATATGAAGTACATCTCTCTTCTGTCCGAGCTCTGGAGGGACACTTCCTTGCAGAACCTGCCGCAGGAAGCTTCATGTAGAGGCAAGCGCTGTGCCACCTAGGCGATTGCTATAAGCAAAGCCTCCGAAATCCATCGCTGCTTGGGAGTAATGCTGAAGGTTTTCAGACCCTCCTCTGTGACATATAACTGTTTCCCGCACCACCAAAGAAATCTTTCACTTCCTTTTGTGTGTGAATGTTCACAGAAATTTTAAGTTGTTTCTTAGACAGATGGAGTGCTTGAGTCAGTCCTCCTATCATTTTCTTTAACAGCAAAATGGGATTTGTTGGGTTTTTCAGGAAGAAGGAGGAATAATTTTGATAGCTCTTCCATGAGATCTCCTGTATTGCTGATCAAAAGGATCAGAATCACACCCAATAAAAGACCAGCAAAACTGCCCATTCTAGACCAAGAAGTGTATTTCTGGCTCTAGCTGTGAGGACGGTTGCTTAGAATTTAGCTAATGTATTAAAAATATCTGTATAATACCATATACAAATGCAGTTTATAAATAGACACATTTGGGGAAGTATCTTTACTCCTCATTTATCCAGGGCATATGGACTAGCATGATGATAAACTCAGTACATGCACATTCAGGATCTCTGGTTAGGCTAAATGTTTGCCTGATTCAGCATAGCATGCTTTAATAATGTAATTCAATTCTTCCTCATTTTTAATGTTATTTCAGCCCGTTAACATAATTTGGTGAGCTATTATAGTTGTTACAGCTGCTAGTTTTGCCCTTAATACTGATTTCACTTATGACCTCAGTCAGAACTAGATTTAAAGTTTGAGATGATGTAAGTGAATAAGGATTATTAGATTTATTCATACGGCAATTTAAATAAGAAACTGCCTGGCTTAGAATAAACGGTAAATGAAAAATGCATGTGATTTATAGACCTGTCCATTTTAAAGATTTATACATACAGTAGGATGATTAAGTAAGAGACAGACCTGATTATATGAAATATGTAATTTTTGTAATGCAATATTGGAAGCAAGCTGCTAAACAGCACCAGCATAACAATGATTGCCCAAACAGCTTTTATTATGATATTACTGTACAGCTGGTATGCAGTCATGTAAACACAAGCAGCAGGCCTCTGACCATTTCTTTTCCTTGATAATTGGTAGACGGTGTTAAGTTCCCATGAGAAGCATCTTCCCCTCTCAGTGACTGCACCACCATCTCCCATAAGTAGGCGGTGGGACTGCAGTGGCCTCCAGGCTTGTCTACCCCTCCCATTTAAAAGCACAGGTCTCCTTTGTGTCTCTGCTTTCCTGCGAATGTGTGTTCAAGCACTCCCAAGGCCATATGCCAGGATTACGGATCTTCTTCCATTAAACTCTTCTGTATCAGAAATATGTAGACATTTCTGAGACTCAGCAGAAGCAATCGTGCCTCTCCCTCACGACCTGAGAAGGTCCAGGTGCATCATCACAGAAACAACGGGATCAGCAAAAATCCTTCTGCTCTTCTACTACGTACCAGAAAGAACAAGCTCTTCCTTTGCTCTCCATCAAGCTTGAAGAGCAAAAAAAAATTTATTTGCCTTTATGGATTTTAAGGCTGGAAGAAGCTGTTGGTAATTATTTAGTCTCCCTACCTGTATAACGCAAGCCACAGACCTCCATTCAGCAGTTCCTGCCATCTTCTTCTTTAGTTCAGGACTGGATGAAGTCCTAAAGCTCACCATTAATACAGTAAAAGGCCTTCGTGACTAACACATGGGAATGATGCTTTAAGACCTCTCTCGTCAGAGGATTACTATAACCTGTTGTGTCTCCTAAGGCACTGTGGGATCCCGTAAGAATAAAACAGCAATACTACTTGTGGTTATTCTGACATTTTTGTGCATACAGAAGTGGAGATTTGAAGACCCCATGGGAAACATACATACACTGTGTGTAGGGATACTAGGCTACGCCATTCTACATGAATTAATACACGTTTTATGAGAAAGCTTAATAAATGTGTTCCAAACCAGGGGGGGCTTCCATAACATAATTTGCATGAAACAGAATTGACCCAGAAAATTTTAATCTAAATCCCAATCTGATTTGTATAAAGTAATTTAATTTCCTCCCTAGTAGTTATATGGATTTTATCAATTATACCAATTAAATTGTCAAGCAGATTTATTGACCAGTCATCTACAAGACACTTTCTTTGATGTACTGTTCTGGTATCATCAACTGGTCATGCATGTCTAGCCTTAGTTTTTGGTGTCATTATGTGCAGATGAATACTCAAAAGAGAAGGTTCTAATAAATGAGTGGTGTGAACCAAATTATGAAATGAGGATCAAAAGCTCCTTATTTTGAATTGCAGACACAAAATTACAGGTAATGGCAGATGCAATCAATTTAGATGCTTAGCCATCCCACGTGGAAAACATACATTTGATTTCTGACCTCAGAGTTGGATCTCAGTTAGAGATCTCCATGCTAATAGCTATTATCTAAATGTAATCATTCTTGCAAAAATACACATCCAGTTAATTTTAAATATAAAAACTAAGGCATAAAATTTAAAGGTTGGTTTTGAACTTGGCAACCTATGTTTTTCAGTATGTTGGATTTTCTCTATTGCCTGGGTTCCACACAAGTGGCAAATCTTCCTGAAATAACCTTATTATCCACCTTGAATAATTTTGTTATTGAAATAAATTTTAATTTGTCAGAATAGATTACTAGAATCAGACGTCTTGCTTCCATTGAGTGAGTCACAGTGCAACTTCTGATTTCTTCATAACGTTTTCCTAATTTCCTTCTACAAGTTTGCCAAGAAAATGAGAATAATACTGGAAAAAGAGTCAAGAAGTTACAGATCTTTGTGGTCAAGGAAAAACCAGAAGTATGTAGTCGCTAAATAAGGGGATTACTGTGGAGCAGATTCAAAAGTCTAAAGAAAAAAGCAAATGCAAATAATGAACTTGACACCCACTGGAGTTTTTGGTCCCCATTTCGTTACTGCAGCTAGACAAGGTACAATGGCAAGCAGCCTCCTCTCCCATTAGGGTTTCAGAGAATATGCACCATAGCCCATAGCATGTTTGGTGTCCCTAGAATATTTTTCTAGAGCTAAGGTTTTTTTTAGAAATGCTAGGCACCCAGCATGAATAAGAGAAGACAAAATTGTCTACCATCAATAAAACTAAGCCATGTGGTGTTGGTTGCAGGCAACCACAAACCTGGTGGTTGGTATTATCTCCTATTACACCTAAATCTAATATTTTGCTTTCCACCATTGACATAGGAAGTCTGAATTTTTGGTTCATGTCACTGTGATGCTTAAACTGTAGTCTTAAAATGTTTTGAAAAGTTTGTAAAAGTGATAAATGGCATGAGACGGTAAACAGAGCTGACATGTGAAAGACAAAGACCTTTTGGAAAGAAAATAACTTGTTGAAACATTGAAAAGCCATTTGGACTACTTCAGAAATACTTGGCTACATGCATAATCTCAGTATTTTTGGTAAGCGTGACTATGAATGTATGCTTTAGCCAACAGCTCTGTATCACTCTACTGCATGATGTCATGAAAGGTTTTTCATGATGAATATGAAAGATAAATAAGAGCTAGCTATGTCAGTGCCAAATACAGACCAAATACACCTCCTTAGCTGCTTGATGGCTCAGGACACTTTCTGTCACACTTACCCTTTCCCATGGCACATCCATGGTGTCTCCTTTTCCTCTTCGAAATCCCCAACATTTCTTCAGCCTTTTGCACATTTGAAAAAAAAAGAATAAGGGAACTAAAAGGTTAATATGCAAGCAAACAGTGTAAGAGAAATTTCTTCTTTGGACAGGTAGCTGGTTGCTGACTGTTGTGAAAACAGTCTGCAAGAGTCCAGGACAGCAAATACAGCTCCAGCCGGGACTATGCTGAAGGCAATAGCCCAGATGTTGAGCTGCATTAAAGCCATGCTAAGCAGGTTAGGAAATAGGAGAAAAAATTGATCCAGACGCATGGTTTCCCTTCACAGGACTTCACCCGCCAGTCTGGTCTCCAATGTAGAGTAGCTGTTTTACTCATGAAGCGCCTGAATGTGATGCTGATGGATGGAAGCGTGCCGGGCAGTGAGAAGTCATGCTTGTGCCTAAACAGAAGAGAGCCATTGCAGCACATATATTCCATATGATTCCCTCCACTTTGCCATCTGCTTTGCATAGCTGGAGCAGCACAAAGCTGTAGCACAAGGTAGCACAAAGAAGTAGAAGGTACCTTCGGGCCTGCACTGGGGCACAATGCAGACAAGATATTGGGGAACTACTGATTGTTTTCATCCCATCTAGGAATCCTTTATATACTGCAGGCTGCAGAAACTTAAAGTTGCAGACAGTGACTACAACTCCCTTGTTCCCGAGTCAGACATCTCACCTTGAGTAAGGCAGCAATGTTTTTACTGGTTAATTTTGTGATGCTTTCCCATTAAAGTTCAGGGGCAGAGAGCCAAAGCATACACACCAAAATGCAGGCAGTAGCTGAGCTCTTGTTGTGCAGAAATCCAGGCGCTGCAGCAGGGACAACAGAATCAAAAGTGTCATTAACCTAGCTGGAGGGTGCCCTGCCAGAAAAATACTACTTTTCATTATGAAGATGACACTGTAACACCCCAAATCTTAGGGAATATTATTTTTTAACTACAGCAATTGAATAGTCTGGGTTTGATTTCTGGTCTTCAGTGCTTAACCTAGCTGTAATTACCCAGCACTGTGATTTAAGGAGACAGTACCTCACTCCTTTCTCCTCATCTAAGAGTAGCTTAAAAAAAAAAAAAAAAAGTATTATTTAAAATGGAGTCAAGAACATACTGGTGTCATCTGAATGACCCGAGGAGCAGATATGGCACAGAAGAAAGAATGACTCTTTCATCAGGCGGGTCAGCATCTGACACTGTGGGAGGAGAGAAGTGAGGTCAGGAGCAAGGTCCTTATCTTGGCCATGAGACCCTACTCCGGAAAAAGACTGACAGATCTCATTCAGTCCCGAACAAAGCGGCATGAGGGTTATGAATTGGCAGCAATTCACGTCTCCTGCTCTGCTGGCTCGTTTTGGCCATGAACATTGGTCATGCTGTCTGGTGGGCTGCGGAGCTGGCAGCACCTTGGTGGGTGTCTCTATTCCCTGCACCGACCCACGCAGGATGGTTTCTTTTTTCATTGCCTCCTGTGAAAAGCCGTGCCATTCAGACATTTAAAAACATCCCCACCAGGTGACCAAAAAAAAGCTCTGGGTTCAAAACTGTGTCAAGTTTTTTGCTAACATTTCCTTGTTTAAATCTTTAAAAAAGGAGAAGGATTTTTAGAAGTGCTTAAGAAAGTGGCAGTTCTAATTTAATTATGGGATTCAAAATCAATTTTATACTCAGGAGTAACTTTTAGTCTATTAATTCTGTGGGTTCAATACACATTGAGACAGAAGAGAGTGATTCAGCCAACATAGCATTGGCACATAAGTGCAGGTAGCAGTCTCTGTCACCAGCAGACCCTGTGTGCTTTGTTGGCTCTTCAGATATTATTGTTATTGCTATTGTTTTCATCCTTGTTGGTATTTTACCAACAGCAACCATATTAAGGGTTTTAAACAAAATATGAGGTGCAGGATCCCAGCAGATATAAGGGGTTTTAGCTTTTTATTTAGGCATGTGTAGCTGGTGCCTTCCTACGTGCTCATTACTTGGAGGAATTGGTGCAGAGGATGTTTTGCAAAAGGTTTTTGGTTTGGCAATGGTGAATTGCTTTGTGTAAGTTGTTCCAGCCCTAAAGGATGCCATGGGAGAAAACAAACAGATGCCTGAAATAGACCGATACTGATGCTGAAAACATCAACAAAACAGAAAAAAAGAGATGCTACCCAAACAGTGTCCAGGTAAGCATAGCATTAGCAACGCCTCTGTTTGCAAAAGCTTCCAAAAGAAAAGGCAGTATGATACATATACAGCTTCAACATATATTCGGCCTAATCACGGTGAAGATCCAGCCATTGAAAAGGTGGCAGCTGTTGCACCAATCTAGATCAATACGACATTTTCTACCTTTTCCACCCTTTCTCTGGAAGCATCCCAAAGCCAGACAGGTTGGGTACAGTGCATTGTTGGCACACAGCAATATGGTATGAGGGATCCATAAGTCATACAGATTTAAGATATCAAAAAGGAAAAAAGAGACAGAAGGAGATGACTTTGGATGTTGGGGTTTTTTTAGTATGGAAGGATCAATTACTTCTCATTTATCACCCTCTCAAGGAAGAAGGCAAGTGTTCCTCAGGTCACAACTGTTATTTCCACTAGCCCTGTGCTCTGAGTGTGTCTCTGTATGCGTGTGCTGTCTCCTGCTCTGGCACATGCCGTTGTGACTGTGTTGGTAGGAGGAATTCCTGCTGAGCCGTGGCCTCAGCTGGTACCAGCTACCATCTGAAAAAGGAAGAAAGCATTAAAGCACAGATTCAAAATAAGCACGTAGGTGCCTAACACCCATCTGTACAGGGCCGCTACCAACTGTCCTTGCACTAAGATCCATCGATGTAATGAAAAGATGCCCACAGAAGAACAAAGGGTGGATTTTCCTGAGCTAAGGCTACTGGGCCAGGGCAAATGGCCTCCCTCATGGAAGATGCAGAAGGAGCTCGATGCTATCCAGACACACCTCAAAGGTGGCAATACTGGACTTTGGAGGTCGGCTATTTTTCGAACTGTATTTCAAGGATGGAAAACGGTACCTTCCTGGTTTTAAAAGGAATTGACATTTATTTTCTTCTCTCCAGATGGTAGAGAGAAATACACTAAGTAGGTGGGCAAGGGTATGGGTCAAAAGAGAAAACCTGGGCCCATCACTTTTCTGTGGGAGCCTGCTGTGCATACACAGAGCTCCAGCAAAAAGGGGGGAAGTTCTGGCAAGGGTTTGGAGAAGGAGAGTTGGCAGCTTGTTTAAGTTGTCAGGATGAATCCAGGGAATAGCTTGCAAAAAGCAAGTGAGTTGCAGCTTCACATCACTTCTTGTTGCATGCTTAGCTAGTTGAATCTGTGAATGGGTGGCTTGATGTCTAGGGGACAAAGTTTTTACTTTTTCAGTATCTTGAGCATAAGATCATTCTATGTTGGGACATAATTGACTTCCCATCCCTGAGAGTATATATCTGTATATATCCCTTGCAAGGGCATGTACTGGGAGATGAGGCATGAAAGCATGCACGTGTTACAGACCTGTTTAGGAGGGTTTCATGAGCCACTCTCCCATGATTATGTCCAGCTCTATAAACCACTGCCTCTGCAGCACTAATGCAGCTATTTCAGAGCCCTGCCAAAGGATTTGTAGTAAGAGCTTAGTAAGATACATGATCCATCCAGGTATTTATACAGTGATTTCATTGGTATAGTATCTGTGTATCTGACATAAAGGAGAGCTGCTTCAAGCCATGTGATAAAAGTCTGATGTGTAGCAAAGTGGGTCCCAGATGTATGCTCAGCTTATGCCATTTGATTCCGAACATGCCAGATCTGGCCACTGCAGATTCATTCTCTTTTTCTTCTTTCTGCCCACGCGAACACCTTTAATAGATTAATTTTTTTCAAAGCACAGAGCAAAAATTTGACCAAAACTAACAAAGGAAATTTTTTTCTATTTGTTTTATAGCTAAGACTGCTAGGACTGATAACTGAAGCCCCTTCTGCATAGAATGATTTGCAAAGAGAGTGGTTAAACCCAGTACTAGTTGTAGGATCTCTTATGCAAGAAGTATGAAAGTAAAATTAGAACGGGGCACCCGTTACGAAAGTAATAAAAATGTTGCTACTTGGTCACAGTCAGGGTGACAAACTAATGGCATGGTGAGAAACCGGTCAGATAATAAAGTAGGAAAATTATTACAGCCTAAAACTAGGTGACAAATTCTTGACATTTGTATGTTTGTGACTGACAGTACCTGCCTGCTCCAAATAAGGGTCTGAACTTAACACTTGCATCAGCCGTGGCAAGTATTTCTACTCAATCACTTAGCCTCCACCATAAACGCTTTGATACTAAAGAGTAACATATTTATTAAAGCTGATATTAATACTTCTCTGAGAGAAGTTTGTGTATGAATTGCTTACCTTGATTAAAAGTATGTTTCACAAGAAGTAGGTTTATAAATTGAAGCGAACAGAAATGATGCCTGAAATGTCACATGCAAGAAACTTTGCTGATGTATTATTAAACAAAATAAATTATTATCAGAATTTAGCAATAAGGAAGAACCAAACAGCTATTTACTAGATTGACTGAATGTAAGACTAGCAGAGTACTTGAAACTATTGAGAGACTTCTCTAGAATAAATGACTACAGGTGCTTTTAGGAGCTGTAAACAGCTGAGATGTAATCTAAGTTCACCTGCAGCTCCACACATGGACACATATGCACTCTGTTCCCTAGGAGTTCAGACCATGAGTCTGGTAAAAACACCGTGATGCCTACCCAGGCTGCATGCCCTGCTTTCCCTTGTGTGGAGACGAGCCTAGGGGACCATATGCCATAGGGATCAACTCTCCTTCCCATTTGAGTAACTCAGGAGAAACTCCCGGTTTCCCAGGGAGAAACTACTCGGGAGTAGTTACTGTATTGCAAATTGAGGTAAGAAAGGAGAAGGAGGCCTTCATGATACATCATAACATTTTTCACAGACTCAGATTATGCTTTTAGTCAGATCTAGGGAAGTCAGTTGTCTCTTTTCCCTGATCAATGAGCTGCCAGAGCAGGGTAACAGATACAAGCTGTCATGGTTGCTGTTGTGCTGAACTTGATTACGAGGTCTGGGGAGATCTCTTGTTTAAGGGGTTCATGCTAAAAGAAGTGTTCACACTATGACATCATCTATGTAGGGGTCTTTGCATTGATTTATTAGTAAACATGCACAGAAATAATACTGACTTTGCAGATTGGGATGAGGTGCTGACTGCCTTTGTAGGCAGACAGAGTGTCTGACATGCAAAACAGCCACAGCGTTGACCGGGAGAGAGCACCCGAGCTCTCTGACACCAATGCCTTCTCTGTGGGACGCTGCTAACTGAGCACACCCTCATTCATCACTGTTTGAGGGCAGGATTTTAAAGTCCTGAATACTGGGAGCCAGAGACCTGAACAGCATCCCTAACTCTACCACCATAAAATCTCTTCTGAGTAAAGGTTATCTCCGATTTAAGGTGACTGGGCTGGCCTGACAGAGGTTTCAGTCCCTCTCGAGTGGCCTCTGTGCGCTGCTGAAGGTCTTAAGGACCACCGCTCAAAACTCAGTTCAGATGAAAAACTAACAGCCAAAAGCAACTGTAACAGTACCAAGCGCTTCTGTACCCTGTTAACCATTTAAAACCCACCATCTTGTAAAAGAAGACTAAGCAATTAAACCCGCCTGTTTAATGCTCGTTGTTGTACTGGCCTACAGGGGCCGCAAAGAGGCTCTTGTCTCCCCTGGGGAGTGGGTGGGATGTGCCAAGCTGCAGGCCAGGTGCTGGGTGCTGGGTCAGGCAGGAGGGTGCCCTGTGCTGTAAATCAGCAGCTGTGCTTCAGGTAGGACTGGAAATGCACTGGCCATCGGCACCAAAACGTTGAAGGAAATGTAACACTTTTCTAGCCCAGAGATGTGTCCAAAGGTCTTCTCCCACAGCATATCCACCAATGCCTTCAAAACACATGCTCCTTTTCTTCTCCATCTCCTGCAAGAAACTCCATAGGTTATATCTGTCGTCATATATTTCCTAATCATTAGAAGAGTTGATTTACAAGCTTAAAAATTATTTGCGAAGTTTTTGGCTTTGCTGAAAAAAAAAGGGGGGGGGGGGCTAACACCAATGAATAATGTGGAATGTAAGGACTTCTTGTGGCGGATGTCTGTCCTGGCATTTGTGCTATGAATCATAAAGTGAAGTCTCCTGTATTTAGCTTAGGACACATATAAATTTTTTTTTTTTTTTTTTTGCAACAGCAAAATAAACATTGTTACCTTCAGTTATGCTTCCAGTTAAAAAGCCTTAAAAAGCCAGCTATCTCTGGCATGGGTAAAAAGCTGGCAATGGAAGATCCTAGCAGATTCCAGCTCATCTGGATTTTTGAAAGAAAACTGTTATTTTATTGGAATTCAAGAAACAAAGTGCAAGAAAACGCTAGGAGTATTGCAACACACCCATTGCATAGTATCACGCTGGACACAATGGAAAAAGGGAAATATCATCTGTGATAACAGAAAAATGAGAAACTGTACCCATTACACACAGAGTTATCACTGAAGAAGTGACACTTTCAGGGTCTGCCCGAACAGCTTTACACCTTGCCAATGCCAAAACAAGTCTGAAACAGATAAGTAGAAGTGATGAGAAGTGATAAAAGGCCTTTTTGGAGGACAGAGAGAAGAAAACAGCTGCAAAAGTTGTCTCTAGGATGTGTGAGAGTAAGTTCGGGCAGTGCTAAGTAGATGTGTTGTGGAAAATGCATTTCAATAGGTGGGAAAGCAAAGGCATTGGACAGATATTTAGCCACCAGGTTGATGGTAATTAAATTCTAAATACCCGGGGCTGGGAAATGTTTACTACCAGAGGCAGGTGGAGAATCTCTTTGCACGGTTATATTCTTCTATTTATTTTTTTCTCCCCACCCCCCCGTCCTCCGTCCCCAGCTGCCTACTTTCTAACTGGTCTCCTTTATTTCCAGCTCCCTCCAGCAACCGACGGCAGTTACTCCCCCCGGGCACGGAGGAAGCCCCCAGGACACAGGTGGGCGCCCGGCCCCGCGGAGCGGCGCTCTGTGCGGGGGTGTCGGGGTTCCCGGGGTGCCGGGGGCGCCCGCGTCCCCTGCCCGCCCCCGCGCCGCCCCCCGCCCGGGGGAAGGGGTGGTGTGTGCGCGGAGCGGGGCCGGGTTTGAGCCTGGCTGCGGGAGCCGGGGCGGCGGTCCCTCCCCCCCCCACGCACACGCACCCCACGAAGCGCGTCGGCTGCGGAGATCAGCGGGCCTGCCGCCGGGCAGCCACGGGTCACAGACCCCCCGAGCCTCCGCTGGCAGCCGGATCTGCTCTGGCCGGTGCCCGCCTCGGCCCCGCCCCGCCCGGGGGAGCCGCCCCCCGCCCCGCTGCGGGACGAGGAGGAGGAGGTGGAGGAGGGGGATGGGGATGGGGCTGCGGCTGCGGCGGCTGCCCCGTGGAGGAGGTAAGGGCGGCGGCAGCAGCGGGACGGCCCCGGGGCGGGGGAGGCGCGGGCTGTCCCGGCCGGGCAGGCACCGGCAGCCGCGGGCTCCGGCTCTGCCCCGCCGCCTCGGCCGAGCGAGGGGTGGGAGGCGCGCCCCGGGGAGGGCGGACGGACGATCTGGGGGTGTAGGTGGGGGGAGAGCCGTGAGGACGCGGAGGAGGACGCTTTTCTGAGCCAGACACCCCCCCCCCCCCCCCCCCCCCAAAAAAAAAGTGAGGAGGGACACCTCCAGAAGCCGGGGGGGGCTGGCCCGTGCGCTCCCCCATCCCGCGGTGGCCTCCCGTCCCGGGAGGGAGTCACAGACAGCGGGCAAACCAAAGCGAAAGCAAACCGAGCGGCTGGTTCGTGCTGTGGAGCAACGCCATGCAGCCTTTTGCTGACGGAGCAGCGGGTGGTGGCTCTCCAAGCACCGGAGCGGGGTAAGCCCTTCACAGCTGCCCCGGCCTGGGCACACGCGTGGGCCCCAGCGCCGCTCGTCACCTGCAAGGCAGGGGGGGTGCTAAGCCAGGACTGACGCTTCGGCTTGGCATGTCCTCCGGAATCGCCTCGGTTTTCTTCATGTGGGTGCACGGGCAGCTCAAGAGTGTCGTGGGGGAGCAGAACTGCACCCCTCGCCGTGGGGAAGGGCGTGTGTGTGTCATAGTCCCGTAACTACACTTGTCGGGATCATTTCTTACATCTTGGAAGTCTTACTGTGCCAGGGCTGAACTGCAGCCTCGTTGTATCTGCTTCTGTTATCAGCGTGGCATCTCGAACGGTACACTCGCGCAAGAAGCGGTGACAACCGGTTTCCCTGTTTCGGTCTCACAGCATGCAGCTCTTACTGCGCTTCTGTCTGCATGCACCCGCGCAGACCCTCGTCCCTGCGGAAGAGCTGTGCACAGCTGTGATTCGAAGATTAGCCGAGCCGTTCAGCTGCAGGGACTGCTTTTCTGAGTTAAGTCGCTAGTGGGCATAGAGCTTCTTTTTCTGGGGTAGTTTATGATCTGAGACTTTCATAATACACTGTGCAGATACAAAAGATACAGTAATGCCAAGAGGATGATTTTTTGACTCAGATGTTCAGTACATTTTGAAATATCAAGTTGAACTACCAACATTTTTCAAGATGGTTTTGAACCATTATGAATAGCTGGTTCTTATTATGAATTAATGGACCAGCACCAACTAACAATTATTAAATTTGTCTTGCATGGTAGCTTTTCTTTTTTCCTTCTTCCTTTTCTTTTTCCTCTTCCTTTTTTTTTTTTTTTTTTTTTATTTCCCCATGCATCCTAGGTTCAGCTGGGATGGAGTTAATTTTCACTGGGAAAGGGCACAGCCAGGACAGCTGACCCAAACTAGCCATAGTAAGCATTCCTCTGCTCAAGATAGAGGAAATAGAAGGTACACACCACGGGGTAACCTGTGGTTTTACCTGGGTGACCATGGAGAGGACATGAGGAAGTGGGATGGAAAACCTACCTCCCTAGATTCACAGGTACCTGAGTTGCAAGGAAAAGCAATCAGAAAAGAGGATTCCTCCTGGAAGAATGCCACGGGCAATTCCCCAGACAGAGGGCTGATCTCATTTCTGATCCTCCCAAAGGGACTTCTGATTCACATTTACAAAGAGTTGAGTAATGAATACTTTGGCCAGGATTAGAGGGGCCCTGCCTCCAGCCAGGTGGAGGAAAGGGACAACCAGGTTTGTTGGACTGTGTGGATTTGATGGCCTGGCATGTCAGACCCACAGGAGTATAAGGCTCTGGTAGACACAGGGTACCCTAATGCCATCAAGCTATAAAGGGGCAGAACCCATCTGTATTTCTGGAGTGACAGGGGGATCTCAACAGCTAACTGTATTGGGAGCTGAAGTGAGTCTAACTGGGAATGAGTGGTAGAAACACCCCACTGTGACTGGCCCAGAGGCCCTGTGCATCCTTGGCATAGACCGTCTCAGGAAAGGGTATTTCAAGGACCCAAAAGGGTACCGGTGGTACGGGGCTTTGGTATAGCTGCATTGGAGATGGAGGAAATTGAACAGCTGTCCACTTTGCCCGGTCTCTTGGAGGACCCTTCTGTTGTGGGGCTGCTGAAGGTTGAAGAACAACAGGTGCCAGTCGCTACCACAACAGTGCACCAGCAGCAATATCACACCAACTGTGACTCCAGTTCCCACCCATAAGTTGATTCATCGGCTGGAGAGCCAAGGGATGATCAGCAAAACTCTACCCTTTAATAGTCCCATATGGCCAGTGCAAATGGCCCTACCTGGAGCCTCTGGCAGAAAGCACCTGAGGACACCCGAGGCCGACCCCTGGAGTTTTGGAGTCGGGGATACAGAGGATCCGAGGCTCTCTATACTCCAGCTGAAAAAGAGATATTGGCAGCATACGAAGGAGCTTGAGCTGCCTCGGAAGTGGTTGGTACTGAAGCACCGCTCCTCTTAGCACCCCGACTGCCGGTGCTGGGCTGGATGTTCAAAGGGAGGGTCTCCTCTACACATCATGCAACTGATGCTACATGGAGTAAGCGGGTCGCACTGATCACACAACAGGCTTGCATAGGGAACCCCAGTTGCCCAGGAATTTTGGAAGTGATCGTGGACTGGCCAGAAGGCAAGGATTTTGGAATGTCACCAGAGGAGGAGGTGACACGTGCTGAAGAGGCCCCACTGTACAATAAACTGCCAGAAAATGAAAGGCAATATGCCCCGTTCACTGATGGGTCCTGTCGCACTGTGGGAAAGCGTCGGAGGTGGAAGGCTGCTGTATGGAGTCCTACATGACAAGTCACAGAAACTGCTGACTGATAGAAGTGGCCAGTGCTCTATCTCTATACTGACTCATGGATGGTGGCAAATGTCCTGTGGGGGTGATTGCAGGAATGGAAGCAGAGCAACTAGCAGCACAGAGGCAAACCCATCTGGGCTGCCCCATTGTGGCAAGATACTGCTGTTCGGCTAGAGAAGCCAGTGGTAAAAGTACGTCACGTAGGTGCTCACGTACTCAAGTCGGGCCACTGAAGAACATCAAAACAACCAGCAGGTGGATCAGGCTGGTGGGCCTATGACACCTCAGGCCATCAAGGAAGAGATGCAACATATAGATGGCCTCATGATCGAGGGGTGGACTTGACTGTGGACATTATCATACAGGTTATCCATGAACATGGAACATGTGCTTCAATTAAGCAAGCCAAGCGGTTAAAGCCCCTCTGGTATGGAGGGCGATGCGATGGGTGAACTATATATATGGGGAGGCCTGGCAGATTGACTATATCACACTCCCACAAACCCACCAAGGCAAGCGCCATGTGCTATAATGGTGGAAACAGCCACTGGATGGCTGGAAACATATCCCATGCTCCATACTACTGCCCAGAACACTATCCTGGGCCTTGAAAAACAAGTTTTATGGTGACATGGCACCCCAGAAAGAATTGAGTCAGACAACGGGACTAATTTCTGAAACAACCTCATAGGCACCCAGGCCAAAGAGCATGGCATTGAGTGGGTATATCACATCCTTTATCATGCAGCAGCCCCCAGGAAAATTGAATGATACAAGGGACTGCTAAAAACTGCACTGAGAACAATGCAGGGTGGGACCTTCAAACATTGGGATACACATTTAGCAAAAGCCACCTGGTTGGTTAATACTAGAGGATCTACCAATCAAGCTGGCCCTGCCCAACCAAAACTTCCACATACTGCAGAAGGAGATAAAGTCCCTGTAGTGCGCATGAAGAGTATGTTAGGGAAGACAGTCTGGGTTAGCCCTGCTTCAGGCAGAGCCAAACCCATCCACAGGATTGCTTGTGCTCAAGGACCTGGGTGCACTTGGTGGGTGACGCGGAAGAATGGGGAAGTTCGATGTGTTCCCCAAGGAGATTTGATTTTGAGTGAGAATAGCCAGTGAATTAGACTGTACGATGTTAAATGCTAAATAACCCTGCCACTGTACATCATTATATCTGTAGTGGCTATATGCTGTATCAATGGTATTATGGTAAGAATCACCCAAATCACTGAAAGATGGACTTTGAAACCAAGTGAAGTGCAGCAGTGATGGAACTTGAACTGGCACCCAGCAAATTCCTCAAGATCAACGTCTTCAACCCGCAGACCGTGGGCATGGATTGCATCAAATACACCAGCTGCAAGCTCCGGAGGCAGCATGCAACAATCCAACAGCAAACACCGTCTCTCCTACCCTGAAGGACTCTTATGACAGATGGAGCCCCAAAGTCATTAAATAAAATCAACTGTCATGTTAGAGGGATGGCCCATAGACTAACGGATGATATCTGTGGGCAGGGGTGTATATATATATATATATATATATATATATACACACATCAAAGACAGGGAAAGTGGTGGTGATTAATTGGAAAGTCTAGGATCTGGGCATGATGCAGATGGTATAGAATAAGGTGTGGATAATGTCCTGGGTTTGGGTGGGATGGAGTTAATTTTCACAGGAATCTGGGAAAGGGCACAGCCAGGACAGCTGACCCGAACTAGCCAAGGGGATATTCCATACCATGTGATGTCATGCTCAGTATATAAGTGGGGAGCGGCTGGGGGGTCAGTGTGGTATCGCAGCAGGGGAAGCGGCAGAGCATCAGGTTTGGGGTAGTGAGCAATTGCATTGTGCATCGCTCGTTTTGTATATTCTTTTATTAGTACCATTATTATTGTAACTCCTCTCCTTGTGTTGTCCCAGTAAACTGTCCTTACCTCAACCCATGAGGCTCTACCTTTTTTTGTTGTTGTTTCTCCTTTCTGATTCTCCTCCCCATCCCACCGGGGGCGGGTGTGCGGGGTGCGGGGAAGGAGTGAGCGAGTGGCCTTGTGGGCTTAAACCACGACACCATGTGTTAGCTTGGTTATTTTTGTAAAGTAGTTGCAAAACTAGTTTCAACACCCTAACTGTAAGGGATCACTCGTTTCTGTGGAGAGAAGATGATTCATTTCTTTGCTAAATGTAGGTCTGGGCCTCTCAAGTACATTTTATTTAGGTGAAAGAATGATTGGAGCAAGATAAGGCAGTATTAAGTTCTTGACCTAAAATGTAAATGGACTTCTAAGCGAAAACCCCTGTGTCTCTTCCACCAGACTTCTTTTGAAGTGCATGACAGGTCCAAAACATGAAACAGGAAAAAGTTGATCATTGTTTTAAAGGTGACCTCTGTAGGTTTGGTAAGTCTGCTGGTGCTGTCAAAATGTTATTGTAACAGTATAATGGATTTCAAAGTGGTTTAGCTGATTTATAACCTTCATTTTGCCATTTGTAAAAATAGACCTGAGCTATTTTTAGTGTTTCTCTTATCCATGCTAGATCAGGATGAGGAGTCTGTGTAAACAGATGAAAGTGATTGCTTTGTTCTGCTTGGTATTGTGGGATTGTGTGACGTTCGGCAAAGTTAGCAGCTGGATTCACCCACCACTGGATTAATTTTATTCATTGGGCTTCAGTCCCTGGTGAGAACATTGCTGGCAACACAATGCGAGCTGTTGATCCTCATCCATAGGGAACTGGTATTTATAACCGCTCTGGAAGACAACTGCAGATGAAAAAGAAAATGAATTCAGTGGTGGGAGCATACTAAACTGTACGGGGTTGCCTGGCCTATTTTTCTGTTCTGTGCTGAGATGAGGTGTAGTGCAGTGTTAGGACAGCCTGAGCACTTCATCTTTGACAATGAGTACAGCAAACAGGTGGGTTCCTACATTTAGCTTGCTGCCTGACAGGCTGGGATCAGCCCTAACCTTTGTATTCACTATGTTCCCAGCAAACTATTTCATTCAGTCCATTTCTGTAATCAAACATAAGTTTGCTGATGAAATGTAAACCCCACAATATTTTGTTGCCTTAGTAATAAATATAACAAAATATATTTCTTCTAAAATACACCTTTTAATGGAGAAAATAATCGTATGATCTCAGAGTCTTGCTACCTGTTTTCTTAGATGGATGCATGTAACAGGACCAGGGATAACAACTGTACCACAGCAGAGACTACATTTAAAAAAGCTTTTTGTTCTGAATCCTATCCATAATTCACTGTCCTGCATTACCTACAGCAGGTCATGTTCAAATTTCTTTACTGAAAGGTTGTCAGGCATTGGAACAGGCTGCCCAGGGAAGTGGTGGAGTCACCATCCCTAGGGGTGTTCAAAAACCACGTAGATGTGGCACTTCAGGATGTGGTTTCGTGGGCATGGTGGTGTTGGGTTGACGGTTGGACTCGATGATCTTAAAGGTCTTTTCCACCCTAAACAATTCTATGATTCTATAGCAGGTGGTTGGTAGAAGATGTGCTCCTATGGCTTAGTTTATTAGTTTAATACCTCTGCGCTGTTCTGATCTGGGTCAGCTACAGAATCAAAGCTTGTGGGTTTGGTTCTCATGCATGTTTAAGATTGAGACTATGGTACCAGGGTTCCTGCACAGGAGCCATGAGTTACGTCTATAGAGAAAAAAATATCAAAAAAAAAAAGCAATAAACTTTTGCTTTGAATAGCCAGGAAAACATGCATCAGTTCATGTAAGGAAATGGAATAATTTCTATACTAATGAAAGGTCCTACCATTTGCAGAATACCCCTGACCAAGATTTGAGGCTCCAGTGGGCATGTTTGCTAAGGAAATAGATAAAAAACGTAAGAGTGAACCTTGTCTTTTCTTTGGGGTGATTATTTCTCACAGTACTTTTTTTCCAGATACGACAGTGTTTGTGGACCACCTAGTCTTCCTCTTCACAGTTTGCTGAAAAAACAGATTGCAATCTTATTTTTTTAAGAAAGAATTTGTAATGGGAGCACCACTTGCTCCTTAAATGCTGACAGTTACTCAGCACCTATTTGAACGCTGACATCTCCTGTTGAAAACATGGGTGCCTAACTTCTTTTGTCCTACTCAAATCTACTCACACAGGTTTGTCACACTGAGTAGGCCATATGTGAGTAGGTCACATTGACTTACACAGGTAAAGTTAGGCATGTCTGCTTATTTTTTCCCACTGTGCTTGTAAATTATTGTTGGATTGCTCAAGCAGTGTGTTTTAAGGAAAACACTAAATTGAGACACTGTGTGGCTGTGTAAATGTTGGAGTTTTAAGCATAGAAAAAGTAAGAAAAAATACAGATAAGACATGCAGCTGGCACTGGATGTAGGCCTGATCTTCTTCTTCTGAGAGAAGCCATCCCACAGGCACTAACCTGGGGTGCAGTCCGTGCCCCACTGTGCCAACCGAAGGCTGCGTTTTCCTTAGGCTTCTCACTGTAAACCTGTCCCAATAACACTTCTAAAAGCTGTTATGTTGATGCAAAATGAACGAAACCTGTTTTCTAAAGCACCTTAAAAACTGTGTATGGGGAAATGTGAGCCCTCAGTGATGCAACGTGTGGCATCAGTCCCATGTATGTAGTAATAGTATTCACAAATACAGAGAAAGTCTCAAGAAGCTTGTAATACAATAGTGTCTTAGCTGAAGATCTTGCAAGACTTAAGAGCTGCTCTACTTGGTTCAGTGGTTATCTTTTCCCTTTCTCTCTGTATATCAATATTTCTATGTGTGCATGTATGCGTGTGTATATATACATAGACATTTGAAGAAAGGGAGTACAAAAATTGGATGGGTTCTTTATCTTTCACGGAATATACATGGGGAATTATTTAGATTAGCAGGAATGGACTACGTAGCTCTTCAGTTTTTCATCTGTGGCCTGAATCTTACAGTAAAAATGTTCTCACTTTCTAAATTGTGTGAATCCCAAGCAGTGATGCTGCCCATGCCAGCAGAAGAGGCAGTACCTGAACGAGGGCAGCAGTTGCTGTGCTGGGTCATCATGCCGTCCATTGGACATGCTCCATCTCCAGGTGAGACAGGAGGAAGGCTCTGCTCCCACCCAAACCAAAATTTGTTACATCTGGATGTATTACATTCTCTACAACAGATTTTGAAGCGCTTCCCAAGAGCTGAATTCCTGTGCTCAGTTAAAGAACACCTGCTCCAATTAACAGCATAACACAGCTATTGTTTATGAATTGCAAAAGTTAAGGAAGAAGATGCACAGTGGATAATTTGTATTATTTGTGCTGTAGTCTCTAGGTTCATGTTTAGAAAGGGCAGTTTGGGTCAGGTCCTGTAAAACCCCATATAAGCGCAGTTCTTTGAACATTGTTAGAGGCAGAGTTTCACAGTACTAAAGCACTGGAGGGGGTGAATCCATCCTGGACTTTGGGTACCACTTGAAGTATTTACATGTATTTTTATGAGTGAGAATATTTTGGGTTTGGGATTTTTTTTTTTCTTGGTGAGTGTCAGAAGTTTGGTAGAGTGAAGGTAAGTAGAAACCAGGTAGACCTTTTTCTGAAGGCTTTTCTCCAGTCCGTTTGAGAGCAGTCCCACTGAAGCTGTGTCCTTAACTTACAGAACATATTTCAAATTATTCTTTTTTTTTCCTTTTGAACTCATTGAGCACTAGGACATGGCAATATTGCTGTGGAAGGATATCTGCAAATAGATAAGCGGGCCAGGTCCCTGCTCGTGGATGGCTCTTACCCGTTAGCCAGAACTCACCTAGGTTTAATAAGACAGGGTGTGAAGGACCACGTGGTTTTTCAGAGAGAGGTGGGGTCAGAGAAGAACCTCAAACATTTGAGGTACGTATTGTCTTGAAAGACTGTGATTTTGATTTTTGTTACAGTGTGCTGCAGGAGGCACAAGGCTTTGAAAAAGCCAAGTCGAACGAGTGGCCAAGAAGGGTGTAGAGTGAGTCAGTGGTGTAGGGCTGACCTACACCAGCATTTTTTTTCTCCCCTGGAGAGCGGGAAAGGTATTCCTGGTATAGGGTGTGAATGAGAACTGTTCCTTTTCATTCTTTAGGATGAAATTAGTTTCTGGTGCAAAATACCACCAGCACAGGACCAAATGGCTGGAGTGTAAAACTGTTTGGTTTATGTTTTAGAAGTGGTTTTAGAAGTTAATTTTGATGGGGATACCAAGCTGTCTTCAGCATGAAAACTGATGTCTTAATTGAAATTAGTGACGATACTATTTGTGTCTGTGTCTTCAACTTGTACCCGTCTCTGCCTCCATTTGGGGAGTTGGTTGCATGTTAATTCTGTGTTTATGCTGAACATGTAGAGTGCACAAATATATGTGTTTTGTAATAGCTGACATAGCTAAGCCATTCCATGTAAAGCCCTAACGCTTTTGTTTCCAAAATGCATGTGGTTAGAGAGGTGCTAACAAGTCACAGCAACAAGTGGGAGTGCCTTTAACAGTGTGCATTTGGTTGCGGCCCAGGTGGTATTTTTAGGATTTAGAGTAGATGTGTTGTAGACATTTGACAGGTGCCATGTTTGGAGTGACAGTTATGTACTGTTTGATTTACTCAATTGCATTGCTTAAGCATGGTTTAGTGTGACTTTTTTTAAGCCTAGCCATATATAACATAAAAGTTACTTTGTTTTGCATCTCTGTCCACCATTCCACCCTCCATGCTTTCTAAACCTTGGCTGCATTTTAAATAATAAAGTACTCTTCTGTTCCTGTGTTTTCAGGATATTTTAGGGTTCTTTATGAATATAGAGAAACAGCAAGAAACATTTTTCTTTTTAGCTGAGATTAAGTAGATATCAATTGGTAAGAATAATTATCATCGCATATTTAAATACACAGGCAAGGAGGAACATCAGTAACCTTAGAGCTGTAGGGTAACAGCTATGCATCATTATATTTAATTATTAATCTTATTTAATCCTACAAAGTAGTAAAGTGAAACTACTGGTTATGTTACTAGAAGCTGTATTTCTTTTGCCTAACTTCTACTGGTGGGACAATTTTCTGGAAATGCTGCTTAATTATTCAAAACGTGGCAAAGATCACCAGGCTACTAGCAGATCATCAGCTAGTAGCAAGGAAAGGGCTGGTTCTACAGACAAGTGCAGTTAATAAAGGAGAAGGGACACAAGTTTGCAGAAAAGCATCTCGAAGGTTAATGACAGTAATGGAGCTATTTAAAGCTTGACAACTAAAATAAAGAGAATGTATATGTAGAGGAATTAGAAGTCAGCATGTGAACAGGATACATGAGTAATCCGCACAAAAAGTTATGTCCTTTTGCAAATAATGGTGGTCATATACCTTTGCTCTGGTGCTGGGATATTTGTAGAGATAACTCAGAGTCTGACTGCAGTGAAACAGAGCTTTCCAGGGGCAGGTACCCCCTGACTCTCAGTGCTGCCTGTACACCCCGGCAAATCACCCCGTCTGCTCTGTTCTGCTGCTGCAAGGTGTTTCTGTTACTCCAGAGCTAGTTCAGATATTTCTGTGCACTTGTAGCCCTGAGCTGTGTAGTTTTAGCCCTCTTTGCCAGCTGCATGCTGATCAATAGCTGAAAACAAGCTTGCTTATGCTTTCTGCTGCTCGTAGAGAGGGGTCTTGTTCACCCATCCAGTGCATCGCGATAGACCTATTCTTATTTTGATATCATTACAGGTTCTGCTCCCTATGCGTTGTTTTATGGACAACAAATAATATATGGCTGTAGAAAGCAAAGGAAGGATATATGTACAGAGATAGTTTGATGTACAATGCACCCAGTTCATGCTGAGATCAATACTCCAGTGTACTTAATTGGAAACCAAAGGCTCTATTTTTAACATTGTAAGAAAC
Organism: Aquila chrysaetos chrysaetos; assembly: GCF_900496995.4. Classification (NCBI taxonomy): domain Eukaryota; kingdom Metazoa; phylum Chordata; class Aves; order Accipitriformes; family Accipitridae; genus Aquila; species Aquila chrysaetos. The sequence continues at coordinate 42,158,922 of NC_044006.1, read as the reverse complement.
TCTTGAAACTTGCCAGAGCAGGCAGCATCCTTCCAATTAAGTGTAGGCCAGGCCACCCACAAAATCATACTTGCTCTCACCTCCACATTGATTCTTGGACCACTTTAAGTAGCAGATTTGACATAAATTACTATTTTTCATATTCCAACGACTGACAAACTGAAGCTGATAGTTGACCTGCGGTAAGTTGTACCTTAGGGAAAGGGCAGATGCACGGTTAGAGCCCAGCCTTCCAGCCTACAGGTCTGCAACTACAAGGGAAATCAGACTTAGTCTCAGATTGTGTTCTCTAGCCCAACTGAAACTAGTAAATGGCAGTAGCAAGACTAGAATTTAAGATACTTGGGGTTTTATTTTATTTTATTTTATTTCAGTGGGCGTTTTAGTGTAAATCTCCTGCCTTGCGCTTGCACAGAAATCCTTCCAAATGCAAATCGAAGGTTGTCTTCAGGTACGGTTGTGGAAACAGCCTGCTGTGGGAGGTGTGAACTTCCACACCCTCCAGTGGTAGAAGTGGAAAGGTTGCTGCAATAAATGGGTTTGGTGGTAATATTATATCTTCTACAATCAGCAAAAATCAGGTTTTTTCTCTGTACAGAGACCAACCACGTGTGGTCCTGATCTAGCTCTTGTGCTCATAGTGGTATGACTATAACTCAATCACTGTTTCTTCTGCTACCATTAATGCAAAATAAGGAACAGGACAGAAATTATAATTGTGGCAGTGCAGTACTAAGTAATATTTACACCTAATCCCTTTTGTCATTAGATGTATATTCAGACTGCAAAATTAAGCTATCTGTAAAGAAATACCTTATTCAAAAACATGATATGGCTGTTTCTGGGGGAGGCACCCCTCCTATTCTCCCCATAGCAGTAGCCCAGCAATCAATCACAAGTAATGCATGGGCAAGGGAAGAAGTGTTCAGTTGTTGAGCGGTATTTTTCAGCTGTTCTTCATCACTGGGAAAGACTAACAAGCTGGTGGGAAGTGTAATTTCAGAGAGTAAATCTTTAACAGCATAATCCAGGGGATTTTTGTTAAAAGCCAAAACTGAGAAATTAAGGGGAAAAGGTTCTGGTTGTGTTACATGATTTCCATGTAGAGTGTTTCACTGAAATGATCCCATATGTGGAAATTGGTGCTGTGAACAACCTTACATGCACTGTATCCGTACCACCACTGTTGTGAAAAGCTGGTCACAGGGCCACGCTCCTTCAGAAACTGCCTTGGTAGTGGTGAAAACAGTTTTTTTTAAAAGGGTGGATAACATTGCAGTAATAATCAGTGTGAACAGGCCTGAGTATATTTTAATATCATCTGCTGGAGGAAGAAACGGTGGTAGTAAGACTAATCTTCAGAGCCACACGGTGCAGCATTATAAAGCTCATTCAGTAGAGATGATACATTCCCCTTGGTAAACTACAGTGAATGGTCATGATAGCAAATGTGGGACCCTGCCTCCCTCCCATCCCTGCTAGCATTGCCGTTCATATCAGCAGGAGCTTTGTGCAAAGATCAGAGGGAGACTCTGAAGGACAAAATGGCATGTGATTCTGTAGTGCAGTTGGTGGCTCTCGGCCTGGAAACTAAGGGTACCAAGACACTGGCTATGGCTTAGCAGAGAAAATAGTCAAAGACGTTATTTTTTCTTAAAAGATACATAAAAATCAATGCAGACTCCAGATAAATCCTAAAATTCATGGTCAGAAGTATTCCCCATCTCCTTAGGGTCAACAGCTCTATATAATGATAGGAAAAGACCTGAAAATTTGGTTGTCTTTGACTTCCCGGAGAAACTGAAGCCATGACAGTCTCCACAAATTTCTACGAGCTGCGGGAGCATTTAGTTTCTCTTCAGAAAGGAGCTGTCCCATCAGGCACATCAGAAGTTCAGTTGTCCTCATAGTGGTGCTGGGAAGGACCATCTCCATCGTAGACTTCAGCAGACCAGCATCATCTGCAGGCAGATTTCCACCATAAGCAAGTTGAACTGTGAGCATTTCGGATGATCTGCAGGACACATTGTGGGCTCTTCGCAGTTACCGCAAGCTTTTCTTTTCGCTTGCGGTAGAACAGGTTTGTACCCCTGGTAATTTTAATAGGAACCATTGAGTTGTCACCCATATACTTTCTGTATTCAAAACCAGTGCTTACAGTTATTTTTTTGAGGCATCACATTATAGATACCACATTTCTAACTGTTCCTTGCATTTGCCTCTTCTGTCAGCTGGTAGAGTAATGAATTTGCTGTGTTATTCAGGAGCCAAATACTCTGCCTTAGCAGCAGCAGCTTTCCAAGCCACTCAGCTCAAGAGGAGCTGCTTAAGGTCTTTAATAGCAGTTGTCGTTGACTTCTTATGTGCTTTTGATAATGATGACTTTTATAAATTAGGATGGTAATAGATCATGTTCATTGGACAAGTATTAAGTTGGTTCTTTGTAAAATTAAAGACTAGCTCTGATCTTGCGAGCATGTAATTATGGGACTAACTTCATGCCCGTGAGTATTGAACTCATTTAAGTGTTTGCAAGTAGCTAGTTACCATGTTCTTAGTGTCCCATATACTAAATTCCCTCTCCTGCTGTTTTACTACATAGAGGAAAACTGGGGGGGTTTGTGTGTATTTAGAAAAGTAAATTTGTTTTCTCATATTTGGCAATAACAAGTCATGTGGTCATTTCCAGCTGCAGCTGACAAAGAAGACATAATATATTGGAATATCATTTTTAATAAATAGAAATTGTGTTAGGCATCATTGAAGGAAAGTACCTCTTACATCAGAGTGACAGATCAGTGCTCTGTGTATCTATTTGTTGTTAGAAATGACTGTTTATAAAACTAAAGTTCCTTTCCAATCCTTGAAAAGAAAGTACAGAAAAATGGAAAGCCAACAAATAAAATAAATAAAAAATAAAATTAATTTTTATAATTAAAAAATTAATAGAATTAATAAAAATGAAATTACTATTACTTTATTTTCAAATTATATTTAATTTTACTCCAGAGTCCTATTTTTAAACCTTTCTACATTTAATTTTTAATGTGTTTCCTATGAAGCAATAATTTAAAAAAAATCTCTTACACATTTTGAGGACTATTACAACTGCAGTTTTTATATAGTTTATGCTCTCATATAAAATCTGTAAAGTAAATTTGTCATGATTAGAACAGAACAGTAACTCGTTATGTTTGCTGCTGTTGAGAGCTTGTCTTCTCTGCTCCTGCCATAGCATTTTGCTGGGGATATATGGAACTAATGCAGTATGGCCACTTGGTTTTCTGGCTGCCATTCCACCAAGTTTCACATTTTAATAGCTCAGACTTCCCCTATAAAAGCTGAAATATCAAAGTTTTTTTAAAATATAAGTATGCAAAGTCCTTAGCAGTGATTCCTTCTTACCCTAGCAGTACCCCAGCCCTATAATAAACATTTTAAAAGTCTGCTGATATGATTATAGATAAAAGATAACTTGAAAAATGCTTCTGAGACCACTAAATCAGAACAATTTCATTGCTGGAGATTAAAAAACCCAACATCATTTGGATAAATGGGAACTGGGTAATGACTACATGGAAGTGATGGGGAAACAGAGCTGCTATTACAATACATGTTAATGTGATTGTTTTCCTGAAAGAAAAAGCGAGGGGTTTTACTAACTGGCCATTCATAATTGCCTATTTTAAGATTTCATCACTGAGTATATATCTGGCTTGGATATGTTGTTGTGAAATGACATCCAAAAGACACTGATAGCCCAAATTTTCCATGAAATCACATCATCATGTGTCTGTTTTAGCAGAATTTGTTTCCAGTGTTTACAAATGTCCATTTCTACTGCAGATGGGTTCAGTGCCTGGGCACCGAAAGAGGAGTTGGTGTCTGTACTCCCGAACTGATGTCGGCCTCATTCTGCCCAAAAAGTCTGCACAGAGTCAGTTCATCCACATGAATGAACTGCTCAGTGTATATTTTATTTGAAATGCTGTAGCTGTAGAAAAATGAAAAAAGTGCATTTTAAAGATTAATTTTGACAGCATGTTGCTTAATAGAACTGTTTTATTTGTGTCTTGAGGATGTTGACCTCATGAAAGAGTGTCAGGAAGCTTTGGATGACTGCTGTCCACACCAAGGAGATGATCAGCTGGAACTGCAAGAGGAGGAGGAGGAGAAAGGCATAAGTCAAGTAAATGATGAAAAAAATGGAAGAAGGGAAAACTGTGAAGAGGAAGTGAAGGAGGATATAGGTCTTATCACTAAGATAGAGAGTAGTGAAAGAAATGGAGTGAATGGTTTTGAAAGGAATATTTGATTGCTTCTTTTCAGTTGGAGTGTCCCTTGCAAGGGCAGGAAAGGAACAGTGACTTCAGATGGTACTTTGTGAATGATGCCCTTGTACACCCTCTCGAAAATTGCCCCCCCCCCCCCCCCCGTATAGTTTATGTACTTGAAATGTTTTATAAAGTTTACAGAAATCCCTTGCAACTAATAATTTTTCAATTTGGTTTTATCTTCTTCATCATGAAGGTGTTGTGTTTGTGGGAAATGATTTTTTGAGGCCTACAAACACTTGAGACATGGATGCTAAATTATACTGCTTTCACCATTATGTGAGACTTGATGCTCAGATGTAGAATTACATTTGGGAAACTGGATTGTTCAGATCTTAACATGTGTGTTGTACCTAGAAGGCAGAGAAGTAATCTTAATGATGTTAAACCAAAACAATTGCACTTTGGATTTTGTTCTCTCCGAGAACTACAATGAAAAGAGCATTCAATCCTCTTGAGACCTTGTGAGAGCTAAGAACATCGGATCCAGGTTTCTTGCCACTGCCCTGGGCAGCTAGGTTTTGAAAAAATACTTGATTTCTCCACAGTGGTGGGTAGGTGCAGCTTCAGAGAGGAGGAAAGCCTGGTTCTGCTCTTGTGGGGCGGAGTAGGGATGCTCCTGCCATGGAGTTATTCTGCTCGTTCTAGCAACATGACATCTCCCATCAGGTTGAAGACTTGATGGCGGAGGTCAGCAGCAGTATTTTCACAGAGCTGTGCTCTATTTCCTCTTGGACTTTGATTTTTACCTCCTTTTATGTAAAATAACTGTGATTTACAAAGTGTTTCTGTTTCTTCTGTCACAGAGCAACCACAGCCACGTAGATTCCCTTCTCTCCTTGAAGGGCTATTTACAGCTTCTGTCATCACAGATGGAAAATATGCTAGAAGTAAATGAGAAAACATCTGTATTGCTAATAGACTGGAATACAGTCAGTGATTACTGGATAATAAAAAAACCCCAGGGAATATATCAGCAAATCAATGTAGTAAAACTTACCTAAAGACACTACTATCCACCTTTTACAGCAGCCGTCATGGGCTCTACTTGAAAAAATTTCCCCAGTAACTTGTCTGGGATATAAAAGCTACAAAGTCCTGTCTTTCCTGTGACCTCGTGTTCAAAGTCAGATGGAACTGTTGGACAGCTTGATTCGTTCAACTAATAATTCCCTTTCTGAAATCTAATGCCAATTCATATTTATACAGCAGCTCTCGGTGTGTTTCTCTAGAGCAACGCTGAGTTATTAAGCACTAGCAGCTATTAAGCATTTGCAGTGAACGATTACAGTTGTCATAAATACTAGGTCAAGTGCTTACAAGGATACTACCCTCAAGAAGAACAGACCCATCTTCACTGCAAATCAGGTCAGTCAGCATTAGGAGCAAACCCATTTTGTTTTCTTGTTTTATCTTCTGGGTTTCTGATACTATTGTTTACTTTCTGGGTGCCCATCTTCACAAAACCCAGTTATCTTAATTGGAGTCTCCCTCCTCTTCCACAGCTCATAGCTGCAATCATTAACTGGGAAGCTACTCCCTGCATTCGTTTTTTGCAATACTCCAAGGGCATCCTATATAGGCTTCTTGTTGTAGGAGTCTTTTAGGGTCATTACTGTTTTCCATATAACTTCATGCTTATCTCTGGAACACCTCATTTGGGGAACCTGTAGGTTGGATAGTGCCTCCTAGCCCATAAATTAGCCACCTCCTCTGTTCAGCTTTGGTAATGGATTGCACACTAATGGGGTTCAGAAGTTCATCAGTTTCATTTTCTCCATTCTTTTCATAATTGGAAAGGAATTTGGCTCTAGCCCTTATGTAGCTATAACAATACACAGTTGCATATTTTATTTAAGACTATTAATGCACTGCCATCTTGTGACAATCTATCTGTTGAAAATTGATTGCTTGTTTCTTCCAGGTACCAAGTCTTTACAGTGTGAGGGATTTTTTTAATAGCCAACTTGCTAAGCATATTTCTTTTCAAGGGCTTAATTGAAAATACCAGCTCTATCTCACAGACTACAGATGGCCTAGTACAAGGTAACTCCCTAGGAGAAATAAGGCAAGACTTTCTTCTCTTACCTGAGCTCCCAGTAAGCATAGTGGAGAATTTAAGACATTCTGGTCTTTATGGTACATCATTCCTTCTCTGTGGAAAGTGCTTTTTACATTGTCTGTTCAATGAATGGCAGTCAGAAAAGTCCTTTCCTGCACCACAGTGGGGATGCTCAGCTATGGAGGAATCGTGTCATATGCTTCCTACTTGATGTATTTACATTCTCAATTTTTTTGTATCCATGTATTTTATGACTACTCGTCAGCAAGTGCCCTGACATAATCTTGTGCAGTGGCTTTGTATTTCTAGGACCTGGCAGCTATAACCCAGGCCCACAAAAGGTGGGCCTTAATGCTACTGCAGCACTCATTTATCGTCTGGACTTCAGGTCTGAGGGATCATGCAGCAGCTTTATTTTTCTAAAGAAAAACTGAGTAGTAATTTAAGCCAAAAGACAGCCACAGAAGGTGTCATCTGGGGGGGTTGTTTCCTCCAAACTGAGTAGTAAAGGAATTGAGTTGAAATCTGAACACAATAAACCTCAGTTAAGAAGGAGCTAAGCCTAACATGGCAGCTCGCAGCCCCAAAAGCTTTATAAACTGTGGAAAAAAAAAAGCAGTGAGAACGTGCCAGCATGACCATAGTGCCTTAACGTTCCTGTCCTCCTTCCCCCTTTTCTTACACCACTGTTCTCACTGGTTAAGTTCTGCCAGTGAGCTATTTATCTTCTTTACAAGGTTAATTTTCTAACAGTTTAGCACCTTGAACCAGCTCACCCTGGAATCAGATGATCATCAAAACCACTACCAGGGAAGGAGCAGGACTGCCCCTCCTAGAAGGACCTTTTCTTAGACCAGATCAGATGAACATATAGGCTGTAGTTTGATATACGCTTAGCAACAGTCCCATTTCCACCTCTTAACACTCATCAGTCCCACACCATCCTTCGCAAGCCCTCCTCCTCCCATCCCTTCAGTCACTTTTCTTCTGCACCCTTCCCGCTTCCTCTTACCATGTGCCAGCGCAGGTTACGCTGTGTACAAATGAGAAACAGTATTCAGGATAGCCAGAAGAAGAGTTTAACATATAAATTTTTTACTTTAATAGATTCAAATAGTGGAATATTAAAAAATAAATTGATCAAGACCATGTAGGCGAGAAATGTAGAGGCATTCATTTTACAAAAGATCCCATAACCCCCCCCCCAATCATCTTTTAAGCGAGTTTACTGGAAGATATACAAGTTACTACTTCTAGTAGAGGCTGAGACCTATCATGCTCACACCACAATATAAGTTAAGTTTGACCCAGACACTTTACCACTGTTTCAGTCCTCATGATGCCACGCTATTAAGAACCGACTACCCCACTCAATCAAATTCAGAAACAAGACATCTACGAAGGCAAAAGTCTTTTTCTCAGTCAAGCTCTAATATCACAAATCATTGGTCAAATTTGATGGGGCTGTTTTCAGCTGCTGACATTAGAAACCTAACGGCCCATAATGATAATTTTGATGAAAATAAACTCACGTCTTTGGAGGAAGGCTTTGATCCTATAGAAGTTTCAGTTCCTTGAAGAACGTGGGTCAGATTCAGAATTGTCTTTGAATTCAAGTCACAGCACTGCCTCTTACTGAGTCTGCAAGTGAAGGTGCTGTTGGGTACAGCAATGATGTTAAATCTGCTTCTTCACATGGCTTAGGAGCTGTTGGTGGCCATAGCCAAGAATGCAGTAAATATGGCCATGTGGAATACCCAGGTGATTCAGAGTGTTCTAGAGAAGCCACGCTTCGGCATTTCCTTCATAACCACATTTATAATCAGGTGCCAAGTCAAGCAGCATCCACTCCAGAGCATCAGCAGCAGATACGGATGGAGAAACCAAACAAAGTAAAGGGTAGGTGCCATAATTCTACTGATACAAACCTTAGCAGCAATGAACACCGTGCAAAAGCTCTGAGAATACCATTTTTGGTAGATGAAATTGTGAGCATGCACATTGACTCCTTCAACACCACACGAGCAAAGAACCATCTGACAGATACTCAGGTATTACTTTTACATGACATCAGACGAAGAGGAACAAAGTTGCTGCCCCAAATTGTCGTAAACAGAATGCAATTCTTAACTTGGAAGAAGACATATGTAATCTTCAAACACAAAAGGTGAGCCTTAAAAAGGAGCACTCTCAGTGTAGCAGATCAACCAGCTGGATGAAGCAAAAGTTAAATAACTCTTACCGTGCAATTTCAGTAGATCGAGGGATGACCAGGGTAGATCTGTTAACCCATGCCAATATGTCATTCATCGCAGTAGTGATGGCAGTGTTTTCATAATACCCAAACACTTGGTCAAATCAGAACAGAAACAAGATAATGAAAAAGAGCAGAAACAAAAATAAGATGGCTGAAGATCACTTAGGTTTTATTTTTCCTGAAACAATAATAAGGATATTTGCATGAAGACTGGAGGTCAGTGATTACAGTAGTACAAACAGAAAAAACTACACTTGAGGAGGAAGACTGCATGTTCAAGGGTCTGGCAAAGCCAGCCGACTGGAATCTGTGAGAAAGTCTACCAGCCAAGGCTTCTGAATGAGGAAATCTGTTTAATTTTAATTAGAATTAAAGGAGCTAGGCCATCAGTCCCGGTGTAGTTACATAGGCCTATGTAAAACTAGGAATTTAGTTTCTGGTGATGGGGGAGGGGGTAGAACATCAGTGGGTGGGAAAAAAGCAAGCTTAGATCAATGGTACACATGGAAGAAAAGTGTGTTTTGTTCTTGAATACTTATTCTTCATATACAAAACGAATGTATTTTATTATTCTTTTTTAGCACATAAAGAAAAAGTGTAGCTCGAGTTCATCATCACCTTAAAATCACTGTGGATTTATGTATTCCTAAGAGATACTCTGTGCTTTGCATTTGTTGAGAACTGTTCTGCGTTTCCGTTTTCCTTTGAGGAGAGAGGCCCAGGAGGCTATTGCATTTTTCCTCACTAGTTTCACAGTCGTAACTCCAAGCAAATATAAGGTAGCAATTAATTTTACAACTCATATGGTCAATCTGCAAACAGATTCTGAAAAATTAGTATCTGATTCAATATTGTCTTACCTTCATCCTATCCAACTGAATCATCCTCAACTTCCTTCCATGAAAATGAGTGATGGTGAATGAGTTCCTGTTCTGTTTCCTACCTGATATATATTTACTTGTGTACCTTCCCTTCTCCCCCCACTTGGATACCTTCCTCCAGGAGAAGTACTAAAGCTTTTCTTTTTAGCTTTTTTAAACTGATATTTTTAAAGTATCTTCAATGTTATGGATTTAATTTTTTTGTTTGTTTTCCCCAAGTCTTTAAATTGAACCAAATTACTATTTATCTGTACTTGTGATAATGAGGTTACACTCCGATAATGGCTTTAAATAAAGAGAAGAGCTTTTGGGGTTGGTATTTATTTGTGCTATGAAAAAGAAGACATTTTATTCACTCACATGCTTATTCACAACAGCTTATCCTTTTCTTTTTTACCTGAAAATCATCTGCAATAAAGACAACCTAAAAGGCACATAATGAATGATAAGGAAGGAACATTAAGAGGTATACTAGTTTGTGAGATAGTAAAATCATTATATTAACAACTAGATAGCAACAAATACTTTTCATATCTTTTATAAACAAAACCCATAAAACTGGTATTAAGAAAAATCTCATTGGTCACGGCATGACGACAACATAGCAACTTTATCATCAGCTGTGTTAAAAAAAAAAAGCACTTGCACCAAACAAAAACTACACCTACATGCAATACAAGTTGAAATGCCAAATTATACCTTTTTCAGAAATAAACTATGCCATTAGCATGTAAGTCATGTTGTTTGTTTGCACTTGTGTTTACACAAGTTAACTGGTATCAAGTGGCATTTTCTAAAAAGGGAGCACTGCCTCAGAGTGCAAAATGCACTGAATTATTGATAATGAAATCAGCCAGTTCGAACAATTTACTCTGCATTTCATATTAAAGGATTTATTTAAATAAATGTGTGCATCTGTTATTTATCAGTTTTGCCACAGCCTCAGATTGATAGGGTAAATTCATAGCAGAAACTTTCATTAGTGAGACCCTAAATTTTCTTGCCATTGGTTAAGCATCAGTGTGAAGCCTAGCTATTGTAACTGGTATTCACAAGGAATTTAATCACTAGTTCATGAACCTCAACCAAAACATGCAGCTGGTAACAGATACATGTGATGAATTGTGAACTTTATTTCTAGTTCCAGGGGAGAAAAAAAAAAAAAAAAAAAAAAAAAAGTGTATTTGAGTCAGCATGATGGTAATCTTAATTAAATGACATAATACGCACTTTAAAGTCTATGCATGTAGCCTTTGCAGGACCAGGTCTTTTAAGTCTACTTCATGGCCCATGTGCACAAATTCTGATAGATACTACATTGGCCCATAACTGATAAAACCAGAAACCCAAGCATTTCTGGTTTAGGGCCTTGCAACACAAGCTTCTACAGTCCTACAAGGGAAGGGAGAGGGGAAAAAAAAAAAAAAAAAAAAGCTAAATCATCTGATGCCCACTCCTTTGGCAGCAGTAGAAAGTGAGCATTGCAGATTGTAAAGCCAGCTACTACTGAAGTAAAGCATACACCCAACTGGGTAAGTTACATGGTTGAATTTTGGCACATGCTGATTATTTTCATAGTATGTTGGAACTCTTTCAAAGAGAGCAATCCTAATAGAAAGCATCATACTCCAGATGCTCCATATAAAGTGAAGACATCAGCCCCAACCCCATTCCATTACCTGTAAGTTTTCAGACTGGAAAGCATCATGAACTGCCCTAAGCTAATACTACTTTCGTTATTGTTCAACAACTATTATTTCTTTAAGAAGTTTATGTATGAATCTCAATTTCTGAGAACTCGGCTAGCAACTATACCCCTACAAAACCTCTCAGGTGAATTACTAATTTTGGGTGGAGTCTGTGTTATAACAGTGCTGATGACGCAGACACTGAGCATTAGGTATGCATGCACTATGTACTTTTCTCAAACCTTCAGCTACCTACCCACAGACAAGAAAAACTGTAGGCAGAATTCAGAACAATGTCCTGTTTCTTCAGTTTTAGTAACTGCCATTAAGTTTCATCTAAACTGTTCATGCTTTTTGAACTGTCTTCCCTTTCTGTGACTAGCTCATGGTTAAAGAAATAAAACAAAAACCCTGAAACCCAAACACTGCTTGGGTCTTGGATACATCTTACATTTTCACATCCTTAAATTATTTGTCAAAGTTAGGCTAGTCAGGTAAGGGAAGAGCAGGTTTTATAGCAAGCTCTCCTCCCAAGACAAAGGGTTTCCGAAGCTACTTTTAATATGCTTCATATAATGGCCTTACACACTATTTTCAACTCATATACAAAAAGGAGACACTGTACAAAGCTCGAGCAGCTCTTCACGGAAACAGCATTGTTAGAGAAAACTAGTAACAGAAATGACTGCAAAAGGTGGGAAACCCCTGACTGAAATCTATCTTGGTTTTCTTACTATACTACTGTAACTTTCAAGAAACCAAAATCCTAAGTGTACAAACCAGAACCACGTTGTGTAAGACAACACGGTGTGGTATCAAACTTACTGGAGCTGGCTGCCTAGAGAAAAAGCTATTGAGGCTGCACCCTACCTTACTGAATACTAACATGGAAAAAAGCATCTCTCTGAAGAAGGAACAATGAAAACACTTTTAAGACTTGTTATACTGCTAGAAAACTGCAAAGCTGAGGATTGTACATTTAGTTGTTGATACAGCAACAAAAAACTGTAAATATCAATGTGGGAGTTATCATTAAAATACTGTTCCCATGGTAAAGCTATTAAGTAGTGCTACATTAATAATGAAAAGTAAGAGGTTATCTGCAAGAGGTTAGAAAAGGTCAGACTGAAAAAACACCAGGTGGTGGCGAAATCACAAGCAGATTACCCTCTCCATTATTCCTGGTAGTAAGACGCATAGGCACTCCATAACAGCACGAGCTGCTAGCTGCTCTTAGATCCATACCTCTTCTATAGAAGTATCCATTCGAACGAACCCAAGTTTAGTACTTCATTAGAATGCAGTACCCCAAGCGTTATGACATGTAAGACTCAACACTCACATACAGGCATACCACAAGTAAACCCTCACAGAAGAGACATGGCATACTGCTGCAACACTACACATGCTTCAAATGACCACTAACAGTACTGCACTCAAGTGCAGCTTTAGCTTCATGTTCTGGTTTTATTCAACAGATTTGGCTTTTTACAGAAGTGAAATTTTACAAGCTAAGACTGTTCCTGCTCATGAGCTTACAATCTAGTTTTAGATGGGGTAACCAGAGTAACAAACTTTGAAGAGGAAAGAAAGGACAAAGCAACTTCCATCAAGATCAGTTTGTCAGTTTTAACAGCTCAGTATTTGTCCCAAAATACACATGCTACATTTTTATCTTATGGGAGTCACAAGTATGGTTCCAATGAGAATCTTGAGAATAGAGTAGGTAGAGGCCTATAAATGAGGCAACAGGACACTCAGCACCAGGTTCTAGTGAAAAACTATTTATTAAATAAACCAAATAGAGATGACACATAACCATGTGAAGTCTTATTACCGTAGCACACCTCCATAAAGGCACTGCAACTTCATACCTGCTACACAGCTACCAGAACCCCGTTAAATCAGCCATTGATTTTCGCACAAGAATGCCCCCAAAACGACCAAGAAAGAACAGACCAAAGAAGAAGTGGGGGGTGTGGGAATCATGTGTTGGTGAGAACTTAGGGGGAACAACCATTTTCTAGGACTTGCCCACAGTCACCTTGTTCATACAATGAAGCACAGGATGGAAGGTCACACAAGCCAGTTTGTAAACTACATGGTCCCCAAACACTGTTGACCTAGTATGCTCATAGCACTGTCAGGCAAGTCACATAGCCATCTAAAGTTAAACACTGTTTACTTTTACTGTTGATAAATAAACCAATTCTTGCTACCTTAACTGGAATAACTTCGGACAACACTGAAACTTCTACTGCAATGCAGATCAACACTAGCTGCAAAGCAAGAACACAACTGTTAAAAGGGACAGTATGACTTCTGGCAAAATAGATCAACGTTATGCAGGAAAAGCCTTCCATATTACACTCCTATGCATTCCTACCGGTATCGCTGTATAAATGAGAAGAGAACCTGGCATCTCCCTTAGGAGGAAAAAAAAAAAAAAAAATTAACACCACTACTACAGGATTTTACTTGCATCATGCACTCTGCTTTGAAAACAAACTGAAACCCTAAAGCTACAAGGGATGTACTGTTCCAGTATGTTCTTGGCAAATCATCCTTTCACAAATGTGGTCAAGCTGCCAAAACACTCAGCTGACAGCTCCTTCAAAATTCAGATCTATGTTTTTGGGGGGTTTTTCTTCCCCAGAAGTAGTATGATTTCATCCCCAAGGTAGTATGTACATTCATCACAGAATTAGAAGAATGCAATCATCTTCTCCACAAACAACAAAGTTCATTTCCTGCTAATTTTACAGTATTAAGAGCAATTTTTCACATTCTCCTAAACAATTTTCAGCACCTGAAGCACAATAGAAGTGAATAAAATTCAACTTTCTTTGTAAGTAACACAGGAGAACACAAAGTCTGAGTGGCCAGAACCCTGGTATTGACTTCTCTTCACCACCACTTTATAAATGCAAGTCATACACTGTAGTTTTTTGCTCCCGTACCAGTTACCAACAAGTCATGTTGTCTTTCACATTCTTAGCTCAGTTTGCTGCAGAAAATGTTTGCTGGGGGCAAGCTTGGCCTAGTACTGACAACCTGATCCCTCAGTACACTGAAACATACTGACCAGCAATGTTACCCTTACTTTGAAAACAAAGTCTGTAGAGTGACAAAAAACCAACTTCTTAGAAATTAAAAGATGAAAAGCATACATTGTCTACAAATTGAGGACCAATAATTGACCACACACTGTTGTTTTTATTCAAAGTTGCTAGCTTTCAGTATCAGGTTGACTCAAAACGGCGACTTCTCTCACTGAATTCATCAGTAAACACTGTGATTGTCACTTGTTTTAATTCTTAAGAACAAACCAAGAAAGAAAAGTCATGAAAGTTCAACAGTAAGACAACAAGAAACTTACTCAAATAATCCAAGATTTCAAAACTTTTAAATATCCAGTAATTTAGTTTTTGCATACTGCTGTTACCTATACATTCCCTTGCCCCATCACCAGTAGATCGAAGTTAAAACATCCTCATGGAAAATATAATGTACTTAATTCAAGTAAATTTTAAACCGTGTTGTAAAACTACTGAAAGAATATAAGTATCTCAAACAGAAAAAGAGAAGAATTATTTCCCTTTGAAGTGCTTTTTTTTATGTCACATGAACGTGGACTTGGCAACTGTAAAGAAAAACTTCCATCAACTAAATCTAAGTTACAGGGAAGAAGGCAAATTCCTGATCAGATGGTCAACTCATTCTGTTGGAAAGAAGAAAGTAAAGCAGATTTTGCGCCATCTTCATTTTCTGCTTCCGTTGCAGCCCGCTGGTTACCTATGCAAATATTTCAAAGTTTAACTTCAGAAACAGAAAAAAAAAAATCATATGTGAACCCTTAAATAATAATGAATCATATAAAGAAGGTTAAAGACACTATGATTCTGCCAAAGCTGAACATATAAATTTCAAGTTTAGAATAAACTGTGTATGTAGGTAACAGGTTAAAACAGTACAGACGGAAGATACCTTCCCTCAAATACATTCCCAACTGAAGCTTTCCCAAGCTCACGCTTGGAGTTTGGTTTGGTGGGGTTTTGTTTCGGGGGGGTGGAGTGGGGTGGGGTTGTGCAGTTTTTGGGGGATGGTTGTTGTTGTTGTTTTGGTTTTGGTTTTTTTTTTTTTTCCCCAGAAGATGCAGCTATCAGTACACAGTTCTGGTACAGCAGGAACTCTACATTCCATTCAAGTCTTTCTCTCTTGATACTAAAAACTCTTTACAGGTGGAAAGGATAAAGCTATTGTCCTATCACATTTTGACAAACTGTCTTAAGTGGTTAGTTTCATTAACAGGAAAGGAGGAGATATTTTTATAAAGTGATATAAAACACAGTCAAAAAGCTATTTTAAAGCAATTGTGTCCAACAGCAAAAAGATCAGCATTTTTAATTTGTAGCACTGTTTCTCCCAACAGAGAACAGATGCCTATGGTCAGAGATACAAGTTCTGTGAATGCACTTGCCAAGTTGACTTTGTTTTAAATCCACCTCAAAATTGAATGTTTCAAATCATGAAAGGGTCTAAAAGCTGCACATAAACATTATTTAATGTTAGACACACACTAAGTTTTATTAAGCATTACACTAGAACTACTTTGGTATAAAAAATACTTTATTTTAAAGCTATGAAAGTTATAAAAATATGTAGTTAAACTTTCTACTCACAGAATGGTTGCTATTTTAACATTAGTGATTTGTTTCTCCTAACGAATCTTAATTTTATTCGAAAGGTTTACAAGACATTATTACTGTAATTTAAAAAACCCAGCATTACAGGGAGCTGTACTAATTGTGATGTTTTATCAGTATTCATTTAACCTCTAGATTTTTAATGAAGGCAGCAAAAACAACTATTTTCTGATGATACAGAATTTCTTATTTCTTGAAGCGTTTCTGTGGTTGACCACTTCTTCATTAGTTACCTGCAGCATGGCACCTTCCTGCCAAAGAAAAAAAAAGTGTATCTGAAGATGTTTATCACATATGTCTAAACCAAATTACCAATAGGGGAACTTCAGCCATTTTAAAAAAAGAAGTATAAGCAGTTCACTGGTGTGTCTAACACAAAAGGAACAGGACTTCTGTTAGCTGAGTCCACGTTCTTCAGTGGGTAGCCTTTTAAAGGCAGTGGAACTTTGAAATTAGGGCGCTTTTTTTGGTTGCTTTTTTTGGTGGGTTTTGTTAATTTTTTATTTAAAAACCAAATCTAGTAGAGTATGCCACCCTTACTCTGAGTAACTCATTACTTGATGAATTTTCATTAATTTGAGGTGCAAACATTCAATGCAGTGAGAGTAAGGCTGACTGAATTTGGCACTAAGGTTTATTAGCTGCAAGAACTATAAAAAATGGTGGAAACCTCAACATTCTAGCCAAATTCCAATTTACGTAATTACAGTATACACTTATGAAATACCACCTGCAGTTTCATTTGAAGTTTTCACTTGCCCTCCTAAAGAACTGCTTATGCAGTTGTTAAAAGAATGGACGACACATTCCTTCACAGAGGCAGATGTATTCTGTGGTGCAATTTTTTTCCTTACACGTAAACAGTCTACAGTTACTTGGGAACCTTCAGGATGAAATGTGTTATATAAAATAGATTACAGTAGACAAGACACATAACAACATAGTTCATTTTCAACAGCACAGAACTACCTTCATTGCATTACCTTGCAACCACCATAATGCATAGACTCCCAAGAAAAAATAAAATGTTGCAGGATGCAAAAATAAAGTTGTATGATTTAATTAACTTGTGACCTACCATTTTAACTACCAACACCAGGGATGGAACCCTTGCAAAGCTTTACTAATGGACACTTGCAGGTCTCATTTGTTCAACTGTAGCAGTGTACAGTGGCAGCAGTCTATGCTTGTCCAGGGTTCATATCATAGCTAGATTCCAGTAGGAAAAAAATATGTTAAGTAGCTGAAATTAACAAAAATTTGTTTGTAAAAAATTTAATAATACAAGAAAACAGGATTCACAAATTTCTTTTAAATTGGTAATTGTTAACTCAATGCATTGCTATGTTAAACTACATAATGATAATCACTATACTGAAAGAATACTGTCATACAATATTAGTTTCTTGGTTTTGGAACATTAAGAAAGGAAAAGTAAATAAGATCTTACCTAAAGAAGTTTAACTGAAGCTTAGAACTATTTTGCTCTACACCCTCAGCCTTCGTTGGCATCCTTATAAACTACTGTAGTTAAAGCTTTGCAGAAATACAGCGCAGCTTTTTAAGACTGGCTGAACTTAGTGACGTTTTCAAGAGTTCTCTTGTACTAGACCTGTGTCCCTGGAAGAGTACCTCGCTGGGGATATTTCCTTTCCTTGCCATTGAAGAAGCAGCATCTAAAAGATCTAAAAAGGTGTTTCTCCTTGCAGAGATATCCCTTAAGTTATCTAGATATTTTAAACCTGATCATTTACAGACAACATACTTTTTTCTGACCAGCATTTAATTTTACATGTACAACAATAGCTTTATATTATTTGTGGGACCTTATACTACCCACTCCTTGCCTTATTTTACAGTATTAAAAAAAAAATCTAAAATTACACAATATTTCCTTTAGAATTATTTTATTAAATCATAAATGTACAACAGCTTCTTAACTCTACACACGCACTTAAATTTTTAAAAGGAAAACGTTATGTCTTATTACACCATGATCCTGGCTAATAGCTTTTCAAAACTTTGAGAAAAATCTTAAAAAAGGTTTCACATGTCACCTGAAACTTACAAATTTAACATTATCAAAGGAATGCTTCTACACTTACAAAGACCACTAGAAAGAAACAACAATTAAAAAGCTAAGAAACTGTCTCAAAGGCATTTTTACAATCCTTCCTCCACAGTAAGGTAATGTTATTAAATAATCCAAATCCATTCACAAAATGGCTCTCTGCATCTGCTCTGGTGTCTTCTGCCATATCACTGCATATTTATGCATGACTGAGATAAGTGTTTCCTTAACATTGTTATTTCGATAACCTGAAGCTGTTCTGTTACCTCTGGGCTCTCATCCTCTCCTATTTATACAGTGAAGCCTGTTTCAACAGAAGTAAAGAGTAAAAAAATAGGTTATGAAATTATTCATCTAACCATTTTTTAAAGGAAAGATAATATGATCCTAAAAAGCTTTTAACTCCTGCAGCTACTCTCAAGAATCACTGCAATTTTAACACTTATAAACATACTTACCCATGGCATGCTTGCAGAAACTCAGTAACGGCTCCTCCCTCCATATCCACCACTTCCTCCACTGCCCCCTGGACCATAGTTTCCTGCAATTGCAGAAAAACAACAAACAGTTACATCAGTACACTTTTTAAATCTAGGAATGGTTTTGATTCTGTATGAAGATTAATATCTCCTTTACTTCCAGAGACACCATATACAATAAAGATTTTAACATTTCACTGCCTTCCTCTAAATAACCTCCAAGAACTGCCACAAGGACTACATGCTGAAATCTTAGAAGATTCAATCAACAGCGTCACATGTAATTTGATGCACTGTACTGTATTGAGCCTGCGAGGGCTAACTTTATCTGCATGCTAAACCTTACATGAAAGGACTTCCTGTTTCAGTTTCTGTTTCACAAGCTTTACATGCCATATTAAACAACATTTAGACAACAACAGAAAGGGTCAGAAAAAAGTGACACTACAACGAGGGGGGAAAAAAAGGAATCCCAGCAAGCTTAGTGGACATTCACTAGACACTCTACAAAGCTGATAGCAAAGAACATGAAACTTGGCTAAAATCTTTACTGACTAGAAACTGCAAAACGTTTCATAATAGTCTGGAAAAAGTTAATATCTTGTCATTATCTTTTAAAAAACAGTAATAATAATTTTCCCCAAGACAACCTTTACAGTTTCAAGATGCAAAATTGTATCCAACTTGCAGAAAGAACATGGCCACTGCAGTCCATCTACTGCAGGAGTTACCAATTTCTACGTATCAATCTTAGAATCATAGAATGGTTTGGGTTGGAAGGGACCTTTAAAGGTCATCTAGTTCCAACCCCCTGCCACGGGCAGGGGTATCTTTCACTACATAAGGTTGCTCAAAGCCCCATCCAACCTGACCTTGAACACTTCTTCCAGGGATGGGGGCATCCACAACTTCTCTGGGCAACTTGTTCCCATGCCTCACCACCCTCACTGTAAAGAATTTCTTCCTTATATCTAACCTTAATTTATCCTCTTTTAGTTCAAAACAGTTACCCCTTGTCTTATCTTCCCTTCCACCTCCCCAAAAGACTAAAGCCCACCCACTCTGGCTCCAAGGCAGGTCAGGACATATACAATACCTCCACCATATGGTCCCCCCATGTTCCTGCTGCCGCCAAAATTTCCACTTTTCATTGGACCATAATTTGAAGGTTGCTGGTTATAGTTTCCAAAATCATTATAGTTTCCACTTCCGTAATTGCCTGCATTATCAATACAAAAGTGGAGAAATACCTAGATGAGCTAAAATGCATATGGCACTCACTAAGTTATGTCATTATTAGAATTTTAAATAAAGTACAAAATCGCACAGGTATTCCAGCAGTGTATGCAACAAACTGCTTTTTCACACTATTTCTTACTATTTCGAAAACAAGAGCTTCCTTATACAACATTTACAAACACATACCTCCCCTGCCCCAAAATCTCAAATGACTAGCACTAATTTACAACTGAAATGCTTGGCCATTTCAAGCCAGTAGGTTACCTCCTCCATAGTTGTCATAGCCACCTCCATAGCCCCCACCCTGGTTGCCATATCCAGGTCCTCCTCCACCATATCCTCCTCTTCCTCCTCCGTAACCAGGACTGCCACCAAAGTTGCCACCTATGACAATATAATCCTTTTAAAATAAACTTTTCCGTGTATAAGGCAACCAAATTATACAGGATCAGAGGATATTTTTCCATTTAGTTGTGACCAAAACCCACCAGACTGCCTAAAAGCTTCCATTAAAAGGCTTAATTCACATCTTGATGTTTCAGGAAATTTAAGAAACACTGCTGTTCTAAAGAAAAGGGCATTGTTGTCCAAGAAGTAACCATACAATTTGCCAGGTAGAAGTATAACATGAGCCAACAGCCATGTGTGCTTCTTAAAGCCAACCAAATGGCTTTGGCAATTAATATCAATTTTTTACAAATGGTAAGTGAATGTAAAAATGTTTCTGAGTGACAGGAAAACAACCACCACCACTGAAAAAGTAAACTAACCTCCAGGTCCTCCACCATATCCATTATACCCATCACCAAATCCACGGCCACTTCCATATCCATCTGTTGGAGAAAAAAAACCAGAAGTATTTCAATTCACCTGTAGCAAACTAACTGAATTCTCAAACCCCTACAACCTTAAAGACCAAATCTCAAGAGATTATTGATTAAGCACACATACACCTGAATTCAGAAAAATATTATGTGAAATAACACATCCAATCATTGCTCTACATCTTCTCTTTTCTTGCATTTGTAAGACACCCAGTTTTAATTTTGGACATAGCCCTTCCACTATAAAGGTCAGGCAAGTGCTGCATAGAATTACAGAGGAGAAATTTCTGAATTCCTTAACAAAATTAATAAGTTTAGGTTAATTTTGGCTTTTAATAAAATCCTTAAAAAAACCAAACCAAACCAACTTCATTTTACTGAATATCCACATAATCAATTTCTGTACTACAGAAGTGGTTTGCAAGTTATTTTTCCAAAAAATTCTGTAACTGCTATAGCCACATTTAAATTAAACAGCAGTAGCTTACAAAGTTATCCAGAACCAGAAAGACAATATAAATAAGGAAAAAAAAAATAATGCTACAAACATGCCTGTCTTACCAGCTCCCCCTCTGAAATTGCTGCCAGGTCCTGGACCAAAGTTGCCACCACCTCCACGTGCATCACCAAAACCGAAGTTCCCTGTGGCAGTTTAACATTTATAAGCAGTGAGGTCACGGAAAGTGAACACAAAAATCAACCACAAACCATTAACCATTACTTGTACATACCTCCTCTCCCACTCCTTGAATTTTGAACCTCCTGCATTTCCTGTCTAGAGAGAGCTTTCCTTACTTCTGCATTATGGCCATTAATGGTGTGATACTTCTGCACTGTAACAACAAGTAAGATACCACCAGCATTTAAGTACTGATCTGGCAATAAGAATATCAGGCTTCCAAAAATCAAAGTGATTTCCAAATTATTCCATACATATTCTGGATCATTTAAAAAACCCAAAATACCATACGATTTTTAAGCAAAGAAGCCCGAACTTAAATTTAAAATACATGTTCCCCCACAATTCACCAAAAGTACAATGTAGCAAATATTCATGCACGTAACTAATCCCATTATCTCTTTAGTTTAACTTTAGCTTTACACAATTACCATAACTGCAAGGATTAACACTATCAAATGAAAGAGTGCAATGAAGCTTACTTACATACAATTTTATCCACAGGATCATGGTCATCAAATGTAACAAATCCAAACCCTCTCTTTTTACCAGACTGTCTGTCAGTAATGATTTCAATAGTGTCAATTTTTCCATATTCCTCAAAGTAGTCACGAAGGTGGTGCTCTTCAGTGTCCTCCTTAATACCACCAACAAATAGTTTTTTCACAGTAACATGAGCACCAGGTTTTCCAGATTCCTGTTAAAAAAAAATCCTTTAAATTACCAAAGAAAAACAACTTCATAACCCACTATTTTGCCAGGATTGCAGGAATGGAATACGGATAAACTAAGATTTTTCAAGCACTGAGATAGCACTCTTATAATGCATGTCCCTGCAACCTTGCTTGGGGGGCCTTCTGGGACGGAAGGAACATGGGGTAATTGGGATGTTTTTCCTCCCCCCCTTTATGTCAAAGCCTTAAAAGCACTGAAAAAGATACAGATAAAAGTCCTATTAAATGCATAAAAGTAAATAAACAGCCTTTAAATGGATTTAGAGAAAACATAAGATCAACTGTTTGAAAGAACTGGAAGTATTTAATAACTTAAACTAGAGCACGATTTTTGTAATTGAAACAAAGATGTGTCAGCTTCCTCTCCCCATTTCCCCAACAGCAGTGAAACCCACATTCCACTCCTAACAGCAAAGGTCATTCAATCTCAGCAAATCCACAGCTATGCATTTTAACTCCTATTCAAAATATGAAGACAACTCCTCACACTCATGGGTTATTTTTACACTCATGGGTTATTTTTACACTTTGGGCATGGTATCCACACTGGTGCACTAGGTAAGAATGACTTACTCCCAAAGCTCAGCAATAGCTTTTGTGTATAAACAGTATGCACGTATGCTGCTTTAATTACCTTTTTCCAACTGCTAACCAACCCTGCATTGTGCAGGGAATGGAAAGAAAACTAGGCTAGCTAACAGGGGTACCAGTCGTTACGATTTCCATTTCCCTTGACTCCCCCCTCTGGGACAGCTCATTCAACTCCAGTTCATCAGTCCAAATACATTAAACACCTGGGTCCAACCTTAAACTGGTAAACCCTCCCAGAGCTCCCATAACATGGTAAACAGAAATCACCTAGAATCTGCACTTGTTCCTGAAGTACCTCTGTGCCACAGTAACCTGACTGAAAAGTTTACAAGTGCACTGCATTCCTGTGCACACACCTAATTTGTACCCTGACATTTAAAAACCAAATATGCCTGGGGCTAAAACTAGAGCAGTGCTAAGATGATTTTGTATTCCACCACTGGAAAGAAAGAAGCATCCCTACTACATTCCCTATTTTTAGTCACGTTATATACCTTTCATAAATACCCCAAAAAATCTTGGAACAGAGTCAAGAGAGATTAACAGGAGTGTATTAATTTGAGGTTTAGTTACAGTAACCATTCCAGAGAAGAGTTAGTTTGGAATTTGCATAATTACAGGCATTCAACATGGTTTCACTAACATTACTTTCAGACCCCAGTTGCGTCCCTTGCAGACATGATTCTCATCCAGAATAACTTAGTAATTCACTGTAATAATAGACATTTATGTGTCATTTAACAGACTGAAAGTATGGGAAATAGTGCCCCGACTACAGCCTTTTACCTAGAGAATTTAAATCCAGGCAATTTCAAACAATAACAATGCATAACTGTCTGACCAAGACAGAGATTCCTTTTTCAAAGCATGAAAAGTATCTGCTTTCAAAGCCATCCTTACCTCTCTAGCCACAGCTCTCTTGGGCTCAACCACCCTTCCATCAATCGTGTGAGGTCTTGCAGCCATAGCTGCATCAACTTCAGCCATGGAGGAGAATGTTACAAAACCAAACCCCCTTGATCTTTTGCTTGCGGGATCCCTCATTACCTAAAAACAATAAACATGTTTAAACCATTTCTACCTCTCTCATACTAAGCGTAACACTAACAACATTTGGAGAAAACGTGTCAACTTCATTTACATTCTCCTTGATTTGATCTCGAAACACAATTATAATAAAGTAGCAGGCTGTGCTGGTTAAGTACATGAATGGCACTGCTTGGCACAGAAATGCAAACCATTGTTGTCCTCCAAGACTCCACCTGTAACTCAGAAATGCTGCTCTATCAGCAACGTATGTTTATGTTTGTCTTCTCAAAAAAAAAAAAAAAAAAACCCATATACTTTCTTTTAAGCTTTCTGAAGACTACAGACTTTAAATTTGTGTTATGAAATACGTATTTACTGCTCCCAAAACAAATTCAGTGGAGGAACTTCTGCAAGAGTCACTGTCCCTGGAGGTATTTAAAACACGTATAGACGTGGTGCTTAAGGACATGGTTTAGTGGCGGACTTGGCAGTGTTAGCTTTATGGTTGGATTCAATGATTTTAAGGGTCTTTTCCAACCTAAACGATTCTATGAAAACATCACACAGAAAGACATCCTTTTCCAGCTTTGTTGAGGCTGCTTACCATGACATCAGCTCTCTGCCAAAGGTTACCAATTACATACATGTAATAGTGCTCTGTGTAAACACTCCCTAATGCACTTCAGCCAATGACGCCCAAGTTAATTTTAAACTGTTGAAACCAGTGGTTAGAGATAATCTGGGAGATTTTACAGGAAACAGATTGTGAACGCTCCCTAACTCTACCGACAGTTTGCAAAAGAGAGTCTGTGCATAGCTTCAATGGACTGAATTACGTATAAACCAACCAACTGTACACTTAAAAAAATTTAATATTCTATCTTTTCCTTAAGCTATCCAGAAAACTAACTCCCCACTTTTAAAATTTCTAAACATTCTATGCTATTGTTGCGCATTAGTATGCCAAACTTACCACACAGTCTGTAAGCTTTCCCCATTGCTCATAGTAACTTCTCAAGCTTTCCTCTGTTGTTTCAAAGCTTAAGCCACCAATAAACAGTTTGCGGAACTGCTCCTTTTCCCTCTATCACAGAAAAGAAGATAACATTAATATAATTAACAATACCCCATTTGCATCAGCATAATTAGACAATAAGGAAGATTTTCTTAACTGTCAAAAACTTTCAGCAAGACATATTTTTCAAAATTAGGCTTGGCTCTTCTAAATGTTCTACCACTATTGAAGAAATTAAGCAATTTATGCCATTCTATGGGTCCACTTTTACAGTAGTTTTTAATAATGTGCTTCTTCCCATCTCTCCCTCCAAATATTAAGAAAAAGGGACCACATTCAAAAGACTTCCAGAATAGTCCTCTAAAAGATCTTTAGGATATGCTTTTTAAAGAAAAGGAAAATAAAAACCAAACCCAAAGTTCTCATTACAGGTAACATGAATTCATTCACACTGTCTGATTCTACTCCAGATGGCATTTATTTTTAAAAATCATTCTGGCTCAAACTGTTGTACATGGATACTATCATGCTATTTACGCAAGGCATTAAAAATAAATGAAGATACAGCCGAACATGTTCTAAAATGTGTCGTCGATTCATATTTTCTCATTAATTACTGAAACGAATGAAAGCTGTAGCATCTGTAAAATTGAACTGGGATCCTGCACCGTTGGAATCAGTGGTAAACCTATCCACCCTCAACAGCAGCACTATCAAAACTCGATTCCCTTTAAAGCATAAATGTGAATAATACATATTCACATATGTATCCACTAATGTAAATTATCCTTTCAGTAAGACTTCATTCTATTACCTTTCAGAGAAATTATCACTGCACTTGCCATCACAGCAGGAATTTCTGCTGATCTAGTACATAATTAAAAAACCCAGGACCAATAACAAGGCATTACATTTACTATACTGTATGTAGTATTACACCAAAGCAGGAAGGACAATCTTCCAACCTCTACCAGATAAAAATACTTTCACACTAACTTTTTATACTAAGCAAGCATCATAATTGTCATTTTCTACACACAATAGCATCACTAGATCATAAATTTTGCAGTTTCGTATGTCAAACGGCAACCATTAAAAAGCTTTATACTGTTAACTAATTTTAAAAGTCAAGCAAATCTGCTTGGGTGTTTGGTTTTGTGTTTTAAACAACTCAAACGCTGCACAGTTAGCTGTAACTGACAAAACGCAACATGACCAACTATGCACTTGACACTAAGATAAATGTAAAAAGGAAATTAAGACAACCAATGAGATTTGGAAAATATGCAAAATAGTTCAGTGCACAAATGTTTTTAAAAGTATCAAGCCAATCTACATGTAGACAAACATGTTTTCTGAGGTTCTCCAAGGCAGGCCTTGATCTAGATGCATTTAACAGGAAGACAATTACTGTAGGTAGTACTGAATCAGTATTTGTTAAAAATGCATCACCCTATTACCAGCTTGAGATACTGCAGTCTGACAAGGAAGTCAACCATTAGAAAAATAAACTTCTTTTTCCCCCCAAATAAATACTGTATTTGAGAATGATCAGTTTAAATGCCTCTTAGAAAACACTTGGAATCTGCTGTTAGATCTAGTATTTTTTCTTCTAAGGAACACAAAGGAAGCTAGAACTGTCTCCTCCTCGTACAGACAGGCAAAATTAGACACAAGAATTTAAAAGCAGCAGACCCACGTCAGGTCAAATTTTGTTTCACCTCATCTCTTAAAAGGAATAAAGGAAAGGATGCTGCACGCTAGACTTAGTCTAAAAAGTAATATGCTGCAAGTCATACTATTATTTATAATTTGAGTAGGCTAGCAAAGAAATCATTTTAAGCAACAATACTGCAAAAAAAAAGCCTCCCTTCAAATTACTTCAGTTCTGCTGCTTGAAAATTAGGGTCTACTTGCTACAGTTTCATATGCCCACAAAAGACACTTTTTCCTACATAATCGATTATTGCCTGCCTAATAATGCATGTTTATAGTCTCATAAAAATAAGAGAATCAAGCAAATTTAGTAGACATGTAGGATTTTTCCAGTAAGTGTTAGGTTTACCTTTGAAAACAGGTATAAACATGTAAATGGAAAGAATGGGATCTATCAGCTGTAACAACTGCATTTGTTTTTTAAAGGACAAACATATACCACACTATTAATAAACATTAAACAGAATTAACAACACACTTGAAAGATGTAGAAACTATTATCTACCATATATTAAGTGTCAGGCAGTACACGCCCTACCCAGAACAACATCTAGGCACCACACACATCAGGACATGGCAATAACAAAATTCCCTACCAGTTCTTTCGTTAAAACGACTGTGTGAAAAGATCTTAAACGCGTTGTTCCACTAATAGATACACAGCCTCTGGATGTAGAAAGACTATGTGTTTTAAATGTTAGTTTTAAGAAGCTCTGGTTAGTCAAGCATCAACCTCCCACCAGGGTCCAGAGAAGTTTATGCTGAAGCTGCAAGATGTATGACAAAGATCATTATCACTCCAGTCCCTCTCAGAATCTTGATAAAAATCCTCATGTGCTAAACCCCCCCCCCACCAAGGCCCACGATATAAAAGCTGGAAGAAAAACCTCTTTTAAGGTTTCCATACTACTACACTCTGTGGCAGGAACAGAGTGTGCGAGGATATCTTTGTGAACTCTGTCGAATCTTCATTAGTGCTTATTTTAAACCTTCCTTCACAGGCTTAAAGCAACGCTTCAAAGGACTGGGAAATGCAGAGCTTTTGCTGGAAAATTCATCATTAAAGCAAGGAAATGTGTTTCACATAGCGATAATGCGTGCACAAATACTCCAAGCTGACCGCAGACTTCTGCAGTTAAGAACCCGAGTAACAAAAATGGTTAACATAGACAAGCGAGTGGAAGCTGTAACTACAATGGCTAGGCCTGTCAAAAGCAAAGCTGCGTTTACTGGTCCCAAACTAGAAAGACGCTTCTCTCCGCCGCTCCCCGTCCCCCCCGCCGCTAGCCCCTATACGTTCTACAGAGCTTTGCAATCCAACAGCCTGGTTCTCCCCCTTCCCCCGCCGCCTGATGTTATCAGGAGCTAAGCAGTTACCGAGCCGGCTCCGCCATGTGGCGGATATCAGGAAAACAGGGGCCCCCGCAGCCAGAAAGGGAAAATGGCGCCCAGAAGCAGCCGTCGCCTCCAGGGACAGCGATACGGCGGGACGGAAATAGCTTCTGGAAGCACCGACCCCAGATGGAAAAAAAAAAAGATAAATAACACCCGGGTCCTCAGGCTAAACTGTAACCAAGTGCTGCAAGCCGCTTCGAGCGTGCACCTACACACACCGTACCAGGAAGACGTTGCAAGCGCTCTTTTCCGCCCCCGCAGATACCAGACGACTATAGCTGCCTGTCCGCCTCGCAGCCCCTACTGCCCCCCGTCCGCCTTACTCGCTTTCTCACCCTCGGAGCGATCCTCACAGCCTGACGCACAAACGAGTCTCGGCGCCGCCATTTTACCCCTCCCCCTCGCCACCGCCATTACTCGCAGCGCCACCCCGGCCGGTCACCACCTCGCAGGGCAAAGGCGACTCCCCGGATCGCACACAGACTGACCTCCATGGTCGTGTGTCCCCCCTCCTCCAGCGCCACCTTAACGGCAGCTCGGCTAACGGGTAGGTCAAGTGATTTAAGAACTCGCCACCCGCCATGCACAGCTACCGCAGCTTCCGCCTCCTCTCTCGGCTGCGCACTAGACCCAGCCGCCGCTTCCAGAACCTTCCTCCCCGCTAAGGCTTCCTCTGCGGAAAGACATCCAGCCCCCTACCCGCGGCGCACCGACGGGGAGCCAGCAGCGGCACCCGGACCTTCGCTGACAAGGGCTCAAGCCCGCTCGTAACGCCCAGACCCGGAAAAATTCACTCCGTATGCATATCCAAACGTGCCACCCTCCTTAAAAGCAAACTCCGAATTTTCCCTTTTCACGTACCATATTCTTCATGGTTTACGTATTCCTGCTTGAGAGTACCGTACAACTGGTCAGTAATGGCTGCCTTAACTGTTACGTAATTTGAAATTCAGCTCCACGTAGTGCTAGCGCCCTCCTTCTCCAGCCCGGGCTCTCTTCCGAGGTTTTAGTTTAAAAAAAAAAAAAAAAAGCTTGAATCTGGAGCTTAAATATCTCCAAAGGGGCAGCAGTTCTGTATAACGCCCCTACGTGTTTTTATCATGTAATAAAAAGTCATCAGCTCCGTTAGTAATGGCTGTCTCCGAAATGAGCCGAAGGAGCCGTCGTCGTCGAGCTTATCCGCTTCGACAGTCGCCGGAAAAAGCCGAAACGGGAATAGAAGCCCATTCGACTCACTTCGGCAATTTCCGGAATCTGCCGAAGCAGACAGGAATGGCGCTCGGAACCTGCTCGGCAATTTCCGTAGAAAGAGACGCTGCAGTCACCGACTACCCAGCCCGTTCGGCAATTTCCGACAACGGAAGAGATTCGCAATACGTGCCCGAGCCGAGCCGAAACCTCCCCGATCGCGACTGGCACCGTGTCGTTTTTGGGTTTTTTTGGTTTCCGGAAATTGCCGAACGGCCCCGAAGACTCAAACCTCAAAGCGAGCGGTTATAATTAGCCGAAGGCGGCCTCATATTGCGTCCCCCCTCTCCCCCCGCTGTCCTCTCCGCGGCCACCCATGGTACTGGCAGGGAGCGGGCGGGAGCAGAGCGAAGCGAGCCCCTGAAATCTGCCCTTGCTGTTGGCGGCCTGGCCCCTTCCCCCTCCGCCCGGGCAGGAAAAAGTGATAACTACCCAGATTTTGGCGCCAGCACCGACACATCGCGGGGCCCCGGGAGCCAGCGGAGGGAGGCGGATTTCGCCGCAGCCTGCTCCGTTCTACCCCGCACCGCCGACATCGGGCGCGCCGCCCGCTTCGGCACTCTGTTCTTCCTTCCTTCCTTCCTCCCCTCCCTCCTTTTCCTCTCTTCAGCAGTCCCGCACGCACCGCGACAAAGGGTGAGTGCTGCCGCCCCGCACACCAGGGAAATGGCGCTGGAGCTGCTCTTTTCTTCCCGCCCCCTCTTCTCTCCCCTCCCCCCTCCCCAGCTCCCAGGAAAGCCAGCGCGGATCCACCCGCGGCTCCTCACCCGGAGCGAAGCCTCCCCAGCCGACTGCGACCCCTCTCCCCGCTAATAAAAGAGTTTCCGAGGCGCCCCCCCCCGCGCCGTGCTTTCCGAGCCCCCTTCCCTCCCCCCCCGCCGCCCTCGCTTAACGACTAGGCCTCTCCGCCGCAACGCGGGAAATGGCCGCGCTCCAAACGGCCCCCTCAGCCACACCGCAACGAGCTTCAAGCCCAGCCCGGCGCTCCCTGCCCGCCCTCCCGCACCGAGGGCCTCGCTCCGCGGCGGGCGGCGGCCGCTCCGGCCCAACGCGCCCTCATGGCGGCGGCCATCATGGCGGCGGCAGTTACCGGGCGCCGCGGGCCCGTTCCCCCGCCCGCCGCCCACCCGGCTCACCCAGTCGCTTTCTCTGTCGCCGCGAGGCATCTTCCTTCTTTTGGACGCCTGACGCGGTCCTGCGCTAGCCCCCCGTTGGAGAGACGTCTTGGCCCCCCTCCTGTGCTGGCGGCGACGACGGTAGGAGGTTGCAGCTCGCGCGTAGGCGGCGTCGTGCGCTCTGCCCCGTCAGCCCCCGGCGCGCACTGCTCGGCCAGCCCAGCCCCGCCAGCCGCCGCGCCCGCCCTGCGCCGCGCCGCGCTGCGCTGCCGCCCAGCCGCTCCCCACCCCCTCCCTCCCTTCCCCCACCCCCGCCTCAACCCCCCTCAGATGTCGCTGTTGCCGCCGCTGCTCAGTGCGCGCAGGGCGAGAGCGAGGAGGAGACGGGAGACCCGAGCGGCTGGGCACCATTGAAGTCTGTATCCTTCCCTCTCTCTCCCTCTTTCTCTCGCTCCAGCCGCCTCCTTTCCCCCTTCCCTCCGCGCCCCGCAGAGCGGGCCTCGCCTGAGGGCCGCCGCGGGGAGATGGGGGGCGCAGCCCGCCTGCCTCTTCCCCCCCCCCCGTCAGTACGCTGCCGCTTCCTTGGCGGCGGGGGGGGGGGGGGGGGCGGGTAACGAGCGGAGCAGGGGGGCCGCGGCCCCGGCGCTTTCACGGCGCCTCCCGGCCCGCGCCGGAGGGAGGGAGGGAGGGCCCCGGAGCGAACGGGCTTTGCCGCGGGGAAGGAGGGCTGCGCCGGGGGGCGGGGGCAGCGGCACCCGCGCGGCGGCGGCGGTGGCGGTGGCGGACGCGCTCGGGAGACAAAGCCAGCCCGCCACCGCCGAGGGGCGGCCTCCGCGCCCGGGCGTCCCTGCGCCGGGAGGCGGCGGCGGCGTGTGCCCGGCCCGGGGGAAACGTGGCGGGGTGGGGGAGGCGGCGTGGAAGGGGCCCTGGCGGCGGGGGCGCGGCGCAGAGGGGCCCGCCGGGCGGCGGGGGCGGCGGCTGCCCTCCCCCGGCCCTGGCAGTGGGGCGGCGGGTCGGCCCCGAGCCGCCCGGGGCAGTCCCGTTAGCTCGCCCGGGGCGTCCCCGCCGGCCTCACGTGCGCCCACCATAGGCCCGAGGCGCAGCCTCCCCCAGCAGGCCTCCGCGGGGCTGCCTTTATCTTCTGGTGGGGGCGGCACGGGGGTTTTGTTATTGTTGTTATTGCTGTTGCTTTTCCCCTTTCTCCTGCCTTTCAAAGCGGGGACGAGACGAGCCCCTCTGCGCTGGGGCCCTAGCCCCTGCCCTTCTCCCAGCTCACCTACCCCACCGCCTGTAGGACTGCCAAAACCCACCTCCCGTGTCGGGGGAGATTTGGGCGGGATTGCCGAGTCCGGGAGGTTTTCTGGCCTTGAAGGACTCTCTCTTTTGCCTTGCCCAGGCATATGGGGAATTCTAACAGTTCTATAGTTTGCAGTGGGGCGGGGACAATACATGCCTAAGGAGGTGGCCGGTATGAGAAATGACATGGGAAAGGGGATGGATTGTGTTCAGCATCGTCTGTGGAGGTTAAATATGTAGTATGTACAGCTTAGCTGAGTTAATGTTGCTCTAGGGCCTTAACTCTTGCAAACTTGAGAATCGGAAGGCAACGTTATAGTTGCATTAAGGAAAATATTTGCTGTTTATAAGCATTTACTACCATGTAAGAGTAATGGGTGACTCATTATTACACCACAGATATATAGCTGCTCCCCACCAGATTCGCAGTTAATATACCTAGGTATATCTTGATTAACTGCTAGAATCTGAACTGCTGTTCTATTGGGTTTAAGGAAATAAGCATCCCTGATGGTCCTCCCCCTTTTCCCCAGAAACATCTCTATGCCTTAGAAGGCCTTGGGAAAAACCTTTTTTCAACCCTGTGTACCACTTTGTCAATATCGTTTATCCTGGCTAGCATAATGGTGCGTTACTGGGTTATGCCGGACAAAGTAGTAACCTACTTCTTGTTCTGGATTTAATCCTTATTAGAAATGTTATATGTAGTGAATACATGGGGGTTGGAACAAGGACCATGCTTGTATTGGGATGCCTTTCTTTCAGTAATGTAAACTTCCTTTTAATTGTCATGCATTTTTCTAGTAAAAGCTCTGCAAGTCTGCAATAAAAATGGCCTCCAATAAAACTACATTGGTAAGTTCATGCACACCTAAAGTATATAAGGATTTAATCAACATATTTTTCTTCAAACTTATAACTTGGCATCTCCATTTAAAAGATACATCCACATCTCCCCTCCCCAGCATTATTCTGACCAAAATTTCAGATCCAGAAAGTAAGGCTACTAGAAAGGACATTGTCTTTGGCTTTAATAAATCTGCCATTTCTAAAGAGGCTTGTTGGGAAAAAAAAAAAAAAAATTAAAGGACTCTGCACTATTTCATCTGTCCTACAGTAGAAAACACTAAGGATTTTTTTAGCCTCCTTTCAGCACACCATGTAATTCATCATATATGTAAAAAAAAAAAATCCAAATCATGTATTCATTTAATTTCTCCCAGTGTATTTGGGGAAAACTAATTGCCTGAGAAAAGGCAGTCTTTACAGATGAAAAATAATGTTACTGGGAAATAATGTGGCGTAGTTAAGATGCCTTTTGAAATGATTTTTAACAAATAACAGTTTCTTTGAATTTCATAGGAGCAGAGATTATCAGATGTCAACCCCTCCTGGACCGTTTTAATGATGCATTCATGGATCTCAAGTCCTGTAAAGCTTTGCTTGACGTTAAAATATGGACTTCTAAGGGCAGTTGGTTGCTGGTTACCATTCATCTAATAATGATGTATAGTTTTGTGAAAGACAGAACTGAAAAAGTATAGCGTGAGATGCATCTTGAGGTTGAGGCAGGGAAGTAAGCAAAAATACAAGTGTACGATTCAAAATTTGGATAGCAGAACAAAATTCAAAATTTGGATAGCAGAACAACTGATTTATAATGCACTCAAAAGGCCTGTTCTTAAATTGGCTGAAATGATTACTGGTTGACCCAGATTGAGATATATTAAAAACTTGTATTAACTCCTGGCTTAGAAGTGCAATGGAGTGCTTCCCTTATATTGTACGACAACAAACTATTTTAAAAGATTTCACCAAGGTGAATGTCTGAACTTTCTGTTAGTAGTTGATTGCCCACTTTTCCCTAATTTGAGGTAGAGAAGGAGTTAGCCAGCCTGGGGAGGGGGTGCCTCAGAGAGAGGAAAGAATCTGTGAATGCAGTATTTTTAATCTTTTGATGTTGTTGAGAATTTTGCTGCACAGGTCAGGAAAATCTGTTATGGTTCCCATGGGAACCATAACTAATTCTGCTTCATTATGTATTTTTATGCAAAACCTAAATGTATTAAGGGATAGCGTAGCTCTGGAACTGTAATTCCGATTTTGTTACCTCTTATATGTTAAGACACTTCACCACAGTGTCATGTCCGTGTTTTAATCTTGTCCCTCAAAGAAAGAGTGGTTATCCACAGATCTGCATTTGTCATATGTGACTTCTGAATGCAGAAAAGGAAATGAGCCATAGATGTGTGTTCAGTGGTCAAACACCCAAGTTACAGCTTACAACATGCAACTCCAGCTAGAGAAGGGAGCTTCAGGGGTCCAGTGGACATTTAGCAACCTTTAACTTCAGTCAGGTACCACATTCACTTGTGGGCTGAGATTTACATTGGCTTGTGTAATCTCAGAATGTACAGGTTTTTAACAAATGTTAAGTATTTCTGCAGGTGCTGCAATCAAGTATTATTTTCATAGGTTGAAAAGGCTCAAGAGTTTGGAAAGCAGTGCTGGTGCACACAAGACCTAATTAAACCTCTAATATTTAAAACAAAAGGCAACATATTCTTGATTTTATTATTTCTTACTGTACTTCCAGAAAAAAATTACAGGGCCTCATGACATTAATTTTCTTCTGTGGAAGTTTATATAGATACCTAAGTCTTAGAAAGTAAAAAAAAATTGTTGCTTTGATAGAGAAATCCAAAGCATTTATCTTTAAGTGACAAGAATTAGTGAAGCCAAAAAGGGTACCAGAAAACAGTCTTCCATTGAATGAAAGAATTTTAGTCTGATGGAGGTGTTCCCTACTTGTAGCCTGCTTGCCTCATTACCAGTAATTGTAATGTTATTACTATGGTACAGTGAGTCTGTGTCTTTTTTTTCCCCCTACTTCTTTTTTTTGTTTGTTTGTTTTCCTCATCTCTACCCATTTCTCTTTTTCACACTTTCATTTCTTGAAAGAAGCTGCCTACATAGAAGCGTTGGACATCTTCATGTTTTTATTTTCCTTCCATTTCAGTCTTACATTCTTTTTCCTGTGGAGGCAAAAAAAGCCAGTGTGCTTAAGTTGACACTTTTCAGGCATGAATGCTGTGGTCAAAATATACCTGGGATATGCAGGCAGTTAAAATTTAATTGGAAGTACATGCTCTGTTTTAGATAATCTGTCTTCTATGCTTCCAAATCAAAACAAATGTCACATGAGATATAATCATATACGGAAACTTGCTGTTTGAAAGAGAAAACTTGAAACTTTTCCTGGTCTTAATTGTTTGCACCTTCAGTTTATGGGTTCCTAACCAGAGTAAAGCTATTTTGGGGAGGGAGGGAAAAATTAATTAGGAAGAATAAGACGCACAAAGACAGGGCTTTGGAAAGAAAGAATCAGCTTCAAATCTTCAGTTTACAAAGGGAAGACAGTTTTTCTTTGTCTAACATTTTTTTTTACCTTTTACAACATCAAGACAAAATTCTACAAAGTCTAAAAATTTGACAGTTTCAAAATTGCTTCACAATATTCTCAAACTAACCCACATTAATTCTAGAGAGGACTAGAGAAAGGCCGTCAAGCAAATAGAGGTGCTTTGTGATTTTTGCTTGTTTCTTTTCTGTTCTATAGGAAGTGCATTAGTAAGGAATTAGTTCTGTCCGCTTTGATTTAGGGTGCTGCATGACTATATGTTTTAGGAGCTTAATACTGCTCCCATTAGTTTATGGCTGCCACTTTAACAATTTCCTTATAAGGTGCAGTCCAAAATGGCAAGCAAACTGCTTTTGGTCTGCTAGTGCTCCAGAAATGTGATACAACAACATGATAGGCTTGTTCCAACCTTTATAAGATTACAAACAAGGAAATTCTGAAATGTGTCCTTCTATTACTATTTAATTGTGCCTTATTAAACTGGGAATGCCTTGAGGATGATGTGGATGTAATATTTATTTTAAGAACTTAAAGAATATTACTTGAAATATCAAATGTAAACTTAAACCACTTATAAAGTTTTTTAAGTTAGCAAAATTTCATTTACGTGTTAAGTGCTGTACTTAAGTGTAGCTGTCTTAAATTTCTGCACCTTTGTGACATCTGTTTGAATGTACGTTACATCGGTGCGTGGCTAAGAATGAGAAGGGACTGCAGTAATGGAATGCTCCTAGCATGTATCCTGTTCAATAGTTATGGGTTATTGTTGAGTATTTTGCTTATTGTAGCAATACACCATAAACTTTGCTCCCATCAGCTTCTCCTTTGTTTTTTGAAAAGGTAGTAACCACCTTTTTTGGAGTACCATCCCTTTTCTATTTTATGCATTTTCACAGTTACCTTACTACTTTTCTTTACTTCTGCCTTATGCTGTTTCTTGCCCTCTGCCTTTTCACAGGCATAGAGTTAACTTTTAGAAGCTTCATAAATTTTTGAGCACGTAGCACTGAAAATTAAATTTATAAGGGGAGTAGAGGCACTGAGTGTATGGACAAAAATATGTCACCTTTTTAAGAACTGGTGTTGTGTATCTCATTAAGCAACTGAAAAACCCCAGAACATTAGCATGTCTTGCTCAGGTTACCTGACCACATGCCCTAACATAAAAGGAGTCTGAGCTTCTGGCTTTAGCGTGAATAAATACATGATTCTTTGCTGCTTACTGAGCAAAGTTGGATTTGGCCAGTGAAGTAACTGTGTAAAGCAAAAGAATGAATAATGTAATTCTGAATTTCTTTTGTAGCACAAAATGGGAAAGAAACAGAATGGCAAAGGTAAAAAAGTTGAAGAGGCAGAGCCTGAAGAATTTGTTGTGGAGAAAGTCCTGGACAGACGTGTTGTAAATGGAAAGGTGGAATACTACTTGAAGTGGAAAGGATTTACAGAGTAAGGCATTACCTATTATTTTTTTCTGATAGAATGCTAAATACTAACCATTTATTTGAAATAACTGTGCAGAGAGGGGATTGAATGGTGGGGATACTTTTTAAAGAACCTCAAGGGAAGGACATCCATAAATGCATATTGAAGTGGGGCAGTCAAGTATGAAAATAAAATAGAAGATATGTAGCCTAGTGTTTGTGCTACGTAAAATGTTCCAAGACTTTTACCAAGTCCTTAGTGATCGTTCTTTTACCACTGTTCTTTGATTTAGCTTGTGTCAGTATCTATCAAGGTAAGCTAGACTGACAGTTGTTATATTTATATACGTGGTGGAATGAATGTTACTTCTGAGTAAGAAATTTTGCAGGGATTTAAACTGTAGGCAGCTCTGAAGCGATTAATATGAAGCAGATAGTTTGCTTATTATTCGCTTTTCTGAACTGCTTTCAAATTAGATGAATTTGCATAAGGAATTCTGTGGCATGGTTGCCTTCATTAGGCATACCCGAAAGGTATCTTCTGAGTCTCTTTCCCAGGACTTATGGAAGCACAAGAAAACCTTACAGTGGACTTACGAGGTTGATTGTTAAAGAAGGCACATAGTTGTGCCTCCTCTCTCCCGTGACACTTTCTGCCAGTCTACTTTACTAGCTGAAAAAAGGTGATGAACCTACCATTTGAACATAAGTAGTTACATATGCAGTCAAATTATTGTTGCATACCTCCCTAAGTGATTGCATTGCAACATTCTGCATTCTAGCGCCTGAAATTTGTGTAGTGATAAGTGATAAGATAAAAGCAAAACGTGTTTAGTATTCAAGGGTCTGATTTGAAGTTGTAAAAATATGTTTTAGTAACTGCAAATAATTTTTAGGCATCCTGCTTGTGCAGTAGCACTGTGGCAGTATTTGTGCATGAGAACTTATGGTGAGGTGCTTAGTTGTTGTAGGGAACATTCATGGACCTCTTAAAATTTTAGTTAACAAAATGCACACTCACTGGAACATTTACAGTGCCCAGCTGTGGACGTGGAACCTTTGTTTCCTCCTGTAGTTGGCTGAAGGAAGGAGATAGTTCTAGGTATAGTTGATCTCAGTATTCAGAGACAACTTTTGAGAGTGTTCCTCATATATAGAAGCTTAGACTTACGTACTTACACTGTTTGTAGTGAGTGTTGTGTACATTCTGTTCTGTGTAAGTCTTAGTGCTCATATCATATGGTTTGTTTGCATGGACAGTCTTTAGAGGAACCAGGGAAGGGAGTCAGTTTAAATGGACAAGTAGGTTTTGGTAGAGTGGGGATTGCTTGTTTTAACTCCTATGATCCCACCCAGATCGTAAGAGTTAATAGAGCTGCTTATTCTGTATCTCCAGTTTAAAAACATTGTTTTTCAACAATAGCAGAGCATATTTTTTTCAGTCATCAAATGCAGTACATGAAGGTTACTAGAGATGGCAAGATGAGAATTCTTAGATTTAAGAAACCTGCCTTACATAATCAGAAAAAAATTAACTTGCTTAAGGTGAGCCATGTGGCTAGTTTTACGTTTTTCTTCTTTTCCTAGTTTTACATAAATGTATGTATGTTTCAGTGCTGACAACACATGGGAACCTGAAGAAAACTTAGATTGTCCAGAGCTAATCGAAGCTTTTCTGAACTCTCAGAAAGCTGGTAAAGAAAAAACAGATGGTGCCAAAAGAAAATCTTTGTCAGATAGCGAATCTGATGATAGTAAATCAAAGAAAAAGCGTGATTCTGTAAGTATATGTTCATGTGCCAAGCTTTGTTTTTCCTGTGTCTCTTCCCTATCTCTCCATCCCCACCCCCCACAAAATCCTGTTGTGATTTTGAGAACAAGACCAAACATGGGTTTAAAACTGTAAAAATTGCACAGCATCTGAAACTGTGGTTTGAAAAGGATAATCATTCATGGTGGTTAATGAGACTATCCAAATGGTGGGTGAAAGGTGAGTGATTGACAACATAACTAAAAAGTTCTTGCATTGTCCCATGATGCTTACTGAATAATTGAAAGTAAGACTGGTTAAGAGTTATTTATGAATGATATTAAGTGATCAGTTTGTATTAGAGCAAAAGTTTCATTAATGGAACAAAGATGAAGTTCTGTTTTGGCTTTCATATTTAGCATATGATTTTAAATAGGTGAGTGGCAAGATGGCAAAATGTGAAGACCAGTCAGTTACTTAGATTAGGACCAGACATGATGGTGAAGAGGGAGTAGAAAGGATGACTGAAGAAAGGCTACCTTTTCTTAAAGGTCTGGGTTTCTCCTACAATTTAAATGAACAAACAACATGACAGATTTAGTGCTGATAAGTACAAAACAATGCACATATAATAATGTGCTCAATAGTTCACATTTTTCTCTGTAAACTGTAAAACTCGCAATTTGAAACAAAACTCATTGGCAATGTCAGTGGTTTACTGAAGACAGCTGATGGATGTGTGGTTACTGTCAAAAAAGTTGGAAGGCATCAGAAGGAATAGTTGATGAATAATAGAAAGAATATTTTAGTTTCTGTATAAAGTCAGTTGTGTGTCTCCATCTGGTACAGTAGTGGCCACTGTCTCAAAAAGAATATTGTGAACCTAGAGGAACTAATACAGGAAATAGTTGTGATATTCCTTACCACCAGTGTGATCTCAGTGAGCCAAGAAGAGTTGAGGTATTCCCCAAGGGTTCAGTTTCATGGTTGGCTTAAGTCAACCCAAGTCTGTTGTTTTGCTGAAAAGGATGTGTTTTTCCCATTTTCAGCAGTGCACTTGTGCTTTGCCTCTTTTGTTGCTTTTACTGGCCATGATTATTTGTTTATATACTATAAGGATTTTTAGATCATTTGTTTCATCTATTGGGTTTTCAGAAATAAATGCTAGAAACACTCGTGTAAAATTCCTTCATTATTACTCTACACATGAATGACTTGGCCTGAAGATCAGTCATGAAAAAATAAAATTAATGTAATCTTCAGACAATTATATGTAATTATAGCTTTTATAATTATGTAAGGCTATATTTTTTGTTCTGATATACACATATATAAATATACATAAGAATGTGTATATCTAGCTCTAACGCCAAAACATAATTTTATCTTAAACTAGATAACAATCTTCTAACTTACTCAACAGGTTGATAAACCAAGAGGGTTTGCAAGGGGTCTTGATCCTGAGCGGATAATTGGGGCTACGGATAGCAGTGGAGAGCTTATGTTCCTCATGAAATGGTAAGTCTTACATCCACAATTCTTGTCCATATTAAGGGAGTGCAGGTAGTTGCACTTAGGTTAATGAGACAGCTTAGTTTCAGGAGTAAGGCAGAGAAGCTGGTAGTCTGCTTATTAACCTTGTATTGTTAGGAAAACAAGGCTTCTGTAATCAGTTTAGGTCTTAATCTCCCTTCCTTCAAAACCCAAAATAACTTTAGTTTCTATTGGTTCAGTTTTACAGAAGTAGAAAATTGAAAGGTAAATTCTGATAAAATATGGAAAAATTGGCATTTGTATAGGAAAGCTGGATCTCAGTAGTGTTCTTGCTGAGGGAATGGCAGGCAGAAACCCAGCTTTACATGTTCCAATAAGCACAAGCCAGCTGCTGGATAGCCAGCCATTTAACCAACCATAGTGCCAGCTGTTCTGCGTGCAACCAAGTGGAATTGGAACCAACTAGTGGAGGAAAGTGAGGTTGAGATGAAGAATAAACAATATGAAGGAGAGGTTTATCGTTACAGGCTAGTAAGAGGGGAAAGTGATGGGGGGAGTTTGTGTTGTTGGGAGGGTAGGTGGAGACCAGCTTCATTAGCTACAGTGTTGACAGAAGGACTTCTTGCCTTGTGAACAAGTAGGATAAAATTAGTACTTCTTTCCAGTGTTGAGAATACAAGAGGTTGAATTAACATTTGCTGGGATCAGATTTCTTATGGTGGTGGGATGAGAAGAATGATAGCTTTCCACAGCCTTTGAGAAGAGCATAATTTTCTGAATGGAGTCAGACTGAGTGGTCTCCAGATAAACTTGTCATGTGATGTGCCTGGACTGCTGAAGATTAGTGTTTTGAAAGATTCTGTCTCCCTTCTGCCTTTTCAAATTCTCTATAAATTTTATGTGAAACTTAGAAGAATTGCAAAATATAGATTGTGACTATTTGAATTTCTGTAGTGATAATTGGCAAAATCAAACACGAAACATACAAGAAGCAGCTATTTTTGTTTGTTTAGTTCAGTTGCAGATGATTAGTTTTTCATAATTGATTGTAGGCAACAAACATAGATGTGAATATATATGCCCAAAACTGACTTGTAAAGGCAGCATACACTTTAAAATGGAATCTGAAGCATGTCAGACTGGAAAGTTTGTTTTATTACCCCAAGACAGCATCAAGAATAGCAGTATGAAATACAGCAAGTTACTTGCATAAACAGTAAATATAATTTGGATGCAAGTACCACCTCTTAAGACTGATGCTACTGATTTTTAAAAGTCTCACTTTGAAGTTTTGATTACGCTTTAAAGGACAAAATGAGCAAAGTTTTACTTCTTTCATTACATACTGCAATAGGTAACTGTATAAATGGTTCCCTTTGAATAGCGTTTTCCTTTCAAACAGAAAAAAAATATGGGAAGAGAAGGAAGATGCAGCTGTGAAACCTTGCCATTAGCATGGAAATTCTTGGTAGCTATAGTGAAAGGTATACTGAAAACTGATTTCTAGCTGAAGTTCTTTTCAGAATGTATGACCTATCAAGAGCTGCTAAATTTATTGAACTAATGATTATGCATTTTCTTAAATCCCACTCTCTTCTACATCAGGAAAGACTCTGATGAGGCAGATCTGGTGCTGGCCAAAGAAGCTAACGTGAAGTGTCCTCAGATTGTAATCGCTTTTTATGAAGAGCGACTAACTTGGCATTCATGCCCAGAAGATGAAGCACAATAATTGTTTGCATTGCTTTTTTATATATATGAATATTAAAACCTGAAATTTGATTTATTAGCAATGTGAGAAGCATACATTCTAACAAGAATCAAATTTGATATTTTTTTGAAGTAGTATGTTTTGCATCAACAGCGAGTAAATAAAAGCTTTCTGCAACTTGTTTCATTTATCACAAGAGAGCATTTGATACTACTACTTCCTCCATATTAGGTAAAAGCTTTTATAAAAAGTTCATAAACTTCCATAGTTATTACAGAATCATAATGAATGTCTAAACAAACTCACAGATGTTTTGTAGTCTTCTATACTATTGATGTGCATGTATCTTCTTTACCCAAACCTAGCCCTTTAAACCTGTAGAATCATTCTTTTTAGTATTTGGGATCACTTGGTCTCAAGAAGACCAGGTGAAAACTAACTTTGTAGTAATTTGAATGTTATCAGACTGTATATTGTTTACTTTATTGTAAATACTGGTGAACAGTGGTCAATAAAATAGTTTTATATTCTTCCTTTATACTGATAGGCTGTGACTCTTTTGAAGCGGTATGATATTTCTGAACTTTTGATATGTTAAGCTCTCAATTCGTAATATATTTAACTATAAGTTGGTTTTTGGAGGGTAGATTGATTAATTAATATTACCCCATTGCTACTCTGTAATCACAATACCAGACAAATGCCAGGCTTTGATTCTTTGTATTTTTTTGGTGAACAATGCCTGAAGCATCATTTTTTTTCTAGTCAGGAAAGGCTTGTGAAATGAATGTGCTTTGGGTACTTGTTTAAATCACAGATAGCAACCATACTGCCTAGGTATGGCTGCTGGTCACAAGGCCAAGTGGCCTCTGCAGATATACTAGGAAATATTTGACATGTGTTGACAGTATCAGCCTTTGCTTTAATTTCAGGTCTTAATACAAGGCTACAGTGTAACTAGCGATAGTTTGGATGGAATTATTCTTCAGGCCATTGCCTGAAGAATACTTGCATAGCTCTGCCTTTAAAGTGGAATATTTTAATGAAGATACTTAAGTCATGTACTTTAAACAAAAGACTTTGTTTCTATTTCAGATTGAATTTTAAAATAAGTCCTATAATCAGCTGCTTGGAGAATGCCTTCAGAAGGGCAGAAGTAAAGGGTGGGGAACTCAGGGGGAGGAAGGTTGCCTTTTTCCATTCTTTCTCCAGTTGCCATTCCTCTTTTCACTTGCTTTTGTCTGCACGCCTTTTTTTATTTGTGTTTTGACTACCATGGTATAGTTTGCCTTGAGCTGTGCCTCTCCATATGTCAATGGCCAAGCTTGTTTCAGAATTCCCCTTGATTTTAGAGTTTTGATTAAAAAAAAAAATAAAATCCTGTAATATGCTACTGTCAGCATGCTAGGTGAGATTAAGATTGCACAGCTATGCTTTCTTAGAAGGTTAAAAAAGATGGGTATTCCTGGAAACCTTCACATGGTGTGCTGAGGAGCGAATAAAGGAATTCAGTCTGCTTGATGTTCTTCCAATACTGTTTCACAAATCATTACTATAACTATTTGTCCTCACATAGTTTCAAAAGCTATTTACATTGTGAATCAAAACTTGTCATTGTAAAACACTTAATTATAGTTACACACTGCGGTGGCTAAACTGATGCTAAATTACCTTTTTATGTGTAACTGCTTTGTCTTGTCAAGATTTTTTTGTTACTGGGTTTGGGCAGAATTTAGTTGCCATCTGTCTGTGGCTGTAGGAAAAATCTGATACCTCTGTTAGTGCAGTGGTTCCCTTGTACCAGGTAATGATAATTTCAGAGCTTAAGTAGCTTCTCTTGCCTGTTCCTTAGACAGATTACCCCAACTTTGTCGTATGTGTAAGTCTTCTACAGAGTTCGTGGCTTAATTCTTTGAGCCCTATAATAGGAATATTTACACACCTAGTATATAGAATTCTGAAATCCTTGCTTTTTTACCCAGTAGCTTGAGAAATACCTGGGCTAAACAAGAATTCCAAAGCAGCTTGCGTTCTCTTGCCTGCTTCTGCAGTATGGAGTGCTTTTTAAAGAGTTAAAAACTGTTATTCTAC
Organism: Aquila chrysaetos chrysaetos; assembly: GCF_900496995.4. NCBI lineage: Eukaryota > Metazoa > Chordata > Aves > Accipitriformes > Accipitridae > Aquila > Aquila chrysaetos. The sequence continues at coordinate 42,115,675 of NC_044006.1, read as the reverse complement.
AGTTTGCTTTTTCTTGTTTGAAACTTTGCAGTTTCTATACTTTGTTTCAAGTGTGGATATCAAGTTTATATGAAGTTGCTGATTTGAAGCGATACTGGTTAAACGATTGATTTAAATTATCGGTTATTGTAAGTGGTAGACCTAGAGATTTTTGTTGGAAAGTTGATTCTCCTCCATTTGTAACCCTTAAAATATAGATTTGCAAGTAGATACAGCTTTTGCATTATATTTGGTTCTTCCTTCTGACTATCTGTAAAAATGCACTGTATTCACATTTAAACAACCTTACAGCTTGTTAGACAATTATTTAGATTTCTAATTTTTTACATTATGATGGTAGAAATGTTGACTGGTATTTGTTTCCTTTTTTTTTCTCCTCACTTTGTGTCAAACTGCATTTTGATAGTAATGAAATGCAACACTTTAAATTTAGTTACACGTTATGTAAAATTATGCTGAATGTGCTGCAAACATATGCAAAAAGGTAACAGATGTTATTAATTTAAAATAACTGATTAAATAAATGAGATATCTTCTGTAGTTAGTGAGTTGTATGGAGGTTTCTGGTCATTGTCCTTTCTTATACTGAAACAAATAGGTTTCAGGCTGTCATTTCATGATCACTCTGTGTTGATGCTGCTGTCCTGAAAAAAACAACAAAAAAACCCGCAGTTGTGTTTGTTCCAGCACTACTTCTCACCCTGACTGAAGAAAATACTCAAGTGTAACCAGGTAGTGCTAGATTATACAAAATTCAAATCATGATCAGTTATGGCATCATCTTCTCACAGCCTGGTTCTTCTTTGCTAGGAAAGAATAAAACTCCTAATTTGTTCATTAGTATTGAATTAATTGCAAATTAATTAAAGACCAATTGCTGTTAAATGGAATAAAACCTTAGTACCTGCAAAAAAAGCTGTTGGCACTGCAAGTGAATTTTATCAGTTCAGCACAAAGAGATTTTACATGCTTCATGGTAATTCTTCTAGATTTATGGTCCAGTTCTCTTTAAAACTGCTTGACAGTTTCTTAACAATAGATTATAGCACATTTAGGACTCCAGATATGTTGCCATAATTTCAAAGGTAACTAGAAGTATGTTCTTTAACTGCAAATTATTCTCTTAGTTACTTACCTGAATTAGGCTCTTGCACTGTAAATGATTATCTTCCTCTCCTGTTTTAAGACCTTTCTCCAACATCCTCAGCATTTTCCTTAGCATTGGTGTCCTTGTCTTTCTGTTTGGAATTTCGTCTCAAAATGCCACCTTTTATTCAACTTTTGAATTTAGCAGCTTGTGTTAAGACACGTCTACTCTGCTGACAGAGGCCTCTCTAAACTAGGACTAGCAGCCAAGCCAGATGCCCCCAAATTTGTTTCTGAGGTGCCTCCCCCAAAATGAAAAGTCTTAACTGCACAGACTTGCTGTACCTTACAAACCGAAGTGCAGTACCATGGAAATAAGGCTGTATGGTTCCTGGGCCAAAACGTTGCAGGGTCAAACGGAGCCACATTTTTCCTGGTAGATCTCTGAAGCTTTGTCTCCACTTGCTCAAGGCGTTGTGCTTTGTTTTACAGAGCGAATATGCTGACTAGCTGTTGGGTTTATCTGTCTGGTATGTGTACTGTTCCCTGGCAATTTCCTCCTGATATTGTTTTCCTGTTCTCCCAGCCTTTAATTGTGACAACACTTGAGAGGATGTGCAGCAGCTGAGGTAAAAGTGTTTGGTAGTACCTTCATCTCAGCAGGACCTGGAAAGAGCTGCAGAAGCTTTAAGCTTCGCTCCTGCTCCTTCCTGTTCGACAATCCCAGCCATCAGCCTGGGTAACATCAGATCCTTTTGAAGTTCAAATGGAAAACTTCCATCTCCCAAAATCCCTTCAGGGACTCCTATCAAAGCATTCTGGGCTCTCATTTCAAATAAATGATAGATGGTTTAAGCTAAAAAAAAAAAAAAAAAAAAAAGCCAAGGAAAATTGAAGCACTTGTCCCAGAGAAAGAGCCTGCAATTGTTCCACCCCCATGCAAGCAGGAGCAGTGCTTTTCTTCCTTGTAAAGTGCTGTGGGATTTATTAATGTGGTGAGAGAATTGGATATGATTCCCAGGGCTCCAGATGGCACCTGCTAGATGGGAGCTCATATTCTTATGTCTAAAGATGCTGGTGTTGATGGCATGGTGTTTGAGAATGCAATAACCTTTTGTGATGGATTTTCTTACTAGATAATGGTTTTAGTAAGTGGTCAAGTACTCCCATTTGTTGCAGTGTCTGTAAAATTATTTTAATATGATGAGAAGGTAGCCCTACTGGGTATGGTATTGGATGGCAAGGTTTGGTTAGTTTCCTTGGTTGAATGTACAAATCCCTCAGATATGCTAGACCAGTGGAGGCATCATTGGCTTCTACATCTGATTCCTTTACAAAAATGGGTTTCTTATTCAGGTACACTGCTCTGCACAGAGTTCCCATTTGAAATCTGTGTGTATTCTTGCTTCAAAATCTTTGTCAAAAACATTGGGCCTTGTTGCCTGACATTTTATAAGCAGGGTCAACAATCAGGAGGTTATGTCTTTATAAAGAAAAGGCATGTTAAAGAAACTTAGAATCATAATATCATTTGGATTGGAAAAGACCCTTAAGATCATCAAGTCCAACTGTTAACCTAACACTGCCAAGTCCACCACTAAACCATGTCCTTAAGTGCCACACCTACACGCCTTTTAAATACCTCCAGGGATGGTGACTCCACCACTTCCCTGGGCAGCCGGTTCCAATGCTTGACAGCCCTTTGGGTGAAGAAATATTTCCTAAAATCCAATCTAAACCTCCCCTGGTGCAACTTGAGGCCATTTCCTCTTGTCTTATCACTTGTTACCTGGGAAAAGAGACTGACAACCACCTCTCTACAACCTCCTTTCAGGTAGTTTGTTGAAAGTGATAGATAAAGTCTCCCCTCAGCCTCCTTTTCTCTAGGCTAAACAACCCCAGTTCCCTCAGCTGCTCCTCACAGGACTTGTGCTCTAGACCCTTCACCAGCTTCGTTGCTCTTTGGTGTCCTCCAGCACCTCAATGTCTTTCTTGTAGAGAGGGGCCCAAAACTGAACAGAGGATTCGAGCTGTGACCAGTGCCAAGTGCAGGGAGATGATCACTTCCCTAGTCCTGCTGGCCACACTGTTTCTGATACAAGCCAGGATGCTATTGGCCTTCTTGGCCACCTGGGCACACTGCTGGCTCATATTCAGCCAGCTGTCAACCAGCACCCCCAGGTCCTTTTCCACCAGACAGCTTTCCAGCCACTCTTCCCCAAGCCTATAATGTTGCATGGGGTTGTTGTGACCCAAGTGCAGGACCCGGCACTCGGCCTTGTTGAACCTCATACAACTGGCCTCAGCCCATCGATCCAGCCTGTCCAGATCCCTCGGTAGAGCCTTCCTATCCTCAAGCAGATCAACACTCCCGCCCAACTTGGTGTCATCTGCAAACTTACTGAGGGTGCACTTGATCCCCTCATCCAAGTCATTGATAAAGATATTAAACAGAACTGGCCCCAGTACTGAGCCCTGGGGAACACCGCTTGTGACCGGCCACCAACTGGATTTAACTCCATGCACCACAACTTTTTGGGCCCGGCCGTCCAGCCAGTTTTTTACCCAGCAAAGAGTATGCTCGTCCAAGCCATGAGCAGCCAGTTTCTCCAGGAGAATGCTGCGAGGAATGGTGTCAAAGGCTTTACTGAAGTCCAGGTAAACAACATCCCCACCCTTTCCCCTCATCCACTAAGTGGGTCACCATGTCATAGAAGATCAGGTTAGTCAAGCAGGACCTACCTTTCATAAACCCGTGCTGACTGGGCCTGATCACCTGGTTGTCCTGTACTTGCCCCGTGATGGTACTCAAGATGATCTGCTCCGTAACATTCCCTGGCACCGAGGTCAGACTGACAGGCCTGTAGTTCCCCAGATCCTCCTTCTGGCCCTTCTTGTGGATGGGTGTCACATTTGCTAACCTCCAGTCAACTGGGACCTGCCTGGTTAGCCAGGACTGCTGGTAAATGATGGAAAGTGGCTTCATGAGCACCTCCGCCAGCTCCCTCAGTATCCCATCTGGCCCCATAGATTTGTGTGTGTCTAAGTGGTGTAGCAGGTTGCTAACCATTTCCCCTGGGGTTATGGGGGCTTCATTCTGCTCCCCATCCCTGTCTTCCAGCTCAGGGGGCTGGGTACCGCGAGAACAATTGGTCTTACAAGTAAAGACTGAGGCAAAGAAGGCATTAAGTGCCTCAGCCTTTTCCTCAGCCTTTGTCACTACGTTTCCTCCCACATCCAATAAAGGATGGAGATTCCCCTTAGCACTCCTTTTGTTGTGAAGGTATTTGTGGAAACATATTTTATTGTCTTTTATCGCAGTAGCCAAATTAAGTTCTAGTTGGGCTTTGGCCCTTCTAATTTTTTCCCTGCATAGCCTCATGACATCCTTGTAGTCCTCCTGAGTTGCCTGCCCCTTCTTCCAAAGGTCATAAACTCTTCTCTTTCTCCTGAGCTCCAGCCAAAGCTCTTCGTTCAGCCAGGCCGGTCTCCTTCCCTGTCAGCTCGTCTTTCAGCACACAGGGATGGCCTGCTCCTGCGCCTTCAAGATTTCCTTCCTGAAGAATGTCCAGCCTTCCTGGACTCCTCTGCCCTTCAGGACTGCCTCCCAAGGGACTCTGTCAGCCAGGCTCCTAAACAGGCCAGTCTGCCCTCTGGAAGTCCAAGGTACCAGTTCTGCTGACCACTCTCCTTACTTCTCCAAGAATCAAAACCGCTATCATTTTGTGATCGCTGTGCCCAAGATAGCCTCCAACCGCCACATTACCCACAAGTCCTTCTCTGTTCGCAAACAACAGGTCCAGCGGGGCACCTCCCCTAGTTGGCTCACTCACCAACTTGTCTAAGATACAAATGCGCTGATACTGCTTAATTTTATCCAAGGAATTTTTACAAAATAATCCTGAAGATAGTTCTAATCTCAAGATATGATGTGGAGAATTTATGCAACATAGTATCACAAGATTGTAAGCGGAGCACCATTGCTCACCCAGAGCAAAATAAATTATGTCTCTTTGGATGGAACGTAAGCAAATCTCCACCTTGTTCCCAGCTTGAAGGTATTTTAAAGTCCAGAACCGAATTGAGAGGAGTTGTTCACACATCTAAAGGCACATGTCTGCTCTGAGAAGTCATAGTGAAAAGAAGATGGTGGTAATTTTTTTTTTTTTTTTTGGCTTCTCAATCATTTCTAGATTAAATGTGTTCAATCAGAAATGATCTCTTTCAGCTAACGCCTCTGCTGTGTACTGTGGCACTGAGCCACTGCCTCTTCTTTTTCCATCATCTTCTTCATTAGGCTGAAGGTTTTTCTTGCGCCTGAGATCCAAGACTCAGAATTGGTTTAACTTGTTAGACCTCTTTATTTGTAGGAATTTTTACAGACTGAAAGACAGCTTTGGTTATGCTTCTCATTATTTTTGAGTATCAGCTAACCTGCTCCTAATGAAGCAGAACTATAAGTTTCATTCATGCTCAGTAAAAGATGTATTCCTTTTTTGTTGTTTTCTGCAGTGGTTTGATATTTTGTGATGATGTATATAGAGGCAGCTGTTCACAGACACAACATGTATATTGAAGCATGAACATTTTTCGTACTGGAACACTGCTTTTTCGGCTTAACTTCTGAAATTGTTTCTCACAGTATTTCTACCTGAAGGGAGAACAATGAGGAAGAGAAGTCTCACAGGAGCACACTTCTGCAAGTCACAGCTCAGTTTTTCACACTCAGCAGATTTAAAGCAAGAGTTTATACTTTTTACATGTTTACTCAAGCTGAAACTTCAGACCCTCCAAGGCTCACTTTCCTTGGTTTAATTCATTTTGGATGCTTCACAGGACACATGCTCTTGTAGTGGAAATAGTTTCTCTCTGATCAGGATTGGGTTTCGCCACTGTACACAGAATTCCTCCAAGCAGGAAGGTCTAATAAGGAGCATCATAAGAGATTGGTAATAATATATTTAAATGCTGACAAGCTTGTGATTTTCCTTCAATGCCATGATACTTCAGAGTTTATATGCTTCAAGCTTGTTTTAGTTCTTGCTGTAGAGTTTTTTGGTGGAAGAATATAGGCAGAGGATATATTTGTATCCCAACTTCTCACCAGCTTGAGAGGTAAAAACAGTGAATTATAACAACCACAAAGGAGATTATTTGTAGTAATTTAATGCAATATCTTCATATATCAGTGCATGGCATCAATGTAACACAGATGTTGGCAGGGATGTTAAGAAGAGGGGTGGTTTGCAGGAGGGTCAGGAAAACGGCTATTAGCTGAAAAGCTCTCTGAAATATAGCCTATGCCACAGAAACCTCTGCAAGTCCCTGCTTTTGATATTTGTGATGTGACACCATGGGTCACTATGACAGTGACAGGAGCTCTAGCAGCTCCTGGGGTGTTACAGGCTGTGAAGGCTGCTCTTTCTGTAAAGAGACCGTTGGTACAGGGCTGACATTGGGGCCCATGAATGGACATGCCAGCCAGCGCCAAAGGACACCAGTCCTTCACCTGGCAGAGCAAAACTCGTCAGTATTGCCCTTTACCAAGCACGTGATGTGTGTCTCTAACACAGAGAAGAGATTTCAATCCGTCGCCTCCTTTCCCCCGTGGCCTGGCTCTTCTGCTGGCTAGGGAGGTCACTATTTCTTGATCCTTTCCTTCTAGAACCTGCCCTTCCCTTTCAGTGGGGACATCTCAGGGACCCAACTCAGGACATCGCGTGAATTGGCAACAAGCTGTCCCTTCACAGCTTCTGTTTCCTGCCTTTGGTTATGAACAGCTCTTGCAACAGCATTGCTGCTGCAGTTCCCTCCAGCTTGTCTCACTTTGCCTTGGCTGCAGCTCTGGTGTTTTGAACTGTTGTCCTCAGCACGTGCCATCTACTGGACTTACCAGTACTGCTGTGATGTGAGGGTTTATTTGCACTAACCCAGGAGATAGGTATAGATATAGAGATATGTAGATGTAGATAGATATAAATTAGGTATAAATATAGATATAGATTAGATATATAGTGTGTGGTTATGTCTGTGTATTATTTTTTCCTGGTTGTTCTAAGAGGTAATTATGCTCATTTTGCATCAGGAGTCAGCAGAGGCAGTAGCATTTTCCACTGTTGTTTTCAATGTGAATAATGGTGTTTTGCCTAAAAGAACAGCTTGTGCAGACAGACAAAAAATGTCCTCATTTCTGATAGGAACCCAGCTGGGGTCTGCAGCCTACAGCAACATCTCCAATAACAAACTCAGTGACTTTCCCTTTTCCCCTGACAGACCACTGAAGAGATAAGCCTTATGGGAGAGAGACCAACAGTCATTCTCCATTTCAAGGATATGAACAAACTTGCCAGGGTGATTTGTTGTCAATCTCTAAATCTCTACCCTCTATACAGTACCCTTCAGTGATACTTAGCTGAGGTTTTTTAAACTGTTCTACACAACTGAGTCAGATACTTGTTCTTCCTAAGCGTTGTAGGGAAAACATGCTGAATCCACGCAGCTTAAACCAAATTGGGATCAAAGCGCTTCATTGATCTGTCAACAACATGGAATTAAGCAGCAATCAGTGAAGTGTTGCATTCAAGTAATAATACAACAGGTAAACCCCCAAATTAGACACATTAATGTTAATAAACACCAGCAAATTTCTAAATGCCCTCTGTAACAAACACAAAGGAGATTTCTTAAATGCTACAAGCCTTTCCATAGGAAAGGCAAGCATTGTGCAAAGCCCTGGTGAGAACTCACCTGTACCATTATGGACATTTCTCATTACTTGGGTTCATGAAAGATAAATTCCATCTAGGATGAAGGCAAACAAAGACTAAGCAGTTGATGAGGGGCATGGAGGGCCTACAGAAGATGATGACTGGAAGGAGCAAGACAAAGGATGACAGAACTGCCATCACTTTCAAGAAAGATACCAAGGATGAAGGCCAAAGGAGGAAAAGAGCTAGTGAAGGGCAAGGAAAAATATGGTCAAGAACACAAAACAATTCAGGTCTTCTTTCCAAGAAGAAGACCTTACCATAAGCAGTGTAGTAGCAAATGTCACTTGGTGCATTGATAAGGAATGGTGAAATCCTGCACGCTCTCTACGTCTCTGCAAAGTTCATGCAGAGGGAACCAAAACCCTTTCTTTCACCTCTGGCATCGCCACAATCAACTGAATGTATATAGTATAAATGCCCTTACTTACATAAATGCCTGTACTTACTTGAACGTACAGATTAATTTACAGGGACACCCAGCAGCCGTGCCCAGTGCATGGCCACCAAAGGCAGGGACAGCCCCCTGGGCCTCTTGGGCACAGGGACTGACTTGCGGCCAGCACCCCAAATGCTGGGCAGAGGGGTGCTGGGTGGGGCTGCAGGGGGTCCTGTCACCCCGACATCACAGTGCCACCACCCGCCAACGCAGCAGTCACAATGCCCCGGGGCAGGATAAAAGGGGCATCTTCCCGTGTCCTGCTGCCAGTCTGCCCGGCTTTGCCACCAGGACAGAGCTGGCCTGGGGGCGGCCTGAAGACATCCGAGAGGAACTCCTTCAGCAGCTGGTGGAATTACTTGGAGGAGGCTGAGGGAGGAAGACTTGAGGCTGGACGAGGCTGCTGGAGGTTCTCCGCTGCAATTCCAGCTCCCGGTGGGGCCATACTCAAAGCTCATCTGATGGGTGGAAATCCTGCTTCAGCCTTTGGGGAACAGATGCAAGCTCCTCAGGAGATGAGAAGAACCACCAACGCCTGGAGGTGCCCGAGGGTCTCAGGCTTTTTCAGCTGGATAGCAGTGGCAAGACCAAGGGAATGCATTCTCTGCACTCGAGGAGCACTGAAGAGCTCACCATCCATCCTCATCCCCTGCGGAGCCAGTGGCAGTGGCTGTAAGAAATGGGATGCACAGATGTCCCAGCACCCTCCCGCAGTGCTTTGGAGCATCCACTGGTGTCCTGCCAGGCACGGGAAGGATTCTTGCCCCCCCAAGGTCGATCAGGCTGGGGGCATTTTGCTACTCTTGGAATCCCCTGAGAAGGTTCCAGGCTGAGGGAGGAAAGGTGACGGGCAGTGCTAGTGTCTCCTGGGAGGCGTGACAAGCCTGTGGGATGAGGAAGCAGGTCTTGCTCACGTGCTCAGGGAATAGCCGATCGCCAGCTCTGGGGTCAGGAAGGAATTTTCCCCCGGGGCAGATTGGCACTGGTCCCCGGGGGTTTTTTGCCTTCCTCTGCAGCACTGAGCATGACCACTTGTGAGGGCTCCTCTGGTCCATTTTGGCTAGGTTACTGCCTGCTGCTCGTGCACCTCTTGTGCCCTGCAGCTGGGGGAAGGAAGGCTTTTTTTCCCCCAAGGTGGGCTAGCAAGTGGCTCTGGGGGTTTTTTGCCTTCCTCTGCAGCACTGAGCGCAGCCCCTTGTCAGGGCTCCTTTGGGCCATTTTGGCTAGGTGCCTGCTGCTCATGCTCCACAAAGGTGGCCCTTGTGCCCCACATCCGCGAGGAGGAAGCTTTCTAGATGCCCAGGGTGGGCCCCAAGGGTGGCCCCCGGGGTTTTCATCTTTTCCACTGTAGCACTGAGCACAGCCCCTTGTCAGGGCTCATCTGGGCCATTTTGGCTAGGTTCTTCACTGCTGCTCTTTCACCACCGAGGCACCACTGGTGCCCTGGCTCGCTCTGGCTCTCCTTCCCATTGCAAGTTTGTAGCGGGAGCGAGCTCTGCTCTTCCCTTGGCTCCATTTCCCCAGGTGTTCTTGCTCCTGCAAAACCCCCTGTCCTTGGAAGGGCTCCAGGCTTGCTGCACCATCAGGAGCTGCCACTTTCCAGCTCTCCCTGCATGCAATACAAGCGCCGGGCAGGCACAAGAGCACTTTTCGTGCATTGCTGGCCAAGAAGCACAGCAGAGGAATTTTTTGAAGGCAAAAAAGTATGATTGTCATCAAGTGGTGTCATACTTTTGAAAATACTCCACAGTACCACACACGTCTTCTTCTTGTTCTTTTGTGTATGATTGGTACTGATCCTTTCTTCAAATTCTCACTCTTCAGGAAACAGGGACTGCTTGGCCTGTACTCCTGCTGCTACTTTCCGTAGCTCTGTGGCTTTCCTTTGCCAGACTGCAAGGGATGTTTTTTCAAGCTAGACTGAAGCTGAACATCAGCCTGCTCCTGGCTACACATGCACATTGTGTTAATGCTTGTAAGCATTGGCTCTGAAACAGATTCAGAAAAATAGAATAAAACTAAATGAAACGAAATGAAACGAAATGAAACAAAACGAAATTAAATGAAATAAAATAAAATAAAGTAAAATAAAATCCTGTTACCATTTGTAACTTTTCTGATGTGTGTCCTTGAAAGTGTTTTTGGAGCTGAAAAAGCCCTGGCATTTCAGGCAAATAACAGTTTCATCTTTATCGGACTCATTGTGAGTGCAAGGAAGAGAAGAGAAGAGAAGACTTGTGCTATGTTATGCGTATAGCTATGCATTACAAGCTATGACCGAGGTCTGAGGGGTCCATCCAGGTGAGTGGCTATCTGCAGTGCAGTCCCAGGCCCATCCAGGAGAGAGGGTGAGGGATGGGCACACCTACAACATGGCTCAGGCAGGGACTGAAGGCTGCAGGCTGAGCTGAGACACGACCCTGGGCTCTTGGCAGGAGGTGGTGTGGGTGGGGGTCCCAGGGGAGGCCAGTCCCAGCCTTTGAGGCCTGTGAGCACCCCCAAACCCTGACAGAGCTGCACCCCTTGTCTATTCTCCTTTAGACATTTATGGCTGGCCACTTTGGAGACAGAGTATTGGGCCAGATGGACCTTTGCTCTGATGGAGTACTGTTGTTCTCAGGCTCTTGTGTTTTGTTCTGTTTTTCCAAGGGAAATAGCTCAGGCATTTCTAAAAATGAGTATAAGAAAAAAAAAAAAAAAACCAAACTAATTGGGGAATGAACAGGTATTGCTCACATCAAAAAGATTTGCAACCATTTTGTTCCAGAGCACATCCTGCTTCAGACTGTGGGCTTGATCTTTGAGCCTCACTGGTGTCAGAGATGTGGTCTTTTGCCATCCTATGGAAACCCAGCTAAACTGAATGAACACAGAAGATTTTCAAAAACCCCAGTTCACACATGCTTTTTGCAAATTTGTTCAGATGCTCAAATTATCTCAAGACAATCCACAGCTCTCATCCCATCAGAAGATACATGCCTCCTTCCCACAAAGTGACAGAGCCAATGCCTAGGATGGGACATGATTACCCATTCAATCCCTTCTGCTAGTGTAGGGCTGGGAAGAAATGTCATCAAAGATTTCCTCAGCATGTACTGTTAGGGAAAGAAGGAAGTAGGAAGAAAAATTAGAACAGAACAGAACAGAATAGAATAGAAGTAGTTCAGTTGGAAGAAACCTACAACGATCATCAAGTCCAACTGCCTGACCACTTCAGGGCTGGCCAAGAGTTAAAGCATGTAATTAAGGGTGTTGTCCAAATGCCTCTTGAACACTGACAGGCTTGGGGCATCGACCACCTCTCTAGGAAGCTTGTTCCAGTGTTTGACTGCCCTCTCGGTAAAGAAGTGCTTCCTAATGTCTAGTCTGAACCTCCCCTGGCGCAGCTTTGAACCATTCCCACATGTCCTATCACTGGATCCCAAGGAGAAGAGATCAGCAGCTCCCTCTCCGCTTCCCCTCCTCAGGAAGCTGTAGAGAGCAATGCGGTCGCCCCTCAGCCTCCTTCTCTCCAAACTAGACAAACCCGGTGTCCTCAGCCGCTCCTCACAGGACATGCCTTCCAGCCCTTTCACCAGCTTTGTTGCCCTCCTCTGGACACAGTCAGGGACCTCCACATCCTTCTTAAATTGTGGGGCCCAGAACGGCAGACAATACTCAAGGTGAGGCTGCACCATTGCTGAATACAGTGGGTGTCCTGGTTTCAGCTGGCATGGAGTTGATTGATTGTCTTCCTAGTAGCTGGTATAGTGCTATGTTTTGTGTTCGCTATGAGAAGAATGTTGATAACACACGGATGTTTTCAGTTGTTGCTAAGTAGTGTTTAGTCTAAGTCAAGGATTTTTCAGCTTCTCATGCCCAGCCAGCAAGAAGGCTGGAGGGGCACAAGGTGTTGGGAGGGGACACAGCCAGGGCAGCTGACCCAAACTGGCCAACGGGGTATTCCATACCATGTGATGTCATGTCCAGTACATAAACAGAGGGGAGTGGGGCTGGGGGGATCGCTGCTCAGGAGCTAACTGGGCATTGGTCAGCAAGTGGTGAGCAATTGCATTGTGCATCACTTGTTTTATGTATTCCAATCCTTTTATTAGTATTGTAATTTTATTATTGTTATTATCATCATTATTAGTTTCTTCCTTTCTGTTCTATTAAACTGTTCTTGTCTCAACCCAGGAGTTTTAATTTTTTTCCGATTCTCTCCCCCATCCTGCTGGGCGGGGGGGGGGAGTGAGTGAGCAGCTGCGTGGTGCTTAGTTGCTGGCTGGGGTTAACCACGACAGTGGGATAATCACCTCTTTTGACTGGCTAGTTACACTGTGTTTGATGCCCCCCAGGACGCGGTTTGCCCTCTGGGCTGCCAGGGCACACTGCTGACTCACACTGAGCCTGCTGGCGACCAGCACCCCCAGATCCCTTTCTGCAGGGCTGCTCTCCAGCCACTCCTCTCCCAATTTATACTTGTGCTCAGCGTTACTCTGTCCCAGGTGCAGACTTTGGCGTTTGGTCTTGTTCAATTTCATGCTGTTGAGGATTGCCCAATGCTCCAATCTATCTAGATCCCTCTGGAAGACCTCTAGCCCCTCGAGAGAGTCAACAGCATCTCACAGTTTGCTATCATCTGCAAACTTGCTGATGGTGCATTCAACTCCTGCATCAGATCATTGATAAATATATTGAACAGAACTGGCCCCAGAATTGAGCCCTGAGAAACACTGCTGGTGACTGGTCGCCAGCCAGATGTAGCCCCGTTCACCACAACCCTTTGAGCCTTGCCATTCAGCCAGTTCCTCACCCAGCACACCATCTACCTGCTCATCTCACAGTTGGACAACTTGTCCAGAAGGATGCTGTGAGGGACAGTATGAAAAACCTTACTAAAACCCAGAAAAACTATATCCACCACCAACCCTTCACTCACTAGGCAGATGACCTTATAATAGAAGGATATCAAATTAGTTAAACAGGACTTTCCCTTCGTGAACCCATGTTGACTGTGCCTGATGATTGCATTGTTGTTTAAATGTCTTTCAATAGCACCCAGCATGATCTTCTCCATAATTTTTCCAGGTACTGAATCAGATTTGCACATATAGTTGCATACCAGTTCTACATCTCCACAGTAAAGGAGCTGTTATAATGAATTAGATGAGGTCTAATGATTCTGCCAGACCTGACAGATCACTGCACCGTAATTCAGGGCTTTGTGTTCAGCGGATTGTTTACCATCATTTCAAACGATTGACCTGAAATTAAAAAACCCTGCAGATAAGCATTAAGTCTTAATATTTCAGAAAAGTGTATATTGGTGAAATCATAGTTACATAAAGGAAGCCTCTTTGCATAGCTAAGAAATAGTACTTTTATTAAGTAATTAATTTTGGATTAGATGAGCAGAGTTGCAGTTTGGGTTCTCAGTTAATTTCCATTTATTTGATTAAGTGAGATAAACAGACATATACCTGTAAAACTAGAAAGCAGAAATTTTTCACCAGGGCAAGGAAAGCAATCACCTTATATGCTGAACCTTTAAACTCGATACTCCAGCTGTTGTACTAAGCCATAAATCCTGTTAAGGCAGTAAAATCAGACATTCGAGGGAGAAACAGCATCTCACCTTGTTGTCACAGACATTCTGCAGTTGTTGCAGGAGCATCACTGGCTTTTGCTGAGCAGCATTTCTGATTATTCTGTATAATTCCATGCGTTCTGTCTGATTAATCCAAAGTTTTGGATGCTATTGGTGAACATTTCTTGATTTTGATAAGTCACAGCATGGTTGATTTCTAGTAAATGCATCTCTCTGAATTCAGGATTTTGTATTTGGCAACCACCCCGTTGCTCTAACTGCAATATAAAATCCAACAAAGAAATAGGTCAGTGCAACTGACATTGACCTCTACAGATGAGGAAATTTAAGGAAAAAGATACTACAAAGATAGACCTGAGACATATGTAAAGATGAATAAAGAGTACTTGCTTCCTTAAGAAAGTAGGAATTACAGATTTTGATTTTCAGTAAAATTCTCAGTGATGTCTGTCCTAATAGACTAAGTTGCAAGTTTCCAAGTATTCTGTAACTGATGCTAGAAAGTCAGTGTTTTTCTCCTCACTTAATGACATCCAAAAGCTAGTTTAAACTAGATAACTACAGTTAAACTCAAATAAAACAGAGGAAAATACCAAGAAATACAGAAACACAGCTCTCAGCTACAGGCAACACTAACACTTACTATTACAATATTGATTTGTATTGTCTTTTTCTGTCCTACGGGCAATAAGAACTTCTCCTTAGTGTGCACATGCTATGGTCAGCAAGCTAAAAATATATCTCATTTTTGTGGACAATCCATTTCAAAAGAAGCCAAGAGAATTACACCAATCAAGATAAATACAGTTATGGAGGCTACTATATAGGAACCAATATGTTTGGACAACTTGGGCAACATAAGACTGCTAAATTTATTTTTTTCTTCCACTGCCTGAAATTCAAAGGCTGCTTGAATTTCTTCCCCCCACCTTTTAAAATACCAATCAAAAGGCAGGCAATGAATTGTGACTTTGGTTTTCCCAGAACCGCAACATGCTCTTTGTACTGAACGTATTGGGAAGGTTAAGAACTGAAAATCCATTTGCTCCTTCCATCATCGAGCACCACAAGTAGCCTGGACAAGATGCAACATTTCTGTTGAACAAAAGCCAGCTGAAACAGTGTGCAGGCAGCACGCTTCCAGTCACCTGAGAAATGCTTGTGTTCTTCCAGTGTTAATAGTCATAGTATCAATGATCCAGGTGGAGGCGCTTAAAGCTTTTGCTTTTATAGAATAGCACGTGGTAGTCCTGAGATAAAAAGCAGAATTCATGGGCTTCCCTTTGAAATTCTGTTGTTTCCCTTAATTGTCACAGACCCACAGGTGCTGTGCCTGTCAGTATTCTGCACATCACTAGTTAGAAAATGTATGCTATCCCCTCAATTTAGAGAAAAATGGGTTAAATCTATCTTTTTTTGAATGAGTTCTTGACTTAGAGCTGATGTTATTCCTTCAGGGGTAGTTGAAGATACGGTTGCTAGGTTTAAGCATTTAAACGTGTGGTTAGACATAACACATAATTAAAATATCTCATGTATAGCTACTTTTGTTTCAAATGCTGTGGCTAAATCTACAAACCCTCATCACATTGCCATAGGCAACGGTGGTGGTGATGCAGCAGATGGCACTCCAGCCTGGGAGTCACGTAGTTGCCTGTGCTCAGCCCTGTCAGCCCACCGCAGGTGGAGTGGCTGGACCAGCTATGGCTGAGCAGGCACCTAGGAGGAGGAAAGGATGGGGAGCCACAGGAGATCTCCAGGCACACCTGGCTGCGCACGGTGTGAACGGCACCTTGGTCTTGCAGGGAGTCAGTCACCCTTGTGCCATCCTCCTGTTGGCTCTTCCAAGAGTTTCTACGGCTAAAGGGACCTCAGGCTGTTGCGTTTTCATAGCAGATGGCCGCAGGCTGTTCGTCCCCTTTCAGAAAGGCACTGATGCCTGTGGGGGGTGATGTTTGGTTTTTCCCACGTAACTGTAAAGAATTCAGAGCCAGTGTGCTATGCTGCAATGCTATACCTTTAGACTGCCCCATAGCTAGTCCCAAGAATGCAATGGCGAGCAGTGGCCAAAGTATTTCAGAGGTGAACGGCGGCTTACCTCAAGATGGTTCCAGGCATTGACATCTCCTTCAGGAAACTAATTGTCCTCATTGCTTTCTAGTGACCAATCTATTTGCTGCCAGTAGCTCAGCGGTCGGAGCTGCTGTCGTGAAGATTAGTGCCTCCATTAAGAGGATGTTGTGTTCATTTAGAGGGAAGTAAGTGGGGCCTGGGGAATAAGGTAGTAATGTAAGTCTTCAATATTAACTGCTTAAATACGGTTCAAGGTTTGAATAAAGAGACTTCGGTTTTCGTTATCCCATGGCAGACATGCAAGATCCATGCTGAAGTTTGCAAATATACTTGTAGGATGAACAACAACTACATGATAAAGTTTTAAAAGTTTAAACTTAAATTGAATAGATACGTAAAATAACATTATTTAGAATAGTAAAATCCCTTACCAAAGGTATTGTAAAGGACTCTCTTAACCTGCCAATAGTTCTGATGAAAAAGAACAGGTTCTCAAGCTGATTTTGGGACAGTCATTGTTACCTTCCTGCTTGTGATTTCATGGCTGCTAGTTACATTGGTGGTGGTGTGATGCCCTGAAGATCCAACTTACTATTTGCTTCCTTGGCTTCCAAATGGTTTTACTGAACATTTGGACAGGAGGCAGAAACTGTTTAACTTCATCCAGGACAGCTGTGGAGTAGCAGCAGGGAGCAGATGTGGATGACTGTAGACTAGCTGTACATAGTGATGGGCACAGTTTGCTTGCTGTGCATATGTGCAAGATGCAAGTGCATCTATGAGCAATAGAAGAACCACAGCAAATGTCGGTAAACAGATTTGGGAAAATTTCTCACCAGTTGGAAATGTTGCCTCTGCAAAATGCAGATATTTCAAATTGGTTAAAAGATTATGCATTGATAAATCACTATCTTCTCAAGAAAGCTGTTGTGCTAAAACAGCCCTTGAAGCAGCACCTGCTGAACAGTTCCTGTTCCTTTTGCAATAACATCAGTAAATGCTGGACTAGACTTACACAGCTGACCTGCTGATGCAAGGCTGAGGATGCAGCAGAGTGGCTGAAGATAAACAATGCAAATAAATGACAGCACTTCAACCATGCGGATAGAATGATTATAGTGTATACTGGGGATGTTGTGTGGAAAGAACAGACACGGAGCATTTCGCTTTTCTTTACACAATTGCAAGAAACCTACAACACCGACACCATCACAGGCTTGATTCCCAGTCTGTCACTCTTTCCCATGATGAATATTAACTGCTCTCAAAATAAGAGATGCTGTATTTTGAAAAAGATGCAATTTGATTTGATAGGCAGTGCTTTGCAAATGCAAACCTGAAGTTTAAGGCAATACTAAAGCTTGAATTAGTAGAGGACAACGTATGTACATAAAGCCATCAGCACTGGAGTAGATTTCAAAGACAGAGTTACAAACTTAAGAGATACTCTCTGTTAGTGGAGAACTGAAGTTCAAACAATTGAAGGCCTCCTGCTCTTCCTTATCGTCCTCTGTATTACTTGCCATCTGAAGCTGCTTAATTAACAGCTGCTACAGGCTGCTCACTGCCTGTGTCTATTTTGAATAAGCACAAAAATGGAACCAACTTCATCTTTTTGTGTCTGACCCAGTCATACCTCACTATTAAGACAACTCAGCAGGCTCTCACTTAAAATTTGCATGCCTCTTTCCTGTACTTTGTGAGAAATGAATTCCGTAGTCGCTGAGACTGGTCTGAGTGGAGGTCAGTATATCAGGGCCTAGACCCTTGCAGATATGGAAGACAACATGCTCTGAAAAGGCAGGTGAGAGCCACAGGGAAGGGAGAGTTGCTTTTGTACTCCCTTGAAATCTCAATTCTAACTGTTCCCCAGATATTACACAACATATATGTAAACAGAGCATAATCAGTATAACTGTACCAGCAAGCCCAACTACCGTGCTCTCAATGCACAAGGACATAATGCTTTTTTAAATTATTTTATTTTATTTTATGTAAGTAATACAAAAACTTTCTGAGAAAATAAATAAATTATTGCAAAAAGACTTTTGATTTCTTGCTTAACTGTGCTAATGAAGTGAGGGAGTACAGCACAGTACAGCATGGAAATACTTATTTGAAATTACAGCAAGCGCATGATAGAGTCCCACGTCACAAACTGAGCTAAGACAGGAGGCATTACAAACCTCCCTAGGAATATTGCTATACCAGCAAATCCTAAGGTCAGACCAATGAGTTTTGTAAAAATTTAACTAAGAAATTCTTACCACTCTTCCCACCACAGAAGTTACACTCATATCCAACACTGGTGATTACAAGGTAATTAAAAAATAAACCCAAATGTTTTAGAATTTGGAGTCAGAAAGAGGGAATCAAGCCACAGGCAGAAACTAGAGTCACTCACATGCCTGAAAGCATGTCTGATTAAGTAACACACACTTCAGATAGTCCTTGGCCTTAGGTTTTTGGCCACGTAATAACATGAATAAACCTCACATGAAGTCATTAAGGGCAGACAAAGCCATGATCTACACCACAGGACTTGTCTACACAGGAAAGAGCTCAGAACAGCTACTGCAGAGTATCTGTTCTGCAACAGCTCCCCGAGGGGACGCTTTTTTGCAATAAGTATGCATTTGTGTGGTTTAGCTTAATACACATGAGAAGTGAACTATGTTAAAAGCAAACAAAGGCATCCATCATGGAAAATAAGAGCATCTGCTTGAGGAACTGGTACACCATAGCTGCTGGGCTTTGAATTCTGCACTTCAGATTGTTTCACAGTAACTACCTTATACAGATCAATCCAAAGTGCACCACTCCTTCATTGTAAGTGTACAAAATGAAGGAAATGGAACAATAGACTGCATGGCTTCATGATGAGGTAATAGTTAGCCAGAAGCTGCTTGTGGTGCTGAGCTGTTACTGCAACTCTACACACATATAGGCTCAAAAAGTCCAGGCTGCCAACTGCAAAGAAGCATCAGTAGTCCAGCACCACTCACGCCCTATAACATGTTTCTGTGGCCAGAAATGGCCTTGCAGGTGTTTATGAGACAATCAAGAAGCTGTTTCAAATATACTAATGCATACGATGTAATTTGTATTGTAAGTTCAAATATTACACGGACATGACTGCTTATTCCATATAGACTTTAGAATAAGTCTGAAAAAAATAGCACCGTTTCTTCACTATAATGCTTTAAGGCAACGGATAGACTCTTCTAAAAGGGGCAGAATACATGGGCAGCAGGGAGGGCAAAACCTGTCTGATGTACCTGTGCCAGGCAGTAGGAGGTATCTGATCCACTTGACTTACTATTGAAAGAACTAAGCAAGACCCCCTAAAATACAGTGTCAAGAGGGGATTCTGAACCACAAGTGGCTTTGCTTGTCCGTCTCCTCTGTTTAACAAGCGAGCTGGTTCAGTAGATTTCACCTAAGTGTACTTGTAAAATTTATTCACGGCAATGAGGTATTGATGTAATTAAAAGTGACAACCATTGACATGTTAAATCCTGTACTAGAAGTTGTCTACATATGGGAGTCATACCACCACATGAAAGTAGTACCATTCTAACTACACAGGTGTGTCTAAAATAATAAAGCCTTGACAAAGAGTTCATTAAATTGGCATTAGGAGAGTATATAGATAAGCTTGTGCCTGCTAAATGAGATTGTATGATATGGCATTTATATGAACCAACAGGAGAGTCAGTGACACTCAGCTGATGCACGGTAACTTGTTCAGCTGCCACATCTTCGTCACAGGCGTAAGCCCTGATCCTTTGCTGTCAAAGTACCAATAGGAAATGTTCATTCAGTGTGTGTAATTAGAACAAGCGCATGGTCTCCAGCTGTTAGGAAAAGGGGTCCCTTCCCCAGTAACAAAACCACTTGTCAGTAATGCCAGACCCTGTAAATCTTGGTCTTTCCAGACCTACTTCTCCTAATTATGTCTCTGCTGTTCTTGATCTTCTAGCTTCATTGCAGCTTCTCTTAAAATATTCATCACTAACTCGACCCCTCCCATCCATGCTCATCTCAGATAAAAAGTATCAAACCAAATGCCTTTCAAAATGACTAATTCCTCCCAGCCTCTTTATCATGTGTTCACCCCCCCCCCGCCAGTTCCCATTGCTGGTACCCTAACATCCTTCTGCCTGGGGGCAACCAAAAGTTACCTTAGCAAGTCATTGCACAGAGACGTCTAGAAGTCAACTGCAGAAGTCACCTCACTGGGTCAGACCCACCTGCCCCTCAGGTTCTGGGTACCGTCAACAGAAGAGGCAAGTTCCCGAGGCTTCAGGAGTGTGGTGAGAACTGTGGGGTAATCTGCCACAGGGAACAGATGCTCATTTGGAAATAAACATGTATAATGTGCTTAAAGCTGGGCTCCCTCTGAAGTTTATAAGGAATGGCTAATTTTTTCATGGTTTTTTTTCCCGATATGGAATAAATAGCACATGAGAATTTATCATGGGTTTCTTTGCATCAAAAGAAAAAACAGAAGAGGAACACAGGAAAGGTATTTACTAACTGAGGGTATTTGGACTGAGGATATCACAACCCTCTTCTTATTCCACCTCCTTTTATGAATGTATCAGGACTATGGTGGGGCATAGACAGTAGTCCACATAGACACTGCCTTTTGTATGCCGTGCACATTTCTGTGCTATCCAAATGTCAGCTCACAGCCAAGTCTCTGCAAGCCAAAAGAAAAAACTACTATT
This sequence comes from Aquila chrysaetos chrysaetos, assembly GCF_900496995.4. Taxonomy (NCBI): domain Eukaryota; kingdom Metazoa; phylum Chordata; class Aves; order Accipitriformes; family Accipitridae; genus Aquila; species Aquila chrysaetos. The sequence goes on along the minus strand of NC_044006.1, from coordinate 42,094,987 downwards.
TTATAGCCAGTCTGACCCAGATACCTCCCAGTTGAGGTACAGAATTGCCCTTGGCTGCCTTTCTGGACACTGGAGGCACTGGTGTTTTCAGAGGACAAATTAAATCCTAAGCAATCTGAATTGTCTGAAGGAGATGTTTGTATCTGCCTCAACTACAGAGAGCTGAGGGACATGCAAGTCCCTGAGGTAGGCACGGAAAATAGGGCACCCAGGTTCTTGGCCTTTGTGCCAGTACAAAGGGCCAGAAACAGGAAAGGAAACTGGGAGATATGGAAATAAACCCTCAGCTGGAATCCCCTTCAAGAACAATATTGTTCTGGTCTAATATTTTGCAAGAAACCAGCACACAGCCAGTAAGAAAGTGCAGATAGAAAAACAGCACCTGAGGCTCTTCCAGTCAACCACTGCTTTACACTATTATTATCTTCTCTGAAATAGTCATAAATATCAAGCCAAATTTGACGGCTGTGTATTTGTTACTCTAGCATTTGCCCCAGATGCTGACTGTAATTTGTCAGTCTGGTGGGTCCGTGCAAATAAACATAGCGACTCTATGTTATTTTATTAAACCTGACTTAGGGGAACAAAAATAAACAGAACAAAAATTGCCTCGAAATAAAGGGAGGAAACAACAAAGACCTTGTAAGAAGCAAAGTAAGAGGGGAGAAGGGAAAAGAAAGTCTGTATTTCTTTGCTTCTATCAAATGTGTAAAGGAGGACTCCCTTTAAAAATATTCCTGTTTGTTTCATCCTTGCTTGTTTTTACTGCAGAATATCATGCAAGTCTTGCAGGTTGGCCAGACAACTATCTGCAACACCGAGTGTGTGGCAATGGATCATAGCTCTTTCTGATGGTTTTTATTTTTTAATAGGGCATTTGGCTTCTGCTCGAGTTGAAAAGATGGCATAGGGATTTCATTAATAGCTCTTTTCTTCTCAGCTGATAATTTTCTTCTTCTTCACGCTAGAAACACCAAGGCCTTCTATTTTAGCTTGTCTTCAGATCAGATATAATACAGAAAACTGGAATTACTTACGGGGGAAAAAAAGAAAAAAAATTGCAACAAAATAAGCAGTCTTTTTTCATATTACATGCAAATCCAAATAATCCTTTCCCTCCCACAGTCTGACCCAATTTTGCTTGGGCAGACTTTGTTTTTCTAAGCCAGGCACCTTTGAGACTGCAAACTTAGCAGATACTACTGAATATGAGGGCACAGCACTTGCTAAATCAAGTTTAAAGCTACTACATTCACAGTGCTAAAACGTCCAGTGTACTGACAACTTTCCTGTTCTAACCAAAACTCCTCCTTTAGCCACGTGCACATAAACGGACAAACCAAATCCAAGAGTTTCATTCCTCCAGCAATTTAGATATCAGAACATCTGTCCAAGCTGCTTGAGGGAATGTCCTACTTGCAGGTAGGAGTATTTAAATATGTTCAACTGCTTATTGTCATACATACTTGGAAAAGAGATAAAAATTATTAGCAGGACATTGCCAAATGTATTGATTTCATGCTTTATTACAAACAAGCTACAAAGAAATCAGTACTTGCCAAATACAACGTGGCAACATGGTTGAGGGACAATTGTTGTCTTCCACCACAGAACACAAAATAGCAAGAGGACATATTTGCAGAGTTCCTTCCGAGCATCTTTTAGAACTGCAATCAGTGACACAACTCCTGTCATTATTTACCGGTGCTTCCTAAGAGTAATGCCTAAGAATCCCACTGTAGCCTGATGCTGCATGATTTCCTCCCCTCTTTAGCTACAAAAAGGAAATTATAGGAGAGTCTTAAAAACATTTTTATTTTGCTTCCATAATACGCTACGTGTGTTTGTTCTTTAACTCTAGTTCTCTAGTTTGAAGAAACGTGCGTTGCAATTTAAGAATCTTCCTTTGCGTTTGAAATTTTTCATAACGTGATCAAGCAGCCAGGACCCAGATAGTCCTGCAGCATTTTCTGGATGCAGAGCTTTATTCCAGTCTAATGAAATAGTTGAGGGATTATAAACATGCGGTAACAGAACCACCATTTTAATCTCTCTGTGGCTTAGGCTATGTCTACGTTAGCAAGCAGCGGGATGCAACAGGCAAAGCTCTGCAGGTGCAAACCAGCTTGTGCGGAGGACCCGACGACCTTCACCCTCTGTGTGCTCTGGAGGGTCTGTTCCAGGCTGCCTCCATCAGTGGTTGGAGTGCAGCTTTTGGTTACGTCTCAGGTGAAACGTTTCTTCCATGTCTTCTGGGGCTGCTACACAAAATGAACCGAAGATCAGGAAGGGAGGGCAACCAGAGATTTGCTTCAAAAAATATGTACCTCATCTGAAACAAAATGCTACTGCAGATGAATGCACACTGAAGTTTGCCTTTCTGAGTAAATGGATGGCCATAGCTGTGGCAGATTTAATCTGAAATAAGTCAAACTGGTGTCAAAATAGCAGAATAATAATTTATTTCAGGGGAAATTGTAAGAGACCTGTTGTGGAATAAAGTCCTCATTTTTTGGCTGAAACATGGAGAAAATACCTTGTATAGATTCAGTAACTTTCCTTTTTCACTAAGAACACTTGCCTGTACAGCCTTTGTTGGGTAAATTTAACTACATCTAACTATGATTTTTTTGCTGGTAAAATTGTATGGCTTAGAGGTAGCACTATTTCACATTTATGCAGAGATAACTAAGATTTATAAATCTCATTGATAATTTTTATTATGCTAGATTATAAAAAAAAATTCAATTTCTGAAAATAAGTTTATACTAGCAATCCCACAGAGAGCAATTTAATTGCCAGTTAGCCTCATTCTTCCTTTTCACTCGGTCTTTTCCTATGCTGGCCTTCCTTTGTGAATCATTTCTTGGACAGGATGGTTGCTCAGAGCCGCTGCTCAGCACAGCATCTGACAGCAAGAGTAAAAAAGGTGATGGCCAGCCTCGGTGCTTTCTCCATCCTACCACAAAAATCATCTCTACAGGACAAATGCCAGCAGCCGCTTGGAGCTCTGTCTACACTCACACTGGGTCTCCACTGCCAGCGATGTTGAACCGCCATTACCAAAAGTGGCAAATATTTTGGGAAAAAGGCTGATGTAGACACCTCACGTAAGACCCCTGTAATTCTCTACTCTGTTACCATGAATCAAAAGTCGTTCGTACTGATCTCTACCTGTGCCTGCAATGTTTTGTTTAAGGGGTCTTATCAGATTAAAGTTTTGGGGTACTCAAGACAAATTAGTAATAATTATTTTCTTTTAGAATTTTTATCTTAGAACTTGCTTCATGTTTTAATATTTTATGGGAAAAATCAGCCCATAATTTACATAAAAAGACTAAGAAAATAAGAGATTCTAGGCTTTCCCATATCTAGAAATGAAGTAAATATCTATAATAGCATTAAAACGACTTCTCCTTTTTAAAATAGGAGAAGTTGCTCAGATTCTTTGGTGGTTCTTCATCAGTACATCGGTAAGTAAAGATCATTTAAGCTCTTCAGAAGCAGAAACCCTCACTACTTTGTGTTGTTACAGAAGATTAATTCTTTTCTTTCTGCTCTTATTAGTGGATGTTTCCTTAGGTGCTTTTATTTATTCCTCTTAGAACAATTTCAGCACACAAGAACAGCCTCAGCAGCAAGAGACAAGCATTCTCACAGGTAAATGATTTCCCTGAGCTCGTTAAGCTCCTTTTCAGAAACCGGATTCCAAAACCCGGGAATCCGACGTTCCAGAGGTGTGGCATAAAGTTACCGTACTATTTCCAAGACCGTCTCCAAGCCCTGGCACACAGCGTTAATCACGTATTTCAAAACCCTCTCGAAATTTTAACAACTAGCAATCAAAGACGTGACTTAGGTAATATACACAAAACCATTAAGGAACAAAATTACTGGTATTTTAGTTTCCTGAGGAAATAAACCTTCAGAAGAGATTTTATTTCTCCTAAAAAAAAAATTAATTAAAAAATTAATTGGATTTAACAATTTCTATATATATATATATATATATTCCCCCCCCCCCCCCCCACTTAACTAAAAGGCTCCTAGCCCCACCTTTTTTGGAGCAAAGCCATTCTTTCCACCCCCGGGTTTCCAGAGCACAGGCGGAGAACACAGGGCTTAAAAATTAAGTAACCCCCTCGGCACCCGGCGGAAAGGTCCGGCCCGGGCCGAGGCTCTGCCCCCGCCTCCCCACCGCCCACCCACTGCCCGTCCCCCCCCCCCCCGCCCGCCTCCGCCGGCGCCGGGGGGTGGCGGTGGGCGGGGCGGGGCAGCGCGGCCCCGCCCACTGCTGGTGACGCGCCGCCTCCTCCCGGCCTACGGGCGGCGGCGGGAGCGGCGGCGCTGGGGCTCTGCGCGGTCGGCGGCGAGCGGTGAGCGGGGCGGCGGCGGCGGCGGGCGGGTGTCAGCCCCTCCGGCCTCCCGAGGGGCTCGGGGGAGCGCCGTCCCGGCCGCGGCACCGGAGCGGTCGTCGGTGCAGCGGCGGAGGAGCCCGCCGGGCGCCCGGGGAGGGCTCGCTCGGGCTGTGTGCGTGCGTCTGCAGCCGCGAACGGCGGGGCGGCTGGGCGGGAGTAGAGCCGTCCTGCCCCGGTCTCCGGGTGACTGTGAGGCGCCGCCTGAGCGCGTTAAAACACCCCGGGGTTTAGGCAGCGGCTTGGAAAGCCCAGGTAGGAACGGGGAGCCCGGCGGCGGGCGGGGGGGCTTGGCTCCTCCCCGCCTTTTAAAGCGCGTTTGTTCCCCTGGTCTTTGCTGTAGGCGCCCGTCTGTGATTTACAGCTGTGTAAGTGACTACTCCTGGTAACGATTAACACCAGGCAGTCAGAAAATTTGGTTTAAATAATGATTAATCTTGTTTTGAACGGCGGCTTTTTGTTTTGCTGAAGCGAGCCCGTCACCTTTGGCGGCTATGATCTTTATGTGGATGTGCAAAAGATCTGCACGTATGCATGCTATATTATTATTATGTATATACATTATATAATCATGCATGTTATTGTGTATAATAATACATAAATATATAACGTGTACCATATAACGTATATCATGATGTAATTTTGTACTTAATACATGGTATTTGTTGTCCCTCTTTGTTAGTCAGGAGACTGCTGCCGCCTTATTTTTAAATTCTGTGTGTTATTGAAGTTAAGCGGCCTGAGCGTTTTCAGGTACATATGAAGAAAACACAGTATGCAATTAAAACTGACCGATTTATAAACCAGAGGAGGTTCCAGTGATTGAGTTGCCGGGTTTGCCTTGGGCCACGGACTGGAATTAAGCACAGAGCTGCACGTGGGCAGCTGCCTGCGCTTTTCCGTGGAACACCCGTGTTTGCTCGTTGTCTCGCACCCACTCGCTGGGATCGCCCTATAGAGACATGCAGTCGCCATCGGATGGGCGCGACAGGCCGGGTGTTCTCGCAGCCCCTTCGAGGATGTGGCAATTTTAGGTAAATATTGCCTAATTTCCGCTAGCAGCGGTGAAAAGGTAAAGGCAGACAGAGGTGTGGAGCCAGGCCACTGAGGATCAGGGTCTGGCCCCACTCGGGTGCGTTGGAAGCTCCCACCTGGCACGTGCCCACGTCACCCGTTGCCCAAGGAAAACTGCAGCTTGAGTTTTTGTTTCCCACTCTGCTTCTCACACTGACAGGAAATAGCTCAAGTGAAGAGGATGGGGAAAACTGAAACTAAAAGTAATGTGAGGCAGAGCTTTCCTGAATGGCACAAACAGGACTTCCTTTAGAAAAATGGAAATACCAATGTTTTCTTTGTGTAGAGGAAGAAAATAATATTTATGTATACTTCAGTCTAGGGTGTAACGCTATGTTTATAATGCTTGACTTGAAATCCAGAAGTCTCTTGTTTGTCATGTATGTTTTGTATTGAATCTAAGAAGTATTTACCTTTTAATGAATTTCAATTTAAAGAACTTACATTGGTGCAGCATGCCTGCATTCATATACTTTTAAGGGCTTATAATACATGTGAGCTTTATTATAGGTTATTATGATTTTAGATCTTATTTGCAAAATAATTATTTAAGTGTTTTTTTTTTTAAAGAAGAAAAACGTTCTGAAAATATTACTACTAAGGTACTAACAACATGATCTCTCCAATGCTATAGTGTAGTTAGAAGACAGTAGCACCTAGAAGCCTCATCCAGTTACTTGTGCCCCATGGTAGGAGCTGTGCAAATATAGGCAAAAAGGCAGTCCCTGGTCCCAGAGGGCTTATGGAATAGAAAACAGGACACTATTTGTGAATGTAGAGCAAAATAGGTGTTTAACTGAGTACCTCCAAATGTTCATACAAGTGGCAAAACCATTATAAATTATATTGGTATCATGGTTCCTCTTTTGTTTATGTCTCTATAGTTTAACTGCAGTTAACTGTTATCAGCGGAGCTACTGGAATTAAAGATTGGTGCTTCTATACCATTGCAAAACAGCAGTTGCCAGCTTGCAGATGCTCTTTCCTAAAATTAGCTGGTTTGTGATAGAATCTGCTGCAATAGTTTTTACGTTTGAATAAGACAGTGATTTATTTGAATGGTGCAGGTTTGGTGGGTTTTTTGTTTGTTTGGGTTTTTTTGTGTTCCATGAAATAGTGCCTAGATCCTACTTCAACAGACCTTCAGTTTTCTGGTTTTCCCTTGTTGCCTGCCTTGCAGGCAGAGCTGGGTAAACATCGCCTTTACTCTTCAAAGCCTCTCCCTTTCATCTTTTAATACACTTAGGAGTTGTTTTCAGCTATGCTTTTCCACACTGACTCCTGAAGAACAGCTGTTCTGAAGGCAGCACCTTTTACCAGCCCCGGTGTACCTGCTTAAGCTACCTACCTCTGCGGTCGCTGCATGCCCACGGTGCTGTGATGCTTTCAGTGTACGGGTCGGACATCAGCGGTGCCCTGCTGTGCTGCAGACTCCGAGCCTCCTGGGATTTCCCTTCCCAAGCACGGTGCCGTACAGAGCGAAAACCACTGGGGATTTGGGTCAAACTGAGTAATTCTCAGGCATAAGAGGAGGTGGAGCATTAAATCAAGCCAGCAGTTGGTAAACGTGTTGTGATGTGGCTTCTCTGGGTGAACTGTCACCATCTAGCCAGGACTGGTGGTGTGGCTGATGTGAGGTAGTAGCGCTGGACAGATGAGGACTAGAACATAGTAAGGGTGAAGGCTACGTTCCTAGAAATTTTTACAGAGCTCACGCTACTGCTGCACATGAATCTCTTACAAAATAGCTTCTCCCGCCCAGAGAAGGTTGTGGCGGTCATAATTTTGAAGCTTCCTGCTTCCTGTTCCTAGTTAAGCAACCCTAGAGCACCTCTCCTTGGTGCTTCCCTCCATCCCCTTGATGCTTATTGCCTCCGCCGTAGAGCAGCGTTGCCTTTGGCCTGAGGGGCTGCACCGGCTGGTACCAAATGTGCTTGCTGCAGTGTGGTGTTTCCCTCTGCTGGCCCTTCTGCTGGTGCTCTGATCCTGTGGGGTGAAAGATGCTGCCAGGAATATTGATACAGAAGTTGGGCCCTTCTGACTGGAATGGGCTGAATCAATCTTGCAGCCCTATTTTAGTCAATTTTTGCTCGGTACTTTTCCTAATAACTATAATTTCAGGCAACTGCAACCTTCTCTGCTTTTATCATACAATTTTGTAATTTCTCCATATGAAAGAAGGAAACACTTCTCTGGCAGGGTGATTTAAAAAAAACCCAAACAAAACAAACAACATGCTATAATAAATCCCAAAGCAAAAAAGGTTGTGAACATTTGCTCCACGGCATGGACTGCTGGAGGTGTTCCTTGTTTCCTGGGAGTAGGTAGGTAGGATAGGACAGGTTACAAATTCAGTGTATCATATCTCTGTAATGTATCACATGGATCTAACTTCCATGCATGTGGTATGTAGTATGCCTAAGCTTTTGGCTTTTGTAAGCAGAGAAGTAAAAGAGATGTGGTTAATTTAGGATATTGTGATTTTTCTTTCTTTCTTGTTAAACATTTTTGAGATAATAAAAAGATGCAAAAATAACTCAGCAACTTTTTTGTTCTTCTGATACTAAAAATACTAAGAGGAAAAAACAGCTATGTGTCCTACAGGAATTTCCTGACTTCTTGTCAGGGTAACTCTTGGGATAGAGAAGCAAATCATGCTATAGTTGCTCATTGACTACAGGGAACTACATGCACAAGTCTGGTGTATAGTATTTTGGCTCTGGATCTGTTTATTTGTAGCATTCCTTGCTAAATCTCTACACAGTACAGCTTGAGTGTGGGTTGGTTGCCTGGATGTGGGTGACCTGTGCCTTTCAAGGGGGCTGTCCAAGGGGATCCAGGACATCTGTGTGAGGCTGGCATCATGACACATGACCGCCGCCGCCTTGGGCAGCAGCTGAAGGTAAGAAAGACACCTTGTGAGCATCCGCAAAGACGCTGAACATTTATGTTCCGCTATCTGAATCCTACTTGTCCAGATTTCTGCAGAGCAGGGGGGGCAGTGGGAGATTTAACGGAACATAATCCAATAATGTAATCACAAATGTTCCTGCATTTCCCACCATGTTCCTCCAGTGATCCTCTTTCAACTTGGAGAACTTCAAAATAGTATTTCTCTTCTTCAGGTCTAATTAGTGATATGCCTTCACAGAATCCTTAAATGTCCTCAGGGCTTCTGGTCTCGGAAACCAGTTTCCTTTCAGACTTTGCTGGGCACATTCTCCACAGAGTGTGTGCTAAAGGAGTCAGTAGCCCACGCTGTCTGCCAGTCTCTCTGCTGGCCCTATACTCGCTCCCCTACTACACTCACTCCTTCAGTATTTAGGGGACAGTTGCGTAAATAACATACATCCTACATTCTTGCTTGTTTTCTTCTGTTTTGGTGAAAGCCTGCAGTTTAAGAGGGTATGTCTTGGGATGGGTGCTGTGCAGGTGTTGCTCAGGATGTCCGTACACCAGCACTGCACATTGTCTCACTGGCACCTCAGCACAGGTTATTTCAAAATGTCTACCAGTATGGCAGACAAATTCATCAATAGACATGAACCTTGCAAAAACCTTTACAACTCTGCATCGCCCTGTGGGCCCAGCCCAAAAGGAAGGACTTGATTGGTTTGAAAGGAGTTTCTCTTTGCTCCAGCATCTTCGGTGACTGGTGTTACAGATTGCCACAGAGTCGTTTGGCAGGCTGCATACTGATGAGTTTCATTTGTTTAAGAACAAAGAAACCAACAATGATTTTGTTATGGGTAAGTAAAAAGAGAACGAGAATGCAATTTACTTTCCGTGCCTGGTTTTGTGGTAAGAAGGAATTCCTTTTTCTTGGTATTTAAAGGTTTTGTGGCTTAAGAAAATTACTCCTTCCCATTCTTCTCTGCCAGAGTTGCCTAGGAGGATACACTCACTCATAGGTAAACTACTCTTCAAAGCAAAACGGATGTTTTACTCCTGTAGCAAAGCATCTGTTTTACTATGGACTTGACAATGAGTAATATACCCTGACCTCTGTGTGTGTGCTGCCAACACATCCTTCAAGTTCAAGTTCCTGCCCCTCCTTTCCCTCAGGGAAGCCCTAACTGCTCGCCTACCTTGTTCCACGTGTACAACAACAGTCACCGGGTTATAACTTTGTGCCTTCTAATAGTCTCGTTGTTTTAATTGCGTAATGGTGATGTGTGGTTTTAAATTAGTCATAACTTTGGTTTTAATGAGATTTTCAGCTGTCTTCCCAGAGGGGAAGGCTTTGTTTTCGCAAGAGTGGCGTGCCTCTTCCCAGAAGAAATGAATTTCTACTATTGAGGCATGAAAAGGTGAGGTAGTAAGGGGTGTGTTGGGGAGCGGTTACATGGAGAAGGGAAATAGTTGTGAGTCTCGGGTGCTGGAGGGCATTTTGATAATGCCAGAGCCTATGATGTGCCGGGCATTCGCATGTATAAATAGTCTCATCGGCGCGTAGTGTCGTTGTGATCATGCTTGCTTTGAGGACAGCTAAATGTAATAGCCTTGGCTCTCATGGCATGGAGCAGCACAGTCTGAAGATACCCTCACATGTCTCCAGACATGTGAAGTGATGAGACTGGTGTTTAATGGCTGTGACACCAGTTGGTCTGCTCCCCAAGAATTTATGAATACATTGCATTTGTTATGTCTGTCTGGTCAAGGTGAAAATTGGTTGCGGTATGACTATTTGGAGTTGAATCAACAGGGCTCTTGGGGAGACAGGAAGGCAAATCACTCATTCCAGATGTGATAAAGCCCCTTGTCTCCCCCTCTGTGGGTGGATGAAGGTGGGGGTTGCTGTGAAGATGGTGGGGAAGGCAGCCAGGTGGCTGGCCCAAACAGTCCTTCCACCTCCCAGACCATGAAATTAGGTTTGGACAGTAAGATCCAAGAATCAGAGAGGATTTATAACCAAAATATCCCATTGGGGATTTTGTGAAGAACTGTTTGACACATGTAAATACTTCTGCAGAAATGAAGCCTTCCTAATCGACTGCTATTTCGCTCATCTCCACAGGTAGATTTGGAAGGAAGATCTGTTTGACCTGCTAGCCAGGAAAAGGATGTCTACACTGGGTGTGTAGTGCAAGGCTAAATCTTAGGGTAGGGGTGCAAGATCTTCTCCCAGCTGAGGTCTTTTTGCTGAGCTTTTCACAGCTGTATCACAGGGGTTTAATGCGAACCCTGGTATGTAGGTGTTAATAGTTCAGGTCAGCTTGCAAAGAAAGCATCTTGACCTTCTCAGGAAAACTACCCTTCAATACATGCACCAAACCTTGTAACTAATGCAAGGTAACTGTAAACAGTATTTGGAGTACGGTAGACTACTTTTAAGAAAACACAAAGGCAGTCTTCAGGCTTCAGTCCACAGACAAATTTTGCCTTCCTTTTTGCCATTACATATTTGAATTTAAATACAAGATTTGAAAAATAATATTAATATGCTGTACTATAGCATATGTGCATAAGCAATGATTCTCTTTCAAAAATGATTCTTCCATATTCTCCAGGCTCTCCAGAGCCACAGATCAGTTTGTCCAAGGCAAGTTTTGCACATTAAATATCTTTTATTAGAGTAACATGTCTGCTTGAAAAAATACGGCTTTGGGATATACGGCCTCTGAAATATTGTCAAATATACTTCTCATCTCTCGTACAAGGCACCATCTCTGCCTACAGCACTGTCTTGCTGATATCAGCTCTTAGACCATGACAGTAACAAGCACTAGCATGTTTCTGAACACTGCAGAATTATTTTGACCACCTGAGGATCACTAGAGCTTCTATCATTCTAACTTTGGGTGGTAATTGACTTGTCCTAGACATCTGAATGTAAGTCTGTTGGCAGTGTGGAAAGTGATAATTGGGTTCAGTGCATATGACTACCCCTTCACTGGACTTCTAGCAAAGCTTAATTCTAAGGACGCTGTCTTTTCCCCATAAGCTTAGCTAAACTAGGTAACTTTCAAACCTTGAATAGCCTTATTCTCTCTTTAATGCACATGAAATTCTGGTCTTCAGCAGTCAGTTAATAGCTAGCTCTTCCAGTTGCAAAGGTTGCATTGTTTTTAGGCTAGATGGCAACCATTCTCCTTCCTGTTCTCCTGCTAGATCAATAAGACAGACCCTGTCAAGGACAGCACTATCCTTATAGAGTGCTTTCCAAGTATGTAAAACACTTGCCTATATATAAAGTGCTGCAGGATTTGAAACTCACCTATAAAGCAGAATGCATCATCAGTAATGGTTATTTCCATCTCTGTTGGCCATAGTGACCCAACTGCATCAGTTCTGCAGAAAAGTTACTGCCAATGTCTGAGTAGGCTGGATACCTGCAGTGGGGCTTTCCTCTAGAGGCTTCCAGCTGCAGAGGATGTGTGGTGCGGTAACTGGTACCTTCTGCTCCCACCTCATCTGGGCCGTTCGTTTTGCCGAGTTGCCTTGATCGCAGTTGTGTTCTGAGACGCATGCGTAGCCCTGGACTGAAAAGCTATCATCTGCGCAGCATTGTTGTGTTTCTGCAAAACGGTGGGGCTGGAGAGGATCTTTTGGTGGTTGTCAGGTCTCATCAGCCGCCTGATGGATGTTTATTACGGATTTGCCTGTAGGACCACAAAGTAGGATTTCAAATACATCCATACATAATGTGTAGGTTTCAACTGGTTTAGCTAAAAGTGTGATTATATAAATTGACACTTGTTCTAAGACTGGATTGTGCTTTTTTTTGGCCTGAAGCACATATACTTAAGTGAACAACAGTAACTTAAACCAGTTTCATCTTGGTCCGTTGTTTCCATAGGCTTGTAATACAGTCTGAACTGACCAGATTGAAAATGAATTTAAATCTGTGCATTCTGCTCAGTTAGGCAGCACCTGCTCCAGTCGGAAGTCTCTCTCCTGCTAAAGGCAGAAAAAGTCCTTCAGATTACTTAGTGGTCTGCTTGAATTCATTGTTGGAAAAATATCATGTGGGTTTGGGCACCATGAAAGCAAGGTGTGGGCCACATTTGTCCTGCAGGCATGAAGTTTTCTACCTTTGCTCCTCTTGCTGCTTGACCATGAGCCAGCATTTGTTCCAGGCTGGCTGGTGACTCCTTTGACTCGGCTGTGATGGCAGAGCAGTCAAACCCAAGTGCTGCTTTTCTTCTCATCCTCCCATTTTTATGTGTTTGTCATGTCTCCTGCTGTTCTCTCACAACTTCTGAAAAGAGTTTTCCATACTGGAAATCTGCCTCCTGTGCTGAGAGTTGGCCAAGGGCTGATGCTAGTCTTACAAAGTCATGGTGCAACAGTGGGGTCTGTAACTGGGGTGAAAGGAACCAAAATCACATCTTAACATTTAGTGGGCACAAAAGAAATGAGAAGCAGAAAATCCAGGGATATGGATAAATCACTGATTTTCAGCCTGACTTTCTTATTGGTCAGTCTCATGAAAAGTTTCTCCTGCCAAAAGCTGTTTGCTCCTCAGAATTGTCTGCTTTAGTAATGAATAACACTATTTAGAAGCTACTTACTTCCAGAATATTGTTTTCATGCCACTGCCACAGGCTAGCTTAGAAGGAGAACAAAGCCTGTTGAACAAGCAAGCTGCCCCCATTGAAATCACCGTTAATGCATTCTTAAATGGTTAATTTAACTGTTGATAGATCCAGCTTGTAAACTACTGCAATATACAGGTGCAGTTACACAGATGCAGCACCAGTAGGTTTCTGCCATAATGACGGGCCATCTGATGCGTTCTTCAGGGGAGGAGAGCCCAGAAGAGTGAAGTGCCACTGTGTGAGAGACTGGGTGGTTGATCCAGCTGGACCATTGTAATGATCCCTCATGGGCTTGGTCAACTTAAAAGGCCCAAGAAACACAGCAGTTTGAACGCAGTTGATCAAAATGCTTGGTGAGCGTGCTGTATTGACTGCAATATTTCCTATCTTCCCCACTGTTTTTGAGCTGCAGTTACAGAGGCTGCTTAGTATCGATCTGTCTCAGGACGTTATTACTTAACTATTCATTTTATTTTTGATGGTATCTGTGCTCGGTCTTTCCGAGCCATCTCCCCAGACACATATCACGAGACTGGGACTTCTAATTCTGTGGTTGTGGCTGAGACTATTGCTTTTGCTTCACTTTCCTCTCTGGGGACAAGACCAAGCACTAGCAATTCCTAGATGGGACCAGGTGGGGCATCACAAAAATAGCTGTTTTGGTAGAATAAGGAAATTCGCAGCAGGAAGAACGCCAAGCTAAAACATGTAGTGCTATGTAACAACAATTCAAGCAGGAGAGAAAAAGCTTAACATAAATTAAAAGCGTTTGAAATGAGCAAAAAATGAGAAATTTCTGGCACATGAGACTAAAAATATTCCAGGGGGTGAGTCAGAAAGGAAAGGGTCAGGTGATGCCAGCCTCTGCTTTTGAGAGACAGAGAAAGAAATGTTGCAATAAGCCTGCATGGCATTTGCTGACTTTTGCTTTGCTTACTCTGCAGGAAAGATAGAGCAGCCATCGGCCCTTCTTTCCCCATGCTAAGTAAAAGTTAGTTATTACAGAGAGATACCTTAGGGAAGATAATATTTTTAGGGCAGCTTAATTCAATTTAATGCAATGAAATATTTAATTCCTGTAAGAAACATGAAGTTTTGGAAGAAAGAAGAACATACGTTCTCTGAACATAAACCCTCCTTCAGAAGCAACATTTAAGATTTTTCTTAGGATTTTAATCAGTGTTCGGAAATTACTTTAGTCTTTATTTACAAATCCCTTCTTTTTGGTTTGTAAGCCAGCTTGTAAAAGCAATAGCTAGCTAATGTGATGTTTTTAACTGTCATATAAAAATATCTAGGGGTGGCTTATCTCTCTGTGGGTGATTTTTATATGGCTGGTTCTCATTGGTGTGTCTAGTAAGATGTGTGTATGGTTTGTATGTGCACAACACATACATATTCAGTCGTCATTTTTGTAACTGTACAGAACTTTGACCTGGAAAATACTCAGGTACTATGTGAGCAAGTGGTTTTAGCCTGGAAATTACTTGCTTCTTTCCCTTTGTTTTCAAAGGTAGTTTTACTGCCAGTGGTATGCCCTATTTATATAAGTATTGGTAAGAAGTCTAGTGCTTATCCAGTATTTTCCATGTCGAGTATGGCTATAGTTGAGAAATGATTGAACTTGCCAGATTGCCAAGGTTGTTGCTGATTCTGAAATGGATTTCTCTTAGCTCAAGGGATCTCAAAAGTTCTCTGGAGCAAGCACGCTTACTGAGACTTAATTTTGGAGGTCACCAGTGCTTCCTTTCAAACACTGCCTCATCCCTTTGTTGGCCTTCTGAAAATGTCCTAGCAACAAAACCACAATTATTTACGCTACAAAATCATTTAGTGTAGTTTAAGCTACTTACTATGCACTGTAATATTTGCAAAGAGTTAGCAAAGGCAGGCTCATGTGGCAGACCAGCTTGACAGGCTGCCTGGAGAGCACAGGAGCCAGAGCTGCAGGGGAATTTTGAGTGGTCCCCAGGTTGTCTGCAGAAGCTGTGGCAAGCATGAGTTCTGAGTAATAACTAATTACCATGATGAGGGCTGACATGTACTGTTCTTTCAGTGTCTTGACCCAGAATTACCGTTCTCTAGCTGTTGCCTAAGAGCCCGATCTGCCAGCATTAGCCTTACCGGTATTTTCTAATGGGAAAAAACCAAAGTAATAGTTGCTCTGAGATCAGCAACCCACTGAAACTGCAGAATATACATGAAGTCCTTTGGTTGAGCATACATCTGCACTTTGAGACTGCAAAAAAAAAAAAAAAAAAAAGAGGAGAGTGAAGAAACATCCAATGCTCTCATACTGTGAATAGATTTCTTAGTGCTTCTTCCTTGTTTATCTTTAGGCTTTTAGAGGTTTCAGAGGGGCTTGGCATGTGAGTCGTGCTGCTGTCCAGCAAAATGGTATTAAGTTGATGCAATTTGAAGTGTGGTGTATTACCACTGTAATTGGAAATCTGTGACCTGCACCTGACACCGCGATCCATGTCATGTATATATTCTGGAGGGGAGAGGGAAATTCGTATGTTTGATTAATGCTTTGATTTTCACGTTCCTCTGAAATGAATGACAATTTCTTAAATTTTTTTAAATGGATTGAATTCATTGTCTTGATAATACAGGTCTCAATAGCTAGGAAGATTGCAGCAAAAGGGAATGTCTGGTTGGGGAAAAACAATAACATAGTGTTTAAAGAGGAGCTGTCTTAATTCTGGTGGCTATAAACAAACATTTAGCAACCAAATGGAGTGAAATCCTGTAGGAAAAGAGTAATTAACTAAGTATCTTGCCAGCAGTGGCTGGAAATTGGAATTTCAAGTGCAGCTGGAAAGGCATGATCTTTGGCAGTGCGTTTCTACGTAGCATTGTCGTTGGAGGGAAGGTCCATGAATCCTGACGGTGATTTGGAAAGGTCTTGTTCTTTTAAAAGCAACTTAGGTGGTGTCCTCGTTTCCTGCTCAGCAGCAAAGTGATTCTGCTGCTACTGTAATATAACACTGATGAAGCAGGTACCTTGAGTCTGGAAAGTGAGATGGATTTGCTGAAGGGGTACTTTATTTTATTGATGTCACTAAGCGGTCTGCAGACATCTGTGTGTTGTGCAGAGTTAAGATGAGAATGCTTATGTATTTCATACTTTTCTCACTTCTAACAAGCCGACCCTTACGGTGATTTGCTGAGGGAAGGCGAGGTGGGTAACCAGCAGGGTTGATGAAAGAAGGAAAGATATTCTGTGACCTGCACAGTCTAGTTTCAGTCCTCACTGTCCTTTTCATGGACAGTGAGGGACACAAGGGAACTCATGACTCCTCTGATGACCGCGGTTGGGTTGACCCCAGTATTAAACTGGACCAGGTGGAGTAGAAGGCATCTGCTTATGCTGAGGCTGAGTTACTCTGGATTGAGTGGAAGTCCCTGCTTGGGGAACAGCATCTGAATAAGATTCTTTCCATCAACAAGCACAGTGGTTCTGTGATGGCCACGTACCCAATTCCTGTAAATGCCGGACTGTGTTATGCTGTGGTCAATTTGGCATCACAGAATGGTACATTTAATGTGTATAAATGTATGCTGCCTATATATAGTTTTCACATTATTTTCTTCAAAACTTGGGAATAAGCTCTCAAAGCTTTGCCTGTTTCTTATACTCTGAGGTTCTGCTATGAGTCACCATCCAAGTCTCTGCTGAACTAGATGGACATTTCTGTTGATATATACAGTATGGCTGTTCTTATGACTTTAGGGAGTTTTGTTTCATAAATAAGTTAACATTGCTTTCTGCTCCTTGTTATCCTTTCTTTTGAAACCTATAATAATATTTCATCTATAATTCTGACTTAGTGAATTTACTAAATGGGGCTTTAGCTCCCTTATTTCCTACCTTCCTGCAACAGCACTGGCACAGACATCTCTCAGGTCCTCCCCTTCACATAGGAGTTGCAGCAGACACTCTTTCCCCAGCAGTGATGCTCCCTGCCAGTGACTGACCTTTCAGAATTAGTCCAGGACCTGAGGCTTCTGCACATACAATCTGTACTCCCCAAAATAAATTCGCATTATCCTATCCTGAATCTAAGTACTACTTATGTTTTAGTATGGGATTATTTGAGTTTATTATAGCCTTTTTTGAACTCTCCAAAGTTAGCATCTTCTTTTAGCACAGCTCCATTCTTCATATCTCTGCATGGCTCCCCTCTGCCCTATCACTAGCATGTATATTTTCCTTACAAATCCATATGGATCCATTTCAGGTACATAGTGAGGTTGGGTGCACACAGGTGTGTTGTGTCATAGTGAACTCCATGTACGGATGCAGCTGAACTTTCTACAGGCTGTAGGTTAAAATTCTTGTAACATTTTATGTCAGTGTTAAGGTAAGAAAAATCTAAAATATGGGAAAGATCTTTTAGGTATTTAGAGGTTTAATTGTGATCTCTCTCTTGGTCACATTGAAGCCTTGAAAAAAAGTTTCATTTGATACTGATGATGGGAACAACCTTGAAAGTGCAGCTGAGGACTTTGCTTGTGACTGGATAGGACTTTCAATCATCGCCGAGGTCTGAAAATAAATCACTCTTCCCCATTAAAGCTTGAAGGTAGTCATTTAGTTACATGCTTAGAAATAACCAGAGGTGTGTGGATGGATAATTCTTGAGCCAAAGATCAGCATTTGTTGCTTGAGGGGAAACACTGGCCACGTGGAATCTATGAGCACTCCCAGAGCAGACAAGAGCATTGCATAGGCCACTGCCCAGCAATGAGTGAAATCACAAAACTTTAGTGCAACTAAACACAGCTACTAGTGAGGCAGCTGGGAGGGCTCGCATTTGTTTGTGCTCTTATAGCAAGTGTCATGGTTTTTGTCTGTGGTACTGCTTGAGTTTTCATCTTTCAGTTTGGGAATGTGGGGGAGAAGTTACTTCCTCCTTTAAGATAAAAAGGGTGTTCCTACATGATAAAAGGGTATTCCCCTAGTAATATTAATTAATCTTTTTAAATTAAGTTTTTAAAATATAAAATGAACTCTAAAATATGAAATAAAATATAATATTTAATAGTATTTCTCTATTATCCTCAAGAAGAGAAGAGCACTGCAGTTTATCTATTATCCCTAAGAAAAGCACTGCAGTACTTGGGTTTGGTTCCCCCTCCGCCGATTTTTTTGTTTGTTTGTTTGGGTTTTTTTTTGGTTTTTTTTTTGGTTTTTGTTTTTTTTGTTAGGCTATGGGAGGCATGGCAAGTCATCCTATGTAATCTTTTTGCTTTTGGGTTGTTGTTGTTGGCAGTTGTGGAGCTGTTCCCTGGCAGTTTCATTGGTTATGCAATTAAGAACTGTCAAAAATATGTACTGCAAGGAGCAGGTATTATATTAAGTATATGAAACTAAGTAATAATAATAAAAAAGTCTTCAGTCTGATAATAGATCAGAAGCAGAACAAAAACTTACTCTAAGCAATGTTTGGTTTTTGTTTTGTTTTGGTTTTTTTTTTTTTTTTTTTTTCCCCCCAGTCACAGCAGAAAGCATTTTATCAAAAGTACAGATCTACAACTGACTTTGTTGATTCTTTTTCCCAGCACTGGTGCATTTCTCTGTCAGTGGAAATTTTTTTTATGAGTAAAAAGACCAGCAACCTTCTGTTTGTCTTCTGAAGGCGGCTTCTCTCTGTCACTGATATTTTGGGTAGGGTTTTTCTACAGATAAAAAGACACCTTCTTAAGCAGACAGTTGAACTGTCTGCTTCACTGGCTTCTGCATGTGTTAAAGAAGTCCCCAAATATGTCTTGCTACCAGACAGAGTACTGCATTCAGTATGTTTGCAAGTGGCTGCAGAGTGACAGGGGCAATCTTGGACTTGAAGTCAGTGGAAAAGGTAGCTTTGGTGGGCTTGTTTCCCTTTTTTTTTTTTTTTTAATTACTTGATGAAGAAAAGGATGTATTTTAAATATTTTAGGAAGGGTTTTGGTGCTGAAATATTAATTTGCATCATTAAATATTTAAAATTGCAATGGCTGTTTGGAGTTTAGACTGTTCTTTCTAACCTGCACCAGCACATAACTCGGTTGTTAGGAAAACAGATGACAAAATGAAATGTGTTATTTCAGCCCTGTCATTCACTAATAGTGTCAGGAATGAGATATTTTGGGCTTGCATAATTTCTTACTTACATCAGTTAAGAGACAGGAGAGAGAGAGGCTGCAGAATCTGATAGAAGATATATAACTAAAAAAAAAAATATTGAATTAACATTTTAAAACAAAACAAAAAAACCACAACACATTCCACCAGAGCAGAAAGGGGGGAAAAAAACCCCAAAACGATATAGGTTTACAACTGTACCCAATGGCGAGAGATAACAGACAGAATCCTTCTAACAGCCTGAGCCCTGCAGAGTGTTTTCTGTGGTGTGGCTTGTGCTCTCCTGAGAGGTAAAAGTCATTTATCTCCACCAAAAGGAAAGCTTCTAACATACTTCTGTATTAACAGCAGTTACACCTGATGAGCCAAATTCTTGCCCCCTCCCCCCTCGCAGAGCTGCTTGGTGCTGCTGAGCTTGTGCAGCAAGAAGTGTCCGAGTGGTCTTCTACGCCTTCAGCCCAGAGCATATATGCAAGTTAGGCATAAACACATTGAATAAAAAAAGAAAGGTTTTGGGAAGTGTGTTTTCAATATTCCTCTGTGCTTTTATCAGCGCCATCCTAGCTGCAGAAGTGAAATGGTGGCCTTATCTTTATAGAGACGGGAACCGTACTGGTGGCACTGTTCAGGATATCTGAAGTCCCGTGTATGGACAATTTCTATTTGGAGACAGAGCATCCTATTTTGATATAACTGATTTTACAGAAATTTGACAAAGATGTGTTTGTTCCAAAATAATTTCCTGGTTGAAGAAATATATGCGTGCTTATCTTTGTGCTCTGTTTTATTAGAATAGTTAGAGTTGTAATTTGAAAGTTAGGTGTGTTTGTAAGAGGCATTGGGCAGGGGTGGGCTGTTCAGGAGTCCTTAGCTGGGTTTGACCTGAATACATAGTTGTATAATAACAAGAGTGGCTCCAAGCTCTGTATCACTAAACCTTAGCAAACCACCTCCAGAAACGTAGCCATGTGCCTTCCCTAGTCGCATGTGAACATTTTGCAGCCAGCTGACAACAGCTGCTGGGGATTGCCAAAGCAAGCTGCAAATTAACCTTTTTCAGTGCAAGGTACCTGCCCAGAGGGATGCGCGGGAGGATTTTGCTTAGCTTCTCCCGCTCGAGTGGCATCCATCCTGACTGTGGCACCAGTGTAGGGAGTTGTACTCCTGGGGTGCAGGAGGGATCCTGCTCGGGTCCTCTTGGTTTGGAAAGAGGAGGCTGACTTTTACCAGCTGAGGAGGCAGTGGGATGTTTTTGTAGGTGGGGGTCAGTGCGGGTGTTAGCTGGCAGCGGCTGGCTGGCATGTGGGAGAGGTAAATGGGAAAGGCAAATCCTTTTCCCATGGAGGTTGTTTTTAGGCAGGCAGTGTGTATGTAAGCTAGCAAGTGAATAAAGCTGCCCTGCTCTTCCCATGTTGGTACCTGTCTTGAGCAAACTGGCTGGTTTATGGGACTGCAGAGGTAGTTAAAAATTTATTGGGATTTCCAGTGAAAGAGTAGATTTAAAACGTAAGTTAACGATGGGAATTTTTGATTTGGTCTAATTATACACTTCCCTACATGGAGGTTTTAAAGCCACAGATGGTGTGAAATTTAGCCTGAGTTTTAGGTAGCCTGCAGGATCCAAACAGTTTGTATCTCCGCTCATATCTCTGTTTCAGAGAAACGGTTGAGAGGGGCTTTTGATTCCGCTGACTCAGATGTTTTAGCATCTCTGGACCTCAGCTGCAGTCACGCAGACCTGTGCTTGGGTGCCTGGGAGCAAGGTGTGGGCAGCGCTGCCTCGGCTGTGTTTGTGCACTGGGGATACTGGCTGCGTGGAGCTGTTGGGTAGTGGGTGCAAGGATGAGCCCCTGGGCAGGTCTGGGAGCAATGACAAAAAGTGCTGAATTCCAGGGATGGACAGGCATCACTGGACTGTCATGTATGACAAATATCCCCAGAAGGGAACTAACCCAGTGCTTCTAAAATGGTTTTGTTGTTTGTTGTTTTGTTTTTTTGTTTGGGTTTGTTTTTTTTTTTTTAAATGAATGAATTCTTAGATATACTTAATGCAAACATGTTTCCTGGTAGATACGGCACTGAGCCTGGCTCTTTCCACTGTCTGCTAATGTCTAACAAAAGTGATAATGAACTTCAAATAACTATTAAATGTACTAAATGGCAACCTGTTTTGTTTTTTTCAGGTTGTTTTTCATTTTAATACAAACTGGTGAAGATGACACCAAAACATGAAAAACAAGTAAGTCATGTCTAAGGGTTAATAAAAAAAGATTCTAGTTTGGTGGTTGTGGATTGAATTTCACTAAGGTTCACATAGACCAGGAAAGGTTGGTTGTATTCTTCATGCTTTTAATTGCCAAGCTACAGAATATTGTGGAGTGATGCTATGCCAGTTCCTTCTGTTTAAAGCTTGATGGAAGAATCAAACATTCATTGGATCAGAGGGAAGTAAAGTGACTCTGTGCATAAGGGGCTCAGACACTGAGACAGGAGAGAAGGACTTGGATTTCAGTCTTCTCTCCATCAGTCTTCAGGTATTTTGTAGGATGTGATGGTTGGAGCTGGGTCTGAGCTCTGATTACCAGATGCATGGACCACAAGAATCACACTTGCACATTGACTTTTGCTCAGTCCCAATGAACATTTAAAAGTTTCAGACAAAGTAATTTGTTCAGCTGTTAGTCTCTTATCAGCCTTACTACTTGGCATGCGTGGAGTGAAGATGCCAACACTCCCAGCGTGAAAATCTCCATGTCCTTTGTGGTTGATCGTTTTACTAATAGGCGACCTGATGGGAAACTATTATGCTTGGAAGCTTTGTGGAAAATGACTCTTTGGGGGTTATTGACTAATCAGATGTGTAACAGTGGCACCATGGAGCATGAGGTTATCACCTGATATGGTCCTGAGCACAGAGATTTGAATTAAAATGCAGCTGGAATGATTAATGCAAATAATCATCCAATGTGAGATTATTTTTATTCCTCATCCTTGTGGTAGATTTTTTTT
This sequence comes from Aquila chrysaetos chrysaetos, assembly GCF_900496995.4. Lineage (NCBI taxonomy): Eukaryota > Metazoa > Chordata > Aves > Accipitriformes > Accipitridae > Aquila > Aquila chrysaetos. The sequence continues at coordinate 42,072,818 of NC_044006.1, read as the reverse complement.
TCCCCCATATTAAAAATAGATGTTTCCATGTCAGATTTCTTATTTTCCTAATAGGAAAATGTTAGACTTCTCATAAACACAGTTTTTGTGGTCAAATTCTATATAGTAGAGCTTCTTGCTTATCCATGTCTCTGAGCAATCCATTACATTGTGCAGAAATATTTCCAACAGGAGAAAGGAGGTGGGGGGGAAGGGGGAGGGGAAGAAAAAAAAAAAAAAAGGAAGACTTCTTGTATTTGCTTCAGCTGCTTTTATGCTCTATTCTTCCTTTTGAGGCAAACCCAAATGGGAACATTTCAGTTTTCAGTTCTTGTGTCTACATGACCTCAGTGCTGCCCTTCTCCTCTGCTCTCAGCACTCGTGTTCTTTGCATAGGACTGTAACCATGAGGGAGTAGGTATAAACCAGGCTTAGGGGTCATTTTGGCCATTTTGTCATTTGTGTGACCCTAACTACTTGGACTGTTCCAGGCCTTGAGGACAGGGTAACAAAATGCCACTGGTGCCATGCCTAAACTGGCTGTTTTAGCCAGGAATTAAAAAGGTAGATCCAGCCAGAGGAGCTGCTCTGCTGATTCCTGCTTGTTTAGTTATGACTGCTTTGGGGGCAGATTTGAAGTTCTTCATGAGGATGTTTGGGCCAGCATGGCTGCTGGCATCCATATCAAAGCTATAGCACTAGCAGTTTGGATAGGAAATGTTTTGCTTATGAATTTAGCAGTTTCCAGGGAGAAAGAGTAAATGGAGATGCCACTTTTTCCAGTAGCTTTCTGTTGAGTCTATATTGTCCCCAGTGCAATAGGCCTCCACGACCAAGCTTGGACACTTTGAACTGTCAGCACTAAGTTCTGGTTTTGAGAGAATTGTTGCACTCAAGCATTACAGGACACATATTGTCCTTGAATGGGTGATAGACATGCGTGTATTGTGCCCCTCAATTAAAAACCAAACCAACACAACAAAACCAAACAAACCAAAAAAACGGAAAGTATATATAATGTGGCATAATGGCTAGATCTGCAATTCTGGAAAAACCAAGCAGAACTGGGCGGGGGAAGAAGACACCTTGAAAAGGATTGCAGCTGACAAAAGTAAAAAGTCCCTGAAACCTTGGCTTTCTTCAGGCTCTGCTTCGCATGTCGTATGGCTGGACTGCAATGCAGTCTTGTGACAAAAGATGAAGTTAGTCTTCACGTGGGCTGTGGGAGGAAGAGGTCAGCCTCACCTCCCCTAGGTGAAAAGTGCATTACTTGAAGATAAACATGGCTATTGAGAGTATCCTAATTTTTATAGCAAGACAGGGAGGGAAAGGAGTATATGTGGAGCAGAAAGGCAATTATTATCCAAAACTGCTGTAATCCGGTGACTGTTTGTGGACTGAGCATACAACAGCAATCTCCCAGAAGAATATTCTGCCACCTAACATTGCTTGGACCCTAACATAGCCTATATGTCAATATTAGCCTTTACAGGCCTACTTTTATAGGGATGGGGAGGCATAAGCACCTTTTCTGGCAGTGTATCTGCATCTATACTGGGCAGTTGGGGCTGCTTTGATTAAATCAGTATTTTTGTCCCAGTGGGGTCTTGTATCCTGGAGAAGGCTTAAAGGTCAAAAGAGGAGGGATAGTCTATGTGTGCAATGCCACTGTTTCAGAGCAGCAGAAACTGTAACGGGAATTGGGATTAAAACTTCCTGGATTCAAGATGTTTATAGGGGAAGTAACCATAGATCTTGAGAAAGTCTGTACATTTTTGGTTTTGTTTTCTAGTTGCTTAATGTTTGTCTTGCTTCATTCTGAACTTGGTATCAGTGTTCTTTGGTAAATAAAGGAAAAAAACCCAAACATCCAGTCTTCTGCTGAAATCCTGGTGTTTCAAATTGGAGCTGACATTGACTGTGTGTGAGGGCTGCAGTTTGGTGAGGTGCTCTACTGTACCACAGATCATTTTTACTCTTGGCTCAGTGATGTACTGCCTAGACACCTGCTTGCCACAGCATGCACAGCAGGTCTCCTTTGCTCTATAGGTAGAGTCTGAAGGGTGTTTCAGTTCTCACTGTTGAAACTCAGTGGCTATTTAATTGGAAATTAAAAGTGTACAGAGTTTTTTGTGTAAATCACGTGGTCTGGAATCATTTGCAGGGTAACCTGTAGCTAACCCACAGCATATCCAGTAGTAACTTTTAATCATAACGCTTTGGTATAATAGAGGTTGAAAGAAGCATTTTACTTCAAAGTTATTTTGATTCTGTACAAAGGAGAGGGTTACAGAAGGTTACTTGGAAATGGAGTAATTTGGGGAACCCGGACAAAAGTATGGGCAATGAGAAGCCAGTACGGCGGTGGATGAGAGGAAGCGGACCGAGGTTAGGTTATGAGTAAGCTACCTGCAGTTGTGACTCCTGGGGGCAGCAGTTGAAGGGAAGAGGAGAGCAGTGTCCCATCTGAAGCTTCCTGGTGTAATTCCTCTTCTTCCACTTGCAGGACTGATGCATTTAGTGCTCAGGAAAGAAAAGAAAGTATGTTTAGGAGAAGTGGTTGCAGCTCTGGGGAAGAGTGGGACACAGGGAAATAGGAGGCTGGGGAAGACAAAAACTTGGGAGAACGTAAGACTGGATATGAAAAGAAGTTACAGTGGGTCTGAAAGTATACTGTGTCTGTATATGTATGCTAAATATGATAGTGAGGCAGCTGGAAAAAACTCAGCCAAAAATGGTTTCCTCTCCTTTGTTCAGCACATTGCTCAGGATCTGCTCAGGAGGGGAATAACTTCCTCATGCCCCGCCCCAGCATTTTTATACAAGTAAAGGTATAACCCTCAGCTGGTAGAAGTGATTACAGTTCTGTTCATTTATTCCTCTTGTGCCATGGGGTTTGGCAGGGGGTTAAAAAGCTGCAGAGGAGAATCGGGCCTCCGGTACTCTTCAGTGAGGAAAGAAGCAGCAGAGCTGGTCGGAGCTTTTCAAATGGGATTTCTTTGGCAAGGTGCTCGTGACACACACCAAAAGCGTATCCAGCAATAATACAGAAAACACCCCTGTGACTAGGAGCTGGGCTAAGTGAGGTAAAACCGTGGGCTGTATCCAGCCATCAGGCCATGGGCTCCCCATCCCTGAAGCAGTACTGCCTGGAAATCAGCATGGTAAATGATTTATTCCAGACCATGAATGCCTCCCTGACATGTACAGGGTGCAATGACTGTTCAGGAAAAAAAAAATATCTTTTCCATTCAAGGATGTCATTGTTCTCCTGTCAATCTGTTGAAGGTTGCTGCTGGTGGCATGCTGAAGTGTGTGTGGTGGTGGGAGAAGACTTGGCTGAAGAGTAAATGTTTCTTTTCTGACATCTGTGGTTTGGTCATGGAGAAACACATATTGAGAGCTTTCTAGCTCAAGATTTTTTGATTTATGCAAAGTTGTACTAAAAAAGCATGTTATTTACCAGAGACACTGTCATTCCTCCCACAGTTGATTCCTGTACCTGGAGATCTTGTGCAGTGCCTTCCTCTTGGGGGACACACCATATCTACAGCTTAAAATGATGTGTTTTTCTTTAGCTGTGTCATTGTTTAAGTGGTTGGCTTAACTCTTTGGGTAAATAGCTTATTTAAGCAACTGAAGTAGGGCAGCCTATTCGTTTTTTGGGAAATAACAGGTAGTTAGGCACATTTTCAACCTTTCTATCCTAAAGAAACCTTTTCCATCCCAGTATGAACATACAGATTACCCGTTTTTCGTTTTTCAGGTTTTTTGGTTTAAACATGATATAAGTTTTCACATGGTCATCAGCTAAGGATACTTGGAAGCATGTAATTCTTTAGCCTCTTCCAGCTCCTGTTAGTGATGCCCAGTTACATGACAGTAATGCCCACAGGCCTCTCACACTCCTTCGGGATCCCTCTGAATTATTATATAAATGCAGGAATTAAAAGGAAACAGACTATATATGACAACTTCTATGACAAATACCCTATTTCATTGTCCCCCCAAAATGGGGAATTAGGCTCTGCAGTGTGGCTGTGTTGCTTCCTTGGGCAGATGGATGGGCAGAATGGGATACAGCAGTCCCCAGGTCCTCCATCCTTGGGTGTACTCTGCGCCTTAAGTTCCTGGCGTATCAGGAAGCGTATGCGGCATGGCAGAGGAGGATGATTCATCTCCTTCCACATGGTATCTGGGATGCTAGGCTTGAGACCTTGAATTCCCTGTGTTGAATTTGTGTTTGGGGCAATTAATAGTGGTACATCCTTTTCCACTGGGCTGGAGCAAGTCATTTGGGGTGTAGAAAAAAGGCAGTTCTTTAGCTGCTTGTGGAGGTACCGAGCACTTACCTCAGATCCCTGAAATCAGTGGGTATAAATACTTGATTTAAAAAAATATAGGTACGATGACAAAAGAAATTTAGGAGCAAATAAAATGCGATATGTATGTATTGGGTACATGGAACAGGTTTGTAATGTATTCTTTGTGAATATTGACGACAAGGGTGGGAAAAGTCTAGTTCTGTCTTACATGTGTGACTTTGAATGTTAGGTTTTTAGTTTGTAGCTACTGAGATAGCCAAATCTCCAATGCATAAAACATGTATGGCTTTTCACAGTATTACTTAATCTGAAATACTCCCTTTCAGCTAGCAGTTTGGCAAGGAATTTCCCAGACATGTGGTGTAGCTCAGATGATTCATTGCTTTTTGCTTCCTCTTTTATAGGGTTGCAAAATTCAATAAAACAGCAGTTCAGCTTTTAATCTGAGCACAGTAGTTTGTGGAACAGCAGAGCAATCAAGAGAGTCTTTCAGGCTCCCTTTGTCTTCTGAAATTAATTGCTTGATTTTTATTATGCGCTTGCAGGAATTTGTAACTGTCTTGGTGCGAGACCCCAGGACACAAAAAGAAGACTCGTGGCATTCTTACATAGACTATGAGATATTTATTCACGTAAGTATAAAATATATCAGTGCAGAATCTTTGCGTTCTTATTGCTGTTTCTGTCCAAGCCAGGGTTCTCTTTGGGGTATTAATGGAATTTCTTTATACCATTTCTGCGAGGCTGGAGGATATTATTCTCCTTTTAACAGCTGAGATGCAGTGGAAGAGGTAAGGCAAGTTGGCCAAAGGTAGTGCAGAAGGTCTGTGACAGCTGGGAGGTGAACCTGCTATTCTGTTCACATGGGCACTCCACAATGTCTTGCAACAGAGACTATTCTTAGCTTTGGTTATCAACTAGAAGATTGTCATAGTCAGTGATGTCTTACCGTTATAGAAGTTTGCTGTCCAGGTATTCATGGAAAAACAACTTTCTTTTCAAGTAATTATCTGGTTATTTGTACTTCAAATTATCCTGAGTTGTTCTTTTTACCAAATTATTTGGTTGCTGCAGTGTGGTTGTTTTCAGTGTACCTTGACATTCATATTATGCTAGTTCAGTGGTGCTTGGATGTGTCAAGCAACTACATTTGGGTTTATGATTGTAGTCTACTATACGTTAATGGGAGTGCACTTAGAATTACGGTTCTCTTGTGTCTTAAATCTGTCCTATACATAATCTTATTTTATTGATTATTCTTCTTTGGTGGATGACGTATGGAACGAGTTATCCTAATTTCCCAAATCTAGATTGAGGGATTTTAATTGCAAAGTGAAAAATTTTTTTGTGAAGTGTGTCAAGTATTAGGTGAGGAATTTGGGAGCCCCGAGTTACGTGGTTAATGCTTGGCACAAGACCAAAAGCATTTCCTTCCTGTGTGGCAGTTAAGCATTCAGTGTAATGAGAGCAAGCAGTCAAATGATGGCTTATTAAATGTCCATCATGACAAGTACTTCTCTCCTGTGTGGCGATCAGAGCTGTGAAACTTTCACAATTTGCAATATGGTTCAAGTACTGGTTCCACAGCAACTATATTTTTTACTTCTGGTAAATAGAAATTCTGGAGATTTGGCAGGGCAGGTGCTGTATTACTGTTTCAGAGGTGTTGGTGCTTCTGAATAGAAGTATATTACTGGCTTTCTCAGTGGCTGCTAAATTGGGGTGATGTGATTTAGACCCAGTGTTATATGATTCAGCACTGGGCATCTCTGAAGCTGATAAGCATCAGCTCAGCTTCCTACCAGCACAATGCCAGGGCTTTCAGAGACCAGGTCTCTAGGTTGGTCCTACCATCCAGGCTTCTCCATGGATTCAAAATCTTGGGTCTGCCAGGCTCTTAGACCAGCTGGGTTCCCCTTCTGCCCAGCTCCTAGGGCATTTGGCTTCTTAAACTGTGAGGTATCCTGGATACTCACCTAATCCAGAAAGCTGGCATCTTTGGGCCCTCCACAATCTGCATCGTGTGGCTGTCTAGGAGCTGTGGCTCCTGGCAGGCAATTGAGGGTGGGTTCGACTGCAGGCAGATTTATAATGGAGTCCTGTCTGGTAGGTAGGATTTCATCTAAATGTATGCTCCACAGGAGAATTTGGCAAAAGCATTTGATTTCCATGAATTGTTTCTCTTCTGATGAATTGGCATTTTTCTGGTGGGCTAATAGTGTTCTGTGGGAAAATTTCCAAATGCTGCCACTTGCGGAGAGCAGTCACATTGGTTTTTTTGATTTGGTTTAAGTAGGATTGCACACTGGAAGAACTCTATGTAGCTAACTGTTTGCAGGATTATAACTAGAATAGCTAAACATGATTTTTCCCCCCTGCAAAGATTGGCATTGTCTGCTGAAACTTTTTTCTGAGATCTTTTTTCCTGTTACTGCAAGTTGTACCGTAATCCATATCTCTTGCTTTTAAAAAGAAAAAAAGTGATGAAAAATATTTCCCTGAGAAGCAGGAGAAACTGTCACCAGTCCTGTCTGAGATAAAGCACAGTCCTTAACCTAAACTGAATTAGTGCCAAGCTTTCCATTGGTGTCTCAGGGATTAGCATCTCGGATGTGTTTTTAATACCATGCCTGCACTTTAGCTTAAGCTGATTTACAAAGCAAAGTGTTTTTTATTTCCCAACAGACAAACAGTATGTGCTTCACAAGGAAAACATCCTGTGTTAGACGACGCTTTCGAGAGTTCGTTTGGCTTCGGCAGAGACTTCAGAGCAATGCAGTGCTTATGTGAGCAACTTTATGTATGGCTATTTAATAATCTGTCAATCATGGAAGGGGAGGATTGTTTCATCTTTATTCTGAGAATTACAGAAATCAGAGCTGGAAAGTGTCCTGTGTTTCTTACCAGCACAAGTTTATTCTCTATAAGGCGTTTTCTCTGCTTTAAATGCAGAAGAATGTGGTTTGTACTGATAGCCTTGGTTTGGTAAGTTAAGCCCCCTCTAACTTGTAACAGATTTGATCTGCGTTTCCTTTTGCTATGCATGGGTAGCTGAAATAGCAATCTAGCGTAGGTGTACATACCTCCTCTCTGCGCTTTTAGGATGTGCTTGGGTTCTGTGAGGACCATAAGAGACCCAGCCAGACATTCATGCAGGCTTTATGACTGGACCAGAAAAGTCACATTCATTTTTTTTTCCCTTTGAGGTGCATGAGAAGCCCTCCAGTTTCTCAACCTTGTGTTCCCAAATTCGATTTCATGAGCTTCTGGAATGTGACCCATGATTTTCATATGCTCGGGGTTGGCATTTGCTTACTGCATTTTTCTGCGCTGTTTCAGATTTGGTTTTAACTGTGTATTTGCTTCTTGTTTATAAAGACAGCTACCTGAACTGCCATCTAAAACTCCCTTTTTCAATATGAACAATCCTCATCACGTGGACCATCGCCGGCAGGGTCTGCAAGAATTCCTGGAAAAGTAAGTACAGCCTATCCTAGGGATGTTGGCATTTTTATGATGTCATCAATGTTCTGGTTTAAAATAGCTCATCTCTGGTACTTGAGAGCCACCGTGTGGTCATCTGTACATGTTACACATTTGGTTTTATTTTTTATTTGCACAGTCATATTTCATACATGTGACTTCAGCTCTATAGGTTATAAGGCTTTTCCATTGTGTTTCACTGCATTGGTTATAAATAATAGTTTTGGATTTATGTCACTTTGCAATTGTGTACTGAGGTTGGGAGATCTTTCACCGTGATGTCTATTTCTATCTTTCAAGAATGAGATAGATATTCTCATACAAAGAAACAGACTTCTCTCTCTCTTTATGTTCATGGAAAATCAGTGTCTTTGTCGGCTAAACCCCTGGGAACCTGGGAAAAATCTGTAGTGAGATCTCCTAACGCAGATATTTCCTATAATGCCAATTACTTTGTTTACCAGTCCCACTAACATAAACAAGCTCTAGCAGCTGTGACCGTTTTCAGTACAGCTGCAATCTGTGTAAAATTATTCATCAGGCTTAGCTAGAATCTGACCTATGTTACAAGGGAGTACTGTATGAGTTTCAGTACTGCATCCCTCAGCCCTGCTGCTGTAACCACTTCACCTTCTGCAGCAGCAGAGACCCTGTTGGTGTAATTTTCTGCTTTCTCTGCCATTCTCGTAGTACCCTGGCACTGCCAGTGTGAGAGCAGGCTGCTCACAGCTGCTGGGGCAGGAATTGGGTATGCATTTGCAGCCTCTCTTTAGCCCCTGCTCGGGGTAAGGGCATGGTAAAACACTGCGAGAAAAAACCATTCATCATTTTTCAGTGTCAATGTTTCCATGAATCAGAACTGCATAAGCAAAGGAAAAAGCATATCATTTCAGTAGGCTTTAAGCCTTGTGCTGAGTGGGTAGAGGAATATTGGACCCACTGTTTTTCCAGTCAGTGTATTATAATTATAAGCCTCCCTAACAGACAACAAATCATTGGTCTTGAGGTGTATTAGGCTTAACAGCTGAAGGCAGGGAGAGCTAACTGCTGTAGGAGTAATGTTCTGTATACAGTTATATAGGATCTGTGGCCAAAAGGATACCCAATAAATACTGGTTGAAGGCATGTGTGTCAGGGAAGGAAAAGCAGAAGAGGATCAGAGGTTTTTTTCTGCACTTCAGGAAAGAAGGGTGGTGAAATAGAGTGACTGTGCTTCTAGAGGTGATAATATTAATGGACATACAAAGGGTATGGTAGTTCAGCTCCCTGGGTCTGAGCAGTTCTAGCTTAGCTGTGCTGTCCCATGGAGTAGTGTGTTTCTAAAATCACTCTTATTTTAAAATGGCAAAGAGGCCAATCTGGTAACGAGGTACAGTATTTCAGCATCAAAAATATTTACAACCACTGTCTGTGCTTCAGAAGGCAAACCAGAGAGGTAGATTCTCTTAAAACACATCCTCACTCTCCAATTTTGTGGATATCTGTAGCTTAAATGGGTGCTGACAGCAGAAAACGACAGCATGTGGAGCATTTTACTTCACTGCTGTTAGTCCAGGAAAGGGAAAAGAAGCATCTCTGTTGTAAGGTAATGATTTAAATGTTTGAACTTGGATGCTATTTAGAAAGGTGTCAGCTTTCTCTCAGCCCTAGGGAACAGTTGGAAGGAATTTTCAGATAGAGTTGTGTTGTGATGAATTGGCTTGGCACCTTATGTGCTGTACCATTGCCCTCTGCTGGCTGGCACCTCTGTGCTGTTGCTGCTGCTTCCAGAAGGGATCTTTTTACTGCCTCGGCTAGGCTGCCATGATGGGTTTTTTTCCCTTTTTTTCTAATGAGCATGAACCAAAGGTTATGATTTCTTTCTCTGAAATTGAATTTATGGGACTCATTAACAAGTGTGTGTGTGTGTAATATATATACACACACTTGACTTTACTAAAGCTCTAGGGCTGGGTGCTTGCATGTTCTATAGTGTGGCAATGCCAGGGGAAGCAGGACCTCCCTGGTATATTAGCAAGGGAGTGGGAAAGGAGCCGGAAAGTAGTTGCATGGAGTGGTGTAACCCAGAACTGCAAAGCTGAGTGCTCCGTTTGCCCCAGCAATGACGGCAGTCGCCATGCACAAGCTTACAGCCCTGCTGGTGTTTCTTTGTGGCAGTGGGAAGAAATGGGATTGGAGCCTGTGTGGACCTGTCAAGGGAAGAGGTTCGCAGGTAACATTTTTCAAATGCCCGCATGCGACGCAGGAACCCGAGCTCCTCTCTGCACTCAGTGCCTTGTGAGGTTTTCAGGACCCAAGCTATCTCTGAAATGGAGTTTAGATCTTTCACAGTCTCAGTTTATTCCCTGTGCCTGTTGCTGTGTGAGCAGGTTGCTGTAATGTCTGCCTGGGCAGGAGCCACGTGCCCGAGGAGTAAGGATCGAGTGGCGGGAGGCTCTCTGGTACTTGGCTTCTGGCCCTGGGAGCACCTCCATATTGCCTATATGTAGATGCCTATGGAGTTCTCTTGTCCTCCTTCACGTCTCACTCCAGAACAAGTTAGCACGGGGCAAGGTGCGTACTTGGAGCCTTTGTGAAGCCTCTCCGTGCCGAGCACAATAGGACGAGAATTAGGCCAACAGCTGGAAACTAAAGCAAAGCACTAGAGTTTGCTGAAATCTGGAAAGGAGTGTCCCATTTTGATTTGGCTTTACTGCAGAAATTCAGGGTAAGACCTGCTTGTCTTACAGGTTATTATCTCTGAGTGATGAAGAGCTGTAAAGCTCACTTCTTCTCTGGGCGTAATTTAATATTTCAAGAGGCCATTTGCATTAACGGAAGTCAGCTAGCCCCTTTTCAATTATGAATTACTTTGTAAGAATAAGGAGAATTACATGTTTTTCCTGGTAAGTATCCTCATCCTTTGAGTAAATTCACAGGAAAAGCTTATTCTTAAATTAGACCTCAAAATTAAAACACTGTCTTGTAATATTAAAGTTCTGTAAGATCCTCTTTGCTTTCATCCCTTTGTAGCTGCACAGGCTTAACTTTGGGGTTTAGATTACCTTCACAGAAGATCATTGGGGTTTGCTTATTAGAAAACTTATTAACAAAACCGTTTTAAATGAAATTGGGTTCAATCACTGACATTTTTTTATTGAATACAGTTGGATCCCCCAAAATTACGTGGTTTAGGAAAAAGGATTAGTCTTCAGTTGGTTTTCAGACATGCAGTTTATGATGAGGTGGAAGACATACTAGGAGTTCTGAGAAAGGCAGCACTCGGATCCACAGGAGTCGAAGGACATCCACAGTGTTGCTGCTCCAGGTGGCTGTGCATTAGGCTCACTTGGTGCTGGAGCGAGCAAGCCACCCAAAACTCGGCTGCCTAAGGCAGAGCCATTCTCTGGAGGTGACTGGGGTTTTGCCCTCCTCCTCACACCTCCTTACCTTCCCCACGGCAGTCCCACAAGCAGGAGCTGGTGCAGGGTCAGAGGTGTCTCCACCAGGCGCTTCCCCAGGGATGTGGAAAGTGGGAGTCTGGCTCCAAAAGCGATGGATGCCAGCTTGCCGGGGCTCAGGCGGGAGCATCGGTGGCCGTGGGGCAGGTGGGATCTCCTCGGGTGAGTGGTGGCAGCCTCCTTCCAATGGAGCCTTGCTAATATTTCCTATCTGGTGAGTAAAGTGAATAATGCCTAGCAGGTGCGTGTCACTTGATCCTTTCCTAAACGTATGCATTATCAGATGCCCAACAGTTGCTTCACAGTTGCTCGCTATCAGTAACATTTCCTCCCTTATAAAAAATGAAGGAGGAAACAGTCGGCTTTTTTTAAGAGGAAACTGGGGCTTTCTTTGTTTGCTGTGGGCTGGGGCTCAGGGCTGGATGCTCAATAGAGGGCACCACAGCACTGGCTGTCATCATCCCCCGCCTCTCAACTCCTCTTTTATTTATTTATTTATTTTTTCCTTTCCTTGCTCTCATGGTATGATGTAAACGGGCAGAATAAATTTGTCGAAAACAAAATCAGAGTGTTAACCTTCCACACACATGCAAGTGTGCATCTGTCATTGTATTAGGTTACAGTAGATACAGGAAATCTTTAGTTAGGATTAAGTTGTACTGTTCAGCCATATGTTGTTCTCCTGCAGCAGAACAGTGTATAATATACCTAATAAAATCATGTTGAAGAAAACCAGATTTTGGACCTTGTCCAAATAAGACAAAACACATGTTTTGTCTTTTGTAAATGTTCTTGCTGTAACACGGGAAGGAAAAATACTCCTCGTGTAGTATCCAGCATTTCATTCAAAAAGGACGTTATTTCTCCTGGTTGCGAAGTGACGTTTTTCGGCCCTGCTTCTTTAAAGGTCTAGAGATCATGAGCGTTTACTGAAAGCTTACAAACAAAGATTTGCATGGCTGTGAATAAAAAATGATTTTATTATCTCTAATTCAAATGTAGAGCCTTATCCTGCAGCCCCCTTAATCACATAAGTAGTCATTATGCACGTGAGCAATCTGGCCGAGAGGAGTGAGATCTCTGACAAGTAATGACTACTGATGGGATCAAGACTTGCAGGATTTAGCCTTTCCTTCTTATTCCAGGCGTGCATAGAAAGTCTGTTGTTCTCTTAAGTATGCTCAGTCAGTTTATAGGAATTATCACTGTGAGCCGTGACTCTTCCATTAGCGCAACAGCAGCGAGAGCTGATTTACATCGCTGTAACCGCAGCTTTGCATTGACACTGGCTGTAATAAAACTGTTTGAGAAGCACTGGGAGTGCTACTGGTTGTGTTCAAACTGCTCACGCGTTCAGCCTCTGCTAAGACATCCAAGTATTAATATTATGACACTCTGCCTTTCCTCTTGCGTTTTTAATTTGTTAGGTGGTGTTTTGTAATTTTGATTTTTAAAGTCCTTGGAGCCAAATCTATTTTTTTAGATGTACCACCCTTCATATAGTGAGTCCCCAGGACAGCAAAAGCCCTGGAGAGCAACTGCTATACCAGCACTTACTACTACTAGTAACATCTGGTGACAAATGAATGTATGGTTATTTCCTTGAAGAAGGAGTATTTTGAACAGGAAGGCATAATGCTTACGGATAGCACAGAATTTATTTTTCATTTTGATTGCTTGAAGGATGCAGTTAAAAAGCAATCTAACCTGTTGGTTCAGATGGGGGGGAAGGGGGAAGCAGAAGTTATTTTTTAATTAAAAGAAAGAAAAAAATGCTTCGAGGGTATGACTGGGTGAAAGGTGTTCATGTATTTGCTTTCAGGATGGTTTTAAGTGGTTTGCAAAATGCATTGAGTGTTTGGTCCCTACCCCCTTGTGAACATATATATGCACATATACATCTATCTATGTATCTGTATGTGTGTGATTAGCTTTATGAACATCTTTCCGTTTCTTCGCCTGGGTTTCTCTTCACTCCTTTCACCTCCAGATGGCACTATGAAGCAGAAAAGAAAATTACTGTGAAATAATGAGTCCAATGTAAAGTAAAATTGGAAATTGAATTATAGCTGCAGAAAAAGGACAGTAGCCTTGAGGTCCTGATCAGTCTGTACTCTTATCACTTTTGTTTGCTGTTCCATGTGTTAGGTTACTGCCGAGTTAATAACAGTGCTTTAGCAGTTCAAGGCTTAGCAGAATTGTACTGGACATGAAATAAAGCTAAAATGAATTTGTGTCCAATATCATTGACATTAGTGCTCATTACTTCTCTGGTGTAATGCCTCAAACCATCTAAAATCAATTTTAAAGATTACCCATTATTTTATAAAGAAAATAAAATACATTTCAAACAGCAACAGAGCTGTAAGTGTAGTGTAATCTCATGAACAGTTAGTTACTTGTGTTTTTGCTGGTTGGCAGGAAACTTTTGAAGGTGCAGCAAGAGGAGAATCTGTGAAACTAAATGCCATCCACAGAATTTAATGTCTTGGCTTTTTGCTGGGTTACTTGGTATTAGACACGCAAATGTTAGAATTGTGGAAACGTGCATCCCCTCATTGTGCTCGTAAGCCTGGGAAAAACAGTAACTCTAGTTACTCTACAGTAAACTCCAGCATGTTATTTTTCTTTCTTTTTTTTTTTTTTTTTAAGAGGAAGAAAAGAGGAAGGAGAATATTTACTCCCCCAACTGAATAAACTATAAACGTGGATTTTTTGTGTGGAATGATACTTTTTCTTTTACTTCTTGTTGCAATGTTTGTCTTTGTTTGGAATGTATGTTTATCAAGAGTCAAGGCTGAAATCCTCTTTTAGTGGCCGCTGAATGATGGCTTTTCAAACTGTATTTACGAAGCTGTTGCTGTCAAGGTGTGTAGACCTGTAAATTCTGTGTTTTGAATCATTTTTACACAGCATTTGCTGGCTTCTTTTAGACTATGAAGAAGTTTATTTGTATATTAATACACTGCGTGCATTGATTTTACCGATGTCTATTTGCTATGTTTATTTTTAAGTAAAATTGTGAGAATTTAGATCGGATTAAAAAAGCTTTCTCTAGGTATGAAAGTGTGCTTATTTTGAACTTCAGTGAAATCTGGTCCTTCTGAGACTGAATTTGAAATGCACCTGGTAGATCATTAGGGTCATTGCAGACATTTCCTCATTGGAACGTGTCAAAGTTTGAGTTATTTGGTTGAGCCTGTGTGTGTGTTTACCTAGGCAAATGAAATGTGTGTGTACACAAACATCCTGCATTTTCAGTTAGATATCTCTTATTACTTATTTTGGTTTGGCAGATTTTTATAGGCTTAGATGAAGCCAAAAATCCTTTAGTGTATTTATAAAACGTTATTGTAATGTTCGCCACCTTAGAGAACAGTTTTCAGAATGTATTTGTGTTTTAAAACATTACAGTCCAAATACACCGTTAATGTTATTTGAGAGAAGGAACTGATCAGTTATACTTTTCATTTTAGTCAAGAGTACGTACAGAATGCAATATTTCTTTCTGCTCTTACTAGTTCTTACATTAACGTCATCTCTTGTTTCCTATTGCATAGCAATGACTTTTTTGGAAATGACTGTAATCTAAATGGGTAGAAATAGGTAAATATTGACTCTTAATAGTTTTGATATGTTTAAAGATATTTTAATAATTTTCTGTGGAGCACTGTTTGGCATGGTCATAGGCTCTGATGACTTTATTACATGAGTAAAATTAAATGTACATATAAAAAAAAAGTCTCTTGTTAATCATTCTAAGATTTGCGTATTAAAGAATTCCTTCTTTAGAGAAATGTTCCAGCAAAGTTGCCCCACCCCCCCAAATAGTGATGATAATCTTCAATTCTCAGTCCTTGTAAAACTATCTTTACAACGTTCTGTGTTACTGGAATGTATTGTATTTTGTTTACTCTCACTTGATGTAAGTAAATACTCAGTGCTAAATTTATTTGAAGACTTAATTTAAAATACATATAACCCAAAGATTCAAATGGACTTTTGAAAAGAATAGCTGGAATGAAATAGTATTTAAGATTCCCTGAAAACTGTTTGCAAGTAAATTTAAATAAGTATTAGCATTTTAATTCTAGCTTAAATGTATGCATATTTGTAAAAGTGTAAATGATTTTGGCTAGCATCAGCTCTGTTCACAGGTATTTCAAAGTCCTGACACTGCATGTGCATGAAGTTCTCTGTCTTGGTACACACTTCTTTCCCCCACCAAAGAAATTGGTGCCTTGTAAGTTTTAGAAAAGCTTAGCTATTAAAAAAAAAAAAAAAAAAAAAAAAAAAAGGGAGACCAAATTTTCATAAGAGTATATGCCTCCAACTGCCTAAAAATCATTAATTGATCCATGTGGTAATAACAGATGGTTAAATGGAAGAAATGTCCTTGATGTTATTCTAATAGCAGATGTGCCTAACTATTAGCTGCGTGTTTTTACTCACCTAAAATTCCAAATAATGTAATAAGAAAGTAACACACACCTAATCATTTTAATATGTTCATTACCTTCTGTTACTGATTTAGGATTCATCTGAAAACTTAAAAGCAGGACATCATTTAGAATTTGTTCTGGTGAAAATATGTGTGCATGTGCATCTATATAAAAACATCTAACTTTTTTTCTTGTTCCAGGATCCTACAAGACGCATTATTGCTTTCAGACAGTAGGCTTCACCTCTTCTTACAGACTCAGCTAAGCCCGGAAGATATGGAGGCTTGTGTATCTGGACAGACCAAATACTCTGTTGCTGATGCGATTCATAAGTTTGCCTCTTTGAACAGACGTTTTCCTATAGAAGATGAAGAGAAAAAAAAAGGAAAAAACGATGCGTACTCTGATTCAGAGAGGTGATTTCTGTATTTCCTTACTTTCTGAGATTATATATACATACATACACACGCGCATGCTTCGCTTTTTTTGTTGATGTAATACTAAGATAATGAAAAAATTAATTGACTGAGATTTTATTGAGCTGTGACAGCTCATCATAGAAGTCTTCACACACACCTCCACACTGAATTAATGAATGCAGTAGAAATTCAATTATCTGCATTCTGATTATGTGAATTTCATTTAGTCAGACTTGAATTATTCGCGTTTAAATTATCTTGCTAAAAAAATATCCAACTGCACTCCAAATGGCTAATTAAAAGTCCAAATTTCCTGTCTCTCTTTGTGACTGGAGATAATTAAAGTTCTCCTCTGTTACTCAGGCTTTGAGTGTGTTGTGAAAACCAATTTCCTCCTTTTATTTTTTTCTTTTTTTTTTTTTTCTTTTTTTTTTTTCCCCCCTCTCTCTCCCCTTTTCTGCAGTTCATCCTCCGGGCTCGGACCTAGTGATGACAGCATTTCATGTGGATGTAAAGCAAGCCCAGCTTCTGAAGAATCATGAAAAATCATTCCTGTATTGCTATCTTAAGGACAGTACAAAGTGGTTTCCGCTCTGTTTACTGGTAACATGTACCACATAAACACGGCTGGCTGGTAACATGTATCTAAAAGACACGTCGTCAATACAACCATATGTCCTTATGAAATTTTCAAAACAGAGCTTGATACCATTTCTTTGTTGATTTATTATGTATGTTGATTCAGGTCTACACGCTACCTATTACATTTAGGTTTTTGTGACTATTAAAATCTCAGTATTGGGTAAGTCATGCTCTGCTGACATACGTGGCAGTTAAAATATTTCCCTTAGTGAGTGCATGTCTCAGATCTGGAAAATAAAGGTAACTTAATTCCTCATCTTAAAAGTTGGTATATCATATCAAATATATTCAAAGCATCTTTTTGTAATTTGCATCAGAGAAGTTTAATCTTTAGAAGTCATTTGACATTGGTGATGAAATTACATACCCCGCAAGGTATTAACTTTTTAAAGTAGCTCAGCAACATCAGCAAAACAACATTTGTACAAACTATATGCTGCTGACAATTTGAGATATAAATATATCTTCCCCTGGTCTTTCTGTAATGTTTATGGAAAGCTTGGTTTTGTCATGCATAAGAACTGAAGGCCAAAATTCTTGAGCATGGTTGCATGGAAGTTAGAAATATTAATAAAAATGACATCATTTCTAGCCTTGCTGGAGATTCTCAGTTCCCAGGGAATTACAGATAGTTGTTCCTAGTGAAAATCCTGGATGAGGTCCATGGAAACCAATGGCTGAATTTTGCATCGACCTCGCTAGGGCCAGGATTTCATCCAGCATGTTTAACTTCAGGCACCTATATTTGAAGATGCTGGGAGAGATGTTTTAGTTTAGCAGCTCAAACAGAGAGTATCTCCCTCTCCAAGATGACGATAGTCACATAGCTAATAACATGCTTTACAGATGTGGACCTCTCCACTCTTTGGGACTAACAGGAGCTGCTGATTTCATTGTGGCTGTAGTTAACATGTTGGAATATTGACTTTTTCACAAAAGGCAGGCTTGAACACAGCTTTGTAACCACCAACACTTATTTTGATTAAACATCAGTTTTGCTCTTTATTGTTAACAGCAGCTGCGTAGTGTCTTGTCCCAGATTCTGTCAAAGGAATATGTTTCACTGTAGTGTTGTATTTATATTTGACATTTAACTGCTATTAAAAAGAGCTAGGGGGTCTGATCACCCTAGCAAAGCTCCCATTAACTTCAGTGCTGTAGTTACCAGCCTAGAAATGGAGATATCTATATATATATAGATATAGATAGATATGTTTGGGTTTTTTTTAAAGAATTCTGTGGATGCTTTCAAAGAAGGAGCATTTTAAACCTGTGAAGTAGAGAAACAATAGATTATTAAATGGCCAGCTAATAAAGGGTAGCATAGGCATGTGTGGGCATGCTTTTTTAAAGCATCCAGTTGGGAATGTGTGTAATTTTAGAAACATGTTTTAATAGCCCGAGGATAACATCTCTTAGGTAACTACTTTAAGCCACTGTATTTTGTTGATGGTAGCACTTTTATAAGACAAATATTGGTGTTTCTTTTTGCTGGGTCTTACTGAATTGCACAAATGTATCTATTCACCTTCTCAGCTTGTGAGTTAGCAGCAACATTATTTTAATGTAAAAGTGGTAACATTTAATTAGAGCAACAAGTTATCACTAAAAGTAGCTTAAAAAATAGCTGTTACTGCCAGGCAGAGATTTTGATTACTTGACTTTTTTTTTTTTCTTTTTTTTTTTTTTTTTTAAGATGGCACATTACAAGAAAAATTGTTTAGTGCATTTATTTAAAAGATGGGGAAAATATAAAAACAAAAACTGGAATAATGTCTGAGAAAGATATTTGTGTTTTTATTTAATGCAATGTCAGGGTAGTGGGCTTTTATTTTGTTTTAAAAGAATGAGCTAAACTGTTGAAGCACTTTACAATTCTGGCCTACTAACACATCCTCAAAATCTGATGAAAATTACAGAAATAAAAGGTTTGGAGAGCTTTTGTGGCTGTTTTTTATTTTTTAATTCTAGGACCTTATCTGTATGCCAGTGAGTGTTTTCCAAATGAAGATGTTTCTGAAATAAATATTTGTTTTCTAATAGTTCTATTGTTGTTCTGTTATTTTCTTTGTCATCCTGTTCAAAAATTCTAAGACTGCTGTAACAGAACTTTCTTCTGAGAAGAAATATCTTTGACAGAAATTTGTTTAAATATTTATCTTTTGAATGTTGTTTGCATAGCTAGTATTACTGGAATTTTTCTTATTAAAGGGGAAGAAAAAGTATTTCTAGTATGTCATCTTTTTCTATCAGCTGTATGTAACTGCATATAAATGCTTTAAGACATTTTGTTTAATTTGGAACATTTAAATGTAACTGCTACAAATTTAAATGTAAAAAAAAATATTTTTAATGTCTTTTGTGACTTCAGTGATTTGTTGATTTTTTTTTTTTTCAGCACTGTCATATATTTTGATCAGTTGATCACGAGTATTTTGGTTCTCATTTTATAGTTTTGAATAATGCCAGTATTTCCTGCTAGTTTTTTTAAACAGGCTAATATGTAGTTCATAATATCATCTAATTACTATTGCTAGTTTATATGTAATTGCACTAATTTTGCACTCAAAAGCTTTACTTTAGCTTTTGCTTAGAACTTTATATTCTCCTTTTTATGATTTCTTAGAAACTTTTAAGTAATTAAACAAGTTACTACTTTCTGTCTTGTGTATAAACCTGCCAGTAAGGTTTCCTTTATTTCAATATCAATATCCTAATCACTTTATGACTTACCACGTGTATTTACTCTTCAACTATTTTTGTAATATGTACATATATGTAAACTGTTGTGTTTGGGGTTGTCGTCGCTACTGTTTTTGTAGAAAATGTAAAGAAGTGAAAAAACTCCGGTTGTATGTGCTATCAAATTCTGTAACGTGTAACTTCAGAATACTGTAAAGTAGTATTAAGCAACCTGTTACTTACAGTGTCATTGAAATATATTTTCAAGAAAGATGAGAAAGATTGTCTCTTGGAATGAAAATTTTCATTTAAATAGCACTGTAGTTTTATAAGCGTTAAGAAAATTTGTACTCCTAAATGCCCCAACATGTAACCCTACAACATGCTGTGTCCATGTCGTCTTTGGACATGTGATATATTGAAATTTTTTTCCAGAGTACTATTTAAATTATATAGGTACGCGGTGTTTGTGACTTGCTCTGCTGTAAAATAGAAGGTACAGACAAAGTCGGCGTGTTCAGGGGTGAGAAGAGCAAGATGTGTGTGTTTCTGGGTCGCCTCTGCCATTGCAGGACTAGGAGCTGTGCTCTCAGGGCCAGGGCGTTTACATTTCTCCACCAGCTATTACAGTTGTTGGAAAAACGTAAATGATTATTTCCAGTATCAACTTGATTCTTTTCATGAAAGGCCTAAATGCCTTAGGAAAGACACAATTATTCGCTTCTTCGGTGCTAAAAATACCCGGTATTCGCTGCTTTGCCTTGTGGAATAAAGCCTCCTTAGAAAATAATTCAAGTGACCTTTTAAAACAGAAATCGGCCTTTCTCCTTCGGCCTTAACCCCCCGAGTTTTTAATGGGCGAGACACCCGCGTGGGGGTGGCTGTGGGCACGGGTGCGGCTGCCGAAGCTGTCAGGCCGGGGCCGGCGGGCGGCAGCGCCGGCTGCCCGCGGGGCTCTGCCACCGGGCTGCTCCCGCGGGGGACCGCGCCGTGCCGCCGGTGCAAGCGGCGGGCGCGGAGGAGGACTTAAAAAAAAGGGGCAGGAAAAAAACCCAAAAAAACCCAAAAAAAAGGAAAAGGCAGCCACCATCCCAGGTCGCGCTCCCCGGGAGGCAGCAGCGCCGCTCCCTGCCGCCGCCGCGCCCCGGCCCGGCCCTTCCCCGCGCCCCGTCCCCTCCCGGCCCTGCCCCGGGGCCGCCGGCCGCGATGCGGAGCGGGGCGAGCGCCTTACCTGGGGCCGCCGTCCTCTCCGCCCCGCTCCGCTCCGCCCCGCCCCGCCCCCCCCCCCCCGGCGCACGGCTCGGATGGCGGCGGCGGCGGCGCGCGCGCCAGCCGGCGGCTGCGTGCGTGCGCGCACGCGCGTGCCCGCGCTGGCGGTGGGCGGAGGTGGGGGGAGGTGGGGGGGGGCGGGCGGCCGTGGAGGAGCGAGGCCGCCCGGCCTCGGTCCGGTAACTCGTGGCAACCGCAGACGATGGCAACGGCGGGGGGAGCGGGCCGGGGGGGGGGGGAGGGCCGGGGGGCCGGTCGCCCGCGCTCCCGCAGCGTCCCGTCCCCGCGCCCACGCGTGGCCGCGGAAGGCGCCGGACCGGCTCTCCCCGCGGGGGCAGCGCGGAGACCGGCTCCGCGCCCCCCCGGCAGCCCGTTGTTGCGCGCCCCCCCCCCCGCCCCCGGGCTCCCTCCCACCTCCCCCCCCCCCCGCCCAGACGCCGCTCCCGCCCGCGCCGCCGCGCCGCCAGGGGGCGCTGCGGGTCAGCGAGAGGCGCGCAGCCGGGCGGGGCGCGGGGGGGGCGGGGCGGCGACCTCCGCGCCGGCAGCGCGCTTCGTGTCCGCGGCTTTCCGCGGGGACCGCGAAATATTTTTCGGTTATTTCTCGCTTTTACTGCTGCCCACCCCCCCATCCCAGAGCCCCTCCCGCAGCCGCGCAGCTCCGCAACCAGGCAAAACGGGGAGGCGCCCACCGCGCGGGGGATGGCGGTCAGCCGGGACGGCGGGGGGGACGGGGGGGCTGCACCTGCCTCCCCACGGAGAAGCCCCCCTGCCGGCCCCCCACGCACCGGCCCCCACGGCACGGCAGCGCTGGGCTCCGCAATTTAAAAAAATTTTTTAAAAAATTTTTTTCTATTTTTCATACAAAAGCAATTAGGTGCCAGTGTAAAGCCAAGGCGTGACACTTAGCAGCCTCCGTGGCAGGCAGGCTGAGCTTAAATGGAGGCCTTTCTGCGGAACAGCAAGAGCCAAAAGGCCTTGTGTCACCCAGTTATGTAAGACACAATCTCGCCTGAAAATGCACAATGAATCGGGAAGGATTTATGTAATTAATTGACCAGTCTTAACCTGTTATCGTGATGTAAGGAATTTGGAACTCATTAATTTGGGCCCTGACAGATTTCATATTAGAGCTGGCAAATATGGATTGAGCCTCTTATTCTTGTAGCAGCTGGAATTTCCATGACAGTGAGGATTAGTGAAGAAGACCTATTGCTCGAGTCAAACTGCCTCTTTTGTAATCAGCAGCCCTGCTCTGCATTAAAGGGGTAATGGGAAAGAGAAAAAAAAATAAATACCAAAAGGAAAAAAAAAAAAGAGAGAAATGTATTCATGTATGGAGCAGAACAGGGGAGGGAGAGGAGGGACGTATCCTGGAGAGCAGAGGCACCAGAGCGGGGCTTTCCCAGCCCCGTGGCAATGAAAACGCCGCAAAGGCAGCCCTGGCGTGGTGGGAAGGGAAGGTACCCAAAGGACAGGTCCGCAGCATCAGCGTGGGGCTCGCTGCCTCTCGGCCAGACCTTCAGATGGAGCCTCCTGGGAGCCACTGAGCACTTGGGGCCGCGGCGTCAGAGTTCTGGGAGCAGGCTTTGGGCTGCCAAGGACTGGAGGGATTTAGGGATAGAGGGGTTTGGGTCGTGATCCTGGGGAAGTGGGGACCGGGAAGTACTCGTCTTCCAGTCTGGACCGTGACGTCCTCCCCAGCGGGGAAAAGGATGCTCAGGGTGCATAAGGACTAGGTCCGGGGACGGGGACAGGCCTCCATGCAGCTGTGGCAAGGGTGACTCTGCACAGGATATGCCTCAACTTCCCAAGTACAAAGACAAGAGTAAGAAAGCTCTCTTTGTCTGCTGGTTCGCAACAACCTCTCAGTATGGTTTTTCATGGTGCCTGGCTGGGGAGGGCCCTCATCCCATTATAATTTCTAGGCATTGATGTAATAGTCATAACATCGAGTGCAGACTGTACCGAAACAGTCTAGGAGCTTTTATTTTCTCTCCTGGCAACCTGTTAATGACTGTCCTGGTAGTGAATACAGTTGTTAGAAATGACTTTAAAAGGTTTCCATGAGGCATCATCGTATTTCTCCCTGCAAAGTGTTTACCTACTCTTGTGACAAATGCCACGCAAAGATGGAGGGGTATTTTTTGTTTTCTCATCGTTTCTTTGCTTTACGCTTTTTGATAGTTGAACATTTCCCCTCCCTGATCGCTTAGATCCACTGTTTGTTCCTGTGGGTCATTTCTACGTAATAACTGGAAGAAGGGAAAAGATAAAAAATGAGGGGATTTGCCAGTAAACCCACAGTTGTTTGCAAAGACTGTAATGGCAAATGCAGGTTAAAAATAAAATGCAGCAAATAAGGCCTATGTGGCTCGAAACCTCTGGTCAACCTTGTCCATGTGCATACTGGCCTTGTCTCCCATCATTGTGCCAGGATGGTTGTATGAATCTTGGTACCAAAACTCAAGCATTCAGTCCTAGGTTTGGGAACCTCCATGGTGTTGAGTGCATGGTGCTGGAGACCTGCCCTTACCAAATTGCAAACTCATTGGAGAAGGGCTATCGTGTCTTCTTGGGGGGCTAGATCTAGACCTATGGTAGTATTTACATTGCTGTCATAGTCGTCAGCTAGTAATCTGGACCCTAGCTTTAATCTCCTTGATTTAAAACAAAAAAAAACCAACCCAGACCAATAGATTACAATTTGATGGTGTTCCTTCAAAGAATATCTTTTGTCTTACTGTTTCCTGATAAACTAAAAAATCTTCACACGTCAACTAGCTCAGATTTCCCCCAAAGGTAGGGAATAATTTATCTTTTATGGTGGCACGCAAACCCAACTCAACCATTGTCTCACTGAGTCTATCTTTGCTTTTTTTAACGATCAAGAGTAGCAAACCGCTCAGGTACTACTGCAGCTATAGGTTTTGCTCAAATGTTCCTCTTGTTAAACTGTTGATCAGGCACAGCTAATTTCCATGTTAAACGTGCTGGCATATGCCTTAGATTAGAATTATTTCAAACAACAAACCAAAACATTTTTAAGCTTCAATGGATATTGTAATTCTAAGTATTTGCACTTTCTTTGATTCCTTCCCATGGATATATTTAAAATATGCCTGAGTGGTAGAACTTTCCTGTGGCACCTATGATTTTGGGTGCTCACAAATTTTAAGTTAGTATTTACTACTAGTATTTACTAATTGGGGTTGATTTTTGCTTGTAGGTAAGAAAACAGTCATCAGCTGAGATGGCCATTTTGCCAGATTCTTACACTATTTTTATTCTTTGATGGCTAATCAGAAAGCAAAGTAAAAACATAATCTAGAAAACCAAATACAGAAATAACTGACAGTTAAACCTTCTGAACAAAAATATCTTTGCTGCAGATATTTTGTAACTTATACCAATACAGAAGGCCTGTTTTAATTTATGTACAAATACTAAATACAAATTCCAGAGTAGAAGTGGTTAAGAAATATCAAGCACAGATTCAATTGAAGTAGATGGAAAAAAATTTGTGCTGCTTATACTGAAGGTGAAAAAATTCTGTCTTCTGAATTGCACTCAGATTAAAACTTACATTCTTGTTTGAACCAATAGGTGGCCTTTTTGAAGGTGCTATAGTTAATTTTTTCCTGAAAACAGAAAAATGTCTGCATTGAAGTAGAGAACATTTTCAAACTATTTTCAAACACAGTGAAATGTATTTTTGTTTCTGAAAGACAATTGGTAGTAGATGAAGTTCTGGATGTATTTCCTAGTATTCTAGAAGTTTTCAATGTACTTATGTTTACGTTAAGTCCTGAGTCTTCAATGCATGATAATGATCAATAACAGTGATGGTAAAGTGGACTACAAAGTCTATCCTTTCTTTTTCACATGTTTGTGCCCTCAAAATGCCATCTATTTCCAGTTTCTAAGACCTCTCATAGGTTCTTATTTCACGTTATTTACACAGGTAATTAAAACAGTTTTAAAAGAACAGTATCTCCTTGTGCTTGAGGAAAGGAGCACTTGTGATTTTTCAGAAGTCACACCTCTGAGCCGAATGTCAGGAATCTTGATTCTGTTTTATTTCCGATGTAAGCAAAAAAGGGTTTCTACAAGGAAAAGGCAGCCAACAGCCATAGGTGGCCAAGCTCTCTTAAAAGCCTGGGTTGGGCAAGGGTTTTAAACACTTGGAAACAGAGCCCTGAGTTTTTCAGAACATCCCTCACTTGGGCCTGGGCCCCCAGAGATATTTTAGAGGCTCACTCCCTCAGCTGTGTTTTTGTGGATACATGACTATTTCTTGAGTTTTGACAAATTTGGGGCTTGTGGTTTTGTCCCTGTGAAGCCACTGTGAGGCTGAGAGCTGGGCAGGTATCCCAGGAGGGAGTCATCATCCTATGCCTGTCTTGCCCCTGTGGTCTTCTCTCAGCTTTTGCTGGTAGCCCTGGTCTGAGAGCAGATTCAGAGCCACAAGGACTGCTGGTCTGACCCAGTTCTTACATTCCTTGAAGGCAATGGCCATCAGCTGGTACCATACAACTTGGCCTGCACCCAGTGCTCTTACCATGAAATTGGGCTTTAATTAGAGACCTCAGTGTGGGACAGGAGTTCACCCACGAAGACCAGTGTACCTGTGTTCCCATTTGTGTCTGCACACCATTTTTTACCTCTGATGTTCATTTGAAGGCTCTGTGTGTTGAATTGTGAGATTTAGGCACTTAAGGTGTGGGGAGAGTTTTTCTCAAAAGCTAATGTTAGCCTAGGGAGGCTGGTTCCTAAACAAATTTAGCTGCTCTGACTCATCCCCTGAAGGAGCCCATCACTCCCCTGACATGTGAGAGCCTTGGGAGACCCGGTCCTATGACAGAAAAGTAACCCTGTGAATGTCCACGTTGGGACAGTAGTACTTAGCCCCCAGAAATAACTTTGTTGGAAGAGTAACCTGTATATAGTAATAGGATGGCTTCTTATTATATTGCGAGAAATGCTTTTTAAGTGCTGTTTATATGAAACTTCTCTTTTATTACTATTTTCCACTCTATAAAAGATCTACAACTCTTGCTACTTCTAATGATTTAAGACACTGGGAGGGGAGGTGGGATATGACTGTCTGTCTCTCAAAATGCTGCCCATTTGCTCACAGAAAAAAGGAACTCTTAAACCAAGTTTGGCTCCTGGATGGTTTGAATTTTGCTGGGAAGTCAAAGCTCCCCCTTGGCACCAGAGTCAGCACATCACTGGCTGGATATAGGAAGTTAATAATTCGTCTGTGTTTGTGATAAAAGTTTCCTGTCCAGAGTCTCAAAGCCTTTTGCGATGAGGGATTAATTCAGCCTTTCAATGAACAGGATCTACTATTTTACAGCTGGGGAAACTGAGGAACAGTGAGGCGATGCATAGGGCTGTACGGGGCATCTGTTGCAGATAAGGGAGGAACAAGGATCCTCCCGCTGCTGGGATCCACTGCTTTACCTGCTGGAAGGGACAAAGTGCCATGCTCCTTGTGAAAAATCTCACCCCAGCTATCTGCACAAAATGTTCCTAAGAGGTAGCAGAGGGCCCCTGGTTTTTGATGTTTGACTTGAAACAGCTGAAAGGGATTTGCTTTTTGCTTCCAAGCACTGTGCACTCTGGCACTTGGAAACCAAACTCCCTCTGGCATCTGTTGCATCTGAAAATTTTGGGCTAATTATCCTTCGGGCTGCAGCATTCAGAACAGAGATTTATGTCTATTTTGGAAAAAGGGGGTTACTCACTCCTCTCACTAATTAAAAAACAGGAGATGAGAAGAGAGAGACAATTAGGGTACCTTGTTTAGATTGGTTAAATAAGCAGCACTGACAGGATTTTCTCTGAGGGACACTTGCAGAAGTGCTGCGGTCTTGTTGATATCAGATGGTATTATCGTTGGAACTGGACTGAAGGAAACAGGGCTGATGTTGACTAAGAACTATAGGAAAGATTGATTTTGGCCAGATCTTTCAGTCTTTACTCATCCATCCATGACAGTACTTATTAAAATAATTTGGGACTGCTAGCATGAGTAAAGACTGTTTATGTGAATGAGCACTGCAAACCTGGACTTTAAAGTTCCCGTACCAAAGTTGTGTTGCCTGTTCAGCTGATTCCAGCAGACCTCCTCACACCACGTGAATTTATTTTGCCGATGGGATGTGTGACCTGGCCTTCTACTGTAAAAACAAGTCTTAAAAATTGACTTCAAATACAAGCATTATAGGTAAATACAATTTTCTAGATTGTAACAACCCATTTAACTAAACCCAAGCAGAATCTTTTAAGGTTCATATTTTGCTTTCTGACCAGGTCTTCTTCTCGGGGCGGTGACTGAGACACTTCACCAGAAGGGTCTGCGAGCTTATCCTTGATTCTGCATTGTTTGTACAAAGCGACGATGACTTCTGAGCAGGAGATTAACACTGTGCCAAGGACAGAGCATTGTGCTGTGCCTGGAGCTTTACTGGCTCTTCCCTCCCACCCTGTTTCTTGCTAATCACAATGGCTTCCTACAATGCAATTATCAGTGCAGGCCACTGCTTGTAAATAAGAGAGCTCTTGTCCTTTCCAAAAGCCAGAAGTACAATGTTATCTTTCCTCTTTCCCACAGAAGAGAGTCATAAGGAAATTCCTTGGTTTAGTTTGTCCCTCCTGGTTCCTGGACGATGTTGGAGCCATTGTAAAAAGACGAGGCCTACATTTCCTTCTGAAGATGGCAAACTCATTGATGCATTAGATTGATGAGCTGGATGTGCGCTGATGTGTTGCATCCTGTAAGGAGCAGAGTGTTCTGGGCTACTTCAGGGCTTGGGAGTCCACAAAGCATTTTGCTGGTCTGGGAACTGAGGACTTGGGATTTTCCTGGATGAAACACAAGGAGGTACAGACCTGAATGACAAATTTAGTGAAAAATTATTTGGGGAGTCAGCTCATGGCAGCGGTGGTGATGTGCTTGCACTCATTCATGACCATCACCCTCAGCACCACCACCTGAAACATCTTTGAAGGCAGTGCCTTAATTCCCATGTGGGAATAACTCAGGAAGAAGACCTCAAAGATTTGGCTTTATAATGTGAAATGCAGTTCCTAGAGAAGGATCCTCTAGCAGTTCTCCATTTCTCTGTCTACCATAACAGGGAGGACAAGGAGGAGCCTCTGGTGTAAGCTCTCCTGCCACAGCCGAGGGGGACTGCTTTGGCTGTGGGTAGTGTCAGGGATGTCACTAGCGTGAGGGTCACCTGCTCTTGCTCATCCCCTGTTTGCATCACTTTGATGTGGTTTTGCCCTGCCCAGCTTTCACCCCAGAAAACGGTGCTTTGGGGCCCGCTGAGAGACGCCTGCTGAATTCTGCCACTTGAACGCATGATGCTTTGCAACTCCCCAATAGATCTGAGGAGTTCAAGCTCCCCTCTCGGTTAGCCAGGTATTAATACTGTGCACATGCAGAAACTCTACAGACAGATAAAGGATTTTACTTTTTGTGAGTCACAGTTTAACAGCCAAACCATCTTCACTTACAGGAGTCATCCCCTGGGTCAGAAGAACCATTTGTGTTAGCAAGACAGGCAAGACCTCCCAAGATGCACCAAAATGATCCTGGGATGAAATTGCTCCACTCTTCCCGGGAGGGCCTGCAGCATCTCACAGGGTCAGCTGCATAAATTGTATGTTCTTCAGGGCAAGGACCTTGCCCTCTGATTTGTCTGGGAAGCATGCGTTCGGTGCTCCATACCGCAAATAATAAATAACTGCTTCGGCTGCTGGCTGGGCTTGGGATCACAAGTCGATTCTCCCTCCTGATTCATTTCTTGTTCCGAGATGCCAGCGATGCAGTTTTACTGGAGTATGTCAGTGCTGGTGCTAGCCCCCTGCCCTTCCCTTGCTCACAGTAAGGCAACTGTCATCTCCTGTCTACAGCATACTTTATAGCACTGAGGAAGAATATTAATAAGATTTCCAAAGGGCTTGCTGTCACTTTTGGTGGAAAGGTTCCCTACAAAGTATGCGCAGCAAAACTCCCAGGAGACAGATGGAGAAAACCTCCCCAGTGAGCAGAGCTGGTGTCGTCCCGTTTCATTGTGTCTGTGTCACCGTAACACCCCTGTGACACTGACACGCTGCTCTCTACTGCTCTAGCTTGTGCTGCTCAGTGTAATTTCCTTGGTTGAACATCTTTATTTCAGATTTGTAACAACATATTAACTAGTTTCCCTGTGCCTAACTGTTAGCTGTTTGCGGTTTAAGGAACAGTCTCCTTCCTGGTAAAGTCAGCTAGACTTTTTACTTTCCCCATTTGTTTTTGTATTGCATCACATTTAAAAAACACTCCTTATGTGCCGTATTTCCATCCAGGTTAAGGGCTCAGGATCACAGCAGTGCATCTGACAAGGAAACCAGATATGCAACCTTGTCAGTGAGCAACAAAATGTTTAGCCCAGCAGCCAAGAAAAGAAAGTAGATGCAGAGAATCCCAATGTTAGGCGATGAGGCCCACAGTTTACTAGATGTGTTTCTCCTGGGCGAGCTGGCAGAGAGCCGGTGTTACTATGAAATTACTCGGAGTGCCCTTTGAAAGCAGTGGGCAGCCCCATCGTGTTTTCTTAGCCGTGTCTCCCTGCCATTGCACCTAAGCCTGTGCTGGGTGGTCCCGGAGGGTGGCCACCTCTGCCCTGCTCTGGCGGGGCACTCTGTGCTCCCACCGCCCCTTGCCAGGGGAGACCCTTCTTCTCCACGAGCGGCTCCGGCAGGGTGCAGACCTGCCGGAGGCACCTTGTCAGGGCGTGCCTGGCGTCAGCGATCGGCAGACAGACCGCCTTTTCCAGGTCTGGTCCTGAGGACGCCCCTTAAATGCGATCTGGGCATCCTCAGTAAGTCTGTGGACATAAAGAGAGCTTCTTTCTAAATAAAGAGGTAAAGTGCAAGGGAAGAAGGCTTTTAAAGCAAAATAACCCGTAATGCTAACTGTTGAGGAGCTCCCATTAGATGTTAGGCAACCTCAAGCCAATCCAGCAGCTGCCTTTGCAGACCTTGACCTTTGTTATTTTTATCTTCTTTGGGTTCAGGGAGGCAACTCTTAAATGGAATTAGGAGTCTGTGAGCTGGCTCTGTATTTGTAAGCGGATGCTCGTCAAGCGACTGCAGGGTTGACCAACAGATTGCCATACCTTTTATTGCTCATTCATGCATCATATATATATTTATATAGTTGAATAAGCATAATACTTGAGAAAGTTTGAGTAATATATCAATTGCATCATCCAGACGTAACTTTTAATGTGGAGCAGTGATATCGCTTCGTGTATTCAAATAATAAATCCCTAACTACTGCATAAGGCATACTGAGTTTTTGTTTCATTTTGTTTTCAGATTGAAACCAGGAAGTTGATGTACATGAGTTGGCCTGTTCTGAATCTTTGTCATCTTAGACAGCCCTGCTTATTGCCAGCTCATTTCACAGAGATCTGCTTCAAATCAACTCATAAATTATTAATAGTACATGTGTAGGTCAGAGAGACACTAACCCTGACAATCACATCCTAATATTCTCTCTTTAGCATCAGAAATAAGAAAGGAGATGTGAATAATCAATATTCAACAACCAAGGTACATCTCATACAGATATGGTATATGCACTTAGAAAAAAAACCCCAGATCTTTGCAAAACCTGTCAGGCTGGCATTAATCTTGCATGATGAATAATGTGGCAATCTATGAATTTTTAACACCTTTAAAATGATAAAATTGTGGGATGTGATATCCAAAAGTAAATTTGTTCAAATTGGAGAATATTTTTGATCAAATGGAGATATTGAGTAATGTGTATAAAAATATTTAAACATCAATTTGAATTGCACAGCAGGCAAGACAGTTCGTACGGGTTTGTGACTGGGAGCAGCTTTCCGTCACAAATAATTCACCTGAAGATTTAATTATAACTCAAAGCTTAAGCAGTAGCTCTTCTGAGGAGAGACCTAACCCCGGAGGCTCTGAGCGGCTCCCGGTGCTGGCGGGCAGCTCTCGCCCCCCGGCCACTACCGGCGCAGGAGGGGCCGCACGGACCTGGGCCAGAGAGGGTTGCATTGCTTGGTTCCTGCTGTGCAACACCCTCTACAGAAAACCCTACCAAAGCCAGAGCAGGATGCTTGCAGAGAGGATGTAACACAGGGGCAGAAAGGGGCAGGAGCAGAATTTCACCTTTTATTCACAGCAGGGCTGAACCCCGGAGGTGTTGTGTCTTGGCTACTGGTACTGCCAGCGCTCACCAGTGAGCAGAATCAGGCCCTTGCTCAGCTGATAGTGCTGGTGGGAGGGGGCAAGTTTGGGTTTTTGAGTTGGAAAAAAACGAACTGCTAATGCATAGGAAATAATGGGATGGATGCTGTCCTACCTGAAGTCAGTACGAATTTGTTGTTGACATTCACGGGGACAGGATCAGACTTTACATTTGAAGTCACCTCCCTCTGAGATTGCCTGACAAACACTAAACCAAAATGTTTCATTTAGAAACTGTCAAAAAGGAATTACTAACCTTTTACACTTATTAAAATTGCTATATGCATTCCTGTAAAGGGACTAGAGAGCAGCTGGACATTTTAGTTTTCACTCTATGCAAAATAAAAATGACACTCAAGAACTTTACCTATTTTTTAAGTCCTTCTAATGAAAGCATTTTATTCTGTTTTTATTGAACAGAAAATAAAATCTGTTTGTTTCCCCAGATTTGAGGAGAATTAACATGTATCTGATTGTTAATATTTGATCCTTCTTTAATTATTTATGGTATCAAGGAATGAATCTGTCAAGTAAATAATGAAATGCGTACATGCAGCATATGTAATTAGGTTAGGTGCATAAATCCAAAGTGTTCACTTTATAGTTGTCAGTGCAAAATTTATTAATAATGAGAAATGCTAAGTGAAGAAAATCCCTAACAGTCTACTCATTAGTGTAGGTTAGAGCAGTTGCTGAAAAGGAAAGTTATCATTCCTCTCACTGTATTTCATCATTTAAGAATGTTAGTAAATTGCTATACATATTCCTCATCTCTGCTTTAAATCTGTAATAAAAGCAGTCTTTAAGTTGTGCTGGGAAGGTGCACTTTATCATCACGCTGCAAACAGACAGCTATCAAAGTAGAGGTTTTCTTCAGATTTGTGTAGTTTAAAGTCAATGTTATACCCCAGTCTTGCTTTTCTTAGGACACAGGAGTTCCTGTAGATTTAAAAGGGAAGAACTGCACTGTATTTATCTCCTGGTATTTTGGGACTGAAGGTGGTGAATGAATGCTTATACACAAGAGCAAATGTGACTGTACATTTGTCAGGGGGGTAGGACACAGCCAGTACAAAACAGTGGGTGACACAGTATGCATTTGCTTGTGTTGTGTGCCATCTCCTGCAATAGAGTAGGTCATATAGCCACAGTCTTCACACAACATGTGTCTTCCTATAACATACATGTAGCAGAAAAGCTCAACACTTAGAGGTCCAAGTTTGTAGCCAGGTGTAACAATCATGATACCACCTATTTTGAGTGGAGTGGTGCATCTGAGTATTTCTTGGGCCGTGGGTGA
The DNA here is from genome assembly GCF_900496995.4 of Aquila chrysaetos chrysaetos. Classification (NCBI taxonomy): domain Eukaryota; kingdom Metazoa; phylum Chordata; class Aves; order Accipitriformes; family Accipitridae; genus Aquila; species Aquila chrysaetos. The sequence goes on along the minus strand of NC_044006.1, from coordinate 42,040,556 downwards.
TTTGGTCTGCACAATCACAAACCTTACTGTATTGCCAAGGGTGGTGACCTGAGCGAGGAGCTCTGTGGCTGTTCCTGGACCCAGGAGTATACGAGCCAAACTAATTGGCTTTAACAGCAGGGCTATGGCCCACGTCACTCTTCCCACCCATCCGCCTTAGCTTGCCATCAAGTTGTTTCTGCTTTTTGCAGATTAAGGAAAAAATGGTTCTAGTTAATAAAAAACAAAACAAAATTAATCTGCGAGTTTATGCCTCTTGGGGTCTGAGAAAAATGTGTGAGAGAGATGAAACACCTGTTTGAGACACACAACTGTTATTGTGGGACCACAAAGAACATTTCTCGATCCCAAAAGGTATTTTTCAGAGCTCCCTCTCTGAAAGAAGATTTGATTGCTAAATGTATATTTAAAACAATATTTCAATATCATTTTGAAGCTTATCATTAGCACAAGCACTTAATGGGCTAATTCTCTATATCCAAGGATAGGCATTCACCCCAGCTCACTTCAGCAGTCGAAAATTAGATATCTAGTCTGAATTAGTCATCTGGGCTCCCTCCACAGTCATTGAGATTTATCCCAGCCTGAAACTGGTGCTTGAGGCTAAGCCTAAGATACAGGAGGTGAATCACCCTCTGGAGAAACCTGCCCTCTTCTTGGGCTGCAGAAAGCTCAGGCTGGAAGCTTAACTTTTAGGCTGGCTGCTAAATGAGATGAGCAGAATGCCATGCTATGCATCTGTGCTGGATCTGACTTCCAGAGGGATGCTTAGAGGGAAGGTCATCACGCCATGACCCTAAGGTAGCTAAAGCTCTTGGAGACCGACCGCGTGACCACACTAAGGTGCTTATGCTGGCTGTGCCTTATTTTTTCAAAGCATTAAAATAAGGAGGACTGGATTTGCCGATCAGCAGAAGTTGACCTAAGTCTGGGCTGTCACTGAAAGCCCCCAACCTGAAGCTGTGTATCTGTATCCCTCACTTCTGCTGGCCTCAGCATCCATGCAGTGCAGCGGGCAGCTGCTTTGAGAGCTGATTTGGCTGAGCGCTAGTCTTTGGGGGGTGTCGCAGGGTAACTTTTCATTTTTAGAAATCTAGCTGACCATGCAGCCCCACAGTCGCTAGTGCTGGCACAAGGGAGAAGATGGGAAAGCAGAGGTTGCCGGCGTTGTGAGGTGGGAGGGTTGCTGCAGTTGGTAGCGGTGCAAAATTAAACGGATTGTGAAATCAAACCCTGAGCAAAAGGATGCTGAAAGCCATTCATTAAATTTTGCATCACACTGTTAGATTTTAATCACAGCATTTTGGATCAGAATCACAAATCCTCTTATCTGCCGTAAGAGCTTCTTTCAAGCTTAACATTTTTATGCCCCATATAGGATGCAACAATATTCATCTCTGCTAGTCAAGCTTAGAAATGCATTAAACTGCCCAACCAGAAAATCGGGAACAGGCATTTAGTGATGCAAAATGGTCATTCTGCAACCTAATGCCTAAGGGACAGATCAGTCATCACAGACTCCCACTTCTGCCTGAAAAGACCAATTAGGTGACTCTGCCTATTCAACTATCAATACAGGATTGCTCCCAACAGGATATTCCCCTGTGCTTTACCCACTCTAATTTTAAATTACTCAAGTGCCAAGACTTCTATCACTTCCCTGGGGTGACCATTACACAATTGAAGGCCTCACTGTGAGGAAATGTTTCCTGATATTCTGTCACAATTTTCCTATGCTTAGACTCATCCCATTCTACCTAGTAACACATTCTTGAACAGCTCTACCTTCTTTCATAGCCACGTCTTTGCAAAATACAGTGAGAGCTAGCACCGCGCCCCCCCCCCCCCCCCCCCCCCCCCCCGCTTTTTTTTTTTTGTCTAATCATTCCTGCTAGGCATTAAACACATAAAGGAAAAGTCAGTTATTTCAACCACTGGTATCATTATTGGTGTTCCGGTGCTGAGGTGCCCTGATCATTCAGCATCAAACAAAGCTTCTCCAAGAGGAACTGTTTTCTGCGCACATCCTTTGAGGAAGGATGATAAAGGCTGAACAAAGGGAAGTCCAGAGGAAAAAAAACAACTTGAGGCATTACGTACTACTGTGGAAAGAGGAATTCACTACTCACACATAAGAGTCCCCTAATAATGAATAATTAGGATGAAACTCCTCACAAGAAGAGCTTAAGGTTTACTTTATACTTCTAGGTTTTGGTATGCCAGAGCCCAGCGGGTTGTGGCTGGTTCGGGCAAGAGGCAGCAGCCTTGTGCTACAGCCCAAGTGGCGCTTAGGCACTCTCAGGTGCCCTTGCTCCAGGGAATAAGGCCTGGGTGCATCTTGTATAGCAGGAAGAGATTTGTCTCCAAACATCTTGGGCAAATGAACGGCAGACCTCCTCCTCACCGGTCTTTTTATGCTCAATAAAAGGACAGTAATATTATGTTGCTGCTCCTTCCATCTGAATCAACGCCACCCCGAATTTTGGGTCGGGTATGTTCAGGATGAGCTTTCCCAAGGTCATTGCAGGACCCTTCAGCCTGCTTTAGGTAGGATTTCTTTTTGAATTTTTCCCCCACACAGCGAGTGTCGTATAGTCAAACTCTTCATCTGTTTTATCAGACAAGCAGAACTGGGAGTCTGATATCTTTTAAAAAAAGATACAGTTCTCTGATTAACTGAAGAGTAATAGCATGAAATTCTAGTCTCCAATAAGTAACATATTGATGCTTATGTCTAATTTAATCAGCATCAGGGGGGACGGGGGTGCCCATTCCTTCACCATCAGTTATGCAGCAGTTCAAGGTGATAAATCCTATCTGCGGAATGATATTCCGTCGACATTTCTATAATATTAATTAGATCACCGTGTCAGGCTGTAGGAAATTTGCTTAACATTCATTAGAAATTTCTTATAGATAGATAGGCATCCCTCCCTCCTTCTCCCCCCAGCTTTCTTTCTCCTGTGATTGACAGATGAGGTCAAGCCGGAGACAGCCCCCCCTCCTTCCCCGTGCCTGAAGAGCCAGGTCACCGGACTCCATAATGCATGGGGAGTGCGAGGGGAGGATTATGCCTTGAAGAGATATCCTATTAAATTGGACAAAAGCTCGTCTGCCTCCAGGCTCCATCGCCAGGTCTCCTCGGCCTGCAGCCGGCACGCAGAACGCAGGCGAGTGTACAACGCAAAAGCCATTTGCATTACCCTGCAGTCATTTTTATATGTGGAGGTAATGAAGTTGTCAGCGGCGCCCCGAGTGTGGCAGAGCCTGATATTCAAATAGACCTGCCAGCTCTCCCCCCTCCTCGCCGCCCTCCGCCCCCCGCTCTCTCCCCATCCCCGCAGCTGATCTACTGACTCCCTGGATTACTGCTTCGCTGGCTTCCCGGCTCCGACTGAGCTTGCACTCTTGCCCCTGTCAAGCGCTTTTGTTTCCAAGTCAGGGACCAGGCAGCTGCGGCCGCCTGTGCGCTGCTGCCCGCACTCCTGGGCTGGCCCACGCGCACCCGCGCTGCCCGCACATACGGGGTGTCACGGGCTGACTGCTAATGAGTGGCAAGTGCCCCGGACGGTCACGCCACGGCCCTGCCCGCAGTGAGGCTGCAGCAGCGGGCCTGCCAAAATTGCAAGGAGAGCTCCCCCAAGCACCAAGTTAATCCCAGGCTGAATGTCTGGGGCATTTTGTTGCAGTCAAATGGAAGAGAAAGGCTTCAAATTTAGGTAGATTTTCTGAGTAAGGTGGAGATGAAAATTGCGCGTTCATGTTTTGCATGCCTACTGTGCCCTTTTGCTGTGGAACAGCAGAGTGTGATGCAAATTGTCCGTGCGGCTGGGAGGGAGGCAGCAGCCGAGTGGTACTCAGCCCTCACGTTTACCAGTGTTGAGGGGGTGCTAGCAAAGGGCATCACAGACATACCTTGTCCTCACAGAAGAAAACACCGGATCATAAATAACAAGGCATTCAGAACTGGCCTTTGGTAATTTTTAAGTCAATTTTTGGGAAAAAAAATAAAATTCCCTGTGGCAAAGCTGCCTGGTGAGCAAAAGGTCTGAATCAACCCCGTTAGCCTTGGAAACTAGCTTTTACTAAATACAGGGCTAGGCTGTCAGCTGGTGTTAATTGGCATAAACCCACTGAAGTCAATGGAATGACAGTGATTTATACCAGGATGAAGACTTGGGGGATGGATACTTAAAAGGAGGGCTGTCTTTTCTCTGCTTTCAGTAACTGGACCCACTTGTGGTTACAACCCTGCAGGAGCAAATGATAGCTTTTAGGCTTGATGGGCAGATGTCACTAGGTAGCTAGGCATCTGCAGGTTGTCAAATGTGCATTGAGAAACTGAAGGCCACTTAAAAAAAATTCATCACCCTGGTAAATATTTAGCTGCCTCAGTAGTCTCATTTTTGGACTAGCAACTCATTCATTATTTGCAGAAAGGATACTTTCTGTGCTCTTATGAAAATGATCAATGATCCTTTAGCACAGAAGGCCCATGGGATTAATTTATTTTGTAAGCAGCATGTTAAAAAGACTGGTTCAAGCATTTTTTAAAAACTTACAGGAGGGTCAAAACCACACAGGTTTCAGCAGCAGCTTTTTTTGGCCTTTGTTCTTACAATGAGATTTTGAAAGATTCCCTAGAACCGCAGCAAGCTACGAATTTTCATGGCATGATACATCATTGCACCACTGGAAGTCGTATGCCTTCAGGAGCTCCTTTTTGAGCAAACTGAAATTTGTTTAAGAAAGTGAACTTTATGTTTACATTACAACAGTTAGTCTACAAGTATTTCCAGTATACAAGGCTACTCTAAATGCACCGACCTGCAGATTAAAGGCTCCCTGAGTATAAATTGGCATGATGCACTGTAAATGATTCACAAATGGAGGAGTCCCTAAGTGTGCATTGACTCGCTACACCATAACATCTCCTACAGAGATTTTACAGCATCGTATGCCAATGATCCATGGATTAAGGACTCCCTAAGTGCACATTGACACGATAGACTGGAGCTGTTTTGGTCTATCGTGTCAATGATCCGGGGATAATGACAGTGTCTTGTGCAGATCCACTGAGACCAGAGTTGTTGTGGTTCCTAACAGAAGAGCCAAAATTGTCCCACTTAAGTCATATTGACCTTTTTGGGTGCTACAGGAACATGGACAATGTTCTCATCTTTCATACCAATTGAGGAATGTCTTCACTGGTGCAGTTCTGTAGTCTGGGTGGCTTCTGTTTGTGTATGTACATGCATATACAGGTTCATATAAAAAGCTGTGGACAAGTGCACTTTTATACGTTTTATATACATATATCTTTCTTCATATAGAGCAGGCCTCACAATAAAATTTTGTCACTGTCATCAGGGGTACCAAGGCTCAAACTGAGGAAGAGTCATTCTAGACACAGATTGACTTCCTACGCAAAAGAGCAAAGCTCTCCCTAGTACAGAGAAGGACGGGAAGGGAAAATGAAGACCCAAACCATAATAATGTCTATTTATTCTGTGACTTGCATCTCAAAAAATGCCTCTCCAGCAGTTGTAAACCTCCCTGTGAACAGATGGGGAAACTGGGATGTAATGAGTTTAAATGATTTGGTAAACCTGTGACCACAGTGCAGCTGGGACCAAAACACAGTCTTTTCTAATAGGTCTCAAACCAACAGGGACGGTTTAACAGGTTGAAGATAAGACTGTGTAGTCCTTGTGCCATATCCGTGAAGACTATGCAAGAAAAGAAGACTGGAATGCTTTCAGACACAGGTAAGAAAAGAGTGTTAGGGAGTGTTTATCCTTCAGAAATTTGTTGTTTGTGGCATCCTGGGTCACCACTCTCACCTTCAGCTACTCAAGCTTTAGAATTGCTAGGGAAGAGGAAAAGTTAAGATGACAAAAAAATCAGGTTGCACATGCAACTCCAGGAGAGGCAGAGTCAAAGAAAAAATGCAATAGACTGAAGATAGAAAAAGGTTGTCTCAGGGCCACGATTATCTATCTACTCCACGTGGCTGGTTCTACCTGGTCCCATCTAAACAGCAGAACCCCTGGCCATGCAGGTGAAATGAGTCTGATGCCTAAGCCACTCTTCGTGTTGGGAATTTCACTTCTGAAACTGCTAAAGCAGATATTTCAAAGGAGGTTTCTGAGTTGGCTTTGCATTTTAAATCTTGGAGTTGTTTCTTCTCCAGAAGAAGGAATGACACATATGACCAATAGAAAAAGGCCAGGACAAACACTGCATGTGATGGGAGCATGAGGAGAAAATGGAAAAGGAGCAAGTCTGGAAAAGGGCAGCTGCCACAGACACAGTGTGTGCTGTTCCTGTAGAAAGAAACATGGGCACAATTTCAGTGTGCAGGAGGAGTAGCTTTAGCGAATTGTAAGAAAGACACTTTTTATGCCCCAGTGGAGCATTATTTCTGGTTTATATAATCTCTCTGCCTTTTCCTATGAGTTTTGGTAAGAGTTAAACTGATTTCTATAGTAGGACAGAATTGGGGGGGGGGGGGTACAGTACAAGATTAAATGGGATGAAGTTGACACAGGGCAGGATTATTATAAACATCGACAAATGCATCTAGGATTAGAGTAACCAGGTTGATGCGCCATTTACATAAAATGTCATGAGGGTGTTTTATGGAGGGGAAGAAGAACTAAGCACAACTGATGTTTGTCCTGCCTAATAAGACTTGAAGGATCTTCAAACAAACATTCACTGGATATCCATCCATCTAAACTCATAACTTTTGGATTAAGCTATTTAATGTTTCAGTGGGCCTGGCCACAGCTCCGCCTGAAGTCAGTAGAAGATGCTAGGCTCTACAGTAAATTTCTAAAATTGAGCCTAAGACAACTACTGCCAAAGGAACTTAGCCGTATGTGCGCAAACCCATCTTTTTTCAGACTGTGGTCATTCACACTTCTTTCTCTGCTTTTCCCGTAAAAGGAGGACCTATGGAAAGTTTCACTGGAACAGCAATTGCTAAGTGCAGTGCACTTGTCCCTGTTAATGCACTTAGAGTGGGCCAGATAATGTTTATCATTTGTAGGTACATTTGTCTTTAGAGTTGGAAAATATGTTAGACAGCTTGATTTTTTTAATAAATAAAGATGATATTGAAGGTTCCAGGAGATGATTGAAAAAGAAAATATAAAATTTTAAATATACAATTAAAATTGGAGTCCCATCAACCTCCACAGAGCTCTCTCAGAAGAAATTCATAATACCCTGAATACATTTAATTGAAAAGGAGAGAAAGTCTTTGACTGTGATTACGATTTAAACAAATACATTATACATTGACAACTGGATCCTCTAGTGAAAGGCTGCTTAAAGTTGCAATATATTGGCTTCTCAGGTCCACTGATGTTCATTATAAAAATTTCCATTATCATATACTATTTTCTGAAATGTTTAAATTCCTTGACTCCTGACAGTCAAGAAAAAAGGTGCATATTAAGAATATTCAGAGTATTTCCATCTTCTGCATAATTTTACCTTCATAGAAAGTGAAGTCTGACCTCATTTTATCTTCAGAAGTAAAATATGTGCTACTGAGACCCAAAGAAAACCGAGAAAGGTCCAGAGATCATCACTGATGTTTGAGAACTTAAATCCAAAATAGTCTTTTCTGTTTATATTCCTAGAATGACAAAATTCATGAAGTTTGTCATTTTATTGGAAGATATCACTTTATTTATAGCACACATACTACTACTTTAATCATGTTCAAAAGGATCAGGAATGTCTGATCAATTGCTGTATTTCTTAATGCATGAGGTAAGAGTTTCCCCTTCCCAGGTTTTTACTAGCTGATTTTCAAGAGTGAGCTACTCCATTCTCCCCATCCCTAGAAGCTCCCTCTCCAAGAAGAGGAGAGGGAATTTTGATGAGAATTGTGCAGATTTTGAGAAACAGAAGTTGGGGCAAATACTCAGTACTTTAACAATTCTTTTCAAGAAATGCAAAACATAAAAAATTGTAAGCAGTTGTTCAACCAACTTCTTTCTCTGCCACAGAAAGTCAACTGAGAGATGGTATTTAGTGCAAAGGTAGTCACAACCCCATTAGCTCCTGCTTGGACAGCAAAGTACAGCCACAGCAGGAAACTGGGGTATTGGGTGACCTGTTTTGGGCTGCAGGCTGGCACTCAACACAGTTTGCAGAAGGCAGAAGTAAAGGGGACAATACCTAAAGAAGTACTGGGAATACAGAAGAACTGGGTAGTCCTCCAAAATAGGAATACTTCCTTGGAAATGCTCTTCACAACATATATCTTTGGCTGCTTCACAATCTACCTCCACACAAATATTCAAGCAGCCCATCTCAGCTGCCTATTGATGATTAGGCTGGTCTTCAGGGATCCCAAATACTGGGGTGATGTCCTTGTTGCATTTAGGGAGAAATCACTGAACCTGATTCTAGGTGAGACAAACTGTGCATTTCTTTACTACTAGTGCAAACATAGCATGCTCTGTATACATATATACTGTGAATTCCCATCTTGATAATTTTAAAGACTTTCTGCTCAAGAACTTTCCTTCCACAAATCTTAGCTCCACTTTTAGCCAATCGCCATTTTTAGCCAACCTGCCTCTTCACTCCTTCCCTCATAAACACATGCATCATGAAACCGAAATACCAAAAAGAAAAAAAAAAAAAAGCCACAGCAAAGCTTTGCTGTCTTTCACCACTGGTAAAAGGAAGGGAAATATCCTAAAGTCTAAGTCATAGTTGGTTAAAACATACCCTCCAGAAAGGCACCTAGCCTTGTTTTGAAGACATAAAGAGACAGGAACTCCTACACTGCCCACAGTATTTACTACTTAAAAAGTAATTGTATAATTGTTTTGATAAACTAACAAGAATGAGCCTTGCTCTGAGGCATTTTTGCCAGTCCCTAGTGTACACAGAAATGTACTAAAAATCTCACCCAAACTGACTGAAATCCAAGGAGTCGCTATTGTTAAGTTCAGAGGTAAAACACAACAAATGGTACCTTTTTCTGTTGAGAAAGATGAAGAGTGTGGGTAGCAGGAAGACACAGCTCTAAATTTCTATGTTATCCCAGGCATTTGAATTTTAGAATTTTTTTTTAGCTGTGGATAGTTATCTGTGCTATGTCTACCTGAGCAAGTAGTGCTGCCCAATAGGAGTGGACATGCAGGATAAAACAGTCAGTGCTGAGGACCTGACACACATGCTTTATGCTCCTTAGGTTTTTACCTAAGATGAACTCTAGCCTGACCCCAGGACTGAACACCTATTAGCAGCTGGATTGTATCAGGTGCACTCCTGGAGCTTATCTTCTGGTTTGTTTTCCTCCAAAATTAATTCGATGCTCCAAGACTGTTCTGAAACATGAACCAATATGAAGTAAACGGGCACAGTCAAGAGATTTTTGCTTCTGCTTCTGCACTGATCCATAAGTGGGCCCCTGCTACAAGCCGAAACGCTGCCATAGATGAGACCTGTAAGTGTCATGCAGCCCTGTCCCAGCTGAATCTCAGCACAAGCTCCATGATTTTATCTCAGTATAGTGCACAGTCTGTGTTGCTTAGCACAGCTCACAGCTATTACTGCTCAAAGAAAACCAGCACCCACAAATCACCAGCTCTGCACATCTGGGTGCATGATACACTAGCAAACCCCTCTGGATTATGGCATCCCTAGCACCTGCTTGCTTTCCACATCAATCTGCCACGGCCTTAGCCTTCTGCCATAATCCAGAGAGTTTGTTCTCAGTAAGAGATTGTGAATACACACACACATAGAATTTTACAGCAAATTCCTAGTTTTCTGAAATAGGTCCCTGCAGAGAGGCTGGTATGCTTTCAGTAGCACCACTTAATGTCTGAACAGGGCTGAATCTGTCCTCATCAGTAGCTGTGGGATACCCCGGGTACAGCCACTGTCTGTTTCCTCCTGAGGATGCTTCTAGCTATACTATATGCTGCAGTCAATTTGGGGAGAATACTGCTTTTTTTTCAGTATTAATGGGAAATGATCTAATAGTGTAAAACCTAACATGGACCCAATGCAGCTCATGCAGGAGTTGAAAGGCAGGAAGAGGAAGAATTATATTATCTCCCCGTCTTGAGAAACCTAGCCAATGCTAGTTATTACTGTGCTCAAAGTCATGCTGCAAATTAGAACCCTGGCTCTGAAATTGCTAAAGAATATGGCCACAGTCCTGATATATGGGAGAGGAATGAAAAGTCCAAGTAGGAAATAGATGGAGAAATGAAACGAAAAGGGAAAGGAAAAGTTTTTTGTTGATTTCAGTTTGGCAGTCAGGATCTAAATGGATCTGAGAGGGTGAGGTCAGGGAAAGATCTGAGGCTCATTTTTCCTCACAAGTGAGGAATAAGAAAGGGATGTGGTTGGGGACCGAGGAAAGAAGGCAAAAAAATCCATCTGTACCTCAGAAGTGGTTTTTTTTTTCAGATGGTGAGACCCACTTTTCAGTGGGTGTCTGGAGAAAAGGGCTCCCCAGGGACTGAGGTACATGACACCTTCTGGGATAAAGCTGCATGAGATGTGTATGAAGATGGGTGGGGTGAAACTTGGTTATCCGCACATGGTTGTCTTGTTCCATTGGAGGTGTCCTTGACCACTTGAGGGGTCTGTTCAGGCTGACTGGTGTGGCACAGGACCTGTGGGAGACCTGTGCCTATCTGGAGATGCAACTGAAGGCTGCCCAAGGGCTTCTCGGGTGGCATCAGCTGCCTTGTCTGGGTAACAGAATCAATCCCATAAAAAAACGCACATCTTATTGCAAAACTGCTGCTTCGCATGTGCAATTTATCGCTGTTCTAAGAACCTTTAATTCCTGTGCACATGCCTGAGATAAATATACCCTGAAAAAAATCCTTCTTTTCTTTTTTAAACTTCCAGATTTTGACATTTGTACCTCCAGCATTTAATTATGAGATGAAGGGAACCTGGCTTCTTTATACAGATGAAAACTACACTAAACTTTTCCCTTATGAAAGATCTTTCAAACATTAGCTGAATAATTTTTGTCCATTTGACCATCTGAGTAATTACTTTAGAATGTCTTCTCCTGCATTTCTTTGCTAGCAGTCAGACCTCTGTAATAAAATATTATGTTCAAAATATATTTTAGAAGAAAGGTATATAATCCTATTAATGGATTTCTTTAAATTCTCTATATGTGTTTTGCAATGAAATAAGCATATCCATAGCAATTTTTAAAGTTCTGCTTCAGGATTTATGCACTCTTAATGGACGGAGATTATTTCTTTGGATAATATAAATATCCCGAAGATTTAATGAAGCCATAAAGACATTCATTAGACTTCTGTAATTAGAGTTATAGTTACAAAAGCTCCAGAGTGCTAAATATACCTGCAGTATTTCATTGTTTCAAGTTTTCAGTAAACAGCTTTCATCCAGGGGAAGAACTCAGAGCTGTGGGGGTGGAATTCACCTCCAACCTGGCAAGAGGGACCTGAATGTCACCTCCTCTTAAACTGGGCAAATAGCCCATGAAACTACATTTATGGAGACTAGCTCCTCCAGGCCACCTGCAGCCTGCCAAGATCCTTCTCTGGGCACTGCTGTGGAGCGTGCCTCAATTAAATGTCATCCCCAACTTGCAACAAAGGCTGAAGATAGATCCCTCATTTCTCAGTCTGATGTTTCCTTGATGTCGGATCAGGACCACAGATATATTTTGGAAATTGCTTGGAGGCCTTGCACAACCATGTATGTAAATGTTGGGACTGAATTTGGCCCTAACTTCTTACTGGAAGTAGGGAAAGGTAATACTTTTTAATGAATGTTGCAGATCAAGCCATTTCTCCAATTCTGGGTTTGTTCAGGCCACTTTGCTCTCATGCAAATGTTTTCTCTGTTTTCTATGCAAAGAACAGCAATGACACAGAGCCCAGTGATGACGTCTCGGAATCCAATCAGAAAACCTGCATAAAGATGAAAGGTCTTACCAACAAGAAGTGAGCTTGCTAAACTACACCTTTCAATGAATTCGGACAAAACTGAAAAATGTTGTTGATATCAGATCCTTAGGCTGATTACTGAAGCGTTCGATTTTTCAGCATGTCAATTCATCACTGTCTACCTGGTTATATTTAACACTTTCTCCTGTTTCCATCCTGTCTGCTGAGATAGGCAATCTCTGTCACACGGTATCTGCTTCACCAGAAGGTCAATAGACCATTGTGGAGGCCCATGAGTCCTGTTCCCAAGTCGCCTTGATTCTCTCCACGATATTGCTGATGGCAGATGGAGCTTCCATGTCTTGTGGCATCTAAAATATTAATGAGATTAGAGCTTCCATCCTTCAAACAGTTCAGTGCTTCCTTTTTGGTGCATTGCAATTATGCAGCCAGTCAGTGGAACACAAAACCTCTGTGGCGATGGTTGTTATCCTGTGCTGGTATTCCCAAAATATTGCATTAGTTACACCGGTGTTCATTTCCTTCAAGAAAGTGCCACTTTGCATTTTAAGCTAGCCATAGGTTCAAGATTTTTGTGGAAGATACTAAGCTTTGGATAACTCCGTCTGGAACTGAGAGGTCTGGGATGTACATATTTATGTTTGGTTACAGCTCATCAGTCCTGGCCAAATTATGCAAAATACTTATATGGGAATGGTGGCTCACAGCTTCCACGTACACTAGCCTGCTTTGGGGGCTACTTGGGAGTAGTTCTTGGGCTTCCCTAACTCAAGCCTGTTGGAGGCTACCTGTGATACCACAGCTGTGGTGTGGGACTGAAGGGGATTAAACAACCTTCTCCTCTGCTTTTTCATTGTCAGTGAGGGGACAGAGCAGCTGCACAACCTGTTAGGTTGCCTCCTTGTTTCTGTCAGATTATCCCTCATTATGTACCTGGATCCTGGATGCATATATATGCACGTGTATGCACATATACAGCTTTGAAGATTGACTTATAAATACAGAGAACAGTCATTGATTAAAAGGCATTTGTTGTTAGAACTTGCTGATAGTTTAGCACAAAGTGGCTTCACTGGTTTCTTGGATTGGCATTATTTTCCAGTGTGAGTCCTGAACCAAACTCTGGATCTGGATCCTTCTGGATGTTAGGGAAATCGGCTTTTCGATATTTGGCTTCTCCCCTTCGTAAAACAATTACCACACAGCTTGCCTAGCTTTGTAAAGTGCTTTGAGATCTATCGGCGAAACACAGTATAGGCATTCTAAGCATGATTTATTTCCTTGCAGGGCCTATCCCTAAGTGGCTCATTGAAGAAACAACATTTATAAATATGCATAGCTTCCTGGTATAGAATTTTTCCTATTCTTTTCAGAATATACAGGCTAAGCTGTTATTATTCACTTTTCCATTTTTAGAATCAACGATTAAATTGCACTGCACTGCTGTGTTGTACCAATTAAAATAACTACTGTCTATTTGGCAGTCCTTTAATGGGAAATGAAATTCACTTTTAGGCATATATCATGGTAATACATATATCATATGGTATACAGTTTAGATCATTTTGGAGCACAGTAGCTGTATTAGTTCTTATTCCCTACCTAGCCGTCATTACAAGCATCAATTTTGTTAATTAAGAATTTAAAACCCTGTGAATTTATAGTACAATTATGTTTTACTTCATAAGTAGGTCTTTACCCCTCTACAACTATTAACAAAATGTCCACTTATATTATTTGCTGGTGTTTTCAAAGGCTGATGAGTTTTTGGATGAAGATTTACCCATTTGTCTAAGCTTTGCTCACTGTGTGTCAGCTGTTTGTCAGCAAAACATAACAGTGAAGACTTTTGACTTAAATCTTATTTTTTTTAAAGAAAAGCCAATTCATCAGGTACGAAAGACTGCTGCTCACACTCTCAAGTCCTGCCAAAGACAAATGGCTGTAAAAATTTAAAATCAATCATTAACAGATTAGCTGTTGGTCCAAAGTAAATAGCAATCAGCTTATTAGGCATCAGGCAGAGTGAGATAAAGGGGAAGAGTTATTGAAAATGAGGATGTTTGCTGGGGCTCTGCTGATGGAGCAGAACAGGGAAAGGCTGTTTCTTTGTCGCTCTAATTACAAATGGAAAATAACCTACAGTGCTGAACAAGTTGAGCTCCCTAGCTGAATTGAATGGAGCATAGTGCTTATGTTCTACGTCATGGCTTGATTTATCTTGATTATCAGTAGTTTGCACTACTTCTTCCCTCCCCAGAAGGCCCTGTTTGGCATTCTCTTACACTGAAGTAAATGCAATTTTTGGCTCTGCAAAGAATGGGGTGTCGGGGGGGGAGTCGCCACAGGAGAAATGCCCTTCTCATCCAAAAATATAATTTCCACACAGGAAATTCCTCTCATATGATGAAATTTTGTTTGTGACAGGGTTTCATTATGGTTAAGTGACAGATTGCTGGTGACTAAATCACAGCCTGCTTTGTGCCACGGTTGTATTCGGACACGGTGAAATTCTGCAGAGCAGATAAATTCAGAAGGCGGCAGATGTTGTAAGAGGAAATGGAGAGGGAGAAGGAGTGGAAGGGGAAAAAGGCTGAGAAGACAGAAACAATAGAAGTTGGGTAGGAAGCGAAGCTGAGGGGAAAGAAGAAGACAAACAATAGCTGCGAGTAAAATGAGATGAGGAAGCAGAAAACACAAAGAAGTGAAGTAGGAAGTAGGAGGAAATGGGTACAAGTTACAGTCAATGGCAAGAGCTCCTTTTCATCATGTAAACACTGAAGTGCTTACATAGAGAGTAACTGACCATTAGAATGATTTACCAGGAGTTGGGGCCATTTCTCCATGACCGGGCATGTTAAATCCAGGCTAAGAAGTTTTTCTAACAAAATAGGATACCTGTGAACTGTCTCTTCAGCTGTTTGAGGCCAGTGAATAGAAAACTGGCCCGTTTGTACATGAAGAAATCTGGAAACGGTACGTTTCTATTAATGATGTGATTCCACATGTTATAGCTGTGAACCCTCACACAGAGCATGACCTGAACGTAACCTCAGGAAAATCATTGCCCACCAGCCTGGTGCAACCTGCGGTCCCTTCTGCCCCAGGCATGGGCATGAGGTTACACATTGCTGCCTCCTCCCCGGCATCCGCCCTGTGTAACCGACCTCTGTCTCGTGACTGCATGAATGCAATGCAGTGCCAGTGCAGACTTCAGTCCCTCTCAGCTAAACTGGCAACACTTCAGCCAGCTTGATTTGAGCTGGTGCCCCTCCATCCAAGCCCCAGTACAGTTATATCCTTCCCAGTTACGTGTTTGGGGCCACCGCTCAGCCCTGGAGGAAGGCGAGAGGTGTCCACCGAGCCGCTCTGGCACTGGGATGGTTTCTTACCCTGGTGCAGGGCTGTAGTGCTACAAGGGCACGTCCCCAGCCACTGCTCCTCTACCAAGGACGATACAGAGGCCAGACACAAAAAAAGTGGGCATCCTTTTTTTGCAGTTTCTTATTTTTTAAAAAATTGAAAATAAGACCAAATGAGTAAGCTCCCACAAGCTCTTGCTTCTTTTTCCGTAGTAGGAAAATATACCTAAGGCCTGACAGAAGAAAAACTATTATAGTACTCTTTAAACTTACTTTTCCATTAAAGACCTGTGGAAAAACAGGAGGGTGGTTATTTCCTTTCCACCTTTTACATTTATTTTTGTCCTTTTTTCCCTACTTCTCATGTGGTGTAAAAAATAAAGTGTCTATCTTCTGTTCATTTTCTACTGCTTTTGCTTTAAGTTACTGTCAAAGATATCCAAGTGAAAATTCATAAAATGACATAAATGTGATTTCAACAGAAAGAAAAAAGTGAGAAGTCTCAGAACAAATACATCCTAACGATTATTTGCCAACGTTTTCACAGAAAAGAGCAGTCAGCTGAAATGGCAAAGCAGCAGAAGTTCTCTTTTCCACATGCTGAAATGGCTGAATAAGCTACACAGAGCAAAAGTGACTTTTTTGCCTGCAATTCGTGGAGTCCCAGGATAGCAGCCCACACCTGGGGGCGACAGAGCTGTGGCAGTCTGTCATCTTTGAGCTATTTCTCCATGTGCCAAGGAGGAGAGGGGTGATGCTGCTTTCGGTCTACAGCAGGAATTGTTTGAATTATTTACAATGGACGGAAGGACAGCTGTGAGGAGAGGATGGGGAGGCTGGTGCAATGCTATAGACATTGATCCTGCCAGGAAAAAAAGCAAACTGACTTGCAATACGAATGGTGGTCTTGCAAATGTGGAGGGAGGGCTGTTTTCCAATGTCATCTTCACAGTCTAAAAGAGGGCTCCATGCATATTATTCAAGTGAATGCAGCTGGTAGTGTTGTCTAGGGGTGCCATATCTCCAAACAGATTCTTGTCTTCTTCATTTCCTATGTATTGGTGGCCTCCAGTCTACAGTAAGATGGAAGCTGTGCAGCGACCTTTGCGCATTTGCAAAATTTATCTCCCTGAAGAAAAGTGCCAGTTTTTCACTGACTTGCTTGTAAGAACAGATCAAAAGCAGAGGAAGGGTGGAGGGCTGAGGGCTGGCCAGTCACTGGGATGCTCCACAGAAAATCGAGGAAGGCAGCTGCAGGACTGGCTCTTAATAACAGAGGAAGACCAAGAGTAGTTGACATTAAGACCGTGAAGAAACAGTTACACTGGTGACACATCTTATACAAGGACTGCCTTACTAATTTTTCCACCAACATATTCCTGTTACACAATTTTTGCTTCTTTTAATTAAGCGTTTCAAGAGAAAATAATGGGATCTTAAAGCCTCATGTATTTTGGAAAAGGTAGTAGTAAATTGTGCAGTTTTGACCTTTTCAGCTTTTTGTAATTTGATTGGCTGTCTGTTCTTTTCCCTCCACTATTTACAGCTGCTGTGAACTGTGCAGAAGGGGTAGGATGGCTAGCCAGCTGAAATACGGAATATTTAAAAGGTTAAAATGCTGCAACATACTGGTGCCTTCCACAGAGTATATGGGCATTATAAATTTCGCTGCGTTGATCACATAAAGGATTGAGAAATTAAATGACTTCATGAATCATTTTTTGTGGGACAACAAGTGTGACCAAAATGGGGAAAAAAGGTATCACTCTGACCCCAGATCTGGGAAGCATATTTTTTTGTGTGTTTATTATTTCTGCTGCAGTAATAGATGAAGATTCCTTCTGAAGCACAGGATCATTTTAGCAGGCACTGAGTATCTACGAATAACACAAAGACAAGCCCTGCCCCAGAAAGCTTGCAATCACAGCATCTTGAATCCATTCAACAGGTGACTAAATAGAGGTGGTGACCTTCTTAGGAATAAATATTTCTTTTTTAGCGTACCAGAGGGAGATCTTAGGGAAAACACAGTATACTTTGAAAGTAATTCCTTAGCAGATGGAGATGGTAACATAGAGACATTAATAGCCGTGTAATGAGTCCAGAGGGCATCTGAGGAGCAATGTCAAATAATTTGGTACCCAGGCAATATGCTGAGGAGATTGACAGAAAGGTAGCAGGGCAACAGGAGATCAACGGAATCTTGGACCAGGATGACAGCTGAGACACTAATAACTAAAAGAAAAAATCTTCAGGTTTTGGTACTTCCCTTTGTCATCAACAGCAAGGCTGGTGAGCAAAGTTTGGTTCTATGCAAGCTTTTCTCAGTGGAAAAGACTGCTTAGGGCAAATCTGAAGAAAGGCTTCTCAGAAAAAAAAAGAGCAAAGCTTGGCTCCCCAAACTTTAATTTCTTTAGAAACACAAGATGCACAAAAATGTTTATTTTGTGTGCAAGACAAATCCCAAAAGTCATACCAAAGAGATTAGGAGTCGGGTCTCATAAATGCCAGCAAGAAGCTTTCTGGCGCTGTGTACACCATTACAGCAGAGCACCAGTGGCTGGACTTTTGCGCTGAGGCTGGGAGGAGCGAGGCTGCATCTCAGCTCCCTGCCCTGGCCCCACACGAGTCCACACGTGGCTGAGCACAGCAGGGGGAACACAGGAGCACCGTAGGTGATTCAGTAGGAAACAGATACGGGCAGAAGGAAATGATGAATCAACTGGAATCACAGCCACAATTCAGAATTGGGGCTGATTGTGAAAATTTTGCTGTGTTAGCTCTAGTTCCTTGCACTCTTGGAAGTGGAGAGTTTCGTCTTGTTCCAGTTGTAGCTCTGGATTAAAGTCAGAAGTGTAGGGAGAAAGATTGTTACCACACTGAGACACTGGGAAAATTTCTTCAGAAGGAAATGCCAGTATTGCTTTTGATCCATCATTTGAAACAAACTCATGATCTGGAGGGATTTATTGTCTGCAGTCATTAAAACTGAATGTTTTCATTGATTCGGATAGCCTCTTTCTGGAGGAGCTGCAGCTGCTGGGACAAACAAGCCTCCATTCTGCTGTGCTGATCCCTCTGGGAGCCAGGGGTGATTGACAACGCGCTCTGGTTTGGGCAGAGTCGCGCCCCGAGCTTCAGGAACTGGTGCATGCATTTCAGCGAGAGCAGCCCCCGCAGCACCGAGCCAGGGGCATTTTCCTCCTTTCCACGGGCATCAAGAGGCAGAGCGTTTCCAGCCTGTCTGTGATGACAGGGCATGCAGAGACAGCCCGTGAAGCTAGTCCCAGCCTTCTGCTGCTGTCCCCAAGGTGGCCTCTCTCCCACCCTCCTTGGGCTGTCCTCAGTGGCAGCAGCAGGAAAGCCGTGCAGGAGACAGGTGATCTCTGGAGTTAGCTGGGGCATCCATCGCTTGAGGGATAGGAGGTCCAGAACAAACAGCCTCACCTCCAAAATCGCTGAGGAGTGGAGTTGGGCGGGACATATTGTAGGGACTTCTCATGCTCAGGCGACCTTGGATGTGCCTGTGCGCCACCTCCTGACGCCTTGCTGCTCTGTGGAGGTGGGAAATATTGTGGTGTCTTCCCCAGACATTACAGCTGACCTGGTGGCTCAGGGACCTCACCAGCCCAGAGACCCAGCTGCTTGCCTCCTCCCCCCCGCATCTGCACCACAGCTGCTCTGGGACGGCCTCCTGTATTCGCCCTTCTCTTTGAGGAAGGTGGGAAGGCATAACTGAGGCAGGCTGTGAGGTTTTGAAGGTGCCGGACTTTGATGCTCTGCTTACTGGGCCCTGGAGGCCAGTGGCTGGGGGAGGTGGTGGCTTGGTTTGCCTTGAGGGCTGAGGGAGGGCGACATGCGCTCCTGCTCAGCTGCTGCCGCTGTCCTGAGGCGCCCTCACTTCCCCTCCCCTCTGCCCCTTTTTGTTCTACAACCGGCCCATCTGCAGAAAAGATATCAACCTTATAATATACATAGATACGCAGTTATACGGTTGCACGGAGGTATAATTTAATGAAGCGGTTGTTTAGGCCCCCCGAGCGGGTCGCCCGGTGACTACAACTATGCAAGCGCAAGGCCGGCTGGCGTCGGCTCACCGGGAGGGCGAGTTTCCCCCGGTGGTGGTGGCCGCCCCCCGCCAGGCCGGCGGCGGCTGCCCTCGGGCAGGTCTCCCTCTGCAGACAGGGACCGTCCCGGGAGCGAAAGAGAGAAGCCGCCCTCTGCACCTTCCGCCCCCGAGGCAGAGCTGGAGGCTGGTGAAGGCGGCTGCCAGGCCTAGGCGGGCGCAGACCCATGCCCAGAGGGCACTGCCACCCCCCACCAACAGCGCCGGGCCGCTTCATTTTCATCCGCTGATCAGATATATTTACTTCTCGGGTATTTCCCTAACCAGAATTGACTGCACTATAATTGCCTATTTCTTTGGTCCATTGGCTGTTAACCTTGAAGCGCGGCGGGTGGAGGCGGGGAGGCCCTCCCTGTCAGGCCTGACCCCGGCCGCGCCGCAGGCTGCCATGACAACCGCGACAGATGTCAGCCATGCCGCCCGCGCCCCCCGGACGGGGAAAATCGATCTTGCGACGGCGCCGCCGCGCACAGCCACCGACCTGCCAAGCGTTCCCGGCTCAATCATTTGTTTCATCTAGCGGGGAGAGGAAAACATAAAAGAAATGAAATGAATTTGACCTCTGTCTTTCGAGTGACTCCGGTGCTGCACTGAATCCTAGCAAGCGCCTCTTATGAATTTGAAAAAATTACATTAGGAATAACATTTTGAAGTGAAATGACTCTTGTAATGTCAACCCTCCAGAAACATGTTATTTCAAATGTCAGATACGTAGCAGTCATTTGCTATTTTCCGGATGTGTCCAGAGGTTATCTTCACCTCGGGTGCATTTCAGGTAAATTATTATAAAGAAACTGCCTGTGAAATACACAAAAAAGTATTGCCTGTTTTTTCGCACCACCCTGGTGAGGAGACCTCCTTTGCGGCCACGCTAGAGCATCGCCGCGATGAGAAGATGAAAAACAATGTTCCAAATCGACAACATCTCTCCTTTTTCAAAACCGTGCCAGGGTGGAAGGACTTTCCCAGCCTGGAGCGGGGTTCCCTGCCATGGCTGTGCATCCCCCTGCGGGGTCAGAGGATGCCGGGGGCACAGGGACAGGTCCCCCACGCCCCTCCGAGTCACCTGGGGTTTGCTCACGGCGTATGCAAATGGTTTCATGACCAAACTCTACAACTCCGTGCTCACGTTTGCCAATACATCAATGTCATTCTGGCAGTGTTACACATGTGTCCGACAAATAGGGAAAAACCCAAACCCCATGGGGTTTGGTTCGTGCCCACCACTGGATGGACCTGCTGGCAGATTTTAGAGGCAGCCCCTCCCAAATCTGTAGAGATGGACAAATCTCTAAGATAACCTTGTCCTTAAAAAAAAAAAAAAAGAAAAACAGCACGCCACTGAAGGTGATTATAGTGAAAAGGATCTCTTAAGATTTTCAATGCGATACGTCTGTCTCTCTGCTGTGGGATATTTTATTGCATTTTTGCCCTCAAGTGAAGCTGACGGGAGCCAGGCTTGCAATTTAAATCAATAAGAACCCTTTACCATGGCCATAAAATACTTGGCTAAACCTTTGAAGTGGCCACAGTTGAATGCGCAGTGAACACAGCATAAATGCTCCTTGAGATGTATTGTGTTAGACCACTGCTAAAGCGGCGCTCTGAGGAAGCAGTGCCCGAGCACCTTCCGGGAGTGGGGCAGAGTGGCCCAGCTTCTCTGGGGTGCCGGCAGGGTTGCTGTAAGTCAGTGCCTGTAACTTGCATGCTGCCCCATGCCGCAGATGTCTGGTGTCCGTGCTCCCGGCTCCATGGGTTTCCTGGGGTGGGGAGTCAGGCTTGAAAATCCTATAATGTGTTATTGCACCTCTTGGCGACAGCTGGGGAAACACAAGGCAACCACGGCTGCATCGGCTGTGCTTCCACAGCCAGGTCCTCAGTTATGTAAATCAGCATTTTTGCACAGAGGAGCAGGTCTGAATGACCCCAGATGAGGTGTAGTCTTTGCAGGATGAACGGTGTCTCCATGTATGTATGTCTATCTAGCATTTGGCATGTGCATGCATGTATACGTCTCTACATATATCCAGGTAAAAGCAGAAAACTCTCTGAAGATACAAGCCTAGTTTGAATAACATGAAGCGTTTGACCATTTTTTATTTAATAGTTAATACTGACAGTTAGGATATCCAAAGTAAAGGTTGACACCTCACCCTTCCTGCAAAAAGCAGTAAGAAAACAAGTAGATTTAAATCCGTGCCCTGACCTTGCAGTTGTTTATGACAAGTCCTTGGGATTCTTTAAGGAGAAATCTATGTTTTTTCCTTCCGTTTGTAAAGAAGCTTTTCATTTAAAGAAACCAAGGAGCAAGTACTACTTTATTATTGGATAAATTATACTGCTAAAACCTTTCACCCAGTGGCAGAGGAGGAGAAGTGGATGAGGTATATGTTTTAAGGACATAAAAGACTGGTTCTTCCAGAGATATATAGAATATGTTCAGAAGCAGCATTAAGTGCACATACTACAAAGAGCACTGTATCCCCTCTGGCTGCAGCTCCCTGGCCATAGAGAAAGCCCTGTCCTGTGGGTCCACCCTCAGGCTGCTGAATCTTGCCCAGTTTGGGACAAGCAGTCCAGCTGGCTGTGCTGTTTGTTCTGTTTCATTCCCTTCAGTGAGGGTTGGATCTGGTCCAGTGAGGTTCAGCTCTTCAGCAAATATGCGAAGAGGGAAAAGGACACTTTTCCTTTCTGTCCTGTACATTCACAATTTGGCATTATGCTACTCCCAGTGTACCTTAGTATTACAGAGGTAGCAGCAGCATATGTAGAAATACTATATGCTCAGCAGATTGTAAGAATGTGGGCTAAAAAGAGCTTCGACGTGTAATGTCTACAGCCATTGTTATTTGTAATAGATCCTGTGTCTAATAGGTATAAGTCTACTGGGTTTTTTTAAATATATATAAATTAGGCTCACCATATTTTCAGCTGCCTGATTAGGTTTGGAACTTGACTCTGCTACAGTTTTTTCTATAAGCCATTTGTAAGGAACATATGTGTTTCTGCAACCCCACGAGCATGTCAGCATTGTCACAGCTGTATATTCACTGTCAAACATGACCTTCTGTGTCAATTTGTATGATTAAAAGTACCTCTCCATACATCCACATTGTAAAACACAGGCTATTCACATAGCGTTCATATAGATGCCGTATGTTTCTTCTGCACTGAGAAACAGTACCGGTGTTGTTCCACAGTATTTTGACCTAAAAATAGCTGAAATAAGTGGCTGTTGTTATGCTCCACTGAGAAGTTTTGCTCAGTTATGACTAGTTTGCTCCAGTGAACTTCCATGGGTTTCTCTTGCCTTTACCCAACCTATGTCCTTCCACTCCTTTTAACTAACCCTAAGTGTCCTGACAACAGGTGCCATGCGTCATGGTTCACTGTTTCTTGCCCTCGACGAATTCAGCAGCAACATGCCCTTGGGTGCAAATAGGAGAAGTAAAACCCTCAAATTACCTAGATAGACTCAAAAACATTTCTCCTATTCTATAAAATATCACCGAAAGCACATCCCAGCTCAGAGTCCTAAACTCTGCCATCTACAAGGATAAACAATACGATGGGGGAATAATCAGATGAAGGAGGATAAAATGTGATTTGTTTCACTGTATTACATCTGACAGTAAGTATTTGTCCTAGCTCACATCTTGTTTACTAGTTAGGCAGTGTTAGTTTGGATATGTGATTGTGGATTTAAAAAAACCTCTTCCTGTTTCATCCCATTGCTGGAGACTCCACATGCTTGGCCACGGACACCTGAGAAATTTAAAAAAAAAATATACATCCAGACTTGTGGTGAGTTTATCTGTTTATATTTCTCTTTCTATCTTATTCCTCTTTTTCCTTGGACTAGACTGGTAATGAAAGGCATTTGTCTCTCATGGGGCATCTGACGAGAAGACACACACAGCTTTCTGACATGGTCACTGAATGCCTCCCTTCAGTCTCTGGCTTACATAGACATGACTGTTGAGAGACAGAGACTAAATAAAGGTCTAGATTTTACCATCTTTAATTTGATATAGCGGGCCTTTAAAATTAAGGAAGAAAATTGCCATGACTATGCTATTTCTTCCCAGGAATTTTTCTGCAAATCTGTCAAACCAAAATCAGACACGATACAAGAACAGAAGGATCCCCAGTCCCTGCTGTCTATGCTGGGTGAGTGGCCTCAGCACCACTGCCAGCTCGGGGGCAGTTTTCTGTCTTCCTCTGTAGCAGGAGAAAGAAAGGATGAAAATGGACTTTTTAAAACAGGGAAATTCTGACTCCAATCTCAACTCAGTCTCACAGATTATGGCTGGGAGCCCAGCAGGGACACCAGGGAGACGAATCCCACAGCAGAAGGGACTGTTTAACTTCATTTTTATGTAATTCAATTTTCTGAGTTGTCCCTCATAGATTTTACTAGCAAACCTCACTGGTTCTTAGGCAGAACAACTGGCAGAAGGAAATTCCTGAGGAGTGGCGCTTATGGATTGTCCTAGAGCATTTCATGGAAAGGTCTCCTGGTAGTCACGACTCGTTATGGCCAGCACAGCAATCTACAAACAGTCCCCCTGAATTAGACAGTACATCTGTCTTATTTGTTTGAACAGTGTGTAAATGTCCTTTCCCTGCTTATGCAAGCATAAGGGTCTTGGTTCAAGTTTGAAGCCATTGCTTTTGCTCTGGATGCATGGTCTGGGAAAAAAGCAGTGCACAGGCAGAGGGCCAATGGTCAGAGCCCTCTGCAGTGGCTGGTTACCTTCTCAGGAAATATGTCGTAATCATCTTTTCCTCTAAGTCTGCTAGATACATGTCTAGAAGCTGGTGTCTTTTCCTAGTTCTGGGCTTTGTGGGTATGATCCTCTGAGTGCAGGCATACTCAT
Source organism: Aquila chrysaetos chrysaetos (assembly GCF_900496995.4). Lineage (NCBI taxonomy): Eukaryota > Metazoa > Chordata > Aves > Accipitriformes > Accipitridae > Aquila > Aquila chrysaetos. Next base: position 42,016,240 of record NC_044006.1, on the reverse strand, counting down.
CAGCATGGTCTTTGCTGATTCCTTGGCTGCTTAGACCCCTTTCCCCAGGCTCTATGTGCAGGGAAGCTCTAGCAGCATCCCAGGAACAGTGGATCAGGAGGGAAGGATGTTCTTAATCCCAAACAGTTCACTGTTAACAAATCACTTTAGAAAGACCACAAATCCTGAGCACAGCTCTCCTACAGTCTGATCTTGAGGCAATCGTAAACCCAAAATCTGGTGAGTTTTCTTCCAGCCTGCCTGCATTTGAGCTCTGCTTTTTTCTGTCCATATGGTCCTTCTTCCAGTCTTTACTATCAACTTCCTCCTTAGCTGTGGTTGGGAGAGGTATTCAAAGACAAAATCTAGTAAATACATTTTTTCCCATAGGAAAGAGCTTTTTATGGCTGATGGCTTGTTTGATTCTGCAGTAAAATGTATGCCATAATGTACAAATGAGTTTGCAGTCCAACATGGGGTGACATTCTTCAATGAAGGTCACTGCACTATATAGAGGCATTGACACAAAACACGTTTCATAGAACAAAATGGAGTTCTCAGTTTGACATAGACGTATCCTCAATCTGTCATGCTGTTTTTTGCCTTAACTTGATGGTCAAAGTAGCTGGCCAGGTGTGAGTAGGAAAGTGATCTATGTCTCTTCAATAGCTGCAGTAATTTCCTTGTCCCTCTTCAAACTCGCCCCTGTTCCAAGATGATGGCAATGCTGGTCTCTCGTGCGACCTTCTGATCGATGGAGTGACAAGCTATTTCTTTCTCAAGTGAGTCCTAATCTCCTATTATGCCACAAGTACACAGGCTACTGTGATAAAAGCTTACAGTCTATGACACCTGGTCAAAACAATTATTTTGGTAGTTGCTCCCTACAGATTTGGGCTGTGACATGTGAGGTGACTAAACTAATCCCGGGAGCAAAGGGATTCCTAAAGTGAAATATGATTTAGAGGGCATTGGCTGGGGTTTGGAATTCAGTACATGATTCTTAAGACCAGTCAGCTCTGGAGTTATCTGCCTTTCATTGTATTCTTGTACTTAACTTTTTAGTTGTATTGTTTTCTTAGCCCAGGAGCATTTCTGGGTGGGTGTTGCCCATCATTTTGTTAGGCATGTCTAGCACCTCTCAGGATTTGCTTCTCATAAATCAAAGTTATCTGATCTGTTCTCTTGGCTCAGAAGGATAGTCTACGAGGTGCGGAAGTTTAATTTTCAATCTGCTTGTAACAGCCTGTTGAGACAGGATTCTCCTAGGCCGTGTTCATTCTGCCTGGAAACAGTTCAAATGGTGGGATTTCCACCACAATTCTTTTGGGACAACTTTGTACCTGAAGAAATCCTTTTGTCAAGTTCACTATCAAGTAGAAGATCCTCTCTGCAGCTGTATGGTCATTTTCATACATTTAAAAGGCAAAGGATTGCTGTCCCAGTTTTGTGGAAGGAGCATTGAGGACAGCAGGGTAGCTAGCTTGCTCCAGGCTGCACAAGAAGCTTGTGACAGAGCAGGGACCTGAACACCTCACATAACTACCAGGCCAGCCATCATTAATACTGTTTTACCTAGTTATGTCATGTTGTACCTAATGAAGGCTTCCTCTCCAGCCTTGAAGCTGACACCCTTCCATGGCCGAAAGAGTTGCTGTTAGGGACAAACAAGTTTTGTATGGTGCAGACCTTAATTCCTCACTCCATTAAACTCAGCTCAGCACTGTAGAGTGCTCCAGCTCAGATATAATTTATAACAGCTGGACTTCTAGCAAGGAAAAAGGCCTGTAGTGCATAATGCAGTGCTGTTGTGTTATGCCTTATGTCTGTCCACCTCTTTCTCCTGAACTCATCTTGATGTGTCCCTTCTAATGAGCCATAGAACTACAGGCAAAGCTGGTGCAGAAAGGCGTTGTACCATCTCCGCTACCTGTGTAACACTGTCCCTGCACAGGGGGAACTCTCCACTGATCTTACCCATGAACTTTAAGGCCGCTTCATGCTAATTACAGAAGATAACATATACGAGAATTGGGACTCTGAATTCTGGATTTCTTGTTTGGTGGTGAGCAAAACATGATGCAGACCTGGTCATATCTGTGGGGCTAGGCTGTTAGCGACTCCACTTCTTCCAGGAGATCCAGCAGATTCCTGACCAGAGAAGAGCACTGTCATAAAGCCTAGATTTCTTTGGATTCAGCTTCTGTTCAAGTACAACAAACCATGCCTAGAAAAATGAACTTGCTTAATCTGTCAAAGATCCTATGGCTCCTCAAGACAGATTTCCTTGACTACTCTCTTCCCACAGTGGCTATTTGCCCTTCCTACAATTGTCAGGCTTTGTTACTGGGCAAATCACTACAGCCTGCTCCAGGATCCTCTTGCCTCTTCAGTATCTGAATTCTCTTTTCAAGTGATAATCAGGACTATGTCTATGTTAATGGATCCAGGAGCATATCAAAGTTCATGAGTCTGGATATATGTTTCACACATTTGTGAGAACAGGCTGCATATTGGCTTCTCTTCTGCTTCCACACTGGTTTTCATAGAAAGAAAAATTCAGTATGTGGGCCACTAAAGGATAGGTGCATCCTTTATCCGCTAAATGTAGGTATTGCCCAAGGAGCTGGATTTCAAGGACACACTTTCTTAGGACCTCTGTGTGATATCGTTAAGAACATAGTTTATAGATTTGCCACCTTGCAAACTATTATATTCTAGTCTCTAGCTGGTCTCTTTCCCTCTCTGACATAATAGGCCATCTCTCATTATAGTAACTTCCTTCCATTTACCTTCAAGTCAGATAATAAAGGGCCTTTATTCACTTAAAATGAATCTAAAATAGTAAAATCCTACTGTCTCCAATATGTTACTTCCAGTTCATCAGTTCAAGATCAAGCCCGATTTATTTTAGTATTTTTCCTTACATATCAATCTCTCTTGTCCCTTAGTTATTTTTGTAACTTCTTTATGGATATGCTCAGCAGGTAGAAAGATGCCCAGTGTTTCACAGACTTGATCTGAAGGGCCATTTAGATGGATATGCCAGTTCTGATGGAAAGAAGCACAAGCCTGCTAAACAACCAGTGCAAAAAAATGAAGGTGAAATAGAGCTTTTTAGCATTTCTTTTTTTCCCCGTTGGAGCACACATGAACATTATTCGTAGTGCAGTCTCAGAAGCATTATCCATGGTCCATGGCTTGATGGTTCTGTGGCCAAAATAGCTTTGGTTTTTTATTTTCACACTTTTTTTTTTCTGGAGGGAAAGTCTGTTAAAGACTAGCTCTTTATGAAAATAATATACTTTGTACTGTGCTTTCATTGTAATGATTGAACTCAATGATCTTATGTGTCTTTTCCAACCTAAATGATTCTATGATTTTATGATTCCTCAGTGAAGTGGTGGAGGCTGGTGCAGTTACCCTGCCTATGTCCACTGACTTTGTGACACTTAACTAAGTACAAAATGTCCACTCCTTGTCCTGTTACCCAGAGACTGCCTTTTAAGCTAGACCACCAGCATCTTTTGATGATAGCTTCACTTGACAAGGAAATATTTGACTACAAGATGCACTTTTAAAACATAATAATTTCTTGCCTGCATGTTGTAATGTAAGATGAAAACCAGACCAAAGCTGGGAGGCTGTTAGGTGTGGTATCTTCAAACTACTTAAAAAAGCAGTTGCTCAGTTGCTCATGTTCATAAAATAGAAGCTGAAATTACCTTATCTAAGCCATTCTTAGCAGTTGTCCTACAGAGTTATTGATCCTTGGCTGCTCATTTAATGAGCAAACTACACAGTGGACCACAAGTGCATTTCAGTTTTATGTGTGAGTGCTGTAAATGCTATTTTCAAAGTTAATATATTATTTTTGGCACTTTTATAGCAGCTTATTTAAAGTGTTATTAATGTTTAGAAATGTGATTCAGGGTTTATGTTATGGGTGTTTGACTCAGTTTTAAACTCTCTCTCTTTATCTCCTATCCTCCCCTCTATGTTCAGGCTGCATATATATAACTTTTGGAGTTGCTTGACTCATTTTGGGTTTGTCCCTGGTTGTTTCATTAATCTTGCTTGCTCCTTAAGTCACTCCTGCTATCCTAGTGGAACAGTCCGAGTCCTAAATTTTAAGTCTTTGTGAGTTAAAGACATCAAAGGGATCAATTTCCAGACTGCAGAAACTGCAAAAAGTGTGTGGCTGAGCCTGAAGGGTAGGGACTCGCCCCTCTCATGGGTTTGGGTTTGTGCTTGGGCAGTGCCTCAGCACAGGGTGGGACATGCACTGCACCAACCCAGAGCCCCCCAGGGAGGCATTATAGCCCTGAGGCTCCCCTCCAAGCCACAGGCCCTCCCCTGTTTCCACCTTTCTCTGGAGGAGGCAATTTTGCTTCTGTTCTGGATTTCAGGAGGACAACCCTGCCTTTGTTCTGTGGGTGGCCGGGAGCAATCTCCAGGCTTCCCGACCCACCTCCTCCTCCTCCTCCGGAGAGAAATAAACACGCATAGGGCAGCACACACACTAGTTTATAGTAGGGGCAGCCGGCAGAGAGGCTGTGCTGGGAGGTCTCATGCCCTTCAGTTCTTTTGGATAATTGTGTCATCTACGCACCCCTCTCTGCCTTTGGGGGAGTGAGAGCACAAAGCACAGCCCAGGTCAGTGAGCTGGACTGGCATCTGCTGTAGGGTAATGTGCTACCAGGTGTTGGGGCAGGTATCAGAGCCAGGTCCTTAGGACCTTGTCCTGCACTCAGATACCACAACCAGCTCTGTAGGCACTCCAATACGGTGAGCATATGCAAGGCCAAGTTTCTCAGATCCCAGAAAAAGGCAGGATGTGGCCTTGCTTTACACTTCAACACATTGTTGAACCATCTACAGATTCTCCTGGGTGGGCAGCATAAAGCGAGAGGTACTGTCACCCCTCTGAGTGCCTGAGGTGTCATGGTATGGCTCCTGAAAGAAGAGCCTTAGCAGCAAAGGCAGCAGTTTCTGTAATTTCAGTGTGCTTGACACAGGGACATATTCTTCAGGGTGAACGGAAGCCTCCCCCCTGTGGCATGTGCAGGGCACCTTCCAGCAGAGCATGTAAGCATGTGTTTAGTTCTTAATGCATGGATGGTGCCAGTGAGCTTCAGGCAGGTGCTGAAATATGGGTGACCGTTTGAAGTGCTCAGCATCTTGGGGCTATCAGGTCCCAAATGGATCAATTCCAAGACATTATTCAAATTGTGGGCTTCCAACTGCATGTGTTAAAAAAAAAAAAAAAAAAGAAAAAAAAGAGAAAAAAGAATCATTATGTTCATTGCAAAGATGGAAGAATTAAGGTACACAGAGAGGTTGACAAACTTAGTCAATGTCAAGGCACATGTCCTCAGGGGAAAATCCAGAAATATAACCTGTTTCTTTCTGAAACCCACTCCTGTTCTCAGCCACTTCGATACCCCTTCGTTGTTTCCACACTGTTCTTGTTACAGCTCGTGACTATCACCAAGCTGGAAATCTGAATGTAAAATACATTTAAGTGACTATGCTGTTTGCAGCTTTCTGCCTTACATATTTTTGTTGTGTCTATTGTTTCTGCTATTTGTCCCACATTTTAGAGGACAAGCCAGTCAGAGGGTTAAGTGACAGAATGTTTTTTCATCTTATTTAAGTATGTCTGTATTAAAATGTAAACTGCTTTCTACCCCCTTTTGGGAAAAAAGGAAGAAAAAAAAGCCTACTCCTGTAGATGCAGTAAAGTCATGGTAATTTTCCCCAATTGAAACTCCCGACTTTGTGTCTTAGCATCATATACAGCATAATTTATAAAAGTGTGAGCAACTGCAGAATTGTTCTCCTAATAGATTCTGAAGATTCCAATTTCCATTCTGCCACACAAGACTGAAAATCCACTTGTGCTCAGTTATCTGTATCTTTGCCTCATCCTCAGACTGCATCAAAAATCAGGTTCAGGTGCAGGTTAAGAGCATGCATTTACCTCAGGAATATGGGACTTATTAAATATCTCTACACAATTAACATCACCATATCAATAAGAATTATCATTATGTCCTGTCAATCAGGTGCTGAATTTTGCTTCAGGGAAACAAAACAATTTAAATTATAGCAAGTGCCCCCCCTTCTTTTTTTACATGCTTCTCTTAAAATTGGATAATTATGTGGCTTTTCATTAGATTCCTCTAAGCATAATAGATCACGATATTCACCCTTTGACCTTGGTGATGAATGTTTCTAGTGAAAACATGTGACAAGCAGTGTTCTAATGAGAATAAAATACTGAATAACTGTGAGTCTCACATAATGAAAGAACAAAAGCGAGAAGCACAACTACTTTTAAGGTTGCAGTGCAAAATGCGTTCATACAATTCTGATAGATCGGAAAAGCAACCCTTTCTTTTTAAGATTGTACCAACAAACTTTGGTATCAGATGCAGAGACAAAGGCAAGAAAAGACAAAAGAATCTTTGTATTCTGTGTAAACTCTGTAGGAACATGAGAAGTGGTCTCTGTGCTGTCTAGGCAAGTTGCTACACAAAGCTCTGCTATTAAGTTTTCCTAAACATCTCAAAATTTTATGTGTGTATTTACACTATAAAAGAACTATAAATTCAATTTGTTTCCAATAATTTAGAGTGGGGCTAAGTAGGTCAAATTCTCCCTCATGCAAACAGCCACACACAGTAGTCAATAAAGTTACAACACATGATTATTATTCAGTGTGTTTATAAAGAATTATTTTTGTGGACTGACAAAGATGACACACCAGTCATCAGTGCCAAAACAGTGAGGGAAAAAAGGAGGGTTGGCTGACTTAGAAATTGTTAGCAGCTACTTTTTTTTTTTTTCTGTTTTGCAGCTCTGAACTCTACTGTCACCTTTCAAAAGCAAGCTCAGACCAGGGTTACTTACACCCACCTCTGCTGTGGTCATTTAGACCCTGGTCTCGCTGGAGCAATGACTGGAGCAGGAATGTTTGATTTAGAAGATAGTTATCTTCTGGTTTTGTTCTATCTTGGTTTTGCATGTGTTGGGTTTTTTGCATTTTGTTTGATGTCTGGGAAAAGTTTATAGTCTGAATTATCATCTCTGCTAACCAAACTTTCAGTCAACTTCTGAAGAAAACCTTCTGCTTCTTATTTCTGGCTGGGGTTCATCTCTGATTGAAGGTCAGCTGTTCCTTAACATGTAATAGAAATAGCTTTTTGTCTGAAATCCTGTCCCTGCAAAGACAGTGAGCGTTTTGCTGTAGGCAAGAATTTCAGCTATGCCTCATGCCAGGTTCTCCTTTGAGTTATTCCGTTATTGCAGTTATTGGCACAACATTATTCTGAACTGAGGACTATACGACAGAAAGAGAAATTTGGCCTCTTGCTTTTATTAACCTTCCAGAATGTTTTGGTCTAAATTATTGCTGCTCTTATTTAACAAAATTAATTAAATAACACAAAATATCAATCAGGAACAACAACTATAATTTCCCCAGTAGTTAGGCAATAAAGCTCTCTAAGTAGCTCCATCAGAGGCCAGACCTTCTGCTCACACTCGTGAGGAATTTGAGGGCCACAGCCTAGTCCAAATAAATGAGATGAAAAGTCAGGAGATTTGTACGGTAATTTGGAAACAAAATGAAAAGCCAGCATAAGTATAAAGTTCTATTTCTCCTTCCCCAAGTCTGTAAGCACCGTGGACAATAATGCACTTTAAGGGAATTTAAAGGATGAAGAAGGCCTAATGGGCATGCTGTGCTGATAAGCAGATGCATTTTCCATGCTTCCTACAGGACAAACTGGAGAGCAATCCCACAGAGGGAAAGATGTGCCATGGGGTCCCTTTCCACCAGCAGCCCTTGCCTCGTGGGTTAACCCTCCTCATCAGCTGGTCCACATGGCATGTGGGGCTGTGCTGGGGAAGGCTTTGCCCTCACTCTCCCTCCGTGCTCCAAGAGGTTCTCAGCGTGCCGCCACGCTTTGCCAGCTGCATGCTATCTATTGCTCCCCTCCTAGCCCTGGGTAAGCGAGCACGTGCCGCTGCAGCCCCTCCTGCGTGGGCTCCCTGCGCGTGTGGAGCGAGCAGGGGGCTGCAGGACAAGGCTGGCTTCTCCTGCGCCTCTGCACATTTGCGTCTGGCCTGCTGCAATTCACAGCAGCCAAGATCACTCAAATATTTGGTCGTTCAAGACCTGGGCACATGTCTTGTCAGCTGTGAAAATACCCAGAGAGGAAAGAAGACCATGCTTATAGCAAGGTCTAATGAAGAGAGCAAGTTTTGATTTTCATGCAGGTGAATCATTAAAGGCAAAATAATCTTATTGATTGTTTGTTACAGTTGTCTGAATTGAGGGCTGTCTCCTAGCAGATTGAAATTTACTGTGACTGATGGGATCTCATAAACTCAGATCAAAAGGAGAATAAAAATGTCGGATCTTAAAAGAAAATTACCCCAAATAAAAATGTTAGTGTCAGAAACAAGTAAATAAAAATGTACTATATGCATTATCCAATGTTGTCTGCTTACCCAGTGACTATCATTTAAATTTACCACAACAAATATTTTGGTGTTATACTCCAATAAATCTCTTTAAAAAAAAAAAAAAAAAAAGAGAGAAAGAAAGAAAACAAAGACTTTGGTCTCCCAAAACCTTTACAGAATTCTGTTAAAGTTGGCCTGCAGAGCAATGTTGTGGCTCACAGTATGCAAATGAAGATGCTTATATCTACAAGATCAAATTAATGTTAAGTTCAGATGTACGTGCTTTTAACTGTGTTTCCACACTGTCTGTATAGGTTTGGGTCCCACCCAAGCTGTTTTGAACCTGTTAGTCAAATTTGGCAAATATGCAGCATAAGTATGGTAGCGCCTACACCTTTTGCAAAGAGAGATGGGAGACACACGAGTTGGGATGCAATGTTATGACTGAGCAATACAACATATTTTTCCTGCAGAAAAGATTGGTCGTGGTCCTGCCCACGCTGCCTCCAGCCATGTCATGCTCTGCCATCACCACCTCTGAGCTGGCTTTGGTGCCTGTCCAACATTTCATCAAGGCAGCTCATCTAAAGCAACAAGATGCTAACCAGGCAGGAAAGGTGACTGGGTTTCTTCTGGAAGAAAATCAGTCAGTTTTCTTCAATTTTCTTCCCTTCTCCCTGGGAAGGGAAGGGAAGGGAAGGGAAGGGAAGGGAAGGGAAGGGAAGGGAAGGGAAGGGAGACAGACGCTAATGCTCAACTGTGAGAAATGCATTGCCTGGAGCTTACAGCTTCTTAGACATCAATACAAGACACAAACTTGTAAGAATCTGGGCTTCATTAGTTCTGGTGTGCATGAAATGAGCATATTTTTTTATGGAGCAAACCAAAGTTTATAACAAATTCCTATTACCAGTTTCCCATGTGCAAAACCAGGTTGACCTCAGTAAAGGACTGAGAGAAAGAATTCATTACTGCAGTCATTTCTCTTCTTCATAGTGGTGGCATAAGAGGCAATGAGAAGCTCTGGAAGCCATTCATTATTCTTTCTTTCTTTCTTTCTATCTATCTATCTCTCTATCTATCTTATCTTAGTATAAATGCATCTTCTACAGTTGCTGGTCAGAAGCCAGACTGGCTTACATAAGGGACCAAAGATTTGCATAAACTATGACATTAAGTCCAAGGAAAATTGTTTTCTTCCTTCTAACATTGCAGCTATCAGGAGCTCAAAGCAGGTGCTTGGAGAGCTAGGGCTGGGCTACGAAAACATCTGGCTAGGGAAAGGGACCCAATAACAGGGGCTGGAGAAAGGGACCTGTTTCATGCCTTGCATTAGGGACCATGTTAACCATGTTGCATCCTGCTTCGCTCAAAAAACACTGTTCCACTGAAGGAACCCAGAGGCTGTACACAGAATAAAGAAGGCATGAACACACCATGCAGAGAGGTCTTCATCCTGTCTCTGGGTAGGTTTCTATTGCTGATTCCCAGCTAGGTTGTGACTTAACCTTCCTGTCTGCAAGTGCTCTAAGCTGTTGGTTGCCCCTGCGGGGAGGACTGAGATTGCTTCCTGTTGTTCCCTCTCCAAAATGCAAAGTACATGAAGGGAAGCTTCTTGGAGGAATAGATGTACCTTTTTGGAGAACAGGAGGGACACACACAAAGATTGTAATCAGCCATATGGCTTGTTGTAACTTCATGGATAACTGAAGTTTAGTAAACATGCCATCAGGGATGTGGTCGGAGGCTAGGGGAATTCCCCAGACTGCTGATGAACCTGATGGACTATCTTTCACTTGTGCTAATACACTGAAACCAGCTGACCTAAAGGAAAGCCTACCTTCTGATGATAGGATTGGCATCTTGAAGGATTTGAGATTGACTGATGCCTGTGACTTTTCAAGCCCAGAATAAATAATGAATAATTATGCCAATAAATCATATAAATAATACAATAGCTGCCATTCTAGTTCATTTTATATCTTTGGTTCCCATCACAGATCCATTTCTTTTCCCATTCGCTAAGCCTTTCCTTATTCTCCTGTGTATTCCTTTTCATCGTTGATGTTTTCGGCTTGGACTGTACTATAGAGCTTAGCTACTTTTGGTAAGAGGCACAGAAAAAAGCAACTCACAAAAAAGCAACTCACAAACCTGTGCCAGTAAAACTCCTGGTAGAGACAAATTTCCTGGCAACAAAATCATTTTGCTCCAGTAACTTACTTTTATTCTGGGAGCTGGTAGAACTTTACATAAGTTACAGGGACAACAGGACTTCTGCCAGCTTTATGGGTAGGACCGGCTGCCAGAGGTATTTCAAGATGGTTTTAACAGCAAACCATTTCTAGGAGGAAAAGCCTTAGAGTCCTTCACCTCAGACTCTCCTTTACTTTTCCCTCGTTTTTGCTATAAGAATCACCCACTGCTAACAGTAAATGTAGCTGACCCGGTATTAACATAATTTCACTGAATAGGCAGACAAGGGCAAACTGTCTCCCAGCCAAGAAACCAGAAGTACGTAAGGGGATAGTTAATTTAAAGAAACCCTGATATAGCTTAGGGAAGATTGTTCTCCAAGGTTTCCTTTGCTGCAGTGGCACATAAACCCCGGTTAAACGACTCTATCAGCTTCCTCAGGCCAGTCCCCATAATCACCAATTATGTTTTATAGCATTAAAACACGCAAAACATTGCCCTCCAGCATCTGCAACACATGCTTTTGTCAACCCCCCCTGATTTGCACTGGGGCTTAAGTCATTCCTGAGCCCTGTGGTCATGCATGGAGCTCAGCCAGGGCCGTCTGAGCCTGTCAGTGCCATCAAAGCACACAGCCATCCCACTGGTTTGGGGATCCATCCTGCGGCTGCTCTGTGTCCAGTAGTGCATCCAAGTCCTCTCTGAGTCATTTTTTTCTAAACATTCTTCTAAGTAAAGTTAGCAGCTATGCCCACTTTGGAAACACTTTTGCTTAGACTAAGAAGCTGTCACAGTGCTGAGAAAGCTGCAGCTTTAACCAGATTTCATCTTTGTGTGTCACTGCTCATGTCAAAGTATAAATGTACTCAGACATAAGAGTTGTCCTGCTTTCATCAAGGGAGCCAGCCTGCCTTCGCCTAGTTCTGCTTGGTTAAGCTTGTTATTTAAATTGTTAAAATTGAGACATCGGCAGTAAATTTCAGAGAAGATATAACAATTATTAGATACAAGCAGGGCTCTTGTACTTGTGAACATATCATGCCCTCCATCCACATGGAATTAGCCACAAATAATTTACAGCAGTTTCTTTAAGAAGTGTGCCCCATAGTACTTGGATGACATTAAATCACAGTCATTCCCAACTGGATCATATTTCCAACTTTAAGATAGATTTGATGCTTGTCAGCACCGTGGCTTAGCACTCCAGGGGACTACCTTTTAAACCTGCCAGCTCTTGAAGAACTGAATTTTGATTCCCAGTGCTGCCTCCCAGCCAAGACCTGCGAGGGTCGGTGTCTCCAGTATGCCAGGCCAGGCAGTGCAGTCACCCCTTGGAGGGCGAGGAGGACTGGGAGGATGTTCAGGTGACCTTGTGCCATTCAGCTTCCACATGAAAACAACTGACAGCAGGAGTGGGGGGCTCACATGTTGCTCTGGCAGCTGAGAGCAAGAGGGGTCATTGCTGAGGCTGAAAGGAAAAAACAAAGGTTAAGTGGAAGCTGAGAAAGTAATATCAAAAAGGGGCAACATGCATGTATATACAAGTAAAATGAGAGACTTGTTGATCTTTTTAGGGACTGTACAGGGAGTGAAACTCATTTCGGTTTTCCATGTGTGCTTGACTTCCACAAGCTTCACATCCCCTCAGAGGAGATGAACATAGACAGCTAAAAGGTTAAAAGGTAATAGGAATATTGGACAAAAACTGCCTAATACAGGACGGGGAAAGAGGAAGGGTCAGCAGAAGGTGCCTGTGGTGCTGTCTGTCCCCCCGGGGAGAAATCCCTTTGGTGGTGGCACATTTGCTGGGTGCCCACAGGCACAAGATGCAAACAGACAGATACCTGCAGCACAGAGATGGGCTGGGATTTCTAAAGCCCTCCCACACTTTAGGTCTCCCAGCACAGAGCTGCAGCTCTGCTGTGCATTTTTGCAGGAAGCAAAGAGTCATAGAGGGTCCCCCTTCAGCCCTGCATGGGACACCCAGGCAGCCAGGGCCCTTAAGTAGCACGGTGAGGGTCACGAGCTTTCCCCCTTTCCACACAGAGGACTGGAAAGGGGATGGAGGCTCTGTATTGACTTCCCTCCTGCACCACCAGCACTCTGCTGCAGAGGAGAAGGGGAAGGCTAAGGAGTGATTTGTGCCGGGAGAAGACCAGGGGCACATTTTGTCTTCTTTGAAACACCTGCTAAAACATGGATCAATACATGGCTCCCAGAGTTACAGTCTGGCTCCTGCCCTTTATTCACAGCAGTGTGAAGGCTTCAGTCTAAGCTTATAGAAATAAGGGATAGCAATAATATTGCCATTGAATCGCAAGAGCCCTCTGTTGTACGATTTAACAGCCACAGGTCTGTGAACACTGGAAGGTGGCCTGGATGGCCCTGGAGAGGGAGAAATGGAAAGGCTGATCAGCAAGCCCTGCGTTGTTGGTTTTATAAAGATAGGCGAAAATACTCTTCACCTGGAATTTTGTTTTTATTCAAATCCAGGCACAATTTTGCGGGGAAAGGACATGTAGTGCTGAAAAAAAAGAGGAGGGGAGAAGGGTCCTGAGACTGAGTAGCGCTCTCTGTGCCCGGGTAGTGCCTGGTGGTACGTAGTCCCATCTCATTTTCACAGAGGCAGCCTTGCACAAAGTCATCCATATTAGGTGACTAACCACATCTTTACGGGGCAGGATGGTGTTCCTGCTTGAAGCCAAAAACCAGAGGACTCTTACACTTCTGCTCAAGCAGGACTTGTGCAATCCATCCAATGCCCTGGGGACAAGCTGCTGTGTGTTGTGTGCATTGCATTCAGTGTGTCTCAGCTGCCTTGCTGTTATTGTGCATGTACAGTCCATATGCTCAGCACATTCACAACAGGTTGACCCATCCTTGACACATCAGACATATCACTCATCCTAGTGCCAGCTTGTGCATGAACATCTCTTGTCCAGGAGACCCAGCTGTCCTGAGGCACGCTAAAAGAGCTGTGGCAGAACTGCATTTCTGGGCATGTCTTGATACGCCAGGAGATGTGATTGCCTGAGAATTGCATAGTACAGGTTAGGGATGTTGGCAGTAAGGGTAAGGGATATTGACAGAGATGCTAGTGCCCTTGCCAGAGGTGGAAGCAAGGAGGGCAATGAGGGTGGAGATCAAATCAGAGGGACATTGGCAACTTGGACCTAGAAGGCAAAGTCTAGAAGAAAAGCGAGAGGTAAGAGTTTAAAAGACTGTTTTCCTCTGCTCCCACATTGAATGACGGGACCATCCTTCTCACTCCTGGGGGCACAGATTTTATTCCAATATATAGGAAATTTTCTGTCTCCTGCAAAGGTTGGAAAGACAACTATCAGAGAGTGAATTAGGGACTCCACAGAGAATAACTACATTCTGGGGATCTGCTCTTTGGAGGAGCTGGATGCAGAGAGATGTGGGTGCTGAGAGAGGCCTCCCCAGAGTGAGGTAGCGACCATACCAGAAGTCAAGGCCACGGAAGAAGGAGCCGTGCTGAGAGGTGAGAGCCTGGCACAAGGACCATTCATCCATCCAGGTCGCTCTGGGGTACCTGAGAAGTGGACCATGCAAGCAGACCTGCTGTCTTTGGGTTTGTTTCACTCTCAGCTCCCACGAATGAACTTTGAATCACTCAGGTAAAGCACCTGAGCTGAACCCAGCAGTTTTCACCTAGTCTTACTGCGTTACTGAGCGCTCTCCCTCACTGGGCTGATTTTCCAGGTGGGAGAACCCCAAGATTTCCTTTCTGAATGATGTTTGCACCTTGCATAAAAGCGAAAATGTCAAGCCATTTTTTTAAAAAAGCCAAACCACCCATACAAAAATTACCTATACAAGCCCAAAGTGTCATTCTCAAGGGAGTGCTGCTAAAATAGGCTTCAAATGCCATTGGGCTTGGTTTTCATCTTTTCTCTCTCAGTGTGACTATGACATGTGCTTTGCGAGATAACAACAGACATAGAACATTTCAGGAAATACGAGGAGACAGCTAACCATAATATCTGCAACATTATCAAAGCCAGCATAATGCTGGTCTGAGTCTAACAGGAAAGCAGCAGTGGTACAAACTGGACACATAACTAAAAATGTCATGTCTTGTTATCAGCAACGCGACCAGCCAATCCTTGGTTAAAAGTGACTGTAAGTCTACAGAGGGAATGCAATGCTGCACTCACCCCAGGCGTGATACAAGTTTCTAATATGTGGCATCTTCACTTTAAAATATCGTGCTAACTAGGTATGGATGTTGACAACAGTCCAAAAATCCTGATGGCTGGCTGGTGCCTGAATGGAAGAGGAAAGCTTTGCTTTCATTTCTCCTGGCCTGCCTTCCTCAGCATTGTCCTCACACGAGCCCCGTCGCGCTCCTGCTTCAGCCTGAGCACCAATAAGCACATTTTACGATTGTTTGCTGGGTTCAAAACACTTGAAACATTTCAAAGCACCTGACATCCTTTCAAGTTAGCTGCTAAAAAAACGAGTGCAAACAGAATGGGTTTCAGAGAAGCTCTGTCAATCAGCACTCAATCTGTATGTTCTCCGAGACATTCCTTATCCTGCCTGATTTATTTCATATTAAAAGGGCTGTCAATCTGTATCACAAGAACAGGTTGAAAAAAAATGTGAGTGATGTCTGTGACTTTTTTTTGTTTATTTAAAATGATATTTCCCCCCTCCTTCTTTACCCCCTCACGTTCTCTTTTACCGACCCCCACCTTTATTTTTCTCCACAGGTATGGTGTGAGTGTTGTATACCACATGCATTTAAATTAGAAATATATTTTGCAAAGCTGTGGCAGACCCTTTTTTATTATCCATCAAATATATCCCTTTTACCATCTGATGGCTTGGCAACAGGATCATCTCTCTTTCAGTTAAAATAAATGGGCCAGTAAAGTGGTGGAATATTCACTGTGCTGAAAAGATTTTACACTAGTTAATGTACACTGCGTGTTGTGGGTTTCATTAGAGCAGAATACTAATGATGCACTGCATGTCTCCCCACGGTATCACTTTATTGTACCAGCTGTATTATTGTTTTATATTAATATATTGATTATTGTCTTTTTCTCTCGTGTGTGTTTTGTCTCCTAACTTTTTTATCCTGGCATTGCTTACCTATTACAGTTGGCAATTGTTTTCAATATCACATTTTTGGAATGAATGTTGATATTTATACGATTTCTTTTTGTTTTCCCCCATGTCTCCAAAGTAATTAATTTCCCTTGTTTGCTGCACAGATGTTGGGATATTTTTCAGTGAAACTTGATAAAGAATGACAACTTCACATACAGGTATAAAGGAAAAAAGGATAAATATCTTGGCATTTCAGATTCCAAGGTGGAGAGGTATCTAAATTCTCAAAAGACCAATTCTTGGGGTTGGACAGAGGCTGAGAAAGATCTGATTTCTGGATCTTTTCCACAGTTTGTTGGACTGCTGAACTCAAAGAGCTTGTTTGCTGTAGCTGTGAGGTAACTCCTGCACTGGGCTGGGTGGCTGTTTTGTTCCTCTGAGGAAAGGAGAGTTGAAAGCTGAGTAACCAGGAAGAATTTGTAATTTAACAATACTTGGAGTGTAAAGGCACCATCACTTTGATCCGTGTCAATTCAGCAGCTAACAACACGGGACCTAGTCTAGGTCTGGAGCTTGTAGGCACTATAGCAATATAGACAACAAAGAAGAGTAACAGCCTGGTAAACATGCAGTTATGTAGCTGTTTATATGCTGTGGCTGAGAAACAAGGAATTCTCCCAGCATTTTTTAAGGTGTCATAATATGTCACTAGCACAACTTTTTCACAGAGAGCTTGCTGATGATGGTAAGTCTGTGAGTCACCTGAACACGCCACTGGCAGTGTCAGGGAGGAGAAAGTGGAGGTCCAACAACTGACGTATTGCTGTAGGACCAGGTACCCAATTCTCCCCCCAAATACTGGCTTGGCGGGCTGCTGGGTGGAGGACCGTGTGAGTCCTGTGAGCTTGGACTGGTGCGGTAGGATATAGAGCCTTGAATGCTGGTAGGTAAAGGAGCTCCAGGAAAAAAATGATTTGGAAGAAGATGTGGCACCATGGCTGGCTGATTCATGCGGTGAACACCCAGTGCATGGCCCTGACCTCTCCAGGTGCACATGAGGTGGAGCCAGCTGTGGCTGGCAGCTGGTCTGAGCCTCAGAGCTGCAAAGTATCCTTGTTATTCCTCCCTGGCTTGCGGTGTGGGAAAGTTTCGGTACCTCCTCCTGACAAAACAGAGTCTCCATCAACCCTCTGCTCCCCACAGCTGAGCTCTGTGCAAGTGAGGGGTTTGCAGAGCGATGGGCATGGCTGGAGTGTTGTTTGTCCTGCTGCCCAGGAATGAAGGTGATCAGCATTAATTAATTATCAGCATAGGAAGGGGTAGGAAAAAGCTGTGTTTGAAGAGAAGATGCCAAATTGCTGTGTGAATCAGGTGGCAGTGCTGGGTTTCATGACCACAGGAGAACAGCTTCCTGTTACTGAGTTGGTGTCTCTAGTGCTTAGCATGCTTCCACCACAGAGAACTCGTGCTGGAAAATCAACATGCGTTTGCAAGGCCCGCTGTTAAGGTACAAGAGATGTGCAGTCAATATGTAGCCACAGAACTTTGTAAACTCAACAGCAGTTAAGGAAGGGAGATGGAGGCTTTTCCCGGAGTGAAATAACAATCAGTGACTAATAACTTTTTCCTTGGAATAATAAAGTGGAAGGAGACACAAAGACTACCATGTAGAGTGTAAAAGCACTGGAATAATCCATAACGAGCCCCTGCAAACAAATGTTTCCATCTGCTCCATGCGTTTGCAACTCTGGCAGTTAAGACACAAGGAAAGGTCTTTTTGGCAAAGACTATTCTGCCACTAGAACTATTCCTGAGGGGTAATTCCTCTAGTCTCTTCAGCCCAAATTTGCAACTGGTGTTACCCACCAGCTCTCTCCATGGAGTAAGTCAGCATGACTT
This sequence comes from Aquila chrysaetos chrysaetos, assembly GCF_900496995.4. Lineage (NCBI taxonomy): Eukaryota > Metazoa > Chordata > Aves > Accipitriformes > Accipitridae > Aquila > Aquila chrysaetos. Next base: position 41,998,609 of record NC_044006.1, on the reverse strand, counting down.
GCTGACTCCAATAGGGGAAAAACAATTTACTGTCCTTATGGGTATGATTGACCTTGACGGATCATTCTTAAAATGTCAGCATCAGCATTACAAAGACTTTGCGAGGGTGATTATAATGGTAAAGCTCACTAGTGGACAAACAGTTTGTAATGGCAAAGGAATTATTTTGCTGGGACAGTGAAATCATCTACTCTCTGTGGCAAAGAAACTGCCGGCAGAAAGACTTTTTTCTTGATTTTTTTTGTTGTTGTTTTTGCCTTTTACTGGTACAGTTACATAAGGTAGGGCAGCCTGTATTTTTCTTTTCCAAATTAGAGATTAAGTAAGCCAACAGAAACTCAGTGGGATTCGGGAAATGCTGACTCTTAGAGAGGCAAGATGCTGTCAATCACCTGATAAGTGATATTCCTGTTTGTGTGAGTCAGTAGCTCTTGAACTCAGAGCCTGGTGTGAGCAAGGGGCTGGAGTTTCTGCTTCTCACAAGAGCTGGGGTCCCTGGTGCCCTGCCCGGCTGTGCACCTGCTGGCCACATCCCATTGCTGACCACTCGTTTCTTTAAGCTCCTGGCAGAGCTATAGCAGAAAATCTTGTCATTGCCTCCCTTTCCCTTGTTTTAGACTCTTTCAATTGTAAGTTTTCTTGGGTAGTCTGTATCTTTTGTCTTCCGTGGGGGGCCGTGGTTTTGGTGAGCATCTCTCAGAACAGCAGTGTTTGTGTTGCTTAATATTATATACTAATATACTTCAGATTTGTTAACATTAGTATCACTAACAACTTGAACAGGCTCATAACATGCTCTACAATTTTTTTGGATGAGGTTCTGCACTTGCATTTAATTGCCATTTCCTCTGGTTTCCAGGGTATCAGTGGGCAAAACAATGAATGCCGGCAAATTTGTTGTATCTGTCAAGCAGCTAATATGCCACTGTGTTGCCATTTGTGCCTGCTGCTGTATGTCTTCATACAAAATTGTAGGCCTCTCGGTCCGTT